>NC_134645.1:68592637-69265137 GCF_030463565.1 Pelecanus crispus
TATAAAACACTGGCACATAAGGTGCATACACCTGATAATCCCACTGCATAATACAGTGGAGGGTCTGTAGGGTTTGTTTTGGTTACCATCTATTTTGTTTCTTTGTTTACTGCTGTTTTGGGAGCCAAGAATTTTCTGCTGAATTAGCAGATGTTTACTGGCTTATCAGAAATCAATATTTAAAATATTAACATATTTCTGTATTTAAACAGTGACTTTTTTGCTGGAGATGTAACAGGTGTTTAAACTGATTCATAAAAAAAAAAAATCTTCAAACCATTTCCACTAAACTTTATACATTAAAATATTTACACTGACAACAAGTGTGAAAAATATTTCTTCATATGATACAGGGAATTTTTAATCCTCAAACCAGCTCTTTCCTTGTATACAGTGAAACAATGTTAAGTTACTTGTAAATGGAGCAGACCCACTCCAAGAAAGGGCAGGATCAGCTGTAAAACTGTGGTGGTCCTAATTTTAATCTATGATTTCTTTCCTTTAAAGAGAGTTTGCAAATTACTGAAGTCCCAGGGAAGCAATAACTCTTAAGCCAAAAAGTAATACTGGTCTTAGGCACTTAGTCTGCTATTCAATATATACAGTAATAACGTTTTAATAAAGATGACTACAACTATTCAAGAGAGTCTAGTGTCATATGAATGGTGGAAGGTCTTTAACTGACGGTAGAAAATTGTATATAATATTCCTTTCTAAAACCACACAATCGTTTCAAATTGTGTATGTTGCATAATAAGTAGGATAGTTTTAAATTAATATGCATATTCTGCTATCCATAAATGTTTGTTTTGCTCATATTCAATACATATAAAGATTCAGTCATTTATCCATAATTATAAAAAGAGGGGACTGTACATTTGAATATAATGTAAGTCTTCAGAGTATCTAAATGTTGTCAAAATTCAAGGACTCGATTCTTTATGAGGGCAGAAATGGATGTCATGATGTACTGGAATTATAGTATAAATCTCTTGGTAGTAAGACAGATGTTGGATGTTTTTCAAAATGTACCGACTGGAGACAGGATCCAGGATATGCACGCGTACAATGAGGCTACTAATGAACCTTAGACTGCTATTCATCATGAACTAGATTCTGGAAAAAATTTTGCCTTCTCCCAAAAGATTTACTCAAATATATTTCAAGCAAAGTGAGCTTATACTGAGCGGAAAAAAAACAGAAAACCCACCATTTAAACACAACATCCCCACTAGCCTAAATGCATTGCTAAAGAAATTCAATTTTTTCTTCTACGTAGATGACTTTATTCTATTCTCTTAAGGTAGATGGGGATAGAAGGATGGTTGGATGGAGTAGATGCAGTATTTCCCACACTTTCTTATTATACCACCTACAACAACTTTAAAATAGAATAGAATCATTTAGGTTGGAAAAGACCCTTAAGATCCGTAAGCCTAACACTGCCAAGTCCACCACTAAGCCATGTCCCTAAGCACCACACCTACACGTCTTTTAAATACCTCCAGGGATGGGGACACAACCACTTCCCTGGGCAGCAATTTCTTCTCTCAATGAAGAAATTTTTCCTAATATCCAATCTAAACCTCCCCTGGTGCAACTTGAGGCCATTTTCTCTCATCCTATTGCTTGTTACTTGGGAGAAGAGACCAACACCCACCTCACTACAACCTCCTTCCAGGTAGCTGTAGACAGTGATAAAGTCTCTTCTGAACCTCCTTTTCGCCAGACTTCCTCATAGGACTTGTTCTCTAGACCCTTCACCAGCTTCGTTGTGCTTCTTTGGACGCGCTCCAGCACCTCAATATGTTTCTTGTAGTGAGGGACCCAAACAGAACCCTTTAACGCTAATTGTGCCATGGTGATTTACATTTCTCTGCACCGAAAAGGCATGTCTCCTTTGTTATAGGTCACTTGTGTGAGTACTGGGTACAGCAAGCACAGCAGTTATTCCCTATGTTCTTGTATATTCTGCCATTAAAAGAATGTGTAATTAATAGCTTCCTTCAAGCAACTAAGAGAAGTACAACAAGCACAAAAAAGCTGCAGCCCACATGGCATCTACCCAGTTACATATCCTTTCAGTGGAAGACAGTGTCAAATACTACACACTGTGCAATACCTTTATTACACTTGATTACACTTTTAGTATTCCCTCTTTATTAATGCAGAATAGTCTTGTCAGCTCCAGAAATGAGAGAATGATTTATTCCATCATTTTCTTTCCATTTGGAAGGCAGCTACAGTTTTTCTTTATTTCTAAGATGAATCTTTTCTCCATTTCCCTGTTTTAATCTGACATCATGAAGTTTACGACTTACAGGGCATTATATCCTCACAGTATGTACGCTATGATGTCAAACAGGAAGTCCTGGGAATGAAGCCAAGTGGAGCTTATGTACGTCAAACTCAGAAGCATAGCTGAGTTTGGCCTTGGGTAATTCACTCATTGGGTTTCTCTAATTTAAATGGAGGCATTTGCTTCTGGGAAAGCAGAAAAGTCGCACATGCAAACTTACTAGGTGACATTACTAACATTTATAGATAAGAAGACAGCTTAGTCTTTTCCTGCAGCTGGACTGAGCTTATTGTAGACCAAGAAATGGAAGACAATGGCAGAAACATGTTTTTGGTCTTCACGTAACAGTAACCTCTTTATGTAACCAAAGGCAAAGGTCTCACCTCTGTAGCAGTAGTCATAACAGAGACAAGATTCCTCCATGGATCTTCATCACCATCATAAAAATCTTATTCTTATGGACAGATTTACACACAAATCTATGCTGCCTGCTTTGTACTGTGACATCTGCTAAAGACCATTTCCAACGCCAAATTTCAAGGGAAACTATTTACACTCCCCTGAGAGAGAAGATTCTTATACACTGCAAGGAAGGATAGAAAAAAAAATTAAAACAAGACAGCTGGAGACATTCCCTGCACAATCTAGTATGTCTGTGCCCCTAATGAGCTTCAAGACTTTTATAATGGTCTGATTGTCTGAGATAAATTTTTTTTTAATATTAAGCTCAAAAGCCACCACTGAGCAGCAGCAGAATAGCGGGGACTGATTCTACCGTTCTCTCCCGGTGAACAGTAGTAAAGGATGGGTGGATACTGGGAACAGACCAGGTTAGCTCCAAACGTCAGAGGATGTCCCATGAGCTTCCCCTAGACAATGTTTATTTCATTTTGCAGGTAGTACTCAGTCATGGCACTTTGTTGTTTTGTAACAGCAGCAGCACTGAAAAGCATAAAACATGAAAAGTAAACACAACTAAAAGTTGCTTAGCAAAACCAACAGCCAAAGAGCCATGCCTGGACATTTTGACTGTATTAATATGCATCCCAGCAGGCCACCATGCTGCGTTTCACATTTCTACATCACTGTACACACTTGGTCAAAGTATCCTCACAGTTGTCATTTACACATTTGGTTACTCTTTTCCCCCATGGATGCTATTTTCCATCTTTTGCTCTCTTTCAGCCTTAAAAATTTGCAAGAAAATCACCCATAACATACATTCCTATTTATACTTCCCATTGAAAATTTCCTCAGTGAAAATGTAAATCTTTCAAAAAGAACTGACTTAGGTATTACAGATGGTATGAGTAGTATACGTTAAAAAAAATTGAGAAAAAGGTTCCCCTTTCACCTATGTAATTTAGCCATGTTTTATGTCTGAATGTAATTAATGAAGAAGCAACACTGTGTCTCAACAGTACAGTGTACAGAATATTTGTCATACACAAGTGGGTGTATGGACCACACTTTACACACCTCCTGTATGTTGAGAAAAATACTCCACATAAAACTGTCAATGCAAGCATCATTCTTCTGCACTTCAGACACTGTTTCTGATCTATCCACTGCAATCGTTCTCTTCAGAAGAATTAATATGTGCCGTTGCTACTAGTGCCTTGCTACTAAAGAGGTGAGAAAAAGTTACAGCAACGCAAAGTTGTCATATTTCGGTAAAATAAACAACCTTTCCCTTTTAGCTAAGAGTTACAAGACAGCCTTGCCTAGAAAGATTTTTAAAATTACAGTGCTTAAGCACTGGCTCCAGTTAAATCGTTCCAGTCCAAGGGGCCAGGTAACTAGCCCTCCATAGACATAGAAAGGAAACCAGGCAAACCATGTGCAGCCAAAACTCACAAACTGAGTCTCTTCATTTGAACAATAGCTTAAAATACTACTCATGAAGAAAAATAAACTTTACTGTATTTTCTTCCTCTCACTACCCAGGGAATGGCTGAACTGGAAGAAGACAAAGAAAATCTGCTGGAAGGATACTGGCTGCTACTAATGACAAAGTTTCAAACTCCAAAAAGGGAAATGTCCATTTCCACAAAATAATAAAGGGGAGATTTCCAGTGGGGTTTATCAGCTGTGTTGGGTTTTTTTCTTTCTTTTTCTTTTCCTTTTCCTGAGTTTTATGGTGTACTTATTATGGATAATATTTTAAAAATACATTCTTGATTAGACTGGATTGTGAATGTTGATATTTTCTCTCATCTTTTTCTGAAACTATGCTAGCTGCAAATGTAACTTTTGAGCACTGCAAAGCACTCAGCTGAAAATTTCATATGTTTCAAAATACTGCATCGTTCCTGGTCAGACACTGCATCCCGTATTCACTAAAGGCCCCAAGAGAGTCCCTTGAGACTGCTGGAAATCGGAGGAGGACAGCTAGTAGGTCAGCTCCTGCTCTTAGGACATGCCAGATGGGTTTCTGTAGCTAGTGATTTTAAAGAAGCCACGCTCCAGCCCTTTTACAACCAGCTGGCATCCTTCCTCTTCAATGCACGTCATGTTAAGTGAACCCAGACAGCAAAGAATAAAGCACTGCCCCTGGGATAATTACAGTTATTCGTTAGCTCCACACTCCTACAGGTAAACTGGGGGAATTTTGCAGCATGATTTGCAGATCCACAATCACATATCCACAGGACTGACTGAGTGTTATTGCAAAATCAACTACAAATGGAAGTACATTTAAACATAAAATGTTACACAAGTCTTTTTGATGCAGAGTAGGCTCTTCATGAACATGAGAAATGCATTCATTCATGAAGGAATATGTAGTACAAGTTTGCTGACCATTATAGCCTGCTTTTTATCATTATGCATTTTAGCATGTAGACCACACCAAGATTTCCTTGTCTGACAAAATATACAATTTTCCATACACCACAGAAGATGAAAGTAGCAATTAGTATGATCTAAACATACCTCTTTTGCTCCTGTCTTTTTTAAGTGCTTACGTAAGCTCTTTTCACAGTAGGTCTACTTGACACCCTACTGATAGGCTTTCCACAATTGGTGAATTTTACAGCCGCATGACACAGAAATAATTATGCTGAGATCAGGTTCTATATACGTATTCAATTTTTGTAGACATCCTCTTTATCCTGCTATCTATCTGCTTGTCTATCACGTTCTCAAATTCATTGCCAAAGTTAAATAGCTTTGGTAATGAGTTTTCATAGTTTTTTAGTACTTCATTATAAAAGTAAGGGTTAGCCTGTAGCCTCTGTCATGTGGCACCTGTATCTAGAAGATTCATAAAAATGAAACTAATTTTATCACCTTTTCCCATAGCTTTGAAGGTGCAAGGGACCTCATATCAAGAGTTTATTATTTCAAAAGGAATGCATTTACATGTTATTAATAAATGACAATTTAAACCATACTCTTCAGGGCATCACAAGTGAAAATCATAGGCTTCCAAAGAGTTGATACCATACTGAGTTTCATGTATGACTTGCTTTTAAGTCAAGGAATCCAGAATTTAATTAATTGAAGGCATTTTTTACATTTTTCTTGCAAGATGCTAAATTTAATCTGGAGATAACTGCAAAATGAAATTAGCAGTAGAGGAAATAGTCTTTGTAGGACCAAGGACAGCTATGTGACGCATCATTGGTTGATTGTTCATAAACTCTTCAGTTCTTTCTTGTTAGTACTAGAGTTCAACAGTACTTAAGTTTGACAAAAGCAAACACAGGATGTCCAGATGTCTGTACCCCATCAAAGCTCTAGCAGCAGTACAAGAGCCACTATAACTACATGGAAGAGAATGTACAGGGAAAGAAATAAACAAATACAGCTCTTAAGATTATTTAGCATAAACTCAACATGTGAATGTGCTCATGACTGGCACTTGAGCTTACCCTGAGAAATTAATCACTTGAAAAGTAGATAATAGATACATAATGGAAGATGATGATAACCAGTAGCTCAATGTATGTATGACTCAGTATACAAGAAACTGATTAAATGTATATAAAGGGAAACTGCGGTTGGATTCAAGCTCCTGAACAGTTAGACCCCTGCGTATAGGATCTGACTGACAGTACACAGCACTCACTCTTGCTATCTGCTGTACTTCCCTGAAAACAGAGACTCCTGCGTCCAATGCAGTGGAGGCTGAGTCAACCTGGTTCCTGAAATAAGTGAAATTAAAAGCATCCTGGAATGGCCCATGGTGACCAGCAGATAAGCAAGTGAAGTTCAGACACCCATAATGCGTCTGGGTCCCTCAAGGCCAATACCTGCCAGGCTGTTTAAATAAATGAAATTATTTAAATTTAAATAAAATAAATATTAAATTTAAATAAAATAAATAGTATTTTAATTTAAATATATAAAATTAATAGTGGTTGATGTAAAACACAGGATAACAAGATAACTAACTCTGTTAAGTATGGAACACACTGCTCCCTCTGATCGTAAAACCCACTGAAAGGATAGAAATAGTCCACAGATTTCACTGCAGAATTATTTTAATTTCATTGTTTCAAAAATAGTCATACTATCAAATTCATTTCATATCTGAAATAAAACAAGCTGAAAAGGAGGAGAGGAAATAACAGCCCATTCCACTCAAGCAAATGCCTGAACTGCTGGGAAGCAAGATGCTGCACTTGAAGCAAAAGCTACTGCAAGAATTTTAACAGTACAGGAAGAATCTTTCAATGGGTGGAAAAAAAGCAAGTAGAGGTTTTTCTAACTGCTCAAGAGCCACTATGAGGACGACCATTTAGTGAACAAGTTCTTTCTCACACTTAATCCTACCTGGGCTGATAAATGCACAAATCCTATTTACTCAGATTCAGTAAAAAGAATTCCTAAAAATGGTTTAGGCACACATTACTCACTGATGGTTTCTGAACTACAATCATAGTTTGACTTTTTTAAAGAAGGAGTTTAGTATCTACACTGCTGTGTCCAGCAACATGAGGTTCCCAAGCTGTGGGTGTTTACTATGTAAATCTCAGCTATACTCAGGTGGCACCCCAATGCATTTCACTACAAAGCCATGAGCAGTCCCACAGGGAAGATGACTACATGACGAACTGAAACTTGAAAACCTGTGCTAATTTTTTAACAGCATTGCTAACTGAAATAAGAAAACCATTCTTTTTCATTTCAGAAATAAATGAGGTTTGCTTTACCTCCTTCCCTTGCAAACTTTGACCGAATCACATAAACAAAAATTTCATGTGGCCCAGAACCAAAGACTAAAAATTTAAAGCCAAACACAGCTTCACAGAATCAGGAATGACTAAAGATTTGCACTATAAAAGGTTTTTTTCATGACAGAAATCCTGTTAGTCACTGCTTCCGCTACAAAAAAAAAAAAAAAAAAAAAAAAAATCCTAAAAAACAAAAATCAGGGTCAGTTAACATCCATTCCTCTATATTTAACCTAACATTCAGATTTAACATTTCAGCTCCATATTACCGTATCAAATTGTATCCTATATGCCTCGAAAATTCTGTGTCCAGTATTTTCCAGACCAGAGCCTGTCGGGGCAGAGGATGGGAGGCTGAGCAAGAGAAGGAAGAAGCAAAAGAAGCACTAGGGATCAAAATGCACCTTTCTTCTAGGTCCTCTGAATCAGAGACACTCTCCCATGTACCTTCCCTGTACAGTTGGATGTAGAGCAAATCTGAAAATACAGATGAGAATGCCAACCTGCATACTCCTGAACCTGGCAATGAGTCCAAGCAGGATGCCTGAAGGATCCCAAGGACAAAAACACAGTGTTTAGTCCCCACTTTGAAATCCGTTTTGCAGCAGATTCTCTTCCTTTTGATGCTACCAAATTCTAACTTCAGTAGGTATTTTCACAAGGAAAAAAGTACCCCCCCCCGCCTCCATATTCTCCGTTAGCATTAAAAAAGCATGTCAATTGGCACTGCAAAGTAGTATCATACAAACTTCTTTCAGAAATTGGTCAGGAAAGCCATGCAGCATACTGAGCACACTAAAAGTATTACATTGGTAATACATATATAATACCATAATATGTCAGGCCTTGTTGCACAGCTATTTTTATTCCTGTTACATAATTAAAGAAAGTATCATTGTAATGTTTCTATTTACTGTAAAGATTTGCTTTTTCCACTGCATACCAGTGACAATTCATGTCATAAAGAACATCTGACCACAAGACTGTTCAGATCTCTGTATACAGCTTTTTCTTTCACTACAGGAAAGCACATTAAACTTTTCAGATTAGAATTTACATCAGTCTCAAACACAGAAAGAAATGTCTTCTCTGCCTACTGCCCAGATACAGCTCTATCATCTACTGATGTCAGCAAAAGCACACACTTGTGTCAACCAGCAAGTCTTACTGCATTTGAC
Organism: Pelecanus crispus; assembly: GCF_030463565.1. Lineage (NCBI taxonomy): Eukaryota > Metazoa > Chordata > Aves > Pelecaniformes > Pelecanidae > Pelecanus > Pelecanus crispus. Next base: position 68,601,295 of record NC_134645.1, read on the forward strand.
ACTCAGGCTTATCCAAAGGCAGCTGTGCAAACCACTAGACTTTCCCCCGCTCCCCTTTTTTTTCCTCTTTTTTTTTTTTTTTGCTTTAGGCAACGCACCTGGAAAATGGGGAAACCTCTTGACTCCACTGGAACACAAAAATTTTGCTATAGGTGGCCTAGGTTTTCCAGGGTAAGTAAATTTTCTGTAAAATCCTTCAATTTCAGGTACAGGTTCTTAAATACTACAGGACTGTAGACCTTTTCAGAGTATTTCTCAGCTCTGATATTAGTTGACAAATGGCAAACACTCAGCTTATTAGTGGCTTTGTTCAACAACATTCTGGTCTGGTTTTGCCTTAAATATGATGAAACCAGTGTCAGGATGCAGTGAACATATATACAACTATATTCTAGGTCTGTTGCCACATTTAAGGAAAGGCTTGTTCAGTCAGCTCTGGTCTTGACTGAAATAACCTTAGTTTCTCACCTAGAAGTTGCCTTTTAAAGACTAACACCCCAACACAAACCTTGTCTCCCAGCTGCAATGCTGCTTCATATTTGGGTTGGTGGACCTCTTGGACTAAAGCACAATCACTGCTGAAGTCCAAGTGCTGGCACATCACAAAGCACGCTACAGCAACAATATTCTCATCTGTCATCACGTGTTGCTTTCAGGAGCATGGAGGATGAACCAATCTTAAAAAAAATTATTTCACTAATTAATAAATGATGTAATAAGCAACACAAGTTTTGCATTTTTTCTTCAATGGGATCCTCTGGGCCAAGTTCTGCTTTAAGTTATATTATGGCAAAACTATTTCCATTTGCTGTAGCCGTAACATTTCAACACTTCTAACTTTTCTTCCTCTAAGTTGCTAGAGATTTAACCTAATACAAAAGAGGACAAGGATGTGACTGTGGTTTAATGGGTCTGCATGTGCTCAATCTGTTTAAGACATACTTTATAAAATATGAAATTGATTCTTCACCTAGTGTCATTTTATTATTTAAAAATGTAACACTTCTCCTTGTCATTCTTCTCTTTTTTAATAGGACTTGACTTGCAAGTCAACCGCTCAGATACTGAGGTAGGGCTCAGAGAAAAGTTACTACAGGGAGAAGAAAGAAACCATGACCGTCATATGATGCTGAACAAATATTAGCCATAGCCACAAATCATTCAGAAGTATTTGCTAATAAAATATTTCTGAAATTATTGCTTTTATTTTGTACTGTATTTCCAAGTATTTTCCAGAAAAGTATTTAAGCACATGCCTAACTTAAAGCACATGAGAAATCCCATTGATTTCAGCGGGCTTAATCACATCCCTTAAGTCCCACACATTCTTCAGCACACTGCTGCATCTGGACTTTTTACAATAATCAAATGAGAATAAACCAAATATATGTTCAGTGTAATCCATACTTTTCACGTGAAAATGTAGACACAGTCATTTAACAGACATGAAAGCACTAGGCTTTTAGCCTTACAAAATGAAAAGGTTAGAGAAGATTGATTCACTGTCATATTGTCAAATATTCTGTGTGCATTACAAAACTCTGACCCCTTTTTACTACAGAAGAAAGTATTTCTGGACATGTTAGCAACAGCTGGTCACTGTCAAAATCAGAAGCCTAAGCTGATGTACAATCACTGTCCTAAGGAAATTATTATATTTTCGTTTTGCATTCACAGATAGGACTGACATGGACATCCTTGGAAATTTCTTGAGTAATTCTAAGTTAAAATATGATATTAAAACCAATTAAAAGTATAGCTTTTATAAATTTGGCATTTTAAATGGTTGAACAAGTATCATACCTTACAAGGAAAATCCATCTGCAGAGCTTGAGATGTGTCTGTCAGATTCTGATGATTTAATGTGAAGAAGCACCATTTATAGAGAGAGGCAATACCTTTTATTAGACTGGCTCATATGTTCTAAATCTTACGTACAGATGTATATATACAAACCTTTTCTTAGGTGAATAAGGCCTTGTTGAAGCTCCAAAGAAGGTCTAAGTTGGCCCAGTTTTCAGGCCTTGAAAAGAAGTTTTTGTACCTGCAAGTTTTTTTCATTTGTTTTTGTAGTGGTATTATCTGTTATAATATAACAGAAGTCATGTCTGATATCCCTATAGCATCAGAGCTATAACGTCACTATTAATACAGAATTCCATGCTCCAGGAACCCTAGAGCCCTCTGTGCAGAAGACAGTAGCTACCTTGAGAGAAATTCATGTAGCTTATGGAAGTAGCAATTTTCCCAAGTAGTTTTATCCCTAAAATTCCAGTCTGGGGCCTCTCTGGAGCCAGGAATACCAGTCATAACAAACTATATAGTAGTTATGTGTCAGTCCTTGTCAGTGTTCCAAGGACAGTATGTGACAACAGAACATATTTCTTTTATTGGTTTCCCTTGCTATTAAACACAGCCCATACAATGCCTTTCCATTTAAACCTCTGATACTGACTAAGTGACATCTTCCAGGAGACAGGTGGAGAGCTGAGCAAGAGGAGACGTGACAGTGCTGATGACAGGAACCTTTCTGTTTGTTTGCCAACCCTTCTTCTCACCCCATCTTGCAAGGTTACAAGCCATGAATGTTATTCTCTCTCACACTCTTGGATATTCTTTTAAGAGATTGTCTGTTGAGCTTCTAAAGAAAAGTGCTTTAAAATCATAATTTGAATTAACTCAGACAGAAATGCACATTTCTATTACACGTGTGTCAACAGTGAACATTTGTATCTTTGACCAATGCCAAACTGTATTTCTCCAATGATATGCAATTCATATGAAACACGAATCAGCTCAGTTTATTCCACATGTCAAAATGCATTATCTGCTTCTGAGTTTTGTCTCATTTGGTCTGTACCATTTGGTAAATCGGAAAAATAAAACACATACACAACCACTAATACAGTTTGGAAAAAGCACCTTCAAATTTATCACTAGTGAATTATGGTATGGAAATGACAGAACGCTGACATGGCAGAGGGCAAAGTAATTACAAAAACAGTATTTATGCATTCGCAGAGGTTGTTATGCCATATGTAAGAGGTCTCACAGCAGGGAGAGAACAACAGGGATGTTTTGACCTCAAATTTGCTGGAATGTGGAAAATTCAGCCCTGTTAATTTTCTATACTTGCCTATTAGATTACAGACAAGGAATTACAATATTACACTTTATTCTTGATCCACTGTAATTCAAAGTGAGTGATAATTTTGGACCATCTACGGCAAACAATCTCTCTGTGCCCATTTCTGTATCTATAGAAAGGGGGTAATAAAATAGCTAAGCAAGTATGTCCTGGTTTCAGCTGGAATAGAGTTAATTTTCTTCCTAGTAGCAGGCACAGTGCTGTGTTTTGGATTTAGGAGGAGAAGAATGCTGATAACACACTGATGTTCTAGTTGTTGCTAAGTACTGCTTATGCTAGTCAAGGACTTTTCAGCTTCCCAGGCTCTGCCGGGTGCACAAGAAACTGGGAGGGGGCACAGCCAGAATAGTTCATCCAAACTGACCAAAGGGCTATTCCATACCATATGACGTCATGTTCAGTATATAAACTGGGGGGGGGTTGGCTGGGGAGCAGCGATTGCTGCTTGGGAACTGTCTGGGTATCGGTCGGCGGGTGGTGAGCAATTGCATTGTGCATCACTTGCTTTGTATATTATTATTATTATCTTCATATTACATTCTTATTATTATCGTTACAATTTTACTTTATTTCAATCATTAAATTGTTCTTATCTCAACCCAGGAGTGTTTCTCACTCTTACTCCTCCAATTCTCTCCCCCATCCCATGGGGGCAGGGGGAATGAGCGAGCGGCTGTGTGGTGCTTAGTTGCTGGCTGGGGCTACACCACAACAGCAAGTCTCAAAAATGCTCTGAAATATACCTTGGAAAAGACATGCTGATTTTCTTTTTCTTCAACTGACTTAAAGTTATGGCATTTTTCTTCAATGATCGCTTTTAAAAGCAAATAATCACTCATTAAGGCAACTATTTTTTGCTTGCTAAACCCACAGTTTCTTCAGAAGGTACTCACTTGCTGATATTTAATATAGTTCATTGCTTTCATAAAAGTGAAATATTTGTGCATACTGGCAGCATTTCATGACCAGAAGCTAGCCTAGATAACTTCCAGAGGTCCCTTTCAACCAACATCGCTAGTCTGACAAGACGAATTGCCTGTAATATTCCAAGTCCTACAAATATTGGTATCACAGAGATAAGAACCACAACACGCTATGCTGCGATACAGAACAGTCTTCTAAAGTATGACGGACATTTAAAACTCAGTAAAAGAGTTTAAACTATTTTTCATTTAATTGAAATGAGCTTCAGACGAAGTTCCCAGGGTACAAGCAGGCTGCCCAACCTGGAGAGGGGAAGACTAAATGGTGCAGGTGCAGGGCTCGTGCGACCGAGAAGTAGCTACAGCTGAAAACTGATCTGCAAGGGGATCACAGCTGACACCTTTGCACTTTAAAACAACACGAAAACGGGGAAACAACGCTGTCCAAAAAGGTTGGCAAGGATTGTCCAGCTGCAAGTAGGGCACAAATGCAAGTAATAGATATGATAGTCTATATAATCTGATGAAAAACAAATAACTTACCCAGGGCACAATGGGGATGATTGTCCAAACGTCACAAAAATGAAAACCTGTTCATTCAGGTTTAGTCTCACATCTGCTAGTGTCCTGTCCCACAGCACTGCAATCTATTGTTTAATTCTAGGTTAAAATGAAGTAATCTAAATATGCACACTGTTATATAAAAGGGCCAGGGGATGAAATTACACCAGTTTCTAGTAAGGCCCTTTGAAATCCTAAACTAGCAAGTTAGCAGCCAAATTATTATTCTTCAACTAATACAGATTGAACAGCAAATAACAACTGTAAGATGATAAAATAAAAGAGTGCAAAACTTCTGTAGTTCTCAAAATCCTGTTTGTTTGCTATACAAAGGCACAACAGAGGACTATTTAGGTGCTAAACATTTATTGTTTTATTAACCATCTCCAAGACCAGTCTTAAAAAACTTTTGTCTCACGATTGCTATTCTTCATAAACACAAGATCTGTAAAGTTTCCTTCTCCCCCATTTCAAAACTTAGTAGAAGTTTTAACATGCATCTTTTGAAAAAGTATTTCTAGTTAGAATCAGTGAAAATCAGGATATTTATTTTGAATGATAGCAATAATAGTAATATAAAATCTAATGTGTTTCATTATATCTTTTTTTTATTATTATTTAGTGTGTATAAAATCCATGGCAATCACAGTTATTAAAACTACTTTTTTACCTAGCTACATCTGTCCACGTAAAACCAATTTATGTGGCTTTAGGTATTCTTTTACTTGATAAGTAGCAGCCTGCACATGGTGACAGACATCACACCAGAATATAAAAAGGACCATTTGGTTGTTTTCTTCTGTCTGTGAAATACATGTGCTACTATTTTCTTCTATTTCTTTCAGAATGCTCATAAACAGATTTCCTTCCTACGCATGATGTACAAGCATATTCTGTGTCTGAACTGGGAAAGAAAAAGAGAGTTGTGAGCTCCGGGGGGTACAGTACCACTGATAAGCCCCAGCCCAGCCCACTCCAGGACGGCTGCAGGAACTCCCTGGATCTCAACTGAACCTGATGGATCCCCACTCTCCTCTGTGTCAGGTAGTAACTTGCATCATTTTCCTGCTGATCTTCAAAATACAGCTATATACCTATGCGGTTGTATGTAAAGACAGGAAAACCAAAGTATAATAAACTCCACTCTGATTCTGACTCTTTTGATCACTGTACAGTCTAGATTAAGGCTAGATTCCCCACCTCTGCCAGGTGGGGCTGGGAAGGAGAAGGCAAAGCAAAGCAAGCACAGCAGATTCCTCGGCACAGAGGCTCTACAGCACAACAAACAGGCAAGGAAACTGACTTCTGGTCAGTCGGTGCATAACGATTTAAGATGTAGCAGGGGCAAGGAATTTACTACAAATAAAAATAGGGAAAATACATTAATTAGTGACATAATGCAATAAATGGCGTATATATTACATCTAATCAAGCTGGCATCTTGGGAAACACAGCAGCTGCTCAACTCAGTCAAATGCAATTCTTTAGAGACTCAGAGAACCAGGGTGCATTTAGATTTCTGAAGCAGCATGTGGTCATGCAGTCACTGCTCTAGGACAAAAGTGAAAGTCCTTATTTCTTATACAGCAACAGGGATGCTGTGGAACTGCTCAGAACTATGATCATATCGGCTTCACCTGACTGTGATATAGTTTAAGGACAGGAATCATAGAACCAGTTGTTTCTTATTAGTGTATTTTAAAAGAATAGAAGACAGAGTAAACAACAAAAACTCGAGTTAGAACAATAGTAGGGATCTCAGAATTATGGAGAAGACTGTCACATGAAAAGCTACACTACAGTCCATCATACTTCAGGAAGATGACCTACTTGCAGAAATTAACATAATTTCTTTTCTTTAAAATAAAACTTGAAAATTAACCTTATTAACTAATCCAAGTAAATGTGCCTGGCTTCCTTTCCCAAGGATGAAAGGCTCTTAACAGACTGCCCAGGGAAATGAATTCAGTAAAGGAATCTCTCTATTCAGAAAACTCAGCTGTCCATCAAACATACTATCCAACAGCAAGTACCTTCTAACCCATCTCAGTTGCAGAGACAGGCAGTCTTTCAAGTAACCAAGGACTAGAATATTCAGGGCAAGGTGCCAGCACAAGTTTGAGCACAGGTCTTGCATTCATGCTTATTCACACAATCTAATATGCTTGCAGCAGCGGCTAGATCCTTAGGCTCGTTGAATTTCCATGATCTAAATCTTACGCACCCAGCTCCCAGAGATGAATCCTGAAGCCAGAATGAAATACCTAGGCTCCTTGAACATGTCAAGAACCAAAAATCCTGCATGATTAGCAGAAACTGCCTAGAGCTAAACCAGTACAAAACACACTAACCACTACAAAACACCAGGGCAGTACAAGCAGAAGGGGTGTAGGATATATATCTGATACTTTCCTGGAGCTTAAACCACCAAAGCCTCGGCTAGAGAACACCCCCTTCTACCTGGGATCTCTAGCCCACAGTCCTGCCCTGCAGCTTTTAAAGAAATAAGCCAGAAACACTATTTCTTTTTTTGAAACTTGGCTGTGAGAGGAGTTTAACCATGATATAACAGTGAAAAGACTTTTGAAGTGGGGAAATGAAGGTTCAGTATCTTCTAGGCAGAGGGGCTTCACGCTACAATTCCTTTTCCCAGGACAGTGCCCAACACCTGGGTGAGATCTTAGTCAGGGTGCACATCTGGATGAACGGACTGATGAAAGGGGACTCTTCCCACCCATTGAGTTGAAGTTCTGCCACTGTTCAGCAAAGAGTAAGAAGAATAAACTCTTGTCTCGAATCAGTTTTCTGTGACACTAATAACAGCGTAAGGACGGCAAATCCTATCTCCATATGCAAAATGGCACAGATTTCACCTCAGTTTGTAATCTGTAAGACTGTTCTCATGTATGAGTATAAAGCCATGTAGTAACTATGAAGAATACTGCAGAAATTAGACTACGATAAAGTAGTAAAATGGCTACTAAAGTATGCATTTATCAGGCATCCAGTGGTGCAAAAATATTTTAACTACTATGAAAACACATTTTTGCACTAAGCCAAACTGGCTCGTCTACTTCCTATTAATAACCATACTATGTATACTGCACAGAATAATTGTTTCACAGACCATGAGAGAAGAACTTCTGCTTAATCTTTTATGACCTTTATAAAACTTTATTAAATTATGAAGCCATGTAGCTTTTACATGCTCTAAAGTTTTGCTTGGGAACAGTTTAAATACATAAATATGTGCAGCTGTCCCAAGTAGTGCCACCATTGTGAATTAAGACACTGTTAAGACTTTCCAGTTCCATACCCTTTTGAATCAGCAATAAAACTCTAGTCCAAGATAAAGTCTCAGATAGGATCTATCCAGTCAGGAGCAAAGTAATAACTGACATTTGAAAAATACATGCAAGCTCTTCTCAGTTCCTTGCAATTGTGCTACCTATAAAAATCTTTGCTATAAAAAAAAAAAAGATATTAAAACTGGTTTATTACATGGTTAACCTCTTTCAGCATGTCAGAAATACAAATATGAAATCCCGTTATTGATCTTTAGTACACTGAGCCCAAGCTGAGACTCATGGGGATCATGGTACTCACAAAATCTGCCAGTACTGGGACCACTAGAAATTAAGATGTTAAAACAAAGCCAATATTTTGGACGGCAAGCCCAGACAACTTTAAAATGGATCGGAGCATGCTGCCTCCTCAGAACTGCAGACTGGTGGTAAGTAAGTCTGGAGACCACATCCTTAGAGGAAAGGAAAAATTAGAAGGGAAAAAGAAGAAATGTCCACCCTGTTTTTTCCCAGCTGCTTCATCAATGACAAGGGGAATCTCCCTCTGACATAGGACAGGGAGATATGCTGCCAATTCTCACAGTCCCCTTGAAATCCAAGAGAGTCCCGAAACAATTCGTGTACGTCATCTGCCACAGTCTGACCATCTGAAATTTCTTGTTTGTGTTTTTGGTAACCCTTGCTTTGGTAAAACTGACAGACCACTATGGATATACATTTTGATACAATTATTTGAACAAGGTATACCACTGTGCAAGTTTTTAACCTTTTACTCTTCCAAGTGTACCTTAATTATATCCATCAGCCCTCCAACAATTCTAGTTCTGCAAAATGCTATGTAACTATGATCTTTTACCTTCAACAGGTGAAAAAGAAGATTAAACTCATTTCATGTAAGAACTAACAAAAGGTTTGAATCCAAAAGCTCAGAAGCTTTCCCCAGATCTTATTATAATTCTCAAATCCCAAGTAAAAACCCTTCAAACACAACTTTGAACAGGGTTCAATTTATTCCATTCAGTTTAGCAACACTTTGTACTTACTGACTGTTCACTTAGATCCTGAGAGTCTTCCATGGAGGTTATTCACCTTTCTTTTCCCCCACAAGCAGAAATTATCTTCCCTTCAATTTACAGCTCAGTAGTCTAAATTAAAAAGAACAGAAAAAATTAATGTGTTAGTCTGTGGTCCTCACTTCGCAGGCAAATCTGCAATAAACAAACATCCTAACTGAGGCTGTGGTTTCCCTACAATCTGCAGCAAATTTCCCATTGACTTCTGTGAAGCCTGATTTCATATAAAATGTTTCACCATCTCCAGTAGTATTTCAGGAAGCTATCTAAGATCCACCAACAGAAACAGGAACACACTTAAGTAATAATTCTTCAACTCCTGCAAGAAAAAATAGTTATGAAAACAAACCAATAACAAAATCTAAAATGTTTAATACAGACAGCTGTTTAAGTAGACAACAAAAAATAACCCTTGGGAGAACATATCAGAAAGACAATTATGGAATGCCAAACAAAACTGCTTGATACACATTTAATGACAACCTCTTAGTCATTAAGTGTCTGGCTGAAAAAGGTTATTATGCTATTATCAGCATGAAGTCCCCTCTCTAAGGTCCATTAAATTCCTTTAGGATTAAATAAAATACACAAAGAGGTTTATAACAAGCAGCTCCCAACAAAGTGCTAAATGACAGACATTACCCTAATTATCTGCTATGTCTATGCCTTCTCTCATCGGGTGAATCACTCTCATCAAATATTGAGATCTTCCATAGGAAAATTCTATCTTCTAAGAGTTCTGCATACAAATGGTTACGGTAATCTTAACTATAAAGCCACACAACTATATTATAATCTCCCTTCTCAGAAAAGATCCACTTTGAAGTTATTCAAATTTGCATAATTTAAAACAAAAGAAGTGCCAGGGATATTTCATATATACAATACTCATTATTAATCAAAGCTAGTGTTACATTTAAAAGAAAACAAAATATATAACGGTATGTAAACACATAAATTAAGGAACCCAAACAACCTGGATTTGTTTATCAACAAGGCAGCCCAAGAAACCATTACCTGGGAGTATGCCCAATAACATAAACATATTATGGATCTTTGTTTTAAATTTTGACCAGCAAGCACTTATATCTTATGCTACCTCCAACCTGCATAAACGTAACCATTACTTAACTGAGGTTAAACAATGTATAGCTCTGTTGGCACTTGCAGAGTATTTGAAAGGAACCAGAGCTACAAGTCATTGCACCCACATATCCCCATCCACGACCTTATGTTGCCCTGTGAATGCCTCCTCTCTTAGTCTGAAGTGTCACTTCCTTGCCATACCTCCATTTACTCCTCAAAATGTAACTCCCAAAATTTCCTTGTGTTTTGCATTAGGTATTTCCTAGAACATGCACACGTGCGCATTTACAGCCCCAGTCCACTTTCTTTCCAGTCTCACCTTTATTTCCCCTTTTTCCTGCCACCAGATTACACCCTCCTGTTTTCCTTCTCTCTTCTCTAAGTTTCAAAAAGATTTTCATTCATATTTCATTAACTTTTGCCATGATATTACATAAGGGAAAGACCAATTGCAAGCAAATCGTGCTGCATATATTTCACCTGATCAGAAAGCTGAAAATAATTCCCATTTTTCAAAATGGCTTCGGTCTCCTCTTTATTTCAGAGGGATCCAAGACATTGACATCTTCACCCATGATGCCTTCACCAAAACAGTAACCACCTCCCATGGTTTTTTGGTCAATGTGGAGCCCACACCCTTGTGTTTGTAAAAATCATCTGCAGTCTTTGTCCAATGGAGACAAAAGTGGAATAGAAAGGCTTCTTTAAAGCACCCACTACAGGCAAATTTCAGAGAGGAGCCTACCAAGAACAATGGGTATTTTGAGAGAAAGCAGCTCTACATGGCATTTCCTGCGGCAGCCCCTGCTGAAAGGGGCAATTCCAAACACAAAGGCGAATTTTCACAACCGATCCTAAAATATTCCATGAATAACTTAAACACAAAATCTGCTTTAATTTAATTAAGAGTTTGAAGTGTGTGCACGTTATTGCATTAGTAGAATTGCTGGTGGAAAGAAACTGTCAAGCACTCAGTAGTAAAACACAAGATTCAGAATAAATTCTTTGACTAATTTCTAAGTTTTCTGACTGGAAGTCAGTACCTGGCTTGCATTCAAACATTAGATGCCCTAATGCTAAATGCCTAAAATGTTGGTCAACGAAGGTGACAGATCCCTCACTTTCTGTGTGAAACTCAACTATGGAGCCATACCATAACAGACCGACTGACCCATATTCATGTTTCTTTTCATATTGATCATTATCTTAACCAAACCACACTGAAATCAACAGATAGATGTCACATTTTTTCTGTAAAATATAAAGTGTATCAATATTTTAAATACATCCTGACCATGTAAATCCAACAGGAGTTTTACTATTAAGAACCGCCTACAACTAACCCACAATATGTGTGTTGTGTCCCAAAATTCAGGTGGATTTATCCACTGGAATGCATCATTAAATATGCCACTTGTATTAGTCACCTTCTAAAAAAGACTGACCTTCATGAATTTTTGAACTTACTTTACTGAATTGCAAGACAAAGACAAACTTGTTTAATCTTTGCAGAAATACACAATGTGTTAAATATATGCGTTGCACAAACATGCTATATTATAATAGTTTCTAGGGCATCTTGTTCATCTTCACACTGCCTCATAATTCAAATACTCCTACTGGAAATGGAGCTTTTCTAAATAAAATTCAGAATTAATATTTTGTCAGTGTTCTACCTATCAACAGCTAAATCCTGCTACATTCTGAGCCCAGTTAAAGTGGCTGATTATAACCAACTGCTAACACAATGATTTTTATAATGGCAGTTATGCCAATTGCACTTAGACCAAATCCTTTAGGGTTTAGTTTTATAAATTTGTAAAAGAGGAGAAAAACCATTAGAGAAGTCAGTGATTTAAATAAGACCAACATTACTCCCTAATAAAGATATAAAATTAAAGGATAATAGCAACCTCGTGCTGTTTTATGAGGCAATAATCCAGTTACCAATTCAACCTTGTAGTTTATCCCATCAAGAGAACCAGATTAAAAACAGAGGGAGGGAGGGCACTCTTATCCCTCTTATATTGCAAGTGTTTCTAACTGGGTTTAAATATTTTTAAAACTGTTGTTAAAAGTCTTAAACTCACAGACAAGCCAGAATGAAGAAAAATGCCTGTTTCTGCTCTTGATCCAGTTCTTGCAGATGTGGCTTTAAAACTGATGAAGTGTTTTATGCTCCCAGATAAAAATTTTACCTTTCTAAGAAATGTCTTAATTAGGAGGATTCCTGACTTTCCTCATCAACAAATGCATTTAAATCTAAATTTTTATTTATTTATTTTTATCTGGGGGAATAAAACACTTCATCAAATTTAAACTGCAACTTCCAGGACTCGACCATGAGGAGAAACATGTGTTTCCTCCCAGAGATATACCAATAAGTTAAAAAAAAAAACAAAAAATACTCGAGGATCTGCTGCATACCACTTTGTAAATGACTGAAAATGTAAGACAGCAAGGACGTGATCTCTCCCCTCAAAATGATTTCTTCAGAAAATTAAGTTTGCAACAAATAAACAATTGAGGCAGTTTCATCTTCTATGGGATGTCTAATAAGAACCTGTGCTGCAACTTTCACAAGCTCAAGACAGAATGTGAAGCCTGGGGATCCACAGGTAAAAAACAGCCTTAAAGCACCTGATGTTTCCCAAGAGTGTTTCAGAGGCTGCTTCAGGCCCTCCAGTCAGCCAGATGGAGAGATGGAGCTCCAAGAAGAATCCATCATCTGGAAGAGGAGTTTGGCCATCAGACAAAAATTTTCCTCCCTTTCACTTCAACCCAAAAACTTAGGAAGAAAGTCTTCTCTTGGTCCACTAGGACCTGCTCCTCTTAAATGAAATTCTTGGGGGTGGTGGTCCTCACTTTCTACCACAATGGGGTTTTTTCACATGATAATCCCCTTGGACACATTGTCAGATTCTTTTTATTCTTTTTCAACTGAAGAACACCTGCTTCTATTGAGGTTATATCATGGTGATGCTCTGGCATGACACTCTGGCAGTATAGTACAGGAGCTGCACGATGCCAGTCAAATTTACTATATTGTTTTTACATTTTGAAATGTGTCGATAAGAAGCCTAGAGAATAAACAGAAAGGATGCTGCTGTGGTTAACACAATTAACTCACAGCCACAGAGAACCCATTTCTATCACAGCCACAGGTTGAGAGTCAAAATATTAAGTGAGAAGTGGTCACAAATAGAACAATTTCTCTTTTTCTAGTGCTCTACTTCAGAAACCTGTGATAGTAGAAGTACTTAGTGATTGTAACTGCAACGGAATGTATGCAGGACATAGAGCAGTAAGGTGCCCACAGATCAGTACAGCCTTCAGGGTCTGAAATCCCCCAGCCTCAGGCAAACCTCTGTCTGGGTTTGCACCATTCCTACAGACCATCTGAGGAGAGTGAAGCACATTTGAGGCATGAAAGGTTAGGCAAGGCAGATAATGAGAATCTGTGCAAGGAACTAGTGCATATGCACCGCAATCTCGCTAAGATGATTTCATGCTAGTCGTTTCCCATGGAATTCCTTTCTTTGAAGGAACCGGAGAGAGGGTACAGGCAGTAACAAACAGGCACCGCCCAACATTCAATCATTTCTTACTTAGGAAAACATTCTTCTAGTTATCCGCATGCATATCACCTGTAGTCTCATGTGAAAAAGATAAAATACAACCTAAACTAAAAGAAAAAGAAACCAAATGCTGATTTATTATAATTTCAACTTAGCCTATATCTACAATCAAAAACTCTGTTTAGGATAGTAAAAACATACAGCTTTCTCAGCCCCTACCAGCATCACATTTGGAAAGGAAGAAAGATCCATGCTCCAGATGAGGAATGAGATTGATGTGCTTTATAATCTAGCTTTCTTCAAAACTCAAGTGAAACTATTATCAGACAAATCAACAAGAAAAAACATACGAATTTAACACTTTTAAAACAAACAAAATTATAACCATAGCGTTTTCTAGAAAGTGACAACACTGTGTCCTTATTTTGGTAGAAAAAGAAGACATCAGCTTCCTTATGTTGTAAGGCAAAATGAAAATTCAGCTCTTAACATAATCTCAGAAAAGCTATTGCTTGATATATTTCTCATGGTTAATTAATTTTAGCTTCGTAGGCTTTTGTGTTTACTCTTATACAAGTGCTGTGTTTTCTTGAAAGGAGTGTCAACCCTAACAAAAGCAATTATTCTCTAGTGAAAAAAAACCAGTAAGAAACATTATCATCTATATCTAACTTCAAGGGAGAGCAAGTGACTAACAAATTTTAAATACTGTAAACATAATAAACAGTTAAAAAGGCAAGCAAAGCCATCCTGACATTATGACCTAGTCAGGGACATGTACTGCTTTCCTGAGGAAAACTGGCAGGTGGAGAGAAAGCATAGAGAATTTTTTAATATTTTTTTTTAGCTCTCAAATTTTTCTTTTTGCATTCCTTTTAATCAGAAGGATTCTTGCAGGAAGTCGAAGTGGCTTGGGAATCTTGCATGCATATTTAGGCTTAGCTGACGTCACTGCTCTCCACCTCCTGATATTAAGGCAAGTGAAATGAGCCTCCTGAAAAACTCATATTGCATTGTAGAAACAAAATTTGTTACAAACAAAAAGTCTAGAGAACTAAGGGAAATATGGATTGTCCATCTTTCCCTTTCTCCTCGTCTTAATACTTTTTTTTCCCTCAGGCCCTCATGTCTAGAGGGTTAGATATGGCTCTTTTCGGATCAGTTTTGTTTCAGTCCACTTCTAGTTTGCTGAGTGGCCATTTTACCCTTAGAGAAGTTTTAGAGTGTTCTGCAACCCTTTGTAGCAGACCCGGGACCCACTTCTCCATCTGCCAGTGACCTCCAAACCGCTGAGCTCCGTCCTTCGGAGGAACCCTGGCCCGGGGCGGAGAGGCCGGCGTGCTGTGCCGTGCCGCGCCGCGCCATCCACCCGCCGAGCAGGGCTTATTTTAGCTCCGAGCACATCCAGCAGCCCCTGCTGGAGGGAGAACCTCTTCGCTGGGTTTTGTGTTCTGCCAACATCAATTTGCAGTTGCAGATGGATCGCTTAAACAGCGAAGGTACATTATTCCTTATTTTGAATCGCCAGAATTGCTCCAGGAGTTTGCACAACGACTCACGCAACTTCTGCAGGCTTCTGAGCACAGATTAATTTCCCGCCCTGCTGCAACCACACAGACTATCCTGCTATTTATTTACAGGGAAAGAATACAGGAGGAATTTCCAGCATATGCTGAAAAGCAAACAGACCCAGCCGCTTCCTCTGTAAACAAGAGCCCTCGCTCTCACAGCAAAATACATGGGTGACAGCGTACCAGCTAGATGGAGGGAGCTGCGCAGGGCACCCTTTGGGACCTGCTCAGCACTCATCCCAGCACAGTGTCCAGCACGGATACGCATAAGAACGTACATATCTCTAAACTGGGTATACAGTATATATTCTAACATATCTCCTGGCTATACAATAGATATTCTAGTGTATATAGAAACCACATTTCTGAAATGAATACATTTCAAGGTGCAATGTTAGATGTTATTAGCACAAAAAACAAAACAAGAATTAAAAATAAAATCCTGGTATTCCATCATCAGGACACTGATAAGCCCAAAGCTCAGATTCACAGAATATCTAGGGTCTGCCTGTTATCCCTGCTCGAGATGAAAGAATGTTTGTTCCTGGTAACACAGCTCAGCCATTTCCACATCCTGAGACGGCAGAATTATCCATACCGGGTTATCATGTATGTTAAGAACAGGGAAGGGGTCTTCAACACCCATCAGGCATTTATAGTTCTGTGCTCATCTCATTTCCTTTCACTTTCCCCCTCCCCTGAAAAATTACGCATCTATAACTGGGACACAATTTGTCATTTCCATCTTCATTTCTGAGCATGTGAATTAATGCCAGACATTAAATACAGCAATCAAAACAGACACAATTCATGCAACCAAACTGTAATACACTGAAACCCTCTCAAAATTTAAGTTAAATAATTGGCTTTCATGCCAGTCGCTTTACATTTGTTACACCCAGTCTTGCAAATTCTGCATGGTCTTTGGTGAACACTTGTATAATTGTCAGTTTAGTGCAGTTTGCTTCCTCAAACTGAGTTTCCTGAAGGATATGGCATTGTTTGTGTGGTATTGGTGGACATTTTATTCAAGAAAAATTAAGAAGATATTCCCACTCTGCGTCAGGTACTTGTAACTTAGAAACAAGTCACACCACCACAAATCCATTCGATACCAGTCAAAAGCAGGCATCAAGACAAAAAAGCAGAGCAACACGGACCATGAGGTCTGTGTATCTGTTACATACATAAACCAGGTAAGAAACTGAAAGGATCTATGACAAGAGATCTCCCTGCTGGCCCATTATCATCATACAACAAAACAAGTGGGAAAACAAGAAAACAAGAAGACTTCTCGGCAAATGGTAAACAACAGCAAGCACTGTATCTCATTTACTTTAGGTAAAATAAGACTTCAATGCCACATTTATCTCTCTTGCAAAATCGGGTACCAATTTTATAGGTTATGCCTATATTATGCCAAATATGGCTATTAACCAAATATGGCTAAAACTGACTCCCTTACTCTTCCTACCCATCCCATACCCGTGCAACAAATAAGGAGGATTAGCTTTAAGAATTTCAGAGTACGGAATTATAAACTCAGCAATTCCTCCCTTACCCTAACATTGCACAATACACCGTGAAATTGCCGAGATTGAAACCAGAGCTGCAAACCCACTGATGTTTGGGGGCTTCCCAACTGTGAGAGACCTCTTCACTCATACTTAAATAAGGCATTCAGTGACACAGACCTCTTCTGACTATTCTAGATTAATCAATTACAGATTATTCCAGCCAGAAATAAATAAAACAATTGCTGAGACTGTTTCTGGTCTGGATTTGTAAACAAATCTAATCTAGAATCCCACTGTGTTCCCCTAGAAATAAAGGGAAATTGATTTGCAAAAAAAAATAAATGCAGTGTTTTCAAACTCATGATTGATCAGACCTTCACAATTCTTACCAAAAACAAAGACAGTTCCCAGGGAAAGAAAAAAGTAATGCAAAGATGCCATAGATAGAAGTACACTCTTTTATAATTTCAATAGAAAATATAGTTTTATTTTCCTACTAGCTGGCCATTTCAATGTTTTGAACAACTAGGGGTTTTTGGGGGGAAGGATTTTGGGTTTTACTACACGGTATATTTTGGTTTTCTGAGACATTTCCCCTCTCTTTTTTGTAGAAAATAGTTGAAAAGAAACCAAATAAAACATTTCAGTTCTTTATAAACAAGCCACTGAAAACAGAAGGAAGAAGGCTATGCTTGGTTAGACAATACTGTCACCTTGAAAATATTAATTATTTATTATTTCCTCTCCCCAAAAGACATGTCAAATTTACCTTTTGCACATAAAAAAAATTCACCTTGTGACACAAAAATAGCATAAGGTAACAACAGAGGTTATTTCTACAACAGAAACCCTACTTACCGGTTTAGAACTTAGGAGAACCTAAAAATGAGCACATCCTCCAAGTAAAAGCAAACAGCAGTTTTACAAGGCTGGATAAATTAACCCAAAGAATCCAATCACATGTTAAAAGGGAAGCCGTGACAGCAGAGTAGCTATACATCCTGTTTGTTTTAAAAAGCCATGCCAGTTTCACGAGTGTGTTCAGCAGTATAAGTATGCAATGATAATTACTGCAGAAGTTCAAATACTTGCTAAGATTCCTAGAAACATCCTGATGAAGGAGGAAGCTCACTGTTTGCCCTTCCTTTTCAGTTGTCACCTTCATTGCCCACCCCTGGCTGGCAGCTGCCATTGCTGTAACTGCAAGTGTTTCACATACAGCTCTCAAATGGACCATTTGTAAAGGCCAGAAAGTAGTAACATAAAAATTATTTATTTACAAAAGTAAAGCCACCGGAAATAAACCTGGGTACTTTGGTTCCGGTTTGGTAGGAGAAAGGCAACCTTTTTCTTAATTAAAGTTGACAATAACCCCTAAATATTGCATTTGGGAAAGTCTCCCATTCTCAAGGAATTACTGAACAACAGGAAACAAAAATGTGAATGCAAAACTGTCCCAGAATAAGGAACTCCTGCTGATGCCAGCACACAGCTCAGGTGGTTTCTGACAGAACGTAAGGACAATTATTACTCATCAAACCTAACACTGCTGCACCACAGCCATCAGGCTAAACTGAAACCATCAGAACACAATGAATGAAAGAAAAGTAGCAAAACTCCTCTGTGCCACCTTTGTCCAGCACAAAGAGAATGCTAAAACCAGTATTAGAAGGGCTGCTAATCCTCACAAGAGCTGTCTGCGCTCATTTTGGTTCCAGCCCATCAGCAGTCCCCATACACAACTGAAACGCCACGAAGTCCGTGGAACAGCTCCCCATCCCACAGCCGAGTCCCTTTTACTAAGGGCCAGCACTAAGTGTGCAACAGAAAGTAATTGTGAAAAACTGCTATTCTCAGATTTTAGTTGAACAAGTGTTTTGACAATGGATCCTTTACCAGGTTTCCTTTCCCCCACTTAGATAGTTATTAGCTGTGATCAAACCATGCTAGATTCTCCTTTGGTAAACTAAAATGTGCTCATTCCCTGGAAGGCATCTTTTCCAACTGTTTAGTTACTCCTCTGGTCTTATATCTGAACCTTCTCCTATTTTTCCAGCTTCCTTTCTAAAGCTAAAAGAGGGCACCACTTTCCAGTAGTAGCTGCACGCATACTATCTACACAGGTAACGTAACATCTCTTACTCTGCCCAGTGCTTTGTTTAAGTAGTTACTTCTCCTTTTTTGGCTATGGTACCATTCTGATCATTTGCTATGGCCTCCAGTTGTTTTTTTAAATAAACCGCTGCCTTGTACTGAAGCACATACTGTTTCCTTGCTCTCAGTTTACTGAGCAAGCCAGACTACTCTCAGCAATCTGCTCTCTTCATTATTTACTCTTCCCTCAGTCTTCGTAGTAGCAGTACTGTAGGCACTGCAATCTAACGACAGAGGTACAAGAAAGCTTGTGAGAAAGATGTCTTTTTTTACATCAGCATTTGAGTTAATCAAAGGTATTACTTCTTGTAGAACTTACTAATCTTGCTACAGGTAAAATAATAAGTAGTTTTTGATCTGATGACTAACCCCTGAAAGACTGTGTAATAGTGTCCCCTTTAAAGATTCATTAGCAAGTAAGTATTTTTGAAATCTATGCTTTGGTTTGCTGTTTCATCCATTTCATTTGTGCCAAGCTGATTCTGTGTCTTTATAGAGTTTATTAATCAAAAAGTTTTGTCAACTCAAAACCCTTACAGAACTTTATTACATCACTACTCTTATCTGTAGAAATCAAACTTGTACTCACATCAAAAATAATATTGCTAGTTTGGCATGCTCGAGTGTTCATAGACCCATGATGTGGTATAGCATGCGTATTTCAGTGTTATATGGGAACAACATACAAAAGGCATTTGGAACATGATAGCATGTAAGTTAATACTTTGTGACAGTGGAGACTAATAAAAAATAGTTGCCATAAATTAAGCACTTGTCCTCAGTGACAGCTAAGTAATGGCCACTTTTGAGAAATTATTCCACATCTTTCCTCAGGAATAGTGGTAAAAGAATGCAGCCTGTCATGAGTGCTGCAGCCCTCGGTGATGATGTTCTCTTTCTAGAGCAGTTACGCTCTGCCTGTCCCCTGTGAGCCCATCTCCGGGACAGTGGTGCACAGACCTAGAAAAGTTCTATCGTCTGGTATGACATCTGAACTCCTGCCTTCCTTTGAGAACATCACAGCTGTCCCCTCCAGAGATACCAAAACTTTCCCTATTGTTTTAACCTGCACATATATCTGCAAATTATTTGCAGCAACTTTAGTTTTAGTTAAAAAAACCCACATTGAAAAAACGTTTTGGTTAAATATCAAGGGATCATTTTTGTAGACAATGTTTTCGTTCTGAAAAATTCCACCTATCCCGCAGACTTGACCCTGCACTTCAGTTAATAGAGGTGGCAGATTAGGTAACGGAGACTGTGGTTCCGCAGCTATTTCTGCAGCGCCGGTGCCAGGCTCGGCAGCGTGGGTGCTGCCACTCATTCCGACCTTTGCCTCGCTGCCAGCACAGCTGTTTGTGAACCACAGCAAGGAACGGATCCAGCTTAAACGAGTGGCCGGCAAAGGAGGGGTAAAGGGCTGCTTAAGAAGCACTGCCACCAAACACGAAACCATAGCTTCGCGCTCTTCTGTCCTCTGCCACAGAAAACAGATGGACGTAGGAACTGCAGACACAGTTGGTCACACGCAGCAAGGAGTCACATGCAGATTACTGCTATTACTGCTTATATGAACCAATACCCCTAGCAAAAGACATAAAAACTGAGCAAAATGATGGACCTCTCCCTACAGACCTTACTATCAAACTGCTGCAGGCTTAATCCTGATCTGACAACATCTCTCGAGTTCCAGTGCCGGACTTCCTTCAATGCAGATCTAAGCAAGACCCCAAAAAGATAGGTAGTTTTACAACTATCAAGGAGGAACTCCTTCCATTTCATTTGTCTTAAGCCAAAAATCTGACTACACAGCTAGCCCTTGGAGAAATTAGACTGCCATTTAATCAGAAAATGGGAAAACAAGCTGAATCGTAGCTAACTAGCTACCAGAAATAACTAGGAAACACATCAGCTGGCCATTTTAGCTGAAAGACCTCTTATTGCAGGTGACTTCCAGCCATACTGCTGCACAGTGAGCTCAGCACTCGGATGGCGCTTTGAACACAAAAATTGCTTCTCTGAAGGGGCAATCAACTGAACCAAATTAATATGAACATTACACCAGCTCCTTCTATCACACCAGGTTAGAATAAACATAAAAATAGGTGGCTGAGTGGAAAAGTACTTTAATCTTTCCACTTGGAAAACCTACCACAGTTACAAATCTTGCCTTGGGGTTACCTGGAAATTTTATTTTGGAGACCCTTTCCCAGAATATAATTATTCCGTTTGTAAAACCTCTACACCATTCGGCCCTATTAGTTTCCTGCTCCCTAGTTCTCTGTGTTAAGAAGACCAGAACAGGAATGTTAGGTTGAGTCTGAGTTGCATTGCCAGAACTTGGCAGAGGAAATGTGAATAATCTGAGCTGTGCCTGGTTTTGTGAAATTATGTCTATGCTGGGACACTCAGGAGAGCTGGAAGAAAGAACTCACATACAGTGTGATGTCACAATGCATAAACCGGAGTGTACCAAGGCTGGTTTAGCTGCCCTCACTTGGGAGTAAGTTGAACTTCATTTTTGGTGATTCTCTGGGAATGTACTACAGGAAATAAAAAGGTGGGATTTAACATGGTAAATGGACTTCACACCTTTCATTGACTAGGCCTAGCATTCACAAAACATCCCTGAGTAAATGCAACCTGACTATTCACTTCTGTGAGCAACAAAGTTGCCTGCAAGGAATTAAAACGATACAGTCAATTAACAATATTTCTAACTGCATCGTTTTCAGGAATACAACTACTGTAAAATGCATTTCTGTGGCCATTTATAAAGTGCTGTAAAAAATAAAAAGATAAATTCTAACATAGGAGTATGAAAATGTCTTAAAATGGAAGAAAACATGAATATATGATGTGGACATTCATACTTAACCTTCCTTTGTTTTTTCTAAGTATTGCAGGATCACTCCTCTGTGCATGTGATCTCACACATATAAAGTATACTACAATAGCCCCCCCCAAAAAACAGACTGCACTAAGAATAGAGGACTAGATACTCATCTGGCATAATGTGAGACCACTCCAGTAATTTCAACATTCCTACTCCAATTTGCAACAGCTAAGGACCTGGCACAAAACACCAAGTTAAGTTTCCAATTACCTCATGCACCAGCATTGATTTCAATAGCTATATACACAGAGTCATAGAGGACAATTATTTGAAAAGTTGCAAACTCAGCTCTGTATTTCTTTTACTTTTGTGGTCTAAATCAGACCCTTCATGGTATTTTTAATGTAGGTTTTTGTGGTTTAATTATATACGTGTCAAGAGCAGAATAGTTACTTGCTGCATCTACCCAGTTAAAAAAAAAGGCAGCCAGTAATTCTTTACACTGCTGACAACGTCAGCTTATACTGGGTCATGTCACAATAGTAATAAATCTTAATGTTGCCAAAAAATCTAATGCATATTCACTTAAATATGTAAGTAAAAAGTTATCACCTATATGAAAATTAGTCTTCTGTAGGTGAATATTTTGCAGGTTGCCTTGGGAGATCTTTTTGCAATTTGCTGCTCCAAATTAGTCGAATTGTATAGTCCAGCCACAATAGGAGACAACCCTAGTGGAAAGACACAGTGTTCAGACAGACTGAGTTCTTCAGAGACAGCACTTAAATTACAT
The DNA here is from genome assembly GCF_030463565.1 of Pelecanus crispus. Taxonomy (NCBI): domain Eukaryota; kingdom Metazoa; phylum Chordata; class Aves; order Pelecaniformes; family Pelecanidae; genus Pelecanus; species Pelecanus crispus. The sequence continues at coordinate 68,623,840 of NC_134645.1, forward strand.
CCAATTAAACAGCCCTACACAGTCCTGCAACATTACTTGCTACACTTGTACTTCTATGGACAGCTGCTTAATGAAAAATCGCCATAATTCTATTTATTTTTTTAATTCCAGGAAAAGGACACAGACCTCCAAAGGAATTTAGGCACAGAAAACCTCCAAAATCCTTCTTTTCAAATCCATGGTAAATGCAGTCTAAATCAAAGTTTAGTGTCTAGTAGCTGAGCTTTATAGCTTAAGACCAAAAATATACTAGTCTCACTGGTGTATGGACCTCTGAAAGTTCTGAAGATAATCACTCCTCATTATAATCTTCCCTTATCATGAAGAAATTTTAAACAAATTGAGAATAAAATGCTTAGACTTTAATATTCCTCAGACAGCCATTAGCGTTTGACATTTTGCTCAAAAGTCTGACAACTAGCCTATATAGAACCCTGTGAGTGAGACTGCCCAGTGATGCATTTTGATATAGGATAATCAATCATCAAAGTAATTTTACTGTTTAACATTAAAGCAAAAGGCAGGCCAGCTATTCGATGCATTTCTCAGTCTTAGAGACAAAAAGAAGAAACTGCTTTAAAATCGTTTTCACCAAGGTCCTCTATTACAGGCATCCCAAAAGGAATCCTTCTGGCAGCATTACAACCTACAATGTGGACTAAAAATGTAAGTTTTATAGCCTTTTCAAATAAATTTTATTCTTTACTTGACAGATAAGCACTCTTCATATCTGAGCTTTCGCACTGCAAAGTGCATCCAAGTTCCTTTAAGCACTTCTGATTTAATGACAGATTTAATAACATTGCAACACAGAAGTGGGGACTTGGCCAAAAAAAATTATTTCATAAAAATCTGATTTCTGTACAGGAACATCTAAAATGTCACCTAATACATACAAGTAAAGCAGAAAGTTTTTGAAGTATAATGTAAAGCCTGGGGCTTTGACAGGTAAAACATCTACTGACTTTAAAAGACCATAAAGACAATTGATTTTTAATAACCATTTTTATTTAATTTTAAAAAGAGTAGCAGTTTATGCCTTCAGCAGAACCATGCCCTGAAATCTCAGGGGTGATTAAAGGGCCATGCCAAAGCTAAAAGGTTTCAAATATCAAACTATACTATTATGTCAGGGCCAGCAAGATCAATTAGCACTTTTCAATGACAGAAAAGGTTAAGCTGGACACACATTTACACAATATTTAAATCCAAAAAAGAAAAATAGCACATATTAAGTTAATACCACATATTAAAAGTTTACTTATAAACCTCTCAATCGAAGACCAAGTATCAAAACTCTTCTTCCGCTTGCACAACATAAATACTGCTTTTCTAACGCAGAATGGCAAGATTACAGATACATTAGATAGTAGAAATAACATCAGATTCTCAAGTACAAGGGAAAAACCAAAGACATCAGAGTGTTTCTGCTACCAGACTTGGTTTAAGTGCTGAATTTTCAAAAAGCTTTAAAAATACTTGATCAACTTGACAGATGACAGGCAGTCTGATGCCCCTGTGTTTGCATTCTTCTTGCAAATGCTGACAATACCAAGAATGAATGATAACGAGCAAATAAACCTATTCCCATGTTCAACTAAAAGCCAAATAGAAAACTACCATACAACAAAAATACACAAATTAAAAATGCTAATCTGTAAATTAACTCATCTTAAATCTGGAAAAAAGCAAGTGTACACCTTCTGCAATTAAAAGCCATACAGAAACATGCACACCAGGAAGCAAGGGAACTTACATTTCAGTTCTTAGTATCAGAAGAATACTCACTGGAAGTACAGGTACACTAGAAGTTAATTTGATACCTGTTAATACAAGCGTTGCTGCAATAAACATAGCTTGAACAAAGTACCAGGTTATGATATCAAATAAAGTCAGTATAAAATCACAATAAAAGTGCAGAAGATGAAGAAAACCTAAGGAAAAAGCACGCTGTGTTGAAATCAGTGATTTAGACTGTAATTGCATTATTTTGAGTAAAAGCAAAGCAAGAATACTTTTGTTCAATGATATATTTCAAAACGTCTTTCTTTTTAAAACCCGCTTCTCTATTTATTTCTTCAAGGAGTGATTTGAAATATTTACTACCAGACAGTACCTAATTTTAGGTTTTAAGTGCTTTAACAGCTCTATGAAATATGATCAGCAGCTGCAATATAGAAGTATGCTGAATAAACTCTCCTTATAAAAAGGGAGACCTGTTTAACCCTGAGCTCATAAAATCCCTACTTTCAAGAAAGAAAAAGATAACACAGAAAAAATTAGTAGTTGCATCCTAGAGTGTTTGACAGAAATTCCAGAAATTTCTTTGTTCTTTCTGAATTAACTTTCATATTTAAGAGAGGAAAAAGCAGTTTAGATTTTAGCACTGGAACATTGCATTGAACATCGTGCAATACCACCAGGTCATCAAGGAAAGAGACAGGTACCTTTCCCATACAAAATGCCAATGTTTAACATTGATTAATTCTAGGACCGAAAGGTAAAAGTTTCATAAAGTTTAAAGAGTAGCTCTCGAAGCTTGCATCAGAGGCTAAAAATATGCAACAGGATACTATCTATAGCTGTACTTCTAGTTGCTTTGTTTGAAACATTTTAACTGGGAACTGCAATTAACTGGGAACCCACTGGTTTTCTACTCATTAGATTCTTTGTTTAGAATTTATCTATCCCTTTGGCGTTACCCATACAGCAGAATAAAGTTCTATTGCCAAGTGTTGTGAAGCCATTAATAAATACAAATCCAGCAAGAGTAACCTTTGACTAAATTTATTAGCAGTACAACCATATACACGTAACAAATTATAACTGCATTAGGATTATCTGTACAAAGATACATAAAAGATTGGCCAACATACTCCTCTTTCATTTTTATTAAATTTGATTGAAGAACATTTGGTAACATAAATACCAGCATTTTTAAAAGAAGGCAAGAAGAGCTGTTTCGGACATAGTCCAGCTAATGTTAGATATCAAACATACAGGAAGAATCACGGGGAAAGAACAAAAATGTCAATCTGTATTTCCACTCTACTCACAGTATGATACATATTGTAGGTATGCAAACATTTATTATTCGGCACCATTTTCAGAAATACTAGGAGAAGAAGTCAAACCCACAGTAATTTTATGAAACTTACTCTTTTGAGTGTTAGGGAAGTGAAAGAATGACATAACCTAAGCTTTAATGCAAAGCATGCTGTTTAAATAACAAACACTGAGGTCAGACCAAAAAAAAAAAAAAAAAAAAAAATATTTACCATGCGGAAAAGATGTTTGCTTTGTATACTTCACTCTAAATGTAAACTGTTGATTGGTTTATCTTAAGATACACCTTCTTGTCTCAGCAAGTGAAACACGTAAAACAGAACTCAGAACACTGAAAAGACTGGTTTCTTACTGTTCTAGCATGACTTCATGCTTAAAGTCGAATCGGCCAAGGCGCTCCCTTGTCTGGTACAGCGTGCCCTCCCAGGATTTTTGAAAACACCGGCGCTTTCACATCGCCACTGGCGAGAGGAAGGTGCCCCTCCGTGCGCTCCGCGCTCGGTCCGGCCCGCGGGGTAGCGGCAAGGCGGCACCGTACCTACTTGGCTCTCAGCGGCACTTTCACGAACGCAGCCGAAACTTTAGATGCCAATTACGGGTTGGCAGCCGCGCTGCCGTGGGCTCCCGCTCCGGCTTCTCGGTGGAACGCGCGGCGGGGCTGCTCCCCCGCGGGTGGGTGCCGGGCGGGGCGGCGGCGGCGGCCCCGGGGCACCCCCCGGGCAGGGCGCGGAGCCCCCGCGGCTGGGCCAGAACCGCCGCCGGAGCCCTGTGAAACCCAGCCGGCGGTTTTCCGCGGGGATCTGATTTTGGAAGTGTCTGTAATGACAGCCGGAGAGGCAAATTAACGGCCAACAGCCCACAGGGCTCGAACACGGCGAATCCCGTTACCTCCTCACGGATCAAGCACACACACGCACGCACACACAGAGAGGCTTCCCCACGTGGAAACGCGTTCAAACCAAAACACAAGACCCCGCACCGCCGGCGGAAAGGGCGGCGGGACGCCCGCGCCGGGGCTCTCCCCTGCCCCCGTCCCCCGGCGCAGCGGGGACCGGGGGCGAGGTGGGGACAAGGCGAAAACGCGCCGTTTTGTCTTCAAACCAGAAGAAAAACAAGCCGGGGCGGGGGAGGGGAAGGGCAGGAGGCATCCCTCGGGGAGAGGAAACGGCGAGGAACAACAGCATCGGGCAGCTCCGTCCCCGCTGCCCTGGGACGCGGGGAAGAGCGGCTGCAGCAGCCCCCGCGGTGGCTGCCGGCCGGGAGGCAGCCTGCCCCCTCCGCCCGCACCCCGACCGGGAAAGCGGGGCAGAGGAGACCCCCGAGCGCTGCCGGGGGCAGAGCGGGGCCCGGGGGCGGCCGGCGGAACCGACCTCCGCCGCCGCCCGTGCCGGCGGCTCCCGGCCGAGCTGCCCTCACCCCCCGCGCTGCCCAAACCCTAGCCTCGCTGGCAGAACCGGGTGTTCCGGGAAGGGGCTCGCCACCATCCCGGCGTGTTTTCACGCCGCTCTGGCCGGAGGGGCTCCCCGCCGCCAGAAAAGTTGTTTTCTCCCAGCCTCCGGTCGAGCCACCGCCGGCCCCGGCTCCGGCCCCGGCCCCGGCCCCGGCCCCGGTCGGGCGGCAGGGCGACCCGGCAGCCGGTCAGAGCCCTCCCGCCCGGCCTGCCTCCCGCCTCGCCCAGGCGGGCCGGCGTCCCCCCCGTCCGCTGGCGGGGCGCAGCCCGGGCCCCCCGTTTCCGCCGCTGCGGGGGTGGGCGGGAGGCGCAAGCGGGGAACAATGCGATGGCAGCCGGCACGGCTTGCGCCCGTCTCGGGGCTTACCCCAGCAGCCCCGCTCACAGCCAGGGGTGAGGGCAAAGCGGCAGGGACTGTCACCTGGAGGGAGGCAGAAAGTCACCCCGTCCGCGCCGGAGACCAGGGGTTTTTTTTGCAACTAAACCCGCGTGGGGCCGGAGGCGAAAGCCCGTCTCTGCCCCGCGATGGACGGCTCCGCTGCTCCTTCCCATCACGTTCGTTTTACAGCAACTTTTTTTTGGTCATCGGACCAACACGAAAACAATGCTAAATAAACCCTAAACACAAGGACACGCACACACCCATCTCCACGGACACGTGCACATGCGACAGGGAACCGGTTTCCTCCACCTCTGAGCAGAAGGGGAGGGAGGGAGGGAGACTGCGGGACGGGGAAGTCAGAGGGACACTCACCTTCTCGCTGCCGGGATGTGCCGCTACCTTTATTTTGGGGCTGCTCCTTATTTATTTATTCTCGTCCCTTCTCCGAGCCGAGGTTCCCCTTTTGCACTGTTCCTCTGGCAAAAACAGGACATCCCCTCTACAAGTCCCCCCCCCTTTCTCCACACACAAATAAAGCGCAACGCGGAGCAAAACGGGAGGGGAGACTTGGGGCGGGGGGGGGGGGTAGATGGAGGAGGAGGCTGGTAGGGGAGAAGCCAAACACTCCTCGCACTTCAGCGAGCGCAACTAGTTGCCTCTCAGGCACAGGCACGTAGAAAGTTTCCCTGGCAAGGGACGGGACTTTGCTAAGGAAAGGTAACCCCCCTCCAGCCCAAAAAGGTCGTCCCGGGAGCGGGGAGGTGAAGGGCCAGGCGCGCAGGAGCCAGCGCAGCCCCGGGGCGCCGCTTTGCACTTGTGCCGGGAGGTGCCGCCGGGGCTGCGTCCTGTGCCGGCCCCTGCTCGGCGCGGGAGCCGGGCTGCCCCCGCTGCCCGCCCGCCGCCCCCCCGGGCCGCCCCGCTCAGCACGCCTGCGCTGCCGCCGCGCCGGCCCCGCACACCGGGGGGCCCGGCGGGCGCGGCCCCGCACACCGCACGCCGCACAGCGCGGCGGGCACGGCCCCGCACAGCTCCGAAGTATCCGTGCCCGCCGGCCGCCCGTCCCGCTGTCCCCGGCCTCGCAGCCCGAGGCCTGCACCCTTCACCTCCAGCACCCCCGGCAGCTGCGGCCAGTAGTGATGGGAGCGAGGAAGAAGAGGGCCCTGAAGGGCACGGGTCGTGAGTCAGCCCGCGGCTGCCTAACACTAATGCGCTCGAGTGTCGCCACCAAAGTCGGCGCTTCGCTCTTTCCTTTTGCTTCTTCTACAATAAACCAGCACTGTAAAGCAGTCCTGACTTTTCGGGAAGGTTGGGAGCGTGTGAAGACCGATCAAGCTCTACACAACAGGACCTGTTGCTGTACCCTTTCATGGGACGCATTCGTCTCCTTCCTCTCAAGCTGGGCAGTGTGGATGGAGACAAAGTCCATTCCTGCTTTGAAACTGAACGCTCTCTGCTGGAAATTCAGCAGCTGTCTTTGGCCTTCTTTGCTACCTACTGTGGGGAAGCAGAAGAAGATCCCTGATGGCCTAGTCACATTTCATACTCTTATCCTTCACCTTGTGTTACCTCCTGAGTATTATTTCACTGAGTGGATTGGGTGGCTCTTGCTCAACCAGCTGCATCACCCTCCTTCTGTCAAGTAACTTCACTCTCCAAAGGGTGCAAGTCAAAAATTCAAAAGAGGAGGCAAAAGTTAGCCCCTCTGGGGGCTAACTGGAGAGAGATGTGAGAGAAAAGTCTTGATTTTCAGAATTACTGAATGTCAGAAGCTTTTCAGGTCAGCAAGTCACGTGAAATGAGGGAAAAAAGTACAGATTTTCAAAGATTCTTTCCTACCTGCCTTTTGTTTGCTTACTTTGCATCAGGTGGTACCATTTAAAGCATAACTTTACTCAAGCTGTCTGCCTTTGAGTTTCATAATTTGCATTCAACAAATTGTACTAACATGGTCATCTTTCTCTTAAATAATTTCAGAGTGAAGATGACTAAATATTCATGAAAACAAGTCTATAAAAGCCCTGTATTTGCTGTCTTGGGAGAGTCGCCACTCAGAAAGAGAACAGACTTGGAAAACTCTTTTGACCTACACAAATACAGCTAGAAAAACATTTGAACTAAAAAAGCCCCCAAAAGCCAGCTTTCAAATTGACATAGTGTAGGACAAGCCAGAAATATGAAGTGAATTTTGAAACTGAGAGTTTAGAAAGTAACTGGCAGGGGGAAAACTCAGATTTGCAGGAAATAATTGGGATTGACAACCCTGCCGCAGAGTAAGAGTCGTGACTAACGCCAGCACCCATCTTGCTAACAGGCTCCTTCTGTAGGGAAACGTGCTAACAACTCCTTCCTTTCGAGGGGACTTTTGTGAACGGCAGCGGTCTAATGTGAGGTACTCGAACACGGTAATGAAGGTTTTCTGAAGTCTGGTTTCCTTCCACTTTACTTCAGTGAAGCAAATTCCTGTTACGGGGAACAGTCCTCTAGTAACGTGGGTCGTTTTAATAGACATATCACTTTAAAGCAAGCTCTTAACCATCTGTTGCACCCTCTCTTAAAATGTAAGGTACAGCTGACTTGAAAAGATCAGGTATGATCTTTGTTAGATGTAACATGTTTCAGACTGAGGATGGATGGGAGAATCGCACTGCAGTTACATGGTATGGACCCAAGGCACGTCTCCCATTAAGGGGCCTGGCCTTGCTGTCATTGAACCACATTGCTATTTCGCTAGTGATTTTGGTGAGAGTGGGCAGGGTCATGCACAAAACTAATGAGCATTTGGCCTGAGTCATGTACTGAAGGAAGTCCTACAGAAACTGATCTCATAACCAAATGCTAATTTTTCACAGCGATTTATTGTAAATATGACTTTTACAGGTAGGAATTAAATGATGATTTTGGTTAAATCGTGCCTTTGGGCTGAAGTAAATTCCAGTGAGCTCAGTGGAAGTGATTTCAGAAGCAGGCAAATCCAAAATCTAGTCCAATGTACTGAGTCATGTAAATGACTCTGTGTGACCATATAGAGCCCTGCATGGAGAAGGTCATGCTAGAAATAGTCCTAACAGAGCCCAAGGAAGGGGCTGTAGGATCCACTTTTACACAAGAATAGAAGAATAATACCTTATCCATTTAAAGTAACAGGGGAATGTAAGTAGGCAGGATGCAATTATCTAGATTGGTATTTGGCCAGGCACTCCTACACTTGCGAAAACTACCATAGGGTGTTTAATGACCGCAAGTGCTCCGTAGCCTTGGTTTTACCTCTTATATAAAGAAAGCACTTGTGATCATATACTTTATGCTGGTTCAATACTGAGTCAGCAGAAGAATGTTGCCCTACACAAATACCAGTCCATACAGTAACTTGGAATTTCCTTGGAGGTCTTCCATGCAAATACTATAGCCCCAACCCAACCTACAGTGTGAAATCTAATGAGATTACAGCCACAAGTAGCATGGTTCCAGATAATGGTGCTTGCATATGTTACTACAAACAATATGGGCTTTAGAATCTTTATAAATAATTTTGAAAATACACTTTTACATTGCATCCCAGTCACAAAAAGGTTTTATTTTTGTTGTTACTTAGTTATTCTGAGAAAATCTAATGGCAGACAGCCACTATTTTGGCAATGTACCATTATTATGATTTATTGAAGTGCCTACCATATGCCGCATCCAGATTAGGTACCTGATGTAAAGTTTGTTTTACAAAAACAGGGCTTTGAAATATGGTTTCTTATTTTCAGGTTCAAGTATGAAATCCAAAAGTGTGTTAATTAGGCAAAGTTTGTTGATCTGTATACTTAGGGTTATTGATGGTGCTTCATGGCCTTATAGTCATAAAAAGAAGGAATGAATGGGGGTTCTTTTGCCCTGGTTATCAGGTTTCAGGTTTAAAAAGAGGGTGGCCCACCCTTTCCAGTAATTCGACATGCAGGGTTCAGCTGTGGGTTCAAAAGCGGGTTACAACTGGCTGGCTAGTCATTGTGAACTTGAAGTGCCAACGGTGCCTTTAACCATGTTATATAACCTATTTTTTGGTTTCAGTTTTCAAGTATGCCATCATCTCAGCGTTATTTAGATTTCCATGTATTTTTTTAATCCAAACAAATCTGACCTCAATCATAAGGTTCCATGCCTCCAAATAGCTGAGCTTTTCTAACATTTTATTTTGAGTGCCTACATTCAGTACTTCATCACATAGATATGCGCTGCGGACAGTGCCAAATACGGTGCCAGGGGTGTCCTCAATTATCTTCAGTGCTCACCAGGAGGGGGCTCTGTTCTGCATCCCATGCACAGGCAAAAGTCCCACTGAAATTAGTGCAAGTTTTGTCTTTAAAGCTTGCTTGAAACAAAGCTGGCTAAGTGTAAAGGAAAACCTGCATTTTTCAGCTGGCTGTGCAGGCAGAATGAGGTGTGCCTGGTAATTTTAATTTGCATCTGCAATTATACCAGGATCTTTCTTTCCTTCCTGGGAGAGACCCACTCTGCTTCCAGCAAGATACCATTTCTTCATGTTTCATGGAAGTTTCATGAAGTTTCCATTTAAGTAATATATGGACCCTACCCAGAGAAAATGCTGGGCCATACATTTTTTTTGATGAATCATGTCTTCCCCGTCACCGTGGGACACAAAAACTATGTCTGCAGTGATCGAGGCTAGCACACAGATCTGTTAGCTTGCTTCTTGACATGGTTTTGCTCTCACCAGTTAGTGTTCTTCTAAAAAATGCCCTGGTGCAGTTCAGATGTGGTATGGGCCAAGGACCATTCCTGGTGCTTTGCCTGGTCCAGCCGTCCTATGCTGGAGAGTAAGAGGGTTGATGAGTGTTTTAGCCTTAGAGAAACACTGCTATTGCAGATGGCCTCAGGGCAGAGGAGCAATCCCCAGACCATTTCCTAGTGCAGATGTAGCCTGAAAGTCTCTCTTAGACCTGTTCCAGAGACAACATTGTGGCAGGTTGTTGGGGAGGTGGGAGGGATGTCAGGGCTGGCGTTACCTCACTTCCAGAGCCTCTGGCACGGGGGGAAGGCTGAGGGTGTGCCCCACATCCATCCGTGTTTATTCTGGCAATAGAACCTTGTTTCAGATTTCATTTCATCACAAATAAAATAAAGAGCAATCCTTGGATGATTTATAAAAATGTGAACATTTTAATCTGTTTCATTAAGCGTAGTTCTGCTGCTTAGTGTACTTCCTTTGTACTTGCTTTTTAATCAGCTTCACATTAAATGTAGTTTCCTGACTTTCTGATTACTTCTAGGAATTCCAACCATCTTTTAAGACTTCTCTCTGCTTATTTATATCCATTTACAACCTTCTTCAACAGAATAACTTTGACATGGCCACCATACTATTTCTATAAATCTATTTAAAACATCCTCAAATTCTGTGAGACATAAAACCCAGCATTTTGAAAATAGTTTTTGGTTACATATATAGGTAGCATAAACCAAAGACACGATACAATCATTTTACTGTCACTGACCAGAAATGGTCTGTGTGAGAGAGCACTTGTGTTTATTAGTCAACTATCAGGCATGCTGAGGTTACCCGTGAAACCAATGGCAAAGCATTCATCAATGTCATTGTCAGCAGGATTGAGCTCGTTATTGTCCTGGTTTCGGCTGGGATAGAGTTATGTAATAAACTCAAATACAGATTAATGCCAAGAACTTTTTACTACACTGTAACATCATATTGTTGCTGTATTGCATTATAATATAATAACATACATTCAGTAAAGAATAATTGGCCATGAGCTTTTTCACATCTTTTATAGAAGTAAAAATGTCATTGCCAAATGACGCTACAAATGACATTATATATTACCGTTACACTAAAAATAACTTTGTTTCTTCCAGAAGCATGATTGAATTCGATTCTCCTAGTAGTATAAGATTAAATGAAGCTCTGGCAATTTCACTCATTTATTTGCAGGTGGTGTGCAATAGAGGAAGGAAACACAGAAAAACTGTAAAATGAAAAGCAGAGATTCAAAAAAATTATGTCAAAGAGTGTTTTCAGAAAACCTGTTTTATTTCAAAGTACAGGTTACTTTCTCCTGTTAAAATGTTCTATTCAAAGACTTCAGACATTTCTGAACTTGTAAATTACAGCTCCAAAAGTATATATAGATTTAAGCTGCTAGTTTAGTTGCAGCAGTGTAAGTATGGTAATAAGCAGAAAGCTGGGCACAGCGTTTAGGTACCGTTACCCTTTGTTTTCAGAAAGTATTGCAATGTTGTCTTCTGTTGGGATACTCTTGGCCAGACTCTTCGGGTGTTAGTTTCTGTGAGGACCTCATCCTGAATCTCAGAGATACTGATTAGAAATAAGCTGTTTAGGTTACTTTAAGGACATTTAAAAAGCAGTTGTAGAGGTCTGTTTTGTACATGGCTGTGAGTTAATCCTGAGGGCAAGCTCCTTATCAAATCATTCTTTATGCACTGAAATCTTAAGACATCCAGCAAGAGGTGAGTTTGTTCTCTTCTGGCTGTGAAGTAATAAATGTACTCTGAAAGAACCATTAATGTTCATAGCTCCTGCGTTCTTCCAATGGGTCCAGCCAGTTTATGTAACGTATTATTAGTTATTAATGTAGTTATTATATTTAAATTTGGTTACTTATTAACATTTACTCGTAATTTATATATTCTGCTTGGAGGTCTTATTACACTCTGTAAACAGAGAGACAGTCATAGTCCCTGCCTCAGGGATCTTACAAGCTAGCTCCATGTAAACTGCACAAAAGATATTAATAATATAAATTCCTCTGGCGTGGTCATCCACTGGTTGAAGTCAATGGAAAGAAGCACTTCAGTTTTAGTATTAACTGGAACATACCTTGATGCATATCTGTAGCTTTCATGTGGACATTATTACTGTAATTACACAGGACTGCATATATGATGGAACAGAATTTCAGTAGATGAGGCAGCTACTCGTTTGATGTGCTTTCTGAAACCATCAGCTCTGAATTATAAGCACAATAAGAAGATGTTGATGTGAAACTTTTTAAGGCCATATAGCCTTGTTTCAGCTAACTGAACAATGTTGATACATCGAGAGATATGAGAGCTACCTGGGCAGCAGTCAGCTGATTTTCCCAAATCAGACAAGTAGAGATTATGTGCCTTCTCAGTTCCATTCTTGGGGGAGAAGAGCTTGTCATACAGATTTCTGTGTGTGAGTGAGTATTGATGCAATGGTACATGCACATCTTTCTCTCCATTAGTTTGCAGTTGGGCAACAGCAGTTCTGGGAGAGGAAAAGGACATTTTTTACAACGCTCTCCAAAGCAGTCCCAAGTAGGTTAAAACAGGGTCATCAAGATAAATGTGCTCTCCTGAACCTCTATCCTTTCTCACCCCTCTCCCATTATATTCTTTTTTCCTAGTAGCAAATAGTTGAAATTTTTTAAAAGAACTGAAGCCAAATGGTGTAGGTTTTACCACAGCCCGTAAGTTGTTCCGAGACCTACAAGTGGTTACTCCAGCTCTGGTTTCAGAGCATTGTTGCTATTACAGTGAAAAAGAGAGGGTGCAGGAAAGGGACACAAGGGATGTGGACCACATATGAGAACAAAGCAGTTAATGTAACTCTTCACTCCTTGCCCTATGGTAGATCTCCTCATTGAAAGACATACAAAGTTCTCTTCCTCTTCATCTTTTGCATTAGTTGACTATGCTTGGGATTGGCTGTGAATGAGTACCTTATTAGCATTTGGATGACCTGTACTGCTATGTAAATGAAACTGAAGATTGGGCTTCATGTCAAAAGAAAAAAAATGTATGTATCCTAAAAGGTGGCAGCCTGTGTTTCATTTTCCCTGCCCCATATCCTGTTCTGGGAAAACTTGTCTCCACTTCTGACTTAATAAAAGCATATACACATTCTTTTATATATATATATATATATATTTATTATTCACACTTTTGAAGCACAGAGAGGAACCAATTTAAAGGGCCTAAAATCTGGGGAGAGTTATGTTCTGGAAACAATTATTTTTGTTGAGGACTATTGATGAGGTGATTACCTAAGAATTCAGTGGTAGGAAATTGAAGAGGAGGCAATTTCTGAGTTTTGAAAGATCATCAATAACAAGTGAAAACAAGTCAGGTTTCTCCGTGGATTGTTTATACAAGAATGGTTGTTGATAAATGAACCTCAGATTGAGTATTAGAGGTACATAGTGTGCAAAGGGTAGTAAGTTTTACTGCTCAGAGCTTGTGAAGACTGCATAATTTACAGGCAATTTACTCAACCTTTGCAAACAAATAGAAAAATCCTTTTAGTAATCCTCATCCTCGTGTATCCTGTTAACAATGTTTTTCTTTTTTTTTTTTTTTTTAATGTTTATCAATTTTCCTTGGGTTTTGTTTTTGTGAACAGGCAACAACTTTGAAAATAACTTCACTCTGTTATGGATGGAGTTTAATATTACCTACCTGGGGAGGGGAGGAAGAGTAAATAATAATTGAATAGTTCCATATCTTAGGTAACAAACCACAGTTATGATGCTCAGATACGTGGTATCATGGCTTTGCTCTAACAGTGTAGTAGTTAAAGCTTGATCTTACTGTAGTTGGCAGCAAGAGGAGATGCTGTGTTAGTTGTGTAAATTTGCAGTTAGTTATGTCAAGTCAGAGGTGAATTGACTGGTAAGGAGAGGATTGGGCAGTGATGGAGCTCTTTCTTCACTCTGCTAGGTTCAGTGTACCTTCCGCATTATGTGGCGGAGATGTTTTCCCACATTCCTTCCAGGTACCTTCACTTCTGAAGATGAACGGTAATGGCTTTTATATCATAGCATCAGGAGAAGAAGAGGAATATTCTTGTATCAGATTTATTTGCACCTATTTGAAGGTTTAAAAAATGTTTTGTCATGGTGAAAGAGTTTCAGGAAGAAAAGGTTAACAGAGGGCAGGCGAACCTTCTTACTTGTCCTGTCGTGCATAGTGCTGTAAATGGATAGTAACATCAAACAGGATTTCTGGAAGGGAGAGGTACTGCTGAAGTAATTAATACTTTCTTAAAAAACACAAAGGTTTGAGTTGGAGGAAGCATAAGGTTTGTTTCAGCAGTTATTCTCAAGCAAAACAATCTGGAAAAACAAAGCAATATTGCCCTAACATACAGCCAAGTGACAGCCAAGAAGGATGAATGCAGCTAGTTCCCTATAGAGAAGGTAGATTTCCTCCATCAGAAAAAAGAACCACAAAAAGAAGTTTCTCAGCCTGTGTAGGTAGAAATATGTGTTGGGTTTTTTTAACCCTAATGTGACTAATATTTTGATGAAAATTAGAGTAAGGAAAAATAATCTCTCTAATTTTAATTCTGGGAAGTACTTGGCAATTAAAATTCTTACAGTTTTAATGATGGAGAAACAGGCCTAAAGAACAGACTTAAACAAGATCTTCAGTAGGAGGGAGTTCTTGGTCTGAATTCGTCTGAAGTTCTACAGTAGTTGGAGTCTGTATTATTATCTGCAAGAAATGCCCATGGAAGGAGGAATTACACTCTTCTAACAGCTGAGTTTGGTGACATTTATAATGTTGAGATAACAAGGTGTTGACATTGGCCCCTACATTTTCCCTCTTGTGATCATGTTCTGTTCAAAGTGACTCAATATGTATCATATTTGTATTGCAAATACCACATCTGTAGTTTGTACACAAATGCTTGAGAGATTTATTGTCCGTGTTATATTTAATTCTCTAAATTAAATTATATTTTACAGTTAAATTAGAGTTTTGAGGCAGTTTAGTAAGATTAATAGATAGTGTAATAATATTTCATATTTAGTAGAATTTCATTTAAGATTAAGGCACCATTCTTTATGCCTTATTTTAGTCTCTTGAGAACTGGAAATTAATTTTCTGTTGCCTTTCTCTGGATTTTTTTTAGTTTTAATTCTGGCGTCTTCCACTCACATTGTAAAATAATCCCATTAGTATTGTCGTAATGTAGAAGCTGCATTTTATTAAAAAAATACTTAACATTTTTTTGAGATTTCCCTGGCATTTAGTCATACTTCAGTGATGTAAAGTTTACTTCTTGTATTGTGCATAAATATTTCTAACACTATTTTACAGAAGACAAGAAAATAAAGCATGAGCAATTCTTCTCAGGGAACCGTACAAAGTCTGAGTTTGACAGACCTTGCCGAGGTATAGAGCTTTGGTTACCCAGGTACTTCATATAATGAGGCTGTAAAAAAATCCTCTGTCTACAGAAGAAGCAGGTGGTGAATGTTGTCAGCAAGACTTCTTGAACCACCACAGGAATCCTAAGCTAGTATTTGCCCTAGTGCTTGGGCAAGTTGTAAATACTAAAGATATGAAAAAACACACATGTCAAAAGTCAAGAAAAGAGGAAGAAGAAAACCACAGATATGTAAAAGAAAAGGATCTTTCAAACATCTACAGGTTTAGTGGTTGTTTCTTTCTATATGTTGATTATAGTTGTGCTAACATTTCTGTAAAAGGAGGGTAAGTTTGCATTTAATTTAAAAAAACTTCCATCAACTGTAATACTGGCTTCATGACCTCATGGTGTTTATCATCTGACAATGTTATTCTGGAAACCAGAAATTGATTGCTACCCTCAGGTCCCATCTCACATGCCCTGTAGTAGCTGGGGTTGGGGAACCTGTGGGAAGAATACACTGCTGTCACTCAGCAGTGGTCTTTCTGGCTAATTAAAGAGCAGTGCTGACAAGCTCTGAAAAGAATCCTGTCAGCCCCCATCAACTAGAACAATGTGACATATTACATGAGTCCTGAGGAAAGGTTTTTAAAGAAAGAAAAAACAAAGGTGGGCAAGTAAATTCCCCACAGTGATAATGGGATGATCCGGCAGAGGCAGCTAAAGTGATGCTAAACATGATGCTGTCTTTCCCTAGCTTCCATATCAAAGCTTCCTATGTATCACAGAGATTTATACAACTCAAATTAACACTGCTGTGGGAAAACAATAGAGACTTCCAGTTTTATTCTTGTTTTGGGAAATAAAATGCGTTATCAGTCCAGGGTGGGGCTCTGTTATATTGGGTGTTATATGACCATCTAATGAAAAGGAAAGAACCTTCCTGCAGAGCTTCAAATTTAAGGGTGTAGGAAAACAAACATAGACTAATTAAACTACTTCCCCAGGGTGAAACAATTCCTCAGTACCAGTAGCTGGAATAGAACCCATGCCTCCTGTCAAACCATATTGGCTCAGTGGTACATCCTGCACCTTAAGTATGAGAAGTATAATAAGCAGGAATTTTTGTTCTTAAATTATTAGGTTATTTTTTCTAATTTTCAGAGCTACAGAATAATCTGGATCCCCCCTCTTAGAATCATAGAATCGTTTAGGTTAGAAAAGACCTTTAAGATTAAAAGGGGGCCTATAGGAAGGATGGGGACAAGCTTTTTAGCAAGGCCTGTTGTGACAGAACAAGGATTAATGGTTTTAAACTAAAGAAGAATAGATTTAGACTAGATATAAGGAACAAATTCTTTACAATGAGGGTGGTGAAGCACTGGAGCGGGTTGCCCAGAGAGGTAGTGGAGGCCCCATCCCTAGAAACCTTCAAGGTCAGGTTGGACGGGGGTCTGAGCAACCTGATCCAGTTAAAGCTGTCCCTGCTCACTGCAGGGGGTTGGGCTAGATGACCTCTAAAGGTCCCTTCCAACCCAAAGCATTCTATGATTCTATGATTCTATGAAGATCATCGAGTCAAATCATTAACCTAGCACTGCCAAGTCCACCACTAAACCATGTCCCTAAGCACCACATCTACATGTCTTTTAAATACCTCCAGGGATGGGGACTCAACCACTTCCCTGGGCAGCCTGTTCCAATGCTTGACCACCCTTTCCGTAAAGAAATTTTTCCTAATTTCCAACCTAAACCTCCCCTGGCGCAGCTTGAGCCCATTTCCTCTTGTCCGATCACTAACTACATGGGAGAAGAGACCAAAACCCACCTCACTACAACCTCCTCTCAGGTAGTTGTAGAGACCAGTAAGATCTCTCCTCAGTCTCCTTTTCTCCAGGCTAAACATAGTTCCTTCAGCTGCTCCTCATAAGACTTGCTCTCTAGACCCTTCACCAACTTCGTTGTCCTTCTTTGGACACACTCCAGCACCTCAATGTCTTTATTGTAGTGAGGGGCCCAAAACTGGACACAGTTATTTGAAGTGCGGCCTCACCAGTGCCGAGTACAGGGGGACAATCACTTCCCTGCTCCTGCTGGCCACACTATTCCTGACACAAGCCAGGATGCTGTTGGCCTTCTTGGCCACCTGGGCACACTGCCAGCTCACATTCAGCTGGTTGTCAACCAACACCCCCAGGTCCTTTTCTGCCAGGCAGCTTTCCAGCCACTCCTACCCAAGCCTATAGCGCTACATGGGGTTGTTGTGACCCAAGTGCAGGACCTTGTTGAACTTGTTGAACCTCATACAACTGGCCTCAGCCTATTGATCCAGCCTGTCCAGATCCCTCTGTAGAGCCTTCCTACCCTCAATCAGTAGATCACTTTTATCTCATATTGCAGCAGTCCTTGCACTAGGGCCTGGCATTATACTTTCTGTCCCCAGCAACCACCTTCATGAGGCTCCAGGATGCAGGAGGAGTATTTCTGGCA
Organism: Pelecanus crispus; assembly: GCF_030463565.1. Lineage (NCBI taxonomy): Eukaryota > Metazoa > Chordata > Aves > Pelecaniformes > Pelecanidae > Pelecanus > Pelecanus crispus. Next base: position 68,641,387 of record NC_134645.1, read on the forward strand.
GAAGGTTCAGCAAGATCAGGAGGTCTGAAAGGTCTGGTACCTTTTCTGGAGTGAGGGACAGAGCTACTGCCCTGATAACCAAACGGAGATGGCCAGTCATCTTTTGCCAGCTATTTGGAGAAGAGGGTACTCAGGACCTACAAAGCGACAGTAGACTCTGCATCTGGAAGAAGAGCACATGTGGATCAGTAAGACAGCCTGAGCCTGATCTTCTACCAAAACCCAGGCCAGGCAGTTTGGTAGCTTTAGCTACATTAGCTCTTTTTCTGTGAACAATCCCCTAGATTTCAGTGGGTCTCAGACTGTCTTACAGAAGCATAGCAGAATTTGGCACAGGAGGGGATTTCTTTTAAATCTCCACTTTATTCCTAAATTCTTTTCTTCTTGGAGTGTGTTAATGTGATAGGACTACATTATATTAAGGGAAGTTTCATGCCATGATGGAACTGTGAAAACAACTTTCAAAGGTATATCCTTAGTGTTGCAAAGATTCACCACTGATGGATTGCTCTTCTCTCTTTCTAGTAGGCAAGTCTGAAACTGCTATGAGTTGTGAAGGGAGATAGATTCCACATTAGAAAACAACACTGAAACCATCAAGACAAGTGCTAGAGACAATGTTTGGCAATTTCATTAGTATGTGCTTGTAGAGGGAGAATAGGATATCCCAGCATAGAAGGGGAATCTTAGATACATTCCAGGGAACACTTATTTCTTAAGTTTTCCTAATACTGGTGAAACCTGAGTTTATGGAAGAAACCAATACCTTAAATAGTGATTTTTTTCCCCACTACCTATGATCCATAATACTTAGAAATTAAAAAACAAAAGCCAGAACCACTTACCAGTAATTGTCAGAGAAAAAGAAGTAGTGTAACATAGCAGCTCATAAAAGAAAAAAGAAATTAAACCCCCACCACTGTACACATTTAGAAACACAGGATAGGAAGTCCTGGGCCACATAAAAATCAAAGGCAGAAATCGCATTGACTTCTGTTAGATCAGAGTTTCACTCAGTGGGAACTTCGAGTAAGCAAAACTAAATTATCTATATGCTAGCTGGGCCAAGACATTGTAATTTACACTTGTGAAAGTGCCATGCCATTGATGCATCAGTGTATGTATAGTGCAAATTCAATATGTATTTTTGTTAACATAGATAGTTGTAGATCCTTCCATGAATTATATGAATAGTGAAATCAAAGGCAAATGTAGCTAAAGCCAGAGCTGTAGCAAAACATCTGCATGAATCATTTCTGCAGCCTAGGTTTGTTTCTGTAGGACAGAACCAGGTTATACTCACACAAAGCTTATCATAAATTCCATATTCTCCAAAGAAGTGCAGAACTGCAGTATACATGTGACGTTTGCATAATGCTGAACGGAGGAGTTTCGTCCTCTTATCTGAGTGACATGTCTATAATCTAAAGAGCGAGAGACAACTTGAAGCCCATCATTATTGTGGGCTATCTTAAGTATACTTCCATGCCAAGTAAAGTGGAGGATGGCCACTTACAAACACGATACTCGGGTAAGATGATGAAACACCTCAGTTTCATTATCTCAAAGGGGACATCCACTTTGAGGAGGACCTCCATCTCAAAAAGGACTTCCACTTTGCCTGACATGGAATTGTACTTAAGATAGCCCACAATAATGACTGATTATGTAAGAAGAACAAGTGGTAAAAGTGTGGGCAACAACTTAACCTAAGATCTCCACTGAGGCAAATCTGAGTTTTGCCATTCCAATTCAAGGAAAAAGTATTTAACAGAGGGCTGGAAAAAATGCAGGACTATAAAAAGCTTTAGCTATAAAATTGTAGGTATCTTATTGTAGCGGACTACTAAAGTATTGTAATGTGCAAATATCTTAGCATTCGTTAACACCCAAACTACTAAATCATAACATATACTTGTTATGTTGCACAGAAATCCACTATCTATATAAAAATGCACTCTATATAAAACTGGGTTGAAACACACTGCTGCATAAATAAACCTATTAATGGAATAAGTTTGCTATGAGTTTATATACTATGACCAATAGGCAAGTGGCAGAAGAATGGAACTAATAAAAATGTGCCAGTTAACTTCTTTTCACCTTCTACTTTTGCCAGATTTTGCCTATATTTTATCTGCTTGCAGAGCAGTACTGCAAATATTTTCCCATGTGAGTAGTTACAGATTGTCAGGGTTTGCAGGCTAAGACCCTTTGGCTGTGAACTGTTGGCAGGGGGTAGGCTTGACTTGGGATCCCATGAGCTACCATGCAGGCTGCTGGCTCAGTATGTGTCATAAGTTCTGATAGGTTCGTCTTTCTTCCCCAGATCTGCCTATCCAGTGCTGTAACGTGTTTGCCACTCTAGTGTAAGTGCATCATGTAAGCATGCACTGTACTAGTCCATGAATTTATTAATTGCAATACAGAGCAAAAATCAGAAAGAGGGTTTTTTAAAAATAAAATCACCATGAAGTACTTGCCATCTATTAGAGAGACGCACATGGTGAACGTTCCGCTGTATTTCAATACCGGTGTTACATCTCAAGAACAATTGCACTAATAGGAAACCCCATTAAAATATTTTCCCACCACACAACCCTCCAGCCGGAGACCGTTTCAGACAATGGTTTCACTTTTTTAGTAATGATATTCTTAGCAGTCCCATTGTTCTAAACTGGTCCCACAGATATCTAATTTTTAGTAGGATAACACACATTATTATAACATATCACAACTTTTAACCAGAAAATTTCCCTCTGACTTTACAGGCTTCAGGGCACTATGTCACCATATGTGGTTTCTTGCATTTTTCTGACTACTGTATTCTAGAACTAAACAAACTTTGTCACACCAGCCTTATCCGTGACAGATTTCCACTGCCTGGGGGTGTTTATGGACAAGAAATGAGCAGTCTGTTTTAACTCATCAGAAAGTGAGCCTAATGAATAGGCTTAAAGCCTCATCTGTTTACTAGTATTTTATTATTTGTTAAACTGACTCATGGTCATTCTTACTATAGCAGTGCCACTCTCACCACTGTACTTAGCTAATGGCCTATCAACATTTCCATTAGAAACTCTTTCTGAGAAGTCGGTGACTTAGCTGTGAAAATTTACAATAGCGGTGCCGACCTAGAATACTAGTTCCCAGATGTGGTTTGAATATTTTTATTAGATTTTTAATATGAATGCGTGTGTATGAATGCTAGTGAGGAATGTTAATAGCCTTATTTAAACCAGATAGGCATTGCACAAGTTTCAGCTCCCTGTTGCTTAGCTGGTGCACCTCGGGCTTCACAAGCAACAGCTCTGTTATTTCAGTTGCCAGGTTCTTTTAAACAGCGAGGTGTCTTAAATCAAAAACCAGGGATCTACTATCTGCTTGAAACTGGGCCCAAGTATGCTCACAAGGTTCACGACCATCATGACGGGCCAATTCAGACAGCGCTGCCAAATTTGCAGCCGTTGGGGACTTCCTGATGTTTATTAGTCATATTCCAGTGTCATGCGGTGTGCAATATGAGCTGCTTCTTGCTGACTGCAAACTCCAAAGTGGCGTCATGAGCCCTCTGGGGAACACAGACATCATTCGTTTTATTAAGGACCTGGCTGGGACCCATCACACGTTCTGCCCACTTCTTATTTAAGAAGAAATATCTATATGCTCTTTCTTTCCCTCTTTCTGTAAAAATTAAGTACTCTAGTCAGTTCTGAATACTTTCCTCCTACTACTGAAAACAGAGCCTGTCAGGAAACTTCTTCAACTTTTATAGGAGCAGAAATGTTTAGGAAAATAATGTTGAACAGCAACCACAATGGTCCAGTCTGACTGGAGGGCTGTACAGATGTATTACAGCAAGTACATCACAAAGCAGAGGCAGCTTGTGCTAACAGGAGTAGAAGAGTAAAACCCCTTTGATGTCCCTTCCCCGGGTTAATCTGCATCTACTGAACATTTCAGTACAACCAAATGGTTTTGAAAATACAGGTTTTCATGAAGCTGCTGGGAAAGCAGCTTGTTAGTAAACAACAAATAACCAAGCATGCCTTGAGGACTGTGGTGGGTTGACCCTGGCTGGATGTTAAGTGCCCACCAGGGATACCATGATGTTCTTCCCAAACATGCCCACCTTCTCCCCAAACATGCCCACGTTCTCCCCAAACATGCCCTGACATAATGCAGACGTGAGCTACCATGGGTCAAACCCATGCCAAGTAGCCTGATAGTACTGGGCAATGGCTGGGCAATGCTTAGGCCTGTGCTCTGCCACTGCTTCGTGCGGATGTAGCTATCGAGCTCCAGCTCAGTACGTGAGGAGACGGCCCCCTGAAACGATGAGCAGCAGCTGCTATCTGCTGCAAAGGACACGGGACTGGCTCCCGAAAGGTTGGCTTTGTGGACTTCTGCAGGGCGCTCAGACTCTCTCTGGGTGGTGCTGCGTGAGCTTACTCTTGGAAGAGGTTTTGATACATTGTGGGAAATGGCTGAGTCTGGTTTATACTGATAGTTAAACTGTCTTTAGCACTGCCTAAATTGCTTGTGTAGTCAAAATCGATTGATGACAACATATGACTGTCTTAGGTGGCAGATTATACCTGGGGGCACTAAATATCACAGAGTCAGGCCCCGGGTGTAAAGCATGTGAGGTGGAATCACCTCTCTTGTGATATGTTGTCTATGATGTATACAATTTGTGCTGCTTCATACAATTTGACATTTAAAAGAAATAAAATAGGGTTAATTATTATATCTAAGCAGATTGAAAATATATCAACATGCAGATAAAGAATTAATTTGAACCTCTAAATTTGTTTAAAAAGATATTGCTCTAAAGTGCACTGTCTCAAACTCTTTATTAATTTCAAAATGAGATTCAAGCAAGCATAAGGCTGCATTCACCTTTCTTGCTTGAATTTGATATGACCTTCAGGCTGAATATTCTGCATTACTGATAGTATTTACGGGCATTGAAAGATAATCTAATGTTCTTATAGGCACTCAGACTATTCAACTGCTATACACTTGTAAAACAAAATATAAAGAAGCACTGGAGTCAAATAGGAAATAAAATTTGTTTCATGCAATACTATTTCAGTAAAGAACTAAAATTTTATAAATTGTCCCAATAAAAAACTTTCCAAATGAAATTTTGCTCTACATAACAGAAATCTCAGATTTGAAAAATCAAATGTTGTAATGAGAATTAAACTACCTCATTTTAATACAAAAGTAACTTAAAAATGATGTTAGAAGAGACTCTGTGAAGGCACCTAATCCAATAAGTGTAGATTTACATAAGTGCACATGGGGCCAGAAGACTGCTGTTAAAAAGCTCAATCCATCTTCCCTTAAAGTCAATAGAAACACTCATTTGAAATATGCCCTAGAGTTAGCTACTGTAAAGTGGTAAAGACTTACTATAAAATGCCGGCCATATTTTAGTCATACAGACCCATCTTTTAGGAGGGGCTGCTTTGGAGAGTAAATGAATCCAGTGGGAAAGCCTTTAGTTCATTCAGCTCTAAATACCTACATGTAATATTCTGGTATGCACTTTTTTATGACCTTCACATTTTTCCCTCTAGAAGGATTGTCTGAGTTGACTAAAAGAGTTAAAAAAACATCTATGATGGTGTAGGATTTCATGGTTGAATGCAAAGATCATTCATTACTATATATATGTTTTTTTCATTCCCGGGTTAGAAAACAACATAAGCTCATTCAAAGTTCATAGTCCAAGTTCCTTTTTTTTTTTTAACAAGATGTCCTTTCTGTGATATTTAACAGTTGTATTTTTTTTATATATTTAGTTGTTGCTATGTAGATGTTTAAATATATCACGGTAATTCTCAGTATGTGGCTTTTGCTGATGTGAGGACTACTAAATGAGTGGTTCATTTAGTTCCTCATTCAATTAGGTAAACCATGTCTCAGCAAAACAGTGTTCCCGTAAACACACAGTGACACCTCAAACCTTTTCTCCCTGGAAAACAGCAGCTTCAGTAGGGCCATTGCTTAGTGTTAGCTGGCTGAGTCCTGACTCTAGTCCCAAGACCACAGAGATGACAAAAACCTAGGCACCAAGTAAGGTAGCATCAGGTGATGTGAAAAATAAACTGCACTCAGGGTTTCTTCAGGTACTCCTTGTCGCATCAAGTTGCATGAAAGAGAGGCCCGCAATGCTGTTTGGGAATTTGCCTTTATCAAGACCCCTTTTAGTACAGGGTCTCATCTAGGCAGTATGTCCCTACTACTGCACAGCCTTTCATCTTCTCCGTGACCCTATATCCCAAGTGCAAATAGGAAGCAAATCATAGCTGAAAGCCAGCCAGGAGTGTCAGGAACATGGGTCTTGGAGCCAGAGGGGTTCTCCCACGCTGCTCTGTGGCTACATGATATACAGGTGGTTCAGAAAGTAGAAGCTGTTATATGGGTCAACAAAAGAAAAATGTGTATTGGCAGGAAACTAAGGGAGATGAAAGAAAAACAGGGTCAGTTAAAAAAGCTAATTGAGTAAGTAGACAAAATAAGTGCTGAGTTAGACCTTTAACTTTAGCTCTCAGAAGATGGGAGAAGTTGAAGTGCTCCACTATGCCAGGCTTGTTTGGACACCTTTACTGGTTGACACAGCCACCCAGGAGGAGTTGCAGCCTTACCCTGAAAGCATAGCAACCACATGCTCTATGTGTGAGAGTTGCGCAATACTCCAACAGCAAGCATTGGGAGCCCATGCGAGTCATGGGCCCACATTTTGTCATCCCAGTTCACAAGCTATAAATAAACGTGTAATTGATCCCTCTTCACAGAACAAACTGGATGCCTTCTGGTGTCAGCTTTATGTTAGGAATAGGTTTTTCATTTTCTTCCCAAATATTGGTACTTGACCAATTTTAATTAGGGCAACATCATTTATTTCTTTAGGAATAAATGGAGAATGGAGTTTAATAATGATTTCACAGGCTCTTTTGCAATATTTTTCTACTCTTTGCTTTTTCTTATTCATAAAATTCAAGATATGAATTCCTATTTATCTGTGGCTCTTTGGCCCTTCTAGTTGCTTGCTTTTCAAATCTTAGAACTGTTTTGTTATCCTTGACTGCATGCAAGGCATTTTCTGCAAGAGCCTTGGACTTTGGCACAGTCTGAAATAGTTGGAAACACATCTCCTTCCAGGTGCACAGCAGAAATCCCAACTGGTTTTTAGCATTTGTGGAGGCCACTGATGGTGTGCTTCATACTGTCAATGGTCAGTGCCTGGGCACTTTTACAGGGAGAAATGAGAAGTATGAGATACCTACTGCATCTAGGAGGGAAAAAAAATAGGAAGTGCAAATCGGTAAAATTTAAAGTCATTCAAGTTGAAACCCACATATTTTCAAATATAAGGGATGTTTGTCACTGGAACAAATTCCCACAGGAAATAATACCTGCACCATCTCCTTGTATCTTTCTAAACAAGTCTGGGTGCTGTAGTTAAAAACATTATTTTGATTGTGAATTATAACTGCATGGGATTATATACTTTATGTCCTTTTGGGGTCATCATCCCTCATCATCCCTTTTAGATTTGAAGTCTATAAATCTTGCACGTTTGTGATAATGTGGGTAATAATAATTTGATGGTTTACTGACTGGTTAGATTCCTGTGAGAATGAAAATTTTGATACAACTGAGGATTTGGGTTTTGTTTCATTTTGTTTTATAGGAGGCATCACTTCTTCATCTTGAATAGGTATTGTTTTTAATGCTTTTATGTTATTTACTCAGCTAGCATCTCTCCACAACAAGTAGCCTGAACATAATTAGACAGAAATGATAACCAGTTACTGGGTGTAGGATGTACCTAGCAGAATCTTTCTAAAGAGGAAGGAAGGCTTTACACCTGGTTTTGGGACATGCAATGCAACCACAGTAGAGTACGTGTAGGGTTTTCAGTGTAAAATGAAGTTCTGAGCCCAAACAGACCTTGCAATGATCAAATAATGTTCTAAGAAAGATTTTCATGGCAGGTCTGAAGATTAATCCTTAACACAATACCTCTCAAAGGACAAGACATGCATAAAATAGGTAGAAAATGGAGTGTCGTTCTTATTTTACAAACGGGGAGCAGAAGCACCAGGAGCCTTGCCTCAGGACACACGGGAATTCAGAACTGAGCTATGAGCAGAATCCACTCCGTGCCTTAATGACAACCCTATTAACCAGCATTATTGGTACTCTTTCTGTTATTACAAACAATTATAGCAGGTCTGGAATGAAAACTAAGGGAAAACAAACAATCAAGTTTATCAGTCTTTTATTTTATCTATTTCAGTATAATTGCTACTACAATGTACAAACTCTGAACAGTACATAAAATGTTTTAATGACCAGGACACAGGGTTACTAGCTAAAGAACAATTAAGCTGTTACCTCCTAAGTCGCCTGTTATACATTCACATCTGGAGGGAAATTGTACTCTAAAGGCTAAGCCTGCAAAGGGCTCTTTGGCAACACCGGGTGGTACTCTGCCTAATCTCAAATATCCTAGGGCCAAAGCCAAAAAAGAAACTTTGGCCTTGTAATTCTTTCCATGGAAGTGCCTGTAAGGCAGGCACCTCACTCCAGAAGCGCAATGCACCAGCCTGCCTCAGTGCCCGGAGGAATTCACAGCAGCCAGCACGCTAAGCAGGGACCGGGGCAAGCCTTGACAACATGGTATATCTTAGGTGTCAGTACTTTCTAGGGCACATGTGCCTTACAGTAGCTGCAGGACAGCAGGATTCATAGTCTACCCTCCTGGAGTGATGTGTCTATGTACCTTTTCTTTTTTCTTTTTTGACAACCAAGGATTAGTTGTTTCGTCTTGCCTGAAGACTTCATAGAAAGAGCTGGTAGTACTGCCTGTGTTTCAGGAATCCCAAAACCTGGCAATATACTGGGAAGAACAAGGAGCAGGAAGTTTGCCCTCAGAGCCGTGCTTGTGTAGGAGCCTCTTTCTTACATCTACCGCTGTTACTGGTGAGGTGCCTCCAAAGGCTTTGCACATTCAGAGGCCGTGTATGGAATAATCTGCAGACTTGACAAAACACATATGCAAGGAAGATCCACAATGTGTGATATTTAGTGCGCTAGAAACTTCTCAGAGATTTAAGAATGTGTATTAGGCTTTCTGAAGTGGGATAGTTTGAGGTTGAAATCAAAATACAACAGAGTGAAGTGAGAGTCACTGATACCACATTTACACTGAGTGGACCTGGGCAGCTGTGGGGAGGGAGAGAAGAAGAGGACAAGTACCAAGAACTTGACCCAGAAGCACCTCTATGGAATTTCACTGCCTCGCTCCTTAACCAGGTACACACTGTAAAAATTGTACGTGAAATAAACTGGAATAACTAGAGAGGCATTTCAAAAAGTACAGGCTTAGAGCTGATGGCTATCATGCATCTCATTCCTTCTTTGTTATTAGTCACTCAATGGTTTGAGTACTCCGCACTCTGGGTTCAGTACCTTCATTTGCATCCTTAGGAGAATGTTACAACAGCCAGTCCAGAGGCTATAGTGGGAGAGAAAAATAGGTGTTTTAATTTACTGGTCTAAAGAAAAGGAAAGTGTGAGTACAATCAGACACGATGGCAGGCCACCTGAGATAAGGAAGGAAGCCCTGGATTTCAGTCTTACTACTAGTGATGACTTCATTTGAAAGACGAGAGCTGTTTCAATAGGACGGAATTAGATATTCCAGGACAGCCAATAGCCTTCTTATCTGAGATAGGCAGGTAAAAGATAGAACTGAAGTTGCATAAATATTTTAACCACTACTAACCTCTTTGGTAGCCAGCATTTAGTACCTACTTAGTTTACACTGTCAGACTCTTCTTGGCAGAGAAGGAGGAGCTGAAAACTCACATTATTGATTTAAAAAAAGAGATCCTCTCAAACTTGCATGATTTTAGGGCTTAGGGTCCCTGGAAGAACTCTCTGAATATGGTACAAATTGTGATGCAGACCTGTATTTTATTTCCTAAGGGTTAAGGCTGGCACTTCTTTCTCAAGCGAAAGCAAAAGGATGCTATCAATGCAGGTAAAATTGCCATTGCTGTGCTGGGAAAGCACAGAGAAGGCTTTCTTCTGATCCCAGTGACGGAAGAAATCCCCCTGGAGCAAGCGAGAAGGCAGGCATTGCTTTTCTTCCTTTCTTGGACACTGGGCCAGCCAAGCTGTCTGTGTACACAGGCAGTGTGATTCCCAGGGCAGGCGATGGCACAGAACTGCGTGTCTTCTTTGCTCCTTGGGTTAGGAGTACGTGCCCTAGGAAACTCCTTGAGCTGCTTCCTTACTTATATTGAAGCCCTGCACTACCCTAAATCAGCCAAAACCTGTAAGGTACAAGCTGGCCTTGAGTGTTGTATTACAAATAACGCACAATATTCTTTCAGAAGGGACATCCTCCTTTCTGTAACCATGTAATTCCTTCTGCTATTAATGGGAACTGCTAAAGAGGGAGGATAAATCTCAGAAAACAGTGACTACAGCATGACGCATGTGCTGACTTTGGGGTGTGAGGTGAATGCAGTATGCTTTTTCTCACTTCAAGGGCCACAAAACACTTGAGGGAGATCTTTTTATTTCCTGGGGCCATCAGAAGTGAATCCAAAGGTTCAGCAAACATTTTCTTTTCACTGTATACTTGTCTCGCTACTGACTCCAGTGAATTTTTATTTCAATGTCTCTAAAAACCTGAAAGGGAAAATACTGTGGCCATTATTGCTATTACAAATTACCAGTGATGTGAAGGCGGAAGGTAAGCCATACTGGAAGTTGTAAGCATTATGCTTTTTCATCTGTAATAAAAGAATTCAATGGTTTTTAAGTTTCAGGGAACAAATGAGAAATTTTAAAAACTTTAATTTTTTTAATCCCACAGAAAAAATATTCAGGGAATGGAAACTTTCCATAGCAGCACACCGGTTCAGCACAATATTTTGGGGATCTCCCTAGTCCAAAACTTGATTTCTTACTCAAAACTAGAGAGAAACTGAAAGAAGTGTTGGGAAGAAAAAGTGATAGAAACCCCAAAATAGCAAAGAGCAACTTAATCGGACACTGACTTGGACAGAGAAAGACACCAACTAAAGCCTCTGCTCCACTTAGTACTTACTTATTACATAAACTTCCAGGAGGAGAGGCATCTTATGGAATTAGTAGTGGCCTATTCTTTAGAGCTGTTCATTTTCAGATAAAGAAGGTGGCACAGAAGGAACTGAAATTGTCTCTCATATGCATCTCGAGCATCCAAAACAGTATACTGCTATGACGGGTCACTTTTGACTGGCTTTTTCTTTACCTGACTTTATGAAGAACTTCAAAGAATCTTGATTTCATGGTGGGAACATTTATGAAAACTTGGCAAGTTTCATGGGACAAGAAGTGTGTTTCCTGCCCCACTCTATGGCAGGTGTTTATTCTTTAAATTGGGAATTTATTGCCGTGTGATAGCCTGCAGTATGATATTCTTTTCGAAACAGTAAACCCAAAGTTTTCCCAACAAAAAAAAAGCTAAGTGAGCCTTATCAGAAACCAGGACTGTCATAATTATGACTGTCAGGATCCTCAAAATTAATTACAACTTCAAGCTGTGACAGAGCCTAAAATAGCAAGGGCTGCTGGTGATCCAAAAATCACTCACAGCATGTCCAAGCTAGTATTTGGCAGAGAGCATATGCAACTTAAAAAAAGAACATAACCCTTTAGGCCCATGCAAGCAATTAAGCTCTTTGTGGAAATGTCAGGCCATAAGTATGAAAAGACCTTTCAATTGTTTACATACAATTTTCCTCTAATTAGTGAGAACTGATTTTAATTTTTCTCCCTTCGTTTTTCAAATAAGACCAGATGGGCTTAAGTTTGGAGGGCAGCTGTTCTGTTCAAAAACAAAAAAAAAAAAAAGAAAAAAAAAGAGGTGATTCTTGCCAAGTCAGACCCCATGATTCTTATAGTGAGGGGAGTACAAGTAAATGCCAATCAGCTTAGCAGCATTGAAAGATACGTAAGGAACTTAGCCTGGGAGCTCTGCTGACGACGTAAAACAAGAAGACATTTCCAGAAGTGTCTGTCAAACAAAGTATAAAAATAATCAGAGACTGATGGCACAAGTTACTGACACTCCAGCTGATGTACAAGTGGGTGAAATTTAACAGCACTTTGATAACTTTAATTTCCTTTTTGCAGTGCTTCTTGCTAATGTTCTAAATGCAGTGATCAGTGAGGTAAAAATGTATGATATAGCTGTGTTTGATCAGAGCTACCTCAAAATGTTAATGGGGAGGATTTTTCTTGTGTCACACAAACTGTTAAATCAATGCTGTCATATTAACTTGTGCTGTCTCTGCCATCTCTCCACTGCTCTATCTTTTATTGGAGAGACAATGACTTATTCCTCTGTCTCTATCCACTCTTCCTGCTCCTCTGAGCCTACAGCAATGTGCTTTAAGTCTTGAGCGTGAATGACCCCAACACTGTCTAACTGCAAAATAGGTCAGTAGAATGCAAGGCAAATGTCACCTAGCTAACAGTCAAGACTGCATGTCTTTGCTCCTGGAGTCTTGCCTCAGGTTGGACTTGTTAGGAGAATGCTAAGCCAGTCCCTTGACTTTCTGTGCTTCAGTCTGTAAATTGAGAACAGTATCTACCACAGCATTGGAGAATGAGGAGGCTGCACTAAATGGTAGTTGTTTGAAATCCTTAGGTAAGAAAGTGCTTATGTAAATGCTAAGACATAGACAGTCCATTTATAAGAGGGAATAAATATAATGAAATATAATGATTTTATGTTCTTATTTTCTTTTATTCTCAATGTCTTTTAAACATCTTCATGCAGTCCTGCTGAAAAAGCCCAAATGTAGGATCTTATTTAGATTATGGTAATAAATATGTATCCTCAGAGGTTATTATGTTTGTCTGAGCTCTTTTTAGAATTTAGATGATTTATCTTTGTTCACATTGCTTCTGTTTTCCCTTGCATCAGTGGTGTGTGATATGTGTTTGGATTGGAAGCTCTTTGCAGCAAGGACTATTGTAAGGTGTCTGTGGTACCTAATGAGTCAATCTTATTTTGGCCCTGTTGGCTCTGCCCTAACACATAGTGCTAAAAATTAATTAATTTAGTGTTTAGATTTACAGCTACAGTCTGATGGAAACTTACAGTCCGGGAGACAAGTGATATCCTCTTACACTGGCAGACCCTGCAGAAAAGTGTTCCTCTCAGTAGGTCAAAGCAAGAAAAAAGAAGCGAAGGAATGTGTGTGATGTCAGTGTTGCTGCAATATAAAGCTGAGACAGAAGCATACATCCCCAAGAAATAAGTAATAAATCATAGAATCATAGAATGGTTTGGTTTAGAAGGGACCCTAAAGATCATCTAGTTCCAACCCCCCTGCCATGGGCAGGGACACCTTCCCCTAGACCAGGTTGTTCAAAGCCCCATCCAACCTGACCTTGAACACTTCCAGGGATGGGACATCCACAACTTCTCAGGGCAACCTGTGCCAGTGCCTCACCACCCTCATAGTGAAGAATTTCTTCCTTATATCTAATCCAAATCTACCCTCTTTCAATTTAAAGCCATTACCCTTTGTCCTATCACTACATGCCCTTGTAAAAAGTCCCTCTCCAGCTTTCTTGTAGGCCCCCTTCAGGTACTGGAAGGCTGCTATAAGGTCTCCCCAGAGCCTTCTCTTCTCCAGGCTGAACAATCCCAACTCTCTCAGCCTTTCCTCATAGGAGAGGTGCTCCAGCCCTCTGATCATCTTCATGGTCCGCCTCCTGACTTGCTCCAACAGTTTCATATCCTTCTTATGTTGGGGGCCCCAGAGCTGAACACAGTACTCCAGGTGGGGTCTCACAAGAGTGGAGTAGAGGGGGAGAATCACCTCCCTTGACCTGCTGGTCACAACTCTTTTGATGCAGCCCAGGATACGATTGACTTTCTGGGCTGCGAGCACACATTGCTGGGTCATGTTGAGCTTCTCATCAACCAACACCCCCAAGTCCTTCTCCTCAGGGCTGCTCTCAATCCATTCTCTGTGCAGCATGTATCTGTGCTCGGGATTGCTCCAACCCATGTGCAGGACCTTACACTTGGCCTTGTTGGACTTCAGGAGGTTCACACAGGCCCACCTCTCAAGCCTGTCAAGGTCCCTCTGGATGGCATCCCTTCCCTTCAGTGTGTCAACCGCACCACACAGCTTGGTGTTGTTGGAAAACTTGCTGAGGGTGCACTCAATCCCACTGTCCCTGTGCGCTGACAAAGATGTTAAACAGCGCTGGTCCCAGTACCGACCCCTGAGGAACACCACTCATCACTGGTCTCCACTCGGACATCAAGCCGTTGACCACAACTCTTTGAGTATGACCATCCAGCCAGTTCCTTATCCACTGAGTGGTCCATCCATCAAATCCATGTCTCTCCAATTTAGAGACAAAGATGTCACATGGGACAGTGTCAAATGCTTTGCCCAAGTCCATATAGATGACGTCAGTTGCTCTTCCCTTATCCACCAATGCTGTAACCCTGTCGTAGAAGGCCACCAGATTTGTCAGGTACAATTTGCCCTTAGTGAAGCCATGTTGGCTGTCACCAATCACCTCTTTATTTTCCATGTGCCTTAGCATAGTTTCCAGGAGGATCTGCTCCATGATCTTGCCATGCACACAGGTGAGACTGACTGGCCTGTAGTTCCCCAGGTCTTCCTTTGTTTGGACACCCTTTCTTTGAAGGCTCTGCAGACAAACCAAGGAGGAGGGCAGACTGAACAATCGCTTTCTTCCCTAGTTTTGAGCCTCAGCAGGCAGAGTGGAGATACTCTGCAGCCAGTGCCTTAACACCTTCCTAAGTCTTTGGTGAGACATGTTTTCCAGAGCAGATCCAAACTGTGCTGAAGTTGGTTGAATGAATCCTAACTTGTGCTACTGCCTCCTATACAACTTACATTTTAAATGTAAGCGTGAATGAGGAGACTCTCCAGACTGAAATGAATACTGAGAACATCAAAGCAGATCCCATTGGATCCCTGTGCTGACTGCACTCTTGGTGAGCATAACCACTAAATGCTACCTTTCTCTTCAACTCCCATTGAATTTTGTTCCCTGTTCCCATTTCTTCCTATCATGTTACTTGCTGGACCTTTCTTTTTAAATATAAGAGTAAGCAACGTTGCTGAATATTGAAATCACTCCAGGACACACATAACAATATTTGGCTGATGACACAAAAGGAGGTGAATAGTGAGTTCTTGTTCATTTCACTACTAAAATTGCAAAAAGATGGGATTGTCACGATTCTCCATGTAACGTGGAAGCTGGGGATGGGTTGTGTTTCAAGGCGTCTTATAAGATTGGAGTCTCAGGATGATGAATCATTTAGTCCTGTGAGGGACTAACCACAAAAATATTCCGCATTCACACAGGCACAGGTGATGATTTGGTCTCAGAGGTTATTATTTGCCCTAAAAATCCAAAGAAATGCAAGTTCATAACAGCAATGAGAAGCTGGCCAGTTGAAGAAGCAAACTGGTTGTTGACCTGAATGAAGGAATGAATGGTAGGGCTGTGTTTGAAATACCAGAGCAAATGCTACAGCACAGAGTAAAAACACAACTTGTTCTTGGGCAGATGGATATAACCGTGAATGCAAATAACAGTCTGGAGAGTTTCTTTATTCATGCTTACATTTACAATATAGCAGTATAGGAGGCAGTAGCACAAGTTGGGATTCATTCAACCAACTTCAGCACAGTTTGGATCTGCTCTGGAAAACATGTCTCACCAAAGACTTAGGAAGGTGTTAAAGCACTGGCTGCAGAGTATCTCCACTCTGCCTTCTGAGGCTCAAACCTACGGAAGAAAGCTATTGTTCAGTCTGCCCTCCTCCTTGGTTTGTCGCCTTCAAAGGAAGGGTGCCCAAACCAAGCCCATTTTACATATATTGCTGAGAAGCAACCGGATGGCAATGACTTCCACTCATTAGAACCAGCCTGGCCTGGGGCTTACCCAGCAAGCCCAGAGCGGAAAGCTCTGTATCCCATTACCAAACCCCTGAACTGTCCAACACACTTGACTTCTCATTGTATAGACTATAAATAACTTAATTCGAGACACTGCCAGGTGGTGCAACAGGGTGAAGGCCACCACAGAAGAGAGGGTGTTCTCCTCAAAGCCTGTATCCAGAAGCTTGCTTGCAACTTGTACATCCAGTGGTTTACCTTGAAGGCCACCTGCCAGACGTGGTGTTTTGCTGATGTGCCAATGGATGCTGGCTGTTTTTTAACTAGGGAACTGTGTTTCCTTCAGGCTTCAGAGGGAAACAATGACATACCCTTCCAAGGATCAGGGAAGGCAGGGGGCTAATCAATAGCACACAAATGCCCAGGAGCTGACTTTGATGTATTCGTTAGGACTCCACAGGAATTCCAAGGCCAAATCTTGTGGATCCTGGCGCTGGCACAAAGAGGAAGCTTTCCTTGTGGCTTCCTTGCTGCTCTCAACCTCTTTTGCAGAGGCAGCACAGGCAGCAAGGTTATTGGGCTGCCATTGGCTCCTGGCCAACACCTGCACCCTGAGCCCTGGGCTGGAGGTGACAGACCACAAAAGGCTTGCTAAAGCTGCTCCCAGCATAACTAACATATTCTTCACTCTGAACTTTCATTCCAATAAGAACAGTGGTCTCACTGCTAAGTGTATTTGTTTCTTGGTGCCTCCTCTCGCTAGCGGGCTCCACCTTCAGCATGGCCCATGCTCCTGCATATGGGAGCTATACCAGTTTGTCTACTTTGCCCTGCTTGTTGCCTTCTTTGTAGCAGTGGCTAAAGCAATGGATGTTGGTGGGGGGAAATTTCCGAAAGCCATCTTTCCTATTTGCAAAACGTGCAGTCCTCCCGAGGCACATTTCTTTGCAATTCCCTTCATAGCAGGCTTACTTCAAATTCACCACCGTGGGGTTTGATGTCTTGTGCTCTCAGTGTGTTTCAGAGTGGCTTAGGACATTGCTTTCTTTGTTGAAAGCAAGAAGAGCTGGACTGACATTGATTTTTATTTTGTATTATTTTCATGCAGAAATGGAAATAAATGGTGTTGTAGCAGCTTGGATCATTTACATTAATGCATTGTTCCTATGGAAGCTACATAGCTGCCCAATAAAGAGAGAGTGATTCGAGAGATTGTATTTTAAGGTTAGTAATGGCTAAATTACAGCAATGGTCGGCAGTTGTGTCTGCTTTCTGTCCCAGTAGTAAGGTACCTAGAGGACATGACTAAGATTAGAAGATGAGGAAAAAAATATGGAGAATTAATATAGACATACATTTAAAAATAAAGTATTGCAGTATTAACAGAGCAAGTCCTGCTTAGGAAGGCTTTTAACAGTTATCAACAATTCTTTAGAAAACAGCCACAGTTTACATGGGCAGCCAGTTGCTTTCTAATTGCTACAGCAGGCTACCACTGGGAAGAACAAAGGAAATATTTAGCACATCGTAAATTCTTCTGCAGCCCTGCCGAGTGGCTGGAGTTCAGATTACACGTTTATAACCAACATTTGAGAGCAATTTCTCCTCCACTTTGAGAAAGTGGGCGGGGAAGCTGTTTGACACTTTCTTCAAATGCCTGAAGTAATGTGTGCCTGAAAGAAACACGGGTTCAAAATTCTCTCCCACTTGTCTTGAATCAGGCTTGCAATGTACTGTAATATATTGAAATGCTCAGAAAAACTTTGTTAAAAAACAGATGTATGTGCCATTGTTGTTGTTGTTGTTATAACTGTTAGCTTCCAACTTCACCGCTATTGTGGATGATTTGCTGAAATCTTGCAAGCTGATCAGTATTTGCTCCCACCAATGCTAAGGGCCCTGCAAATGCTGCAGGAGGGTGTGGTGGTAACTGGATGGGAGGTATTAATCTCCCTGAGTCGGTACTTAATCATGTCCGTGTCTTGTGAATGAGGTGTTGAGGCTCTGACAATTGTAAAGATTTCATGATCTAGCAGAAAATACTCTGGTGCCCTGGCCAACTCAAGGCCCCCTTTAGTTTCACTTCTAGGTGAATTTCAGATGTTGCTCAAGTTTCTCATAGCTTCACATGGATAAAATATTCTCTATTAAAAGTCCTTAATGAGAAAGCAATATTACTGTCCCCTCCGCAGCTGCCAGTAATTTACAAGAGATGTAAGCAAGGGCATCTTCTGTGTTACAGTTACTATGTTTGTAAGAAGTTTCAGTGTTAACCCATAACTTTTGTGAACTTCTCTTTAAAGAAACAATTGTTTTAGAACTTAAATCATGTTAGATGTTAGTTTATATCTACTTTTGCATGCCTTTTTCTTTTTTTTTTTTGGGGGGGGGGTTGTCAATCGTCCAGTATGTCAGCCTTTATTACAGCTACAAATGGGACAAGGACAGCTATTTGCTTCCCCACCTCCCCAGTTGACTTAAAAATGCATCACACTTGGAGCTGAAAAAAATGTGACTCTCAAGTTCCTGTAGCCAAATTAGAAAAGCAGATAGAAAAATGAGGGATTAAGTATAATTTTTAAAAAATAACTTGTCAATGTTCTTGTCAATACTGAGTCCACATCCTTTGCTACATGTAATATATTTTTGACATTGCTGGTCTGACAAAACATTCAGCAAACATTAATATATTCTATCAAAACAGCTTAGTATTGATGCATCAGAGACACTGTCAGTATCTCATTGAAAGGGGAACAATACATTTGTCCACCAAAAGTCCTCCATCAAGCTCCGACTATATAGCTCTAAAATAATAATGTATTTACAAAGCCTACTCTCAGTTACTTGTATAACAATTTTCTGGGGATGTATTCCTATGTGAATAAGAGCAGCTGACAGCCTAATCATACTAAAATCTATGGAAGATATAGAAATGCCAGTACATCTGTAATGGAGGGAACAAGGACGAAAGATAATGTTGCAGATGTTGCTAGAAGAACACCAGATGAAATCATAGTTCCTGCCAGATAGTTACCTTAACTTCTGTGTTATCTGATCATGGTGGGTTTAGCTATAAAATGTTATAGTCACACTAATGCATTAGCTTAGATTCAACTGTTTATCCAACTTCCTTCAAAGTGAAAATCATTAACTAAGTGTATCCTTTAAAAAAATCTTTAACTATCACAAAACTCTGAAGTCTGTTAATTGCATTAAAATAACATTGTGTTCAAATTGTTCCTTGGCAGCCTTTTAAAACTAAAATGGGGAGAGCTAATGGAAAACAGTCCAGAGAATGAAGACAAAGTAAGACGTAGTATTCTCCAGTAACAATAATGTACAGCAATTGTTCTAAATCCTAAATAAATCCTAAAAAAACCGAGTTACTAAATAGTTTAAGCCCTGCCCTTAACTTCAAGAAATCCCAGTGTCCCACTTCTGAAGGACATTTGTTTCTGGGATAGACACCTATGATGACCAGAAGAAAGTACTGCATACAAACACAGCAAATGGCTAAGTGATACAGGGACTGATCTGCATCAACAGGACTTGGGTCTCTAACTAAAAGCAGCCACTGATTTTGTATGGTCTGGCACCATCACTGTTACTCCATAAAAATTAAGTAAGATTAGGTAAGCTTTTAAAAATAGTTTAGTGGCAGGAGATATAGCAAGCCTGCATCATTAGAGGAAAAATCCCAGCACCCAGCTATTACTGGGAGATTTAAATGCTTGAAGCAGCAATACAATGGAATGGCTGAGGTGCTCCATAGATGTCTGTTTCTATTTATGTCTTTCTATCATCAGCTTCACACTCTCCACCCCCACACACATTACTCCTCTTCCACTGAATAAATGGAATATTTCACCCATGAATAACAATGTTCTTTCACTAACCTAAAAGTGCCACACAATGCCTTCACACCTGCAGCATTTAGAACTTGCAGGTCCTGTGGTCATGAAAGGAACTTAATAAGCATACTTCACAGGTGAGATGGCTGTAGGTTAGCAGCAAAATGTTCTGCTAAAATCTGCTGGATTTTATCATTACAAACCGTGTTGTTTCCCCAGCCTTATTCTCCTACAGCCCACAGTCACAGCAAAACTATTTCCATGGCAGTAAAGCTATCTAGAGGGCATATTGTAAATGCATTTACTTTTATAGTTTCTTGCCATTTTGGTAATCCATGTTTATAAGAAATTGCGGAAGTGGTTTTAAAGGTTACAGAAATATGCAGGCTAAAGAACTGGCCATGGAGGGGCTGCCCCCACCTTTTGCCATTGAATGAAATGACAGATGGATGAGACCTTGTATCATGAATATAATGGTACTTTAACAATTGATGTCATTGCCACTCTTTTCCCATTCATGCTTCATCAGAACTTTTCCTCTCCTTCCCTGTCTCTCCTCACTATTTACTTGTTGTAAAGCACGTGGGTCTCCATTGGGAGACCCAATCCTGCAAATACTGCATGTATGTGAAATATGTGGTTTTAATGTGCATTAACATCGTGGTATCTACTTGCCTGAGTAAGGCAAGCAAGTTGAGACTGTGCTGATCTGCTTTTGCTGGTCTTGTCAGTTCTATTGTTTTCATCTGAATTTCAAGTAAAGCAAAGTATAAGTCTCATGTAAAACAAGGTAATATTGGCTCCTTTCCTTATGTTCAAAGGGTAACACAGGACAGTAGTAGTAGAGACACTCAAAGGCTTTTGGATCTCTTAATGTTGTTTTCTCAGATGACCCTACATTTCTTCTTTGTCTATTCTAGCCATTGTAGCTATGACTGTGGGATTTTCCATTGTTGTGAGGTATAAGGGTGAGGGGCAGGGAGTCTTAGAAAGGACAAGAGGAGGATGGATTAAGAGCTGTCAAGCCCTCCTGAGGGCTCTGTGTCTGTGCAGAAGATCATCTCCCATTACAAATATGAAGTATGGCCTGGCAGGGTAAAACTGAACAGGGAAAGCAGCAGCCACCCGTGTGCACATAACATATATGTGCTCTGCAAGTGTGTGAATGATATGCATGTGCACAACAAAACGAAGAATATGTATAAATTAATGCATAGAATATATATAATATACATCCTTAAATGTTTGGATTTGTATCTATACCCCTGCAATATTTATGTCTGTGTGAAATGTACATTGCATTTGGAAAATAATTGCCTACTATCCTTAGTTTTTAACTATTATGCTACATCCCAGCTGGGAAGATACGACCTTGCCATGGTGAGCTGGAAGGGCTATGCATAGTGAATGCCTAAACCCATACAGAGCCTTAAGACATGAGGAATTTGGACTCCAAATCAGGAAGCATCCTAAATAGCAATACAGTAAGAAAGATGAGATCTGCTGATGCATTAATGGAAAAGCGGTAAAAAACCAGTGTCTTTGCTTTATGTTACTGCTGGTTTGCCCCTTGGCACACTATCCCAGCTAACCATTGTATGCACCAGCAGCCCTTGAGTTTTTTCCTCCCAGGAGATGCTGTACAAAGCTAGTAATGGACGTAAACCAGTCAGCCAGTATACAAAGGGGTGAAGCACAGCCCAGTGAGAGTTGCAAAAGACTTGTGCAGGAAGGGTTTACTATCCTCTGGACTCTACCAGAGCTTGTGAAGGTACATCTGCCGATGAGAATCCAGGAAATTCTCACAGCTGGTTAGTGGGTCAGATGTTTTCTTGTCACGCGGGACTTTTGGAAGCGTCAGATACTAAGTGATCGTGTAACTTTCAGAAGCTTGAAGTCACCACCGTCTGCATGTCAGCTCCCTTTTGCTGTTGCCATTCCTCCAAAACAAAGCTCATATTAAATGCTTTGAGTCTTGGCATAACACAGATCCCCAAACCACACTTATCCCATGACCAGTGATGAGTGTGCAGTTCTATTGTTAGAAGCAAACCGCCTCAAAATACCAAAACATGCGTTTTACACATATTTTCAACTCTCTTTGGTGTGAACAGCAAAATCTTCTTTTGCATTTTTTTTCCCTCTTCCTTCTTTTTTTAAGTTTTTAAGATCTCCACGGTAAGATTTTGGGTAGTTTTTATCTTAGAGATAAGTACATTTTACACAGGTAAGTGTGTTTTGACATCAGTTCTTTCTCTTGCCAGGCCTAGGAATTCTGGGTGCAATGTGCTCCCTGAATTGGTTATGATGTCACTGACACCTAAAAATGGGCATTTTTCTGTCCTGGTTTAGGTGTCAATGACATCATCATCTGCTGCAGTGGAAACAAACCCCTAAAATTTAAGCCTGGGTATGTAAATTGAGGAGTAGCTGGTTTTTGAAATATTTTGCTTTAAAATGTAATGTTTAGTCTAGACACAGATTCTGTTAATGATTTGGGATCACAAACGTTCTGTGTACAGGAGAATTGCTGTTAACCTTTAAGAGAAAAGAAAAAAATATTCAAGGTTATAAAATGCTTTTACATACCAGAAAACAAGAACTGCTCATAAGAACGCTCCTTAAGTAAATAGGAGTGTAGATGGTTGTAGAAAATGCTAACTGCCTCATAGGGCAGACTAGTCCAATTTGCTTTATTCAAGTTTATCAAGGAAACATGAACCAAAATCAGCTGAAAATCTTTAAAATCTATAACTGTGACCTCTGAAACAAGTGGAGCTATGGCAAAACAAAATGTACAAAAAAGAACAGTTGGGTTCTATCTCCTGAAAGCTGTGTTTCCAAAATACACTCAGCTTAAGCATAACCTGACCTCTCACCTAGATCTAAGTGACCATTAATAGCTTTGGAAAAATCCTAACCTGATTTAAAATCATCATATTAACAGTGATGCTAACTTGTCACATTTATGGACTAAATTAAAGCTATTTATTTGGCACCCTATCTTTACAGATTTTTTTACAAAACTACTTAGTTCATCTTCAGTTCATCTGCCTGCAGGCCACAATCTAGTACCCATTGATCCCAATAAAAAAACCAAAACCAAAACAACTAGATGATGCCAGTTCAAGACAAGACCATCTCTGAGGTGCTTGTTGCCAATGGGGCAAGTAGCCCCCATCAGAATCAGGATTCTAGATTTGAAAAGCAGCTGGTTTCATCTGGGGCAGCAAAACTGTAAAACTCAATCACTTTTTCATTCTCAGATGACCTAAACAGAACTATGGTAGTTTAAGTACAAAAATGTGGGCTTCCATTTCATGTGACAGGGCTATTACGTCTGCTTTGATCACAGATTTCTGAAAGCATTTTTAAGGAGATTAAAGGCAATTCCGTAATTTTCAGTAGAACACGCAGTGAATTATATACTGTCCCCACATGGAAGCTGCTGTTGTATTTCTCTTGGTTCCTGTACTCAGACTGCTAATTAATCCAAGAAGAGTTTAATGTAATGAACATACATAAACTTCTCTCAGGGTGGAAGCCAGCAACCTGATGGATAAAGAATCAAGTTAGGAAGTGGGAAAATGGAGTTAAAATCCTGTGAGATAAGGCCAGGAACTGAACCTTGGTCACAGATTTCTCCAGTCAGCGCTCAGACCGCAGTGCTACAGTATAAAGGGAACGTGAGAGTGGTGGGAGTCCTCCTCCAGCTATTCTAAAGAAGTACAGAAAGTGGTAGTATGTTTTATGGGTGACTGCTCCTTACTGCTGTGCTTTAGGGGTGACTTTATGCAATGTACTTTAATGAACACCTCAAGGAATTCAGCAGAGGGTTCCTGGATGCCAGGCAGGCTTAAGTGTGAAGGTGGAAGTGAGCAGCTCAGCTTTGCTTATTAAGAATGAGACATTTTCTGTATATAGACAGAAGAAATGTTTTCAAGTTCTTTGGCATCTTTCAAGCTGCCAGCTATGATGCCTCAAGAAGTAACTCAGAGGGAGTTTTCAGAATCCCAGTACTGCATGCAGTTATCTACGTTTTTGCCTAAGTCCCTCTTTAAGTCCCCAAGGCTGCGTGCAGATGAGCACAGATCAAGACAACACCACTGGCTGAACACAACCATCATTTTTGACAGTGCTTATTTTAACTTGGTGCAAAGTGACACCTACTGTCCCTCTATACTTGTATTATTATCTGGAATTTATTTGTGGTGGGTTTATTTTTGTTTAACGGTAAAGCCTATACTTGTGTAGAAGCATCTTGAAAATAAAAAATAAAGACAAGACCATCTCGAAAACATCTGTGTACATTAGCCGTTAGTATTACCATCACTCATGGATATCCTCACAGCAACTTCGTGCCTTAAAGGTTCTGGAAGTTGATTGATTGTTCCCAAACTACTACATAGTTTTAGTTGATTAACCACATATATTTTTTGCCAATATGTCTGGCTACCTTTTAGAAGTTAGTGCATTGCTGGCCATATTACAGAAACAGATTTTTTAAGGATTGGAATCAGATTTGGCAGTAAAGGGTTCAGTTGCAAATTCATAGGTGATCTTAAAATTTCATTTGACATAAAAGAAAACTTTTTGCAATGGAAAAATAAGAGCCTGGATTCTATTTAAAATGACATCTCTGCTTGCAAACTTTTTTTTTTTTTTTTTTAAGCTTTAACATAAGCCCTTTCAGGGACAGTGCTTGCTGAAATTTCTGGTATTTTCCCTGTTCATTTGAGATCGTCTTCCTAGGAATGAAGTAACATCCTGTCTTTTTAAAAGCAGAAAAATATCTGTTCAAAATGTCTTCTCATTAAAAGGTCTTTTGTCCTTTTCCTTGGCTTTTTCAGTTTTTAATGAGTTGTTTATGTATCTCAATGGTTTGAAAAGACAGATGTATTTGATGTAATCTTCCATGTAAGCTTTTTTCATTTCACTTATAAATTGCTTTTCCATATTTTAAGATGCAGTTATGTTTTCATGGAAAAATCACCAAAAAACTTGTGAGCCGTTATTTGTTGCTCACCATGAACTTCCAGATAAAGTGGGTATAAATTGCAGTAGGTAATAAAATCCCAACTTATAAATAAGCCACAATTTTATTGTAGAAATAGCAATTAAAACTGTGTTGTTCTGTTTTATTTTTACTATAAGACTGTAATATATGAGTTTCATTTGGGTAACAGTTAGATAACAGCGTGTGCTCTGTTTTGCTCAAAGGGCAACTCTAGGTACCAAAGTTAGAGACCCCAAGCTTCCCAGAGATACAATGATGAACGGCCTTCTTATAGTGAAGGCCTTTCAGAGCCTACAAGGAAAAGCTGTAACCCATACATTATAAGCTCACATGGGGCAATGAAAGACAGAGATGCCAAAACTGTGAACCTTGTAACTAAATAACAATAATTTAAGCCCATATGCCAGGCTGTATATCGTAGACTTCTGCTTCCTGAAGCACAAGCTTGACCAAAATGGTGTCCTATTTTTTCATCTCTATAAACCTTTCCTCAGTTTACCATCAGATATGCTTTTAACTCCGATAGTTTTGGACACAGTTCAAGCACAAAGCCTTAACTGCATATTGAGCCTTAGCCTGCAAGCAAACACAAGACAAAACAATTGTTTTGGTGGTTTAAACAGATGTGCAAATGTGTACTTTGTCTGTTGGAGTACCAACAAATGTGAAAGCTGTTTGACCTGTGACAGAGGTCCCAAATCTGACTTTAATATCACCGGTGTTACTTGGCATTTCTTCACTGAAAAGACCAGAGAAAGATATTTATTGTTCTGGCTTGATATGGAAGTGGTATCCATAAATATCCTAAGCATACACTTAAAAAAAGAGGGTATACATACTCCTAGTTGGGAACAATCAAAGTCTGGTGTCTGTGAAGCTCCCAAAGCAAAACACAAAGGAAACCAAGGACAAACTTGCTGTTTGTGTTCTCTATGGTGGCTGCGGTTAGAAGTTGTGAGATGTTTGTGTTTTTGCTGACTCTTCCTCTGTTCAAGTCCCACTCTTGTTTACATTATTGTTTTTAAATTTGATGTAGTCAAATAACTCAGCCTCTCTGCATAGGGCTTAAGTACTGTTTAGGTTTCATTGTCATCCTCTGCACAGAGCTATGTGTCATCAGGCAGACAGAAAGTCATGCTTTCTAGGGCTGCAGAGCTAGTGAGGCTTTTACCATAAAGTAGCAGGAAAAAAAGGGGGAGGGAAAGGGAAGGGAAGGGAAAGGGAAAGGGAAAGGGAAGGGAAAGGGAAAGGGAAAGGGAAAGGGAAAGGGAAAGGGAAAGGGAAAGGGAAAGGGAAAGGGAAAGGGAAAGGGAAAGGGAAAGGGAAAGGGAAAGGGAAAGGGAAAGGGAAAGGGAAGGGAAGGGAAGGGAAGGGAAGGGAAGGGAAGGGAAGGGAAGGGAAGGGAAGGGAAGGGAAGGGAAGGGAAGGGAAGGGAAGGGAAGGGAAGGGAAGGGAAGGGAAGGGAAGGGAAGGGAAGGGAAGGGAAGGGAAGGGAAGGGAAGGGAAGGGAAGGGAAGGGAAGGGAAGGGAAGGGAAGGGAAGGGAAGGGAAGGGAAGGGAAGGGAAGGGAAAGAGGAGAAACATGTAAGAAAAAAGACAAAAAAGCAAAAGAGGTCTTGGATTATCTAATTGGGGGCTGGATTTATCCTAGTGTTATTTTTAATAAATATAAGCTGATATCATTTGCTGAAAACTTTTCTCAATTATCTCATTGTGTTGATTTCAATACAGTCATATGAAGTGACTAAATTTTGTCCAGTATACTACAGTATCCAGTACACCCAAACAGAACTGATCTACACACAAATAAATTATGGAAGTCTACAGTTAATATATATTTATAGAAACATTCTTTTTTATTTAGCAAAATTGTTTTCAGTTAAAACAACTTTCTTGTGTTCATGTTTTTTGGAAGTAATCCCAAGTTTTCAAACCATCACCTAGCCATAAGGAAGCTGTTGGGAAAAAGAGCCAGGCGATGGACTATACTATTGTGAGATAGGTTTTAATATCACTGCCACATTATAAAAGTATCTAATGAAAAGATCGCATAATATGAAGTCAAGAGACCTCTTTGATTCTCTGGCACATATATTAAAAGATATATAAAAGATATATTAGCTATAAAACGCTACATGAAATACCTTGTACAGTTCTGTCCTTTAAGCATATAAAAATACTTTATAGTTCAGAGTATGCTGACCACATATGACATTTCACATAGATATTATTAAATTAGCAAAGTGCTATGGTTTTAATATGTGCCTACTGTATTATTTTTGTTGACAAGGAGACAGAGAGGTCAAATTCTGCTCTTGACTATTCAGTTTTTGCATGGTCATCAATGCGTTAGTGTATCCTGAAGAAGATCTTAGTTCTCTGTGTACTAGTGATAATGAAAAATGTTGATGAAATTTCAAGTAAAATAAAATAAAACATAACGGTCATGATCTTTTCTTTATTTCTACTGTAATTGTGAGAAATGGAAAAATTTAATAGAAGCAGTTCTGTAGAAAAGCAGTTTGCAACTTTGTGATGGAATTTTGAGTTTTCTTCACTCAAGTTTTAAGTGATTTTAAAAAGAAAAATGTGTGTTTGGATCCTATTATATTACTTTTATTCACTGAAATGGTCCCCAGGGCTAATCCTGCATGATCAGTATGGATCTGGGGTGGGGGAACCCACCTGGAGGAAACTGGGCCAGCTCTCCTAGTTCCACAAGGCTGTCATATGTGTGAGGAGGAAAGTAGAAATGCGGCTTCCTTTACTGGGCATGTTGTTACAGCCATCACAGATGGTAGCAAGTTTCTTAGCTTTGAATCCCGATTGTCCAGATGTGATCCTACTCTTGTCCTCAAGCCACACAGTAATGACAGTGTGGCATGGTGCCTGAGTCGATAAGCTCTGTCACAGCATTTGGGCCGTAGTGATAGGATAAAGTGTAGAAGCGATGCAGAATTGGAAAGGGTAACAAAGGCCTTTCTTTCTACTCACCCATCACTGTGGAAATACCTGAGCTGTTTTGGCTTTCTTATGAGAAAATATGAATTGATTGCTTGTTTGTTTTTTTGGTTTTTTTTTAAATATTGTAATGACAGGGTCAAAGTTTTGGGTTGGGGATTTTTTTTGGTGGTGGTGGGGTTGATGCCTCTGAAGATCTGAGAAACAAAGCTGAAAAAGCATCAAGCAATGGCTTCTAGGAGTTTTGAGGACAGAATTTGAAGAGATATTGCACTCAAAATGTGAATCATGCTGTAACATAGTGAATCCATTACTTCTTAAAAAACAGAAGATTCAGGAACAGATTCCTTAGAGACCACTAGAGCTGTAGAATCGAGTAAGGATATGTTATTTACTGGTATACTTGGTCACATGCTAATCAGACTATGTGTATTTTAAAGCCCATTTATAGTTGAATTTATGACCAATTGCACTACTTGTATGGTATTTAAAGGTGTCACAGACAGTTTGGATGTAATCCAGAAAGCAAGCAATGTTTTCTTCTTTCTCTAGGAACCAAGCAATGCACTTTTCGTTCCTTGATGAAAGATCCTGGCTCAGCAGGCTGAGCTGCCTCGTAAAATGTATATATGTCTGAAACATAAGAAGCTTGCACTGACAAAGGAAAAGCCAAAAATGAAATAAAGAAAAGGCAGCTAGCTTGATGACAAGCTGGCATGTTCAAATTTGAGGCTCAAATTCAATGTGAATCACAACCATGTGAATCTTACTCTGTTTCAGAACTGAAGCAGAGCTCAGATCTTGCAAACAGAATGATTCTGCCTCAATTTACATGTGTGTAGACCTGTGCTAGTCCATGGGATTGCTTGCTCATATGCAGAGCTATGTGTGGACTGGATTATCTGGGTAATGCCCTGGAAAAGCTTTCTGATTCTTTTTTTTTCTAACAATTTACCATCATGACACTTTTCCATCTTTTGGAAAGACTACCAACAGGAAGGACTGTTGGATATCATGAAAAATAGTTCCTATGAAGATAAAAGCTGGATAGATTTTTCAGCAACACTACCAGGACTATTTTTACAACCCTTTAAAAACGCACAATTGTTTCTAAAGATTTGAGAGAAGGGTTTCAGTAGAAACAGGGCATCCGTGGTTTCAATGTCTTACTGCACTGGGAGTTGGGGGGAGTAGGGGCAAGGAGAGGGAGAGGTAGGAACAGATTGTAATAATAAAGCCACACAATAGTATTACACATGGAGTTTAACATTAAATAAAGATTGCCCAAATTCCTACCTGTGAATGCTTAGCCTGGTGTTTGTTACACTTCCAAGTGTGAAAGAAAAGCCACAAACATTTATCATGATTGTCAGTAAGGCCCCCTTCTGCACCTCTCCCATGCTCTCCACTCCTTTCTCTGTGTTTCAGACCTGTCAACATTCGTGCTTGCTCAAGCCTCCATTTCTGGCCATTAGTGCGTTACAGGATTGTTTTACATGGCCTGCCTAAGAAGCAGCAGCTTGATTTGAGTAGGCAGGGAAGGGCTTTTAGGAGCTGGGAACAGTCTGAGCCCTGGCAGCATTCAAGGTATCCTCCCTGAGGCTTGTACCCATTGAATTACCCCAGCACACACTGAGCCCTTCACATACAGCAACTTCTACCAAGCACTGCCATTTTGGGAAATGCCACTCTCTGGCAGCTAGCAGTGCGCTGCAGTGGACCTAAGCTGCAGAATTTGCTCTGCACTGAAGTCACAGGTCCCTTTTCTCCTAACTAAGGAATGAGAGAAACTTCTCTTATCTCTTAGCAAATTCTTAATATGATTATTCTGTATTTATGTCTTCCTGCCATGTTCTTTGCTCTTTTTTCTTGGGATTCAGTCCCTTTTCTTTGTCTTATTTTATCCCTCTTACAGATTATCAGGGTTTGTTCAGTGACCATTCCTAAATTTTCCTACATTTTATCATATACTTAAATATATAGCACAGTTCTCTCAGAGTCTATCAGCAGGGGGAGTGCTTTAGGAATAAAATTATTAATCCTCATTATTTTTAACCCAAATGCCAGGCATTTACACAGAGAAAGTGCCTTTGGGGTGTCTGAAAATGCTGCACTGGGGAAAGTGGTTTTTTATGTCATGTGAACACAAGCGAGGTGGGACTAACTCTGGAGGGAAAGGAGAGGTCTGCAGAAAGGATTTTAGGAGCATCCAGGGATGATGAGGACTCACCTGAATTCTGTCTCTTTGAAATGAAATGAAATGTAAAAGAAACCCAGCAGTGAAGGTGCATTTGACTTCTCCATTATTTCTGAGGAGTGCATGTTTCCCCAGTTCCCTCTCTCTCTCCTATATGGCAGCCTTGAGTGGTGGTGTGCCAGGGTGACCCACACTCTGGCCCACAGTCACCCCTTGGCAGCTTGAGCTCCCCACGGTGCCAGGTGCTGGCCCAGCACCCCTCCCGGGCCACTCTGTCCCACTCTACTGCTTGTGCCCTAACAGGGGCACCACAGCCACGTGACCCCAGCCAAAATCAGGTCTCGAACGTGATGAAGCTCAGCCCAGCACTTGCTGGCTGGAGCTTGTGCCAGTGGCGCCATGCACTGAGGGGCTTAGGTTTGCACTAAACACTTCCAACTAAATCCCACAAATCTTTAGGGAACCTTCTTGTCTTTCCTGGAGCAGTACAGTAGATGCCACAGTGGTGGCATCTCCTATTCATGCATTTCAGTTTCCAGCTCAAGGAAAATGCAGTGTGGATGCTGCTTTCGGACTCAATTCTTTGCAGCACCTGTGAATGAAGGAAGGAGCTAGCTAACACTTATCCTGGTTGTGATTTTTGTGATGGAGCTAGAAGAGGAAGCATGTGGTTAGGATTATAAAAGGCTAATGACATGACAGTCTTCAGTCATTGTCAAACTGAACTCCATTCACAGCTAGGCATGAAGGGATTTCTTCTTTTTTAGCCACAGCAGCCCTCCTGAGGAATCTACAATACCAACCTATTTTTAATTATGGTGATTACTAATAGATGATTTCACTTGCAATCCCACTTACTGTATTTGCCACCCTTGGTACTTCATAGCTTTAACTTATGCTGTTTCACTGCCATTGGCTTTGTTTGGCAATTACACAAATAAAAAGTGCACCTTCACCCTCCTGTGTGCTTTGTGTCATCAACGCACAATAGCAGCCATTGTCCACATTTTGAAGAAGGTCTGATGCAGAAATTGGCTATAAGAGTAGCCAGTATTTCAGAGATTGAAATGGATATCGCCTAGTTGCACAAAGACAGCTAAATGAGATATCCTAGGGTTATTTAAGTCATTTTTTGTAGCTATCAATGACTTAGCAGTTTAAGATTCAGGCACTCACTCCTGACCTCTGTTGTGGTTTCCTTTCAATATGTGACCTTAGATTGTACGATGATAGGCACTTTTATACTGCAATTTTTAAAATAATCAGACTGTGTAGACACTCTTCCACATATACAAACATGTGCCTTAAGTATTAACAATTTTATTTTGTTCTGCACCTCTGCCTAGCTTTCTATAAAATTTTTAAATGCACTGTAGGCTGTTAAGCATCTTCAGTAGCCCTTTAAACTACACAGATAAGCTATGAAACCTGTACATGCCACCTCCAACTCTGACTGTGACATATATTGTGGTCTCACAGAAGAGTAAGCTGCTAGTTATTGCGGTACAGAATAACTTTTTTTTTTTTTTTCAGGGAGAAGTCACAGATATCCATGCATTTATACTTCTTCAGTGCTAGTGTTATTCAACAGGGGAAGTTTCACTATCATTTCCCTTCCCGCGCAGGGAGTTTATAGGTGTTATCTCCTGCCTGCCTGCATGTGACCTCAGTGAAGAAAGAAAATTCAAAATGTCAGAGTCAGCTCAAACTCCCAGAGAAATCTACTATGGGACTACCAACCCACCAGTGAAGTTTGGTTCGGATTAAATATACAGATCTGTCTGTAACAAAACTTTCCCAGATGCTGTAAAATGATAGCATGATGCTTCTGATTCTGAGCTTACGGAAAAGAAGAGTTATATCATTCTGCTTGCAGATTTGTGGAGAATGGTTACTGAGGCTTCTCTCTAGTTCCTATTTATACAGATAGATCACAGGCTCTTTCTGGAGTCTGGTCCTTAATCCCTTCCATGGACTATTTGTATTGAGTAGGACTAAAATGAGACTTCCTCCAGAGCAAGAACAGGAGGTATAAGAGTCTTGATAATCAGAAATGAGGTGGGATGGGCGAAATAATTTTTTGCACCTTGCTTCACCTTCCTTCCTTCCTTCTAAACTCAACCCAAGCTTCTGCCTTCATGTTCATATAACTCTTCAAAGGAAATGCACAGTGAGACAGACACAAGTGTCTCCTCTGCAACATCTCTAGCCTAGATACCTTGTGAAATGTTGAATCCTAGAGAGATAATTCTGTTGGTGGTATCAACACACACTTACTCTGGCATGACATGAAAACATACGCATTTAGGAAGGTTTTAGAAATCTTTCCGTCTGACTCCCTGGTCCCCATTTCCTTTCTGGCTTCCTTTTATCATGTTTGCATTTTGCTCTTAATGCATCATTTCTTCTTCTCCATATTTTCCCTCATGTCCCACTCTGCTCTGGAAGATCACCCCTTTCTAAGCTAAAAATGAATATTCTGATCATATGGAAACAAAGGGAGTGGTGTGGCAAATTGGTGAAGGAAAGCCTGAATTTTTTGTGTAACTTTCAAAAGTGTCTCAGTCCTTTGTTTCAATGCTGATACCATTGAAAGCTAAGTATTAAAAATAAAGAAAAATATATTTGTTCAAGAGGACCGAACCTCCTCCCCTCTTATACAGGGGAGCCAATGTAAGGTGGCCAGCCCTAGTGACACAACACACCTGTAATTATCTGTGTGGAGGCTGCATAGAAATATGGAAGTGATTTTGAAATCATTTATACCTCTAGTGAAGTTCTGCAGGCATGAAGTCAGGGAATTAACTGACTGAATGTTCAGAACCCAAATTTAGCACAAATTGCATGGGGAAGCTACTCCTGAAACAGCCAGTCTAGCAAAATAGGACTAGCTGTCATGTCTGGAAAGTCTGGGGCCACAGTCTCTGGTGTGTGCCTGTCTCTTGGTCGTGTATCACAGTTACCCTTACCCAAGCAAGCCTGGTGATTTTCGTTCCCCTGCAGAGGTATTGAATATTATCAGTTTAAACATGGGTTTATGGTTAATAAGTACTCTTCACGCTGCTAGTAAGGGCCCCCCAGAGCCTAACAAAGATCATTCTTTGTTTTAAAAGAATCTCATAAAAGTAGATTGGTCATTCTGATCACATAGACAGATGTGTGCCGTCCGAACGCTCCCTACCCCCTACAGTCCACAGTGTGCAGTTGAGAAGTTCAATAATATGAACCTCACTAATCATCACAGTGTCAGTTCAGGTCACACCGCCACAGACTGAACGAGGCGTCCCTGCGTTAGATACGCAATGGAGTCCTGTCATGCTCTGAAGTACAAAAGAGCCATGCTGTTCTGCAACAGGAGAGGCAGAAAGCTAACCTGAAAGACACCATGCCTTTTAGGACAGCAGTGACAGAGCCTCAACATCTCCAAGGGTAAGGCCCTTTATCCCTATTTGGCTTGTCCCCCTTGCCTGAAAGGTTCAAATTAGCTGCTCCGTTACAAGCTTCAGCTTTCATTAATTTGTGCCATTTAGAAATGCATGCAGTTTTCAAAGCAAAACATGCCAGGTTTCTGGAAATCAGATGCTACATGTTTAGGCATCAAATAGTCCAGAGGACTCTACTTAAGTGGAGTCCACTCATGTATTTTTCCCATCTTCCTGTAATTCCACTGAGGACCTGATGTGAACCACTTTGTTTTACCTTCCTACAGTCTTCACAGATAAAATTTGCCACTGTCAGAACTGCTGAATCCCTCCATCACCTCCTCCAGCTCTTCCCTGCCTAAACCTCCCCAGCTGAGATCATTCATTCACCAGGTACAGAAATCTTGTTAGCCTTCTGCTTACAAGCAGCCAGGTTCAACTTTGGCTGCCTGCCAGAACTGATGCTCCCCTCTTAGCTATAAACTACCCAGGAATACTCTTCTGTCTGTCCCCTATTGCCAACTCTTCAGTTCCTCTTTCCCCATCTGCACAGAGCCATCCTTTCTTCCTTGCTCTCTATGTGACTACATGAGTCTGACAGATGCTAACCTTTTGTTTTCAGTCCTAAGCAGATTTATGTAGCCACCAG
The DNA here is from genome assembly GCF_030463565.1 of Pelecanus crispus. Classification (NCBI taxonomy): domain Eukaryota; kingdom Metazoa; phylum Chordata; class Aves; order Pelecaniformes; family Pelecanidae; genus Pelecanus; species Pelecanus crispus. The sequence continues at coordinate 68,675,470 of NC_134645.1, forward strand.
TTGTTTCTCTGCTATTTTTGCTAGCAGCTCTCATTTTAACTTTCCTCTTCCAGCCATCTCCCCAAGAAGCAGTTTGTGCATGGCCAGTGACAAGTGGACATTGGTCGGTGTTTTAAAAAAATCTCAGACAGTATCATTCTCTGAAGTGTCTCTTCCTAGTTTTTATTTTCATTATAAATGATCCAGCCACCAAGCCAGGAGTGGGGTGATCTTAAAGGTCTTTTCCAACCTAAATGATTCTATGATTCTATGATTCCTTTTTCAGCCATTCTGCTTACATTTGTATGGCTGCTTTTGAGCTGAGGTGTGTACAAGACAGTCCCTTTAATATTTGCTGCAATATTTTATAAGGATTTGTTATGCAGCTTGGAAAGTGGTGACAGTAAATCCTTTTCTAATATGCCAAGGCCACTACAAGGAATGCTCTGCTCATTGTTAGGCAGACACCTGGGCTGAACTCAACAAGGCATTTGGCTAAAAATGCTCACTACTGACACATCTGCTTTATCCATCCATTGTGGAGGGAAGGAGAGGCAGAAGGAGTTGTGGGGGAGACAAATTATAAAAAAACCCAACACCTCAAATTATTATTTTAAATTATTTGTGTTGATGTGAATGTAGAAGAAAATTAGCTGACTTTCTGGAATCACAGCGCCAAAATGACAGTGATGTATGAGATGAAAAATGCTTTCTAATACACAGAGACACTCTATTCCTTCTCCTGCTGCAGTGCTGTGTGCAACAGAGAGACACCCAAGATTTGGCTTACAAAACTGAGCCAGAAAGTACTTTATTTTTATTCTTTCACTGCTCTGTTCATAGCCAGGCAATGGAGTACTTTCTCCAACCTGGAGCCTATTTAAAAGCAGACAGAGCTGGTTTTTAACTTGCATGTCAATTCAAATGTCTAAAAAAATCTCTTCCAAACGTAGTGCTCTTAAACATAAAGAATTCAATTTGAAAAAAGCTTTAAATCCACATGATTAAAAAGCACTAGAAGGGCAGTGCTAGAAACTGATGTGTTTTTTTCTGACTTGAAGACAAAATACATCTTAAAAGCAAGATAGAGTAAACTATTCTGACTTACATAAGAGCAGGAAATGAGAAATATTTGCCATGTGCCATCTTACTCCTAAGAGTACTCACTGTGTTCAATTCACATTTTATAAGAGGCTCTCTGTATGATGCTGTTGCCAAGGACAGGGATTTGCTCTCCTGAGAGCCCACATGATGGGAAGTATATAGTGTATAGTGAAGTAGACAAGGATGTCAATGGGAGCTCTTCAAACCTGTGATCTTTGATATTCCACTTCACACACGAGAACATTTTGGCATCTAGGAAATCTAATGAAAGCTGTTGCTGATCAAATCTCCCAGTATCTTTCTCTTAAGAGTCTCACCTGCAAGACAGACTTTATAAGGCAATGTCTTAGGAAGCTCATGAGAACTTGCTCTCAAGCCTGTTGAAGCCAGGTGGATTTCCACAGGCCTTGGATCAGCCTGTTCACTGGATAGAAAGGGTCCTTTCATACATGTGTGTTTTTATGGTTGGTCAAGGTCTTGACCTGACTACTTAATCTCATGGTGCTAGACAACATGCCCATGTTGGTTCCTTTGGACACCTCCAGCTCTGGTGACAGCTCATATTTTCCTTTTCGGCCCACCAGTAGACAGGGAGAAGAAAATTAATGACTTATACAAATCCTTAGGCAACTTTGCATCAAAAATTAATTTGGGACAGAACCTCTTTCCTTTTTGTCACTTTGACGGCTGTTTAAGTAGCTCAGAACATGATTTTTGTGATTTATTGTACTCATTGGTGTTGATTTTTTGAATCTGTATCAAGCATTCAAACGAGTATTAATTTATGATAATAGCTTCAAGATTGTGTAATTGATGCAATGATTCCCAACTTATTTGCTTGTCATTCCTTGCAGAAGGAACTATTTGGGGGAAGAAAAAATAATGTTTGTCAAATGGCTGTTTGGCAAATAGATGAAACTCTTTAAACAAGATGATTTTCAGTCAGAACTTCTCTGCGATAAAATACAGTTGTACCATTTACAAGACTTGTAAATACAGATCTTGGCGTATTTCTCCCCATTAAATACTATAAAAGAGTTAACAATGCAGAGGCAGTGACATAAGCTTGGAGAACTTGGGGCTTTACTTGAAGCTGCCATAGTGTTTGTGGTTGAGCCTATCAGGAGTAGCCCATAATGATTTGTTACAAAGAGATAGGAAGACAGCAACAAGAACTGTGCTGGACAGCACTAAAACTCTGTCCATGTAAGCAGAAGCTCCACCTGTTAGCTCAAATTCAAGGCACTGGAAATCTGGAAGAGAAAAAAGGCTAACCTTAAAATTTACATCAACCTGTAGATGTTTTACAAGCAGGATGGTATGTGCTCTGCTCCTCTGGGGGGGGGTGGGGGGCGGGTAGCCTTTAACACTCACTTTCTTTCATTTAGCTGCTTGTGGGAGGAATTTACAAGGATTTGTGTGACTTCAGAACACATAGCTAGTGCTAACCTAGTATCTGTTCCTATAACAGCTCGCTCCATCTCTCTATGTCTCTATCTCTTGCTAAATACATGTATGTATACCTGTATATGTAGAACATATATGTATGTATAGATGTATATGTATACATGTATATGTAGAACAGAGATTTCATTCAGGACTACTTTTAAATTACTGCATCTCTTTTCTGCATTCAAAATATGAAACAGATCAATTTCATAAGGAGTCTTCAAGTAGGATAGTTTCCTAACTAGAAATAGTATTATGTGAAACAATGGGAGGGACATTAGGATTGTCCTTTTGTTCAACCATAGAAAAATAGTAGTATTAAGCAGTAATTGACACAGTGGTTTCCAAACATTGTGGCAGGAACCTGACTGGCTGCTTTGGGGTATGCAATCCCGAACACATCACAAATTATTAATTCCCATCAGATTTGAGACTCTACCCATAACTAAGGTGACACCACCTTGGATTTCTGACTTCAAATGCTCAAAAAATGTGGCACTGACACTTCAGAGGAATAGGTAGGCATCTTGTAATGCTAAGTGTAAAATAAGCCATGCACTGGAGATGTTTCTACCTAACCTTGAGCAGAGGTTAACACCCAGATTGTACCATGAAGCGTAAAGGATTTCCCCTCTATAAAAGTTTCATCTCATCTAATGTAACTGTGTGAATTACGTATGGTCTTCTCACTCAACCATATATTCCCCTTTCAAAGCCTATTTCATTTTTTACTTGTTCTATTAAAAAACATTTTGATCAACTTTTGTTTCATTCAGGTCTTCATTTCAAAGATAACACACTTTCACTTAACACTTTTGTTCCCACAGAACTCTTTTTGTGACAATTTTGGGGGAGAAAACACTATTTTCATTGTTTTATCTCAATGTTTCATTTGTTATGTTGTGGAAAACCCAATCTTTTAAAATATATTATTCCGTTTTTCTCTAAGAAACAAAGACTGTAAAGTAAAATATCTGAAAGTTGGTGCTTTCTCATTTCTTCACTTGATTCTTCTCAGCGAAAGAAGTGTTAGGGGCAAAGACAGTGTGTTTCACCACATGCTCTTTGACCATAAGTACAGTAATGTATTACGAGGTACCCCTCAGAGTAACAGGGAAATAGAGCACCAGCTCTACTCCCACTGAATAGAACAGTAAAAGTTTGGGGTTTAGTGCTGGAAGAATCAGCCCTTTTCTCCTTCGGCACCTTTTAGTTTCACAGTGTGTCTCCTTGTGTTTTACCATCTTGAGAACAGATATATAGGTTTTTCTGATTTACTTCTTTTCCGTATTCATTACATTGTAAATCTTTAGTGGATTCCTCTTGAACAGTCATAAACTTTTTGTCTCTTGTTATGCAAAACAGTTTCCATATCTGTACTTATCTTTGCTTGCGGTTTATAACCATTGTCTACTTGTTGTTAGATCCTTTTTGAAGTGGCATGCCCAGCACTGACCATGATTTTTTAAAAGATTTTAGGACTTTAATGACTGTGCCAAAGGTCAAAAAGGCTAATCTGAACAACAGTTTCCTTCTGTATTATCTCACAAGCTGGATAAAAGTGTCATGTATTAAAAGTGTAGCCAAAAGTGTTGTGATGGGAAGCATGCTTATGGCAATGTGTTAGTGGCAGAGTATCACATGCCTCTGTATATTGATATTAGCCCCGATGGTAGTATAACACCTTCCAAATGTTTTCTCTTGAGGAAGCTTCTTCCTTATCCTGAATATAACAGCTCAGTGACACAGCTGGCGCACCATGAACAGAATGTGGCAGTCAATTTCTATGGCCTGTATACATTTGTCAGTGAGGTCCAAGAGCTGTTGTACAAGCAACATTTGGACACAACAGGTTAATGATACTTGGTCATGGTACATTATTGCTCATGGTGTGACATAACAAAGGCATATTGGAAATGGATTCAATATCTGTGTGACATCCTTTGGACTTCATTATATTGACAAGTGTGTCATGTAAAAACCTACCTCAATTTTGGGTACAAAATAGGCATTTTTTTTTTTTGCATTTGTTCAGACCTAGGACTATGAAGGAAATAAAACAGAAGAGTAATGTTTTGAAAGCAGTTTCAAAGTAAGTTCCTCTCATGGCACTTTTTCCGTCATGTTGTCTCACCTGTGTGTCATGCTGAGAGAACGGTGAATTGCATTGAGTTGGCTGGTTGTCTTTGCCAGGATGGCCCTCATTCTTTCTATATGGGAAGATGATGAATACATCCAGACCCTTACAGCTGGCAAATACTGACTTCCACCTTAGGCAGTCACCTTAGGCTGGATTAATCTCTGTCATCTTTAGCAGTTCTCTGCTAAGATGTCTGACCAACAAGAATTTTGTGCAGGGGCTTTTTCTCTGTACTCTTTTTTCCCCACTAAAAAGGGCTCCAAACTGTGGATCATTCTGTACAGCATCCTCTGCTGTTCTGCCAGGAGAAAGTCCAAACTGGCAATGAGATTTATATGAGTGGAAGCTTGCACACATGGGAAGATGCAGGAGCTAGTTGAAGATGTGCCTCCCAAGAGAAGCTCAGGTAGATTCAATGGCTTTCCAGGATCCAGGATTTACTGTTTCAGAGACAAGAAACCAGTTGCATGCACATGCTGTACTAGTTCAAATTTAGAAGCTATTTTTGAAAATAAGACCCTTAACAATGTGAATTACTTATATATAATCCTTGAAATTATATTAACAGTAGGAATTTGAACACTACTCACACAACTTACTTAATAGAATTATAACATTAACATTCCTTTTGTGCTGTTGAACTATCACTGCACTTTAAGAGGGAGGATATGTTTTTCAAAAGCCACTGGAAGCATGCAAGTCAACATAAGCATTGAGGTGCTTAATACTTAGGGAACAGTGTCTAGAAAGACTACAAGAGATAACATTTCCTTCATAAATTAACTTCATAACTGTATAATTTTTAACCTCTCATCACTATTTCCTTTTTCCTCTTGGATTTAATGGAGTTGTTGATTCTGAATGGATCTGAAGTATAAAGGAGAAACCAGGAGGTGGACAGGTGCAAATGGCAATCAGCATAACCTTCATCAATGTCCTTTTTCATTAGTTTGCAAAACCATTAGAAACATGTTGCAAAATTCCCATGTTGAGCTGCCATGTCGGCACAGTTCACTGCCTAACACTTTTAAACCACAGCAAATCCAATAGGTTATTGCATCCTGATACTTTTCATTAGCAAAATCCAACAGTCTGATCCTGTCCAATGGATCTTCTAAAAATTGCTAAGCCACTTTTATACCCAGCAAAGGGAATCAGAGGTGCTCTGCTCATAAGGTTCATACATACAATGCTGCAGGTTCAACTAATGGTTGTCACATGGTAATAAAAAAGCAATAATAAAGCTGGATATTTAGAGACACTAAAAATCATATTTTATCAGCTGCTTTGACCTTTTTGCATCAAATAGTTAATAGTATATGGAGCAATGGAGAGTGATGACATTACAGCCATAACAACCATTACCAATTTCAGTTGAAAACAGGTCATATGTCACCATGCTTGTTTCTACCTATTCAAGTACTTACCCTTTGGAGACTATCTTTTTCTCACTCCTTGAGCCTTGCCTTCAGGAAATGCTAATTAACTTGCTTTTACATAGACTTTCCTTTTAGTAGAATCACTGGGGAACTGTTTCTCCTGTTGCAATTACTTCTCATTCCTACTGGTTTTTGGATTTTAGTAGCTTGGTCACAGAGCTGAGAGCAAAACCATAGCCCACATACTGTGAAATCCTGCAGGCTGTGCAGTTTAGCCTGACAGAATGATTATAGCATGGACACCAGCTCAATGTGTAGCCCTGAAATTATTTTCAATCTTGGTTTGCACAGGGTTGCATGGAATATATTTGAGCTTCCCCAGTGAAACAGGCTGTTCCCACAGCAGTGCAGGCCCATTTTCCCTGCTGGCCACACAGATCTAAATGAGAGCATTCGTTCTCTCTGCACCAGGGGTTAGCTCAATAAGAATCTCTTGTACAATATAGAAACAAGAACATTAGCATATGATGATCTGGTGATGATGATCATCATTGTTATTGCCTTTAATCATAACTACATTTTTCCAAAATCAAATGCGATACGATTCAGTATGTATCCCTGGCTAAGCTGTGTATATTACAGGGCCATTTTAAGAGCATACAGATTGGTATGAGTTCCATGGTTTGGTTTTTTTCCTACAGTTTAATATCTCAGCAAGTGTTAGAACAGACGTATTTCCCTATACTGTCCTTTGTCCTGCAAGCATTGTTTGGGAAAAGCTCATATGTCTCCAGACTGGCCAGTCTATTCCTGACCCACAAACAGGTGTTTTGACAACCTCCAAACACTTGTGGTTCCTCATTAAAGCACTGTGAAACAGCACATATGAACAATCATGCAGCCTTTGCCACTTTTTAGGCAGTTCTGCTACAACAAGAAAATTTTTATAAGCTCTCATTCCTTTGAATGATTTAATCAGTGATGATTTCATTTTCAAGATTCATCTCCAGTGAGTGTCATATATCAACATAATGGATAGTTTATTAAAAAAAAGAGGTATGATCATATTTGTGGTTATATGGCCTGACCAAAACTATTTCAAACTTATATAATTTTTTTTTCTGGCTTTGAATTACTTTTATTAAGCAATGATGAGTGTCTTCATAGTATATCTATGAATATACTATGAATTTTCATTGCCTCTTTGAGAATAACCGCAGATTTATCATTGGTTTTAATACATTTTGGCTTTAAAAATGTGTGTCCTCTAAATCTAGGAAGGGGATTTGGGAGGGGTCTGGAAGAACCACTACAGTTTCTTCTAAACTGCAAAATCCTTGGTAAACTGAGAAACTGAAGTTGCTTCTGCCTACATCCAGTTCCTCTTGTGGCAAAGCAACAGCAGAATCTGATCAGATAATGATCTTCTAAAGTAAATCCCCTATGTCATCTCCTCTACCTGAGAGGACTTCTATAAAAGGTGTGTTTGGTTGCAGAACCCAAGACTTCACAGATTTCACATTATTTTGTAATAATGATGATGATGATGATGATGATGATGATGATAATAATATATTTCAAATTGAGTCTTGATTGACTCCATTTGTACTCATAGATTTTTTTAAATGAGGGTATGCTTAATGTTACAGACTGTGACTGACCAGCAGGGTATTTAGAATTTGCCTGGCTTTTTAGCCCATGAAGAGTGATTTTGATTTTGAAATGACCCAAGCTTAAAAAAAAAAAAACAAACCCAAAAGGTAGTGAATTCAGCTATAAGATTATCCTACCGTCTTTGTTTGAAACCTATTGAATTGGAAGGTTCAAGAATATATTGTATGAAATCCTGGTCCCAGAGAGCTCATTGACTTCAATGTTATTTGGATTTTTAATCTACCATTTTCTAAGGAGAGTCTTCTTATTATGTAGGTGATATACCTTATCATGGATCTATGCAATACAATGAACCCTTATACCAGCTGCCTGTGAAACAAGCCCCTTGTATTCTTTCCATTAAGTCATTTAAAGCTACTATAAACATACAGTCTAGTCTTGAAACTGGGGAGTAGGGATATAAATTTGAAAGTTTAAAGTTGATGCAGCTATATTTTATTATGTATTTCCACCAGATCTTTTCTTCTTTACATTGAGTGCAGAGATGTGATCTGTACAAAAAAATGAAACCACTGAGCTTGTTTCATGGAATTCATTTCACCCTGGCCACGTTGAAGTGATATGTATAGATTACTTGAGCTCATCAGAAGGATTTAATAGTAGCAGAAATTTGTTGATAGAATGTAGATTCAGGTACTGTATAAATTGGTGATGGCGCCTTTTTATGGAAATGGTACTTTGCTCACCTTAAAATACATACCTTGGAACAGTTGTTAAGAAAAGAATGTCTACGTGTTCAAAATTATGGATAGAAATGGGGTTTTTTTGCCCTTAATGTTGAGGTCCCATACTGCGTCAGGTGAGAAGCAGATGCTGATGATACAGCGTTATTGCATAGATGTTTGCAGAAAAGTATCCTATTAGTACAAAACAAACCCAGAAACTCTTAAAAAATTGGTTGCAGGGGAAAGAGAGAAGACCCATCTCATTATTCTCCTCTCTGCTTTAATGCTGTTTCATAACTACTGAATGAAAGCGACTAGAGGGTATGTTAACAGGCACACGGCTGTAAGCCCCACAGAGCTTTAAAACAGGCTGCATCAGAGCAACTTAACTGTATTTTGGGAGGTTATGGGATAAGTCAGAACCTGATCTCCATTACAGCTAGATTCCAGAGATATGATCTATTTCAGCGAGGGCTCAGAGCGGCCATATTATTGGAAGTGGGTGAAAATCCACCTGGATTTGACACTTCAGCCATGCCTAATTAGAATTCTTTAAAAGCTGTAATGATTTTTAGAGGACTACAGATAGATGCTAATAGTGTAATGATTCTGTAACATGTCTGTTCCTGGAAACTGCATATGAGTTCTCACAAGATTACTGTATCATTTAGATGTTCCATATGCCTCTCAATTTCAGAAGGAAAATTAAGAAAATCCAGGGAAAACCAGGAAAGACTGCATTAAATTGCTGAATTTCTGCTTTGGAAAATAACAAGCAGGAACCTATAGATATTCATAGTGGAGGTTCATCGTTAGCAAAAGTCTGTCTTGCCAGACTGGAATTTGGGAAACACAGTTCAACTTCTATTTCTGCCCTGGGCCTTCTATGTGATTGACTTTCTTAAGCACGTCATCAGGACCCAGATCCAGCTCACCTAACTTTACCATCTAGAAGGGGAATTTCTGCTCTAAGCTAGTTGCTTAGGCACTGTCCTTCATCATGTTACAGCTAGAAGACATTTCATTCCCTTTCTAGATTCTACATGGACTAAATCTCCTCTAGGTGTATGTCTCTGATAGTCTATTCTGCATAGATGCTAATTTTCTCCTGAGCTCCTTCCAAGACAACCCCTGAGCATGAATGAAGAGAGAGCTTTGCCTCAGGGTCCACTCCACACAAGAGGTATGGGCCACACCAGCAACTTCTGCTGTTCTATAGAGACATGATTACAGAAGAGCCTAGACCTCTGTCTGAGACTAAATGCCTATCTTTGAGACAGCTAATACTAGAAGTGATGAATTCTAACACTGGGTCTCTACATGCTTCTCACACTGTAAAATAGGAATAACAATAACCTTTTGTCTGTCTCGAATTATTAGCATTTGACTCTGACCTTTAAGTGCTCCTGTGTTAGAAATGTGCAGTTCTGTGCAACCACATTAACACCAATTCAGTAAAATTTTACATATCTTTCTTCTGAATCACAGAATCATAGAATGGTTGAGATTGGAAGGCACCTCTGGAGGTCATCTGGTCCAACTCCCCTGCTCAACCAGGACCACCTACAGCTGTTTGCCCAGCACTGTGTCCAGATGGGTTTTGACTATCTGCGATCCACTGCTATAGATTTTCCTATTGCTGGTTAAACACAGTCGTTCACTTAATATTTATTTTAAGTTACCAAGACTTTTTTTTTTTTTTAAAAAGGTACAAAATCTTTAGCTGAGAATGTTCTTTTTTTGGGGGAAAAAGGATTTATTTGCTAAACATAACAAGCTGATAGTAGATCTGGATACAGGTAACAGACAAAGTCCGTGATGACATTGATTTGCCAGCTCCTTCATTCGTCCTTAAAAGCTCTTTTTATCTGTCACAATTTCCTTCATATGAGCAGCCTTTTGTTGTAGTTTTGTTGTTGCAGTGCAATGGATTAGCCTTTCTCTTACAGTTTTTTGAGGTTAGCTTCAAAATGGCTCAGAGGGGAAAAGAGCTAGGAGATTTCAGCCAAATTTACACTGTAGTTTGTTGGTACCCTTCTGAGTGCACTCACAGCGCACTGGCTGCTGGCTTGGTTAAATGCAGTGCAAACCGTTCTCCACAGCTTATTGCAGCACTGGGGCAGGTGTCCCAGTCGCTAAGTTAATTAAATGCCACTGATATCTGTGGAAAGTGTTGTGCCTCTGGTTACTGAAATGACAAACACAGGGAAACTTATAGAAATCATCACACATCTTATGAGATGAGCAGAAACCTCATTAGTAAAACACTGGTTTCCCATGTTTTCCCATGGGAGTTGGTGGGCGAGAGATGCATCGAACAACTGGCAGTTTTATTTTGGGAAGAAGAAGATCGTAGTTTTCTCTGTGTGGTTCAGCATCTAATGGAGAGTCGCAGATTTTTATTCCCCTGAAATCTATCAAATCTGGGAATCTGGAGGTACTCATGCGGCTCTTTCCAAGCAGCCCATGCCTGCGAACACAAACGAACGTAACATTTCTTGCAGGGTGGGGGAAAAAAAAAAGACAGTCAAGAAAGGGGCAGGGGGGGAGGAAAGCAGTGTACCCACACCACCGCCACTTCACTGAGCTCCTAAGATTCAGATTCCAGTTTGGCCGGAGATGAAATTGATAGCCCTGCAGGAGGAATGTGGGAATAATGGGCTACGGACACTATGAATGAATTATGCACTGCAGGCACGGGGCTCCTCAGCGCATCGCTGTCCGAAATTTTATTTTTATGTGGCACATATTTAGAAAACTGAGGAGCGCCTTGGAAAGTTGGGACAGCTGGTGAGCGCGTGCGGGGTGCTGGGGGAATGCCGGGGCTCCGCCAGCAGCCTCTGGCCAAGCAGGTCTCCGACACGCCTGCCAGCCCAGCGCCCCAGGAGCAGGCCCCTGCCGCTGCTGCGGGAGCCAGACAGATGCTGTGAAAGGGCTGGCATTAAGTGCCTTTTGCAGGATATTAAACCAGCATCCTAACTGGTAAAAAAAAATGAATTGTCACTGACATTATGTCGGCCCGCTTGGAGCCCTCTCTGCTACTTTCTGCAGTCTGGTAACTATTACGCACAAGAGATCAATATTCTCCTCAGCGCTGGAATTTAAGTAATGATTTCCAATAAAACCTATTTCAGACTGTTCTGGCTAGAGGACAGAGACAAGCCACAAAACATAATGCACTTAAAGCCTTTCTTTTCTCCTCTTTTCTCTTTTTTTTCCCCTTCCTTCCTTCCCTTCTCTTTTTTTTTTTTTTTTTAAAGACTTGAATAATGGAAGCGAGATCTAGCGATAAGACACATGCACACACACAAAAAGGAGGCATTTTGGTCCAGGCCAATCTGCTTAGCTAATGGCTGTAAGCTGACACCCGTAATGAAATAAAAATGTCTCGGTGCAAGTGCATGGCTGCACAATTGCTACCAACACCCACCCCGGCAGCCCCAGTGATGGGTGCTGGGGAACACGCCCTTCCACATCACTTTTTTTCACTTCTCTGTTTTGCAGCAAAGATAGCTTTCCAAACTGGAATTAAGTAAATACTTCATGATTTCTTGCTGCAGAAAGTCTGATGTCTTTAGACATGGTGAACAGCTCCAGCTCCCAGTAACTGTAATTGACACTCCAGGTGCTCAGCACTTCTGAAAATCAGGTTTCTAGTACAGTTCCACTTCTTTTTTTTCCTACTTGAAAGCTTTTTTTTTTTTTTTTTTTCTTTCTTCTGGTCTTTGCAAAAAAATCTGAAGGGTGTAAGAAGATGACTGGTACTTGAGGAATGAAATTTCTGATCTATTATCTGTTAGTGAAGGAAATAATTTACAGAGGTGAGATAGATAGAGACGTACACATATATTTTCCAAGTTGTCATAGTTTCATATTTTGCCTTTGGCCTCACTGTACTGCCTAGTTTCTTTGTGTCCCGCAGTGCAGACTTCAGACAGAGGAAAGACCCTGTCCAAGTGTGCTAAGACTGGACTACTGTGGTTAAAATGGTTTCCCCTGGATCTCCCTCACAGCTTGCAGTTGTCTGATTTCAATCAGTGGCAGTTCTCTCCACATGTCTAGCTATCAATCTTCTCCTGCTCCTGGATGAGTGTGTCACAGCATGGTGCATGTTCCAGTTAAAAAATAGACTGCACCACAGCTCTCCCTCCTCAGACATTGATAAGTATTCCTTTGATATTTTTATTAAAAAGAAAGAAAACACATTATGATATATATTTTGGAAAAAAAAGAAGGAAAAAAAAAAAAAGCCCAAAGCACACCGAAGCCCTGGAGGCTGTAGGAACAGCAGAAAGCAGGGAGGGGGTTTGGGGTTATGGGGTTATGATGAAGCTATTGCTTGGTAAGTTACAGTTTGTGTAAGGGTTGAGGATTTCGATCTTTATTGCTTTCCACCCTGCACTCCTCCAGCAATAAAAGTTCTCTGGACATTGTGTGAGTCTCCAATGTTTATCTACTTCACACTCCTTCCTTCCCCCACAGTGAATAATAATTGTTATTTGAAAACAGAGCTGCTTAGAGATGGAGGGGGTTTTGTACAAAAACCAAGCCAAGCGTGTCATAGTCCCTCGATCTCACCTTTGGACCTCTGGAAAGGGAAATAAATGGTTGTGTCTCTGTTTTAATTCATCTTTTAGATTACAGACCGGTCTGCTAGTCTCCTAGAGCAGCTTTCCTCTGTGTGGCTGACGTACATGCACAGGAGCATCCAGAAGTTACCCGATAGAGAGGACGGAGTGACCTGTCTCCACATAGGTGTCCTTACCTAAAGAAAACCCACCTTCTGAAAAGACTGAAGCTACATAGGGTCTGCATAATAACTCTGCTTCTGACAAAGCACTTTTCCATGACAGAGCTCAAAGCACTTTATAAAAGAAGGTAAGATTATTATTCTTGTTTTATAAATTGAAAACTCAGACACAAGGAGGAAAAGCAAATTGTGCAAGGAGGCAAGTGACTTGGGGGACTATAAAACTCCTTTCTCTCAAGTGTCGGGGTTGTATTTAGGAGGCACTCTACTTAATATCTCACCCTGTAATGAGCTTTTACTGTTCATATATCGAAGCCGATGAGATTCAGCAGTTAAAGAAAGATTGCATAAATAGGCTTGAGTCAGTCAGGCTTGAGCCTGTTTTTCACATATGATGTAAAAGTCCATTTCATTTCTCGTGCTGATAATTCTAATTTAGAAAGAAAGTGAAAGGGGAAAGCAGCCAGCTGGGAAATAATCACATTTAAGAAAGGTAATTAAAAACTAACCACTTGTGACACAGAAATTTCTTAAGCTAAAATTAATCTCTCACTGTTACTTTGTCACATTGCCTCTTTTCAATCAGTGATCTGCAGTGAAATCAACTGATTCTCAAATCTCCGCATGTTTTTCAGAGCCCTTCTCTGTGATATTAACTAAAGCCCCTAAATCTGGAAAACTCACCCACAATCACACAATTCAGTTTCTGATGGAAAACCATGTGATGAAAACTGTAGGAAATAGTTACTGTTAAAGCAGTTCACAAGAATAACCAACTTCAGGATGAAAAAATTGCCACCAACACTATTAATTAATAAGAAAGAAGTTTTATGGTCTATTTTACTTTTCATTGTGTATTTTGTTGGCTCATTCTTTTACACTGGGGACTAGTCAATTTTATTTCTATGCAAAACAGCATAGCACACGTTATTCTCTCTTCCTCCCTTCTGGTAGGCAATGCATCTCAAAAAATGAATATACAGAATACATAATGATTAGATAGGCACATTTCTAGCATAGATTTGTTGCTCAATAGGATTCAGTTCTTTAAAAGGGTATAGAAGCAGATACAAAATCATTGCAAATGACACCAAAATTGGTAGTTATGAGTAACGATGAAGACATACCACTACTGCACAGAAATCTGGGCTGATTAGCAAGTTAGCCTCACCTGTATCACTGCTAAATGCCACATGAGATGGTTAATTAAGACTTTTCATTAAGAAAGAAAAATACAGATTAGTTTTACAGAATGGTAAACAATCTTTAGGCACAAAGTGACTCAGAAAAGTGTTTAGTGGTTTTGCTGTGCAAATGGATGAGCAAAAGCTCCCAGGACAACACAGAGGCTGAGCCAGCAAATGCTGTCCTGGATGCATGTATGGGAGAAGACTACCGGATAGAAACAAAGGACTTTTACTAATATGGATTACTGACAACTAGTAAGATCATTACTGGGATGCCTCTGTCCACTTCTGATGTACACTTTTAAGTAGGATGTTGGCAATTTGGAAAATGTTCAGAAAAGAGCTACAAACACAGCTTCAGTAACAGAAGTGAGAGAAAAAAGCATCTTAATTTAGTCACTAAAAAGTACAGATTAAGAAGTGACATAATGATGACCTGAGGATACTTTTCTAGAAAGAAAACTGGGGAATCTGTCTTTTTAACTTAACAGAAAAGGTCATTATGGACAGAAGCTGAATCTCAGCAAATTCAGATTAGCATTCAGCACACAGCTCTTTTCAATGAAGGATCTTAACTGCTGGAAAAAAATCTTATCTAGGAATACAATGGATTCTCTCTCCTGTGAAGTCTCTAAATCAAAGCTGTCTGTCTTTCTGAAAGCACAGTTACACTTCAGGCAGCAGCAGTGGATTTCATATTGGGAACACTTGGCAAAATTCTTTGGTCCTGTGTTATGAAGGAGGTCAGGCTACATGATTATTATCATTCTTCCTGGCCTTAAATGCTATCAATCTATGAAACATGGACTTAACTTTAAGTCTCACTCTAAATCATTTTACATTCATTTGACTTCAGTGGAGCCATTTAACATGGTTGAAGTTAAGCATGCGCTCAAGTGCTTTGCTGAGTAGAGGGGGACTTGTCCTTTTACAAGTGCTTTGTTGAAATGGTGCCACAGTCTTTGTAAGTCATCAAAGGTGCAACTGAGAAAATGCCTCACATTTGTTTTTTTCATAGTTTTGAGTTCAGAAGCTACTCTTTCGCTTACAATTTTTTTTATTTTCCCCCCACTTAAAACATCGTGTACTGTGCAACAGAGCTGCCAAATGGCACTGCGTCTTCCTGGCCTGTTTTCCTGCTCTAGGATTTAAGGACAAGTCTGAATCCTACATGAATCAGCAGAAGTCATCCCAGGTACATGAGAGGGTTGTATGGGCAGGCCATTTCTGTGATGGCAGGAAGAGACTCACCTTCTGGGAGGCAAGACACTGCTTTAGGGGACGTGATTAGCTCTGCCTACCTACTTGAACAAAGTATTAACAAAGCTACAGCTTTTATTAGTGTAAACTGTAAGATACTGAATCAAATCAAATTGCTGCTACATGCCATGATTGTAGAGGACTTTTCCATCAGAAATAGTAGTTAGCATTTCAAGCACTAAAGTGACAGTGTTATAATATCCTCATTCACGCAGGTTGGCTCTTCACTATTTCAGTTCAAAAGGAATTCAGAGGATGCAAAATGATGATTAATGTAAGGACATCCTGACCTAAAAGAAATAATAAATTTGGCCTCCCTTTTCAGTATGTGTTGTGTTTTTTACACTTTAGTAGCCATATTTTTATGCAGCATTTATTTAATTTCAGTCTAGTAAAAAAACCCCTCACCCCATGTCTTCGCTTTTACAAGGCGACAAAACTCACAACTTCTATGATAAATCTTGCTGTCCTTCTTTAAAGGGTAGCTCACTTTTTTAAAAAAAATGTGGTGAGGTGTATTAGTCAAGTCCTGGATTTCACGTTAAAAACAAATAAATCACCAGTGAAAAGCAATCAAGTATTTGGTACTGAAAAGACTTACTATAACACAAGAATGAAATACAGACTGTGAAATACTGCGGGAAGTGCTTATAAAGTTCATTATCACTTTTCATATTTTCAGCAATTTCAAAAGCCAGAGAGAATTAATATACTTATATTTTATCTCAGACTTTCACTTTGCTTTACAGTTCCTGCCAGGCAACTTGATCTGTAAGGCTGAACTGTAGGGGCATTCCTATTAATTTAGATATTCATCTCAGTTACAGTATGCAGCGTTGATTCCTTGTTAGGCTGAATGGTTAAAGTGAATATTTGCAAATTTGATTTACATCTTGCAAATTGTATTATTTATAGCAGTTTTGCCCTAAAACGGCTAGTTAACAGAGTTCAGTGAAAGTTAAAATGACTTAAGCCTAATCTTGGATCATGCATGCTATACAGTGCTGACTTTCACTTCTGGAGAGCTTGGTTCCATATTTACAACACAGACCACAAAGAATTGCAAGCCAGAATTCAGTCCCAGTTAAAGTAACCCACAAACATCTCATTAAATCATTCAACACACAATATCAAAAGCTGAAAATATGGCTACGCACTTGCATTTTCCAGCTCCTTGCACAATTTTAGCCCTGAAATGGTTTTCTACCACAGGAAGTGATGGCACATTGTGTCTTTGATATCCAGGTCAAACAGATGCCCCAAAAATGTAAGAGCAGGGGAAGACTAGAGTCAAGTACCACTCAGTAAACATCAAAATTAAGGGCTTCTTTTTAACTAATACCACCTCACTGATCCAACTTTAAAACACAGCCCCACAAACAACTGAAAGAGGACAAGCAAAGTTTGAAACTGGAAAACTGTAGAAATTCCTGAAGGGGAAAAGTTTTATGCCAGCTTCACCATTAAAGGGAATGTAGTCAGCACTGATTGTATTAAGATTTTAATTCAACCCCACGATGACCTCTAACTCCTGTGACAGTCTTGTGCTGGGCTTCACCACAGAGATGCTGAATGAGTACCTGTCTCCTTAGTGCTCTCCCATCCTGAAAGAAAGGAAGTGAAGAAAGGAAAGAATACCTTATATGCCAAAGAAGGGAAAGAATACCTTATATGCCAAACCACCTGCCTGGAGAAACAAAGTAAGGATTTTGCTGTCTTGGATAATTGCATGTAATTATGTTTTTTCACCTCAACATTTCATTTCAGACTTGGCTATGGGAGAAAATTCCATATTGCATTGCTGCTTTTCTTCGATTAACAATAATAATAAAATAAGATGTGGAAATGTTTCCTCATTCTGGACTTACGAAGTCATTATGGAACCAGGCTAAATTATTTGAGTCAAAGAGAAGATTCTGTCCTTAAAATTATGTGTGTGAAGAAAGGAAGACTGGATCATTGCACAGAGTGCTTGCCAATGACTTGTTAGACCTAACTTACTTTCCTAATCTGATCAGTATATAATTTCTTAGAGGTCTGGTGAGATTAATTACATGGTGACAGACATAGAGCTGTCTCTTGCCGGGTATCCTATAGGTGAGGTGGAAAGGACATGACCTTGCATAGGGGATTCCCATGGGAAGGTGGCAAAATGCATTTACATGAACTTTTCTCCTACCACTAGACAGCTGATTACATTTTTGCATCTTAGCCTTTTTAAGCATATAACATAATTTAGCCTTTCTTCTTAGCAGGTCATTTCCCTATTTGACCCAGCCTTTTTAATGTGGCCTAAGGATATATCTCAGCACAGAAGGCCACATAAACTGTCTTTTGGGGCATCAGACCCTTTTTCCACGGACACTCATGTGGCATTTTTACTCGTTGGGCTATGCATATTACAAGAACATAGGAGGGCACAATGCCCCCTGAAGGGACTGGTGCTTCTGTGGCATATTTTGCATGTTACCAAGCTACTGGGCATACATTCCAAGTAAGTTCGAATGTCAGAGCTACTACATCTAAAGGGCCACATTAAAGAGATCCAAAATCAGCCCAGTCTTTTTATATAAAGAGCTGTAAAAGCTCTCCAACTTAACCTAATAAATTACTGTTATAAAAACAGTTTTATGTAATGTGCAGAAGTCTAAGAAAAACTGTTTTAATGGTTATATAAAAGAGAGATTTGCAAATCTGTGAATATAAGTTAACATTATGCATTTTTCAAGTAAAGGGAAAAAAAGAAGAGCTAAAAATTGCCAAAGTAAAATGCAGAATAATGGACTCTCAGTTTCATTTTTGTCCAATTAACTGCCTTGAAAATGAAAAGGCTGTTCTGCAGAGTTCCTTTTAAAAGTTGGATTAATTTAACTTTGGAAGTTGAGTACTAGAAATCAAGTGCTGTGCCTGCACTTTCCATGACCAGCTGAAGGAGATGAGAACAGACAATGACTGAGCAGAGCTCTCATGAGTAATTCTCTGCATACACAAAATTTTGACTATGTTGCAGTCAACAGGGTTTTGGCTATTGACTTGAATGAGGTCAGGATTTCAATAATGTTTGTCTTAAAAAACTCTAAGTCAAATTTGAGAGAAAAGGAATCTAAGTAATTGTCAGAAAAAAATGAAGTTTTGGGTGGCTGAGTTCATTTGCAAATCAAGATTTAATTCCATTAATAGGTTTGGCTGAAAAATAGGGATTTGTTAAAAAATTGTAAAGCATTGAATTTGCTTCAAACCCCACTTTTTTCTGCTCAGAATGAATGAGAGTTAAACTGAAATCAGATAATGGGCTTACCCATCTGAAGATGTTTCACTCTGGTTTGTGGAATCTTTATGTTTACACAAATGATCATTTATTTTATTTCCTTGTTTGTCATTTCATCCCAAAATTTCTGTTTCAGTTTGGCACAAATTGGCAACCTCCTTTTCTTTTTGTTGGCAAGACTGAGAAGCCCATTTTTCACAGAGCTTCATATAACTCATATATGATAATACATACGCACCTAGAAATAAATTTTTCAACTTACTGCTGAAAATTGCAAAAACCGACTCCTGAGGTCAGACATTTGATTAAGACAGAATAACAGATATTCAGTAATAAAACCATGAAATAACAGTAAGAAGGATGTTCAAAATTAATAGGTATGTGGCTTAAACCTGAACATGCACAGTAAGTCACAGTGAAGAGAGGTGACCTTCTATGCCTAGACACTATAGCATGTGCCCTTGTAAATACATCATACCTAAAAACCCAGAGCTGGCTTACCTACCCCTTTTGAAAAGTGACACCTTTTCAAAATATTCTCAGCCTAACTTTGTGCCTGAAACATTTCTGCAAGTGGGTTTTTTTTTCTGTATTGTCATTTTTGCACCTAATTTTCAGCCACTTTTTAATAAAATGTAGTGTACAGCCTAAACAGACACGTTCTGTAATTCTGCGTGCAGGGCTCAGTGCAGTGGCATTCCTGTAACTGACTGGCACCTTGGCCAGAGTGCAATGCAAATATTAAATATATTAGATGGCTGGGTTAGCCATTGCTGTGATTATCCTGTGATCTAGACACCTTCTTACCGTCCAAACATTTTCAAAAGTTTCCATTCTTCATGGTGCTAAGTATATTTTAAACACCTGCTGTGCCTATTACCTTCTATCAGAAATTATATTTGTAGGTGTCAACCAAGCCCGTGCAGGCCACCAGTTATAAAAATACTGCATATTGTTTTCTTGTTTTTCCTTCTCCAGTGGAAAACAGCTTTAGTCTCTCAAATGTTTCCTGAGCATTGTCCCATCTCCAGAGCAATGGTATACTTTCTGTGAGGAGACCCAAAGTGTCCAGTTTTGCAGAGGAAATGGAGCTAGCACCTCATACAGTCTCCGAACACTGGAACTAATTTGGATTTCTCTCCTCATTCATACACTCAGTCTTTTCCCCCACTC
The DNA here is from genome assembly GCF_030463565.1 of Pelecanus crispus. NCBI lineage: Eukaryota > Metazoa > Chordata > Aves > Pelecaniformes > Pelecanidae > Pelecanus > Pelecanus crispus. The sequence goes on from NC_134645.1 coordinate 68,695,498, forward strand.
TGCTCCACCTGTTTTCCTTTTCTACTGAAGTCACACAATGAACTGATGACTGAAGATTTTCCTATCCACAATCCTTGCAATTTCTTTCCAAGTCAGGGCACAGCATGATAGCTGCACTTAACTATATTTTGATTTTTGGGCCAAATTCAGCACGGTACCACCCTGTACAATCCACTGAAGTCAGTGAGATTACACAAAGAGGAATTCAGTCCATTATTACAAAGGCTTTAACTTGTTTTCCCAGCTCACTATGAGCACTAATTGCCTAGAAAACTTTCATTTAATTTGTAGTATCTGGCAACTTTAACTCTCTGTTTCCTGATTTTCCCTGTTTGGTGTCTCTACCCATGGTGCAGTGCTGCTTTGCTTCCTGAATCACCTTCAGTGTCATTCAATACCTGCAACCTATTGGACACCCACAGCGTTATTCAGCATCTCACTGCACTCCCACAACTGGGAATCCTCCTCTTCTGTCATTCCCTGTGCCCAGCTAAAAACTACCAGCGTATCCTTAAAGTACCTCTCCAACTCACTGGCCACTCTGAAAACCCAAGGTGTCTCCTCTAACCCAAGCATCGATTTCTCAAAACACAATGCTGTCCTTCCATCAGCTCTAATGACCAAAACCATTTCTGGGTTGTGCATCCCATGGTAGGCACTTAACCCTCTCAATGGGAGAATCCCAGAAGTCCCAGGAAGCCCCAGTGTGCCAGGAGTTTCACACAGAAAATCTGATGGGGAACGTAGCAAGGAAGAGTGCTTTGCCCCAAAGGACATACAGTACAGTCTCTAGAGGCGGTGGACAAAAAACCAAACCCAACAACAATGAAAACAAGACAATGGCTGAGAAGGAGGATCAAAATACAGGGAGGTGACATATCCCAGAGGGTAATGACAGAGGCAACCTTCCTGGGGCCAAGGTCCTCACTTCTCCACCCGCAATGCAGGTATCAATAAATAAGATTCACTTGCATGTGACCAGAGAACAATCAAGTCAAAAAAACTCACAAGCCAAGCACCTTACAGCTGAATTTGTGTTTGGATGGCAGCGAGCTGGGGCAGTGCCCTGCACATTGCTCAGGAGTAAGGTAAGTGCTGAGGATGGGCTGAACGCAGCATATGCCACATCTGTTATTTGCCAAGGGGAGGCTGCTGCATCTGTGGTTTTGCCACCGGCTCCTTGGAGCGAACACGTTCACTGCAATATTCCCCTGAGCAGCAGCTGCAAGAGGATCACTTAAAATTGCATAAAGCATTAATCTGAACTCTGAGACAAGTTTGGTACCGCACAGTTGGACATAAGCCAAAGTGTCCCATGTAGTAAAGGGGAAAGGGGGAGGGAAGAAGAGAAAGAAAGGAAAAAAGAAAAGACAGTTCTGTCAGTGGTTTTAAGCCACCACTTTTTTTTTTTTTTAAATGGAAAAATTGTTACAAATGGGTTCTTCAACATATGTTATTAATTTCATTGTACTGGCTTCTTGCCAGTTAAGCATCAGTCCTGGTTTCTTTGCTTTCAGTTTTAACTAGCAAAACTCATGAGGTCATTAACGAAAATGGACATGAACTTTTTTTTTCTTGCACACAACTGTTATGGAGCAACTGACTCTTCTGAAGGCTTTTATTTAATAAAACTTTGGCTTCTTTTTTTTAACAGGGAGATGTGCTCCTCAGCAAAATCTGGTGTTTCTACTATAAACAAAGCAACATGTGAAGGACTTCAAACACATTTACTGGTACTGGCAAGAGTAACAAAATCAGAAACTTTAAAAAACACTCATAAATGTTAAGTAACATTTCATAAAGCTACACTGCTATTTGCTTTGCTCAATATGTATACGTGCAAGAGACCAAAGCAGTACTGAAAAATAACAATGAAAGAGAACGTGGTTTGATAAAAATATCTACATATGGAAATGTTGATTGAATGTTATTAATGTTTGATTTGGCTTGCAGAGAACTGCAAAATCCACTTGAAGAAAGAATGCTGTTTCATGAATTTCTGTGCAAAGCAGCATCTCCCACATTGCGAGAGACGCTGAGCCCTTAATCCAGTGTGCACACTTGCTGTAGGTGTGAGCAGGGAACACAGGCTCATTTGAAGAAAGAACTGGTTTCTTTTCCAAGTGGAAACTGGCATTATTCACCCCAAGGAGTGGAAACAGAGATTTGGAGCTGCCATGAAAACAGTGCTCTTACTGGTCACTAAGGGTGCTAGTGCCGCTGTGCTGTTGCACCCCAAGTGCCTGCAGTCTCCACTCCTTGTCCGCTTCCTGGCCAGCTCGTGATGGCCAAGCCTGTTGTGAAGTCCTTTGCAACCACTGCTTGCTCTACCCATCTCCAGGACTAAGCTGAAGGCTGTGCTCTGTAACCGAGCAAATGAGAGGAGAAAACGGATCTCCTAAAGGCTTGGCCCCACTCTGCCTCCTGCTTCCCATCTGCCATGTACACATAGCAGATGTTGGATGGTGGGCGCTGGACAGGACCTGGCAGAGGAAGTCAGCAGCAATGTCCAGCAAACCTTACATATCCTACCTCTCTACGTCATTATACCTGTAAAGAAACTGTCCTTCAGGAAAGGAGAAAATAAGTTTCACAACAGCAGGGACAGACTCTATCGGTTATTAGTACATATGACAAAATAAGTACTAAATAAATAAATTAGTAACAACATCTTCACATTCAGAAGGGCTGCCAATATGCACAAATAACAAGGCTGGAGAAATGCATGCTCTTATTACTTTTATCCTTGTCCTTAATTCCCCCCCTTCTCTCCTGTTGTTTAGTACATGCTCCTATTACCTCATGTCTAAAATTAGATTGCAGGATCAGGCTTTCTTGTGAAATATTTAGCGCTACTTTCTTTAGGCAAGACCAGGAATTCTACAGGAAAGGCCTTTTTTCACTACTTTTTATGTCTTTGCCTGATCCTGCTGCTGCCAAATGAAAGAATGTCTTTTTCTTGGCTTCAAAGAATCTTGGGCTGGGCCATGCAGCCAGAGACCACAACATGGCATACTTGTTAGATAAAGGAAAATGTATGTGTGCGTGTATAAATAGCTAATCTGCCTGCTAGAGAAGATGAAATCATGCTCAGAGATTTCTTTTCTAATTAAAAAACTACGATTCAAATGGAACCCAAGTCCTTCTCCTATGCCTGAGCAGCCCTGCAAATTATACTAAAAAGAGATACAAGAATACATCTTCCTACTTGAAAGATGCAGAGACCATAGCAGATAGATAAGGATATGCAGATGTAATCTAATATCTAAGGTTCTGTTACACACAGCTATGCATGCATACACAAAAATGTATGCACAGTTTCCAATAAAGTCTCTGGTAGTATAGACTTAGAAAGTACAGTTTGGCTAGATAAAGGCTGCAGATAACTACATTAACTGTCTACCTCTTCCAACAAACTATTTTCACAGCTTCTCTGTAATTACATTAAGATGTTTTATTTGGTGGAGAAGGATGGATGGGAAATTAAAACTGCTACTTAAGGGTTTATGTAACTTCAGCTCAAATCCATGTTTTACTCAGTCCTCTGTGCCTTAATTTAAGTGCCCGTGTTCCATACATATTTATAAATGTAAATTTTCCCCTCCCCTCAGATGATTTGTGAGAACAGGTACTTTGAAGTATAATGGGGCATTTTTAATATCTTTGCATGGTCTGTTCAATTCCTGGTTGCTTTTCTTTCACCATCAGGAATATTGCTGGATCTGAAGGTCCCCCCAAAACTGTCTGGCTTCTAGATCACCTCAGTTGATCATGGCAAGGACAGGTCACAGTAACTGGTGAACCTAAGCCTAAAAAAAAAGGTGGTGCTCTTTCACTTTAATTTTGATTGTCTCAAAATGCATCCGTGAGAAGGTAGATGTTTAGGTAAGGTTCAAACTTATATATGTTGGTCAAGATTTACCTCACGTAACTTCAGACATGTGAAAGTTGGTTGGCTAAGGCTGTGCCTACGTCAGCATTTTGGTTGCAGGCAGCAGCATAGTTTTGAAGTGAATCCTCTGATCATTGCCCCATACTGCACGTTGGTTTGGTTGGCAGAACAGTTTTAGTGGGTTGAAGCTGGATTCCTCCAGAGGGAAATGAGACCAGAAGTTCTTCTTCCGTGACCAAAATGCTTTCCAACCCCTAGTGAGGACATAAGGGTGCTAACCCCAGACTGGTCCTTTGAACAGCTCTGAACCACAAGCATGAGCTCAAGCAACCCCCCTGAACTGCATGCACTGCTGTTGAGGCCTGGACACCAAAGCTGCTTTGGTCTCCTGGTCTGTTTCTATTGCACTGAGATACTTGCTAATGCTGACACAGCCCAGCGCTCGGCTGACCATGGCAAGCCTCCTTTATGGGCAGTAGAAATAAATAAGCAGGGGCAAATCATCTTCCTTATCTGAGACAGCTATCTCAGGACAAGATAAATGGAAAGGACAACAAGCTTAGACGTACACAATGAACTTTGGTGTCCTGAGCGAAGACAGTCAATCCTCGTCCCACATGCACAATTCTAGATATACTCAGCAATAGGTGAGGAACCAGCTGCAGACCACTCACATGTGGTGCACAGAAGGAAAGATGCTACAGCCCTACATGGCAGGAGGGGACGTTCCCTCAGGGGAACCTATGCTCAGGGTCTCATCCTGGGACCCCATGCACAACTTGGGGCAGGACTTGTAGAACTGAATGTGCCTGGGAACAAGAAAGGACTTCCCAGTCTCTAGCATTGTAAAGGACCTGCCCATTCCTGACGCCTCCCGCAGACTCGACCCTTGTAAGCCTCAGAGGGAGTACTGCACTTCTCTCTCCAAGTTCCTTACAGCTCTCTACATTTCACTCAACAAACAAACAAACATAAAAATCCCTCAAAGAAACAAACATTTTATCTAATTAAGGACATATAGAACCTATCTACATCGATAGAACCTATTTCATAGAAGCTGTATAGAACCTACTCTATGTGAATATCATCATAACATACAGAATAAAATTCCTCTTTTCTTTTTCCTTTAAAGTTAACTGCTATGTCTCAAATTGAGAGAAGTAGTTTTATAGTTTAATTTATCCAATGACTAGTTATGCTCTGTTTGAGAACTTCTACATTATCCATTTTCTGGAGCTCTAAGAACTCACTGTAGCAGTTGCCAAATATGTAAATGTTGCAGCAATTACACTTTCATTGCCCATGAATAAATGGCCTTGTAATGTTTTGAATAGATGCAGTTCTTTGGTGGTGAAAGTATTTTTTAAAATCCAGGAAAAGTTTTTTTTGTTATCCCTTACTATAGTAGGGGTTTATACACACTCCAAACATTAATGTTTAATAGAAAAAGTTATATTTGATTGATTATTTTATCAAAACATTCCTTTTCTGATCTCAGAAGAAGACTGAAGCCAACCAGAAACACACCAATGATTTTGTCATCTATCAAAGATTTATTAGATAACGCATTTCACAAAGAAAATCTATTTGTCACATATGCTTGACTAATCTATTAAACAGGCATGACTTCAAAGGATACATAGGTGCAATAACCCATTCACACAGAACAAGTGGCAGGACTGGGATGTAACACTTGCCAATTTAAAGAAAGTGGCCTAAACATATGCTACAGAAAGGAGAAATATCTACATACATGGCAAAAGGCGAAGTCAACTGAATTTGTATTCTGGCTATGCATAGCTACATACTGGTTCTGGCTATAAAATTTTTAATAGATATGCTGTTCTGTCAAGATCAAAAGTTTCTGAGGAATGTGCTGATTTTAAAAACATTTTGTTTCCAAAGTAAATGACAAGATACATGTGTTTTTGAGTTTTACCACAAAAATACATCTTTAATTTTACACCTTATATATTGGAATATGAACATTAATATATGAAATAAAAGGAATCAAAATCTACAGTTTCTCTGACCTAAAGACATTTTTGACAGCTTGGTTTACAGAATACATTTTTATTCTCATTCTGACTTGAATCAAAATTAATGTATTATATTCAAATTTTGCAAATTTTTATTCTGACAGGTTCAGTTACCCAGGCATTGAAGCACTTCTATTTTAATGGTGTCTTTTCCTCATCCCCAGGTGATGTGTGGTCAAGAAGCAAAATAAGAAAGCATTGGCTTAGGTGGTAACATTTTATTTCTGATTGCAAAATGCAACATACATGACAATTACACCTTTTTTTCTGCTACAGGAGAGTACATCCTGTGACACGCACCTTTAAATTGTACATGGTACTACAGTTCTAACTTGCAAGCATAATATCAGATATGATAAAGTGGCCTAATTATTAAATCATGAATTGTACCTGGGACGATATTGAAAACTAAATTCTTCCTGTTCACATTGCCACTTGGTCTCTTGCAGTTTTTAATACTTTGCTTTCTATCTTACTTTGGACTCCTCCTCAGTTAGTCTAGGATGCTGAGCACTGAGAAGTACATGATCCTTTCACCTTTGGACACTTGGAGTGAAAAGCAGAAAAGCAAATTATTCTTGTTCTAACAGGAAGAGCGTTGGTGTTGCCAACACAATGTGTCATTTGTCCATGCAGAAGGATGATCACGGCAAGGACAGTGAGATATAGTAGCTTAACCTCTTGGGCTAACAGCACAGCTTTCATGCACCTTGACATTACCATCTCTGGCCTGAGGAGGAACGGTTCAAAAATAAATGAAACTAATGAAAACACTCAAGCTCCAAAATCCATATTGATTTCCTGTTCAATAACACAATCTGAATGAGTGATCAATATTTTCACTTATTCATTTCTGAAAATGTTTCTTTTTAGATACTGGGCTCTCTGAGTATATTCACAGCATTTGCCTTTGACAATAAAAATCTCTCTGATATTGACTGCATATATAAATAAATATTTTTATTGCGAGAAAAAAGACAGAGAAGATCCTGACAACCTATACACATATAGGGTGTTTTAATGCCATGATTTCAGCTCATCTACGTTTCCACTGAGCAGAGGTGGTGATGACTGAGAACATCTGAAGCCAAAGAAGCACCAGCACCTGAGAGAGGGCGCTTGGTCAGGCTATGAAGAGGTCTTACAGGCCATGGCATCAGCTACAAGGAGGTTGCACTGTCAAAGGACCGTATTTAGATTGTGGGCATGTCCCCATCATGTTCCTGTGGCAAGAACCAGCTTGCAGATTGCCTCCGGGATATCATTAGGTTTTCACTGGAAGCTACTGAAATACACAGTCAGATTTGGTTTGGGAACCAAACACCACTGACTTCAGGATCCTAGATCTCTTTTACCCCTTTGGAAATGGTAACTTACCTTTTTAGCTCCTAACATGGATTCCAGCTTCTGCAAAGCTCAGCAAACTAGGCTGGAAAACAAGCTGAATCTAGAAAATATATGTGAAATCAGAAACTGTGGCCTTCATCAGAGAGGGACTGCCCTGCAATGCTTAGCTTGTTATGTTTTGCTCTTTACTCTTTTCTAAAGATCCATGCCTTCCCAATGTTCAAAATAAAGAAATATTTAAATTATTCCAATTAATTAATTAAATTAATGCCAAGTAATAATTTTTAAATCCCTGTCATGGCAGTGAATGGGTGAAGAGGGAGCTAACCAGTTTCAAGCTTCTCTGCTGCTCAGCCTAGCTAGAAGTCTTCATATGCCTCCTGCTCCTGCAGACATCCCTATTTTTTAGGTCTCACGGAAAATTTTCATTGGCATGGGATGCTGAAAATGGCAGGCTTGTTTCAATGCTGGAGGCCTGGTGCCTGTCCCTGGGTAAAATACCCTGACTCATCTTAGCCAGGGTTTGAACACACAGCTTTTGGACAGGAGCTTGAGCAGATTGAAGCATTAATTTGCCTAACTGCCCCAGCTACTGTGCTTGAAACCTTAGGGCATCAGCTTAGTTTACTAGGCACAGCATCTCTATGTACTTTTATTTCACTGCTGTTTTATAGCAGGGTATTGTCTTGTACAGTTCTCCTTATCTACACTTTTAATGGGTGTTTATAGTCTGTGGCAAGCAAATAAATAAAACACCCTTTTAGAATTAGAAAACTGAAATGTAATACATATAAACCAATCAAGGCAATCCTACAATCTGACAATGATTAACCGCAGCAGCAGCAAAGGGAAGCTGTTTGTATGTATTGGAATTAAAGAAACCCCAAAACCCTTCCAACAATCTTTTTCATAGGTTAGTAACCGAAACTGCTAAATATACCATGTGTTAGATTGAGCTGATCATCAACAATCAAATAGATTTCATTTGCATGAACTTTGAAGTGATTTTACGTTGACTGCATAGCGTATGTGTGCACTCCCGAGGCCCTTCGGCAGGACTACAGCGCTAGCTTGCCTGGGAGTACTGCCTGTGCGCTCGCTTGGCTTTGCCTGGAATGCTGTGGTTTTGCAGTCCAGATGTATACGTTGGTGGTGGTTTGGGGATTTTTTTTTTTTTAAATGAATGGGGCTCATGGAAAGCAAAATAAATATCATGAGTTTGCATGTAAAAACAGGGCTGGGAGATTCTAAAGTAGAGTAAGATCATTAAAATAAGAACAACTTTTCTACCTCCAGTTCTCTTAATTGACTGCCTGAATATTTTCTATCTGAAAATGATCCATCAACAATGAGATCCTTCACAAAAATATGCTAATTACCATGAAAACCTGTTGAGTTAAAATGACTCATCAACGGGGTTGTTCAAAAATTACTACAGTCCAGCATAAAATAAAACCCAAATCACATTATTCAGAATTTTATTTTCAAGTGAATATCACACTCAGTAGAATAGAAGCAGCTGAATAATAAATGGACACTTGGGTCAATCTGCCGAACATTTTTACTTCAGAGCATTTCAACCTTCAGAAATTGTCCACTTATGCCCACCTTTAGGCAGATCAGTAATTCTGACTTAGCTATATCCTTGGCTATGTGCAAACCCATAGATGTGTCATGGAAGGTTGTAAAAGTATTTTCTGCTCCTACGGCTGTTAACACTGCTCTGCTTTCTGGTTGTGCTGGACCCTGCCTTTGCAGATCAGAGATTTCCAAAGAATATTAGTCACGACATTTCCAGCCTTTGCCAGAGGCAGAAAGTTCTGGAAAACTCAAAATGTGTTATTAAGCACTTTCCAGCTCAGCTTAACATATAGCAGGAGTGTGGATAGCCACGACGCTTTGCACTGAGCTTCAGAATACCTTCGGGTTTGTCTGGCATGGCTACGGGCGGTGCAGACACCAGTGAGGGGGAGAGCAGCAGCCCATAGGAACAGCACAGACACTCCACGCTGGACCATGGTATGGAAAGAAGATGCGCTCTCTGCCGTGCAGAGCACTTCCCATTAGCAACTTGAAAATCTTATGATTTCTTCTTACTATCTGCATTGACTTTCAAAGTCTTTTCAAACCAAATTTATATATGTCTTTCATAAAATAGAAAATGCAGCACTCCTGTGTTCTCAGGTACATTCCCCAAAGTGTATCTTCTCCTGCCCTTGTGCCTCTCAAGTCCCCACTAACACCGCAGGCTGTCTCTCACATGTGCTCTTTCCCCATGCACACTGGTTTTTCGTTGCCAACATCTGCCTCTGCTCTCTTTACTCGCTTTCCCCCACCAGGCAAAACTAAGAGCAGCAGAGTGTCGGGTTGGCTTGGGGAATCACAAAGCTGGAACCCATCAGCAGCTTGATCCCACCAGGGATCCCTCAGCTCCAAGTCCATAAGTGGTCCGGAGAAGACGTTCCCCAGGGCACAGAAGGAAACAGCAGTGGATCAAGTGTCTTTGTCAGGAATGGGCAGTCACTCTCTCCTGGAGAAAAAGGAGGTGGAAAAAGGAGAAAAAAAGGTATCCCTGCTTGTAATACCTTGTGGGATTTTCCATGTGTTTGATGGTGGGGTTACCACCTCTGCTAGGTATAATATACTTGTGATAAAGCAGTTTACCCTTGCAAGGCAGCACAAATTTACTTGGGTGACCTAATCAGTCTTTCTTCAGTATTTTGGTTTCAATGCATTTAACTTCTGAGCCATTTAAATTGCAAAACGAGTGAGACTGTCCAGGCTGCCAGCTGTATGTGTCATTAAGTACTGCAGGGTCATTGTTCAAGGGACCTTTGAGTGGAAAATTATATCTGTGATATGGGACAATAGATAAGGTAAATCACTTTTTTTTTTTCAGTTCAAATGACTGAAATATTTACGTAATGTGGGTATGTTCAAACCAAAAGCGACAAATGAACAGTCTTTAATAGGAACCTTCATCTTGGAGAACACCTGTTGGTTCCATAACATTTTGGATGCATGACAAAGGAATAAGTAAACCTGCATATATACAGAGAGGTATATATGTATCACCATATAAGTTCCTACATAGGGAATGTATAGAATTGTAATTCAGCCAGAGGAGAACAAAGAAAGTATGATGGCAAATGTTTTTGATGGCAAATGATTTTCACATCTTCCTGCTCTTGCCAGTGTTTTGCTGCTCTTAAGGTGTAGGACTTAGTTTTTATTTAATGCTTACATCACTAGGCTCCCATTCAGGAGAATGTCTGCACTGAGTATCTTTACTAATGAGTGACAAGGATGTTAACTAATCAGTTTTGTTGCAATGTGAACATGCAGAGGATCAGATACAGTCAGGAAGTTTAGTAGCAGATTTTAAAAAATGCAATTCCCATCAGTCTGACATTTATTCCCCAAAAATGGGCAGCCTCCCCACTTTCTGACAATACTATTTGGTGCTCACAAAGAGCTTTTACAGTTGGTTTCTGAAGGCTGGAGCAGTGACTACAAACAAGCTTTTCCTCCTTTTGGGGGGTGCATTGCTCTCATGCAGCTGTTATTTTAGCCTCCTGTACAAATAGGTTTAAAAAATAAGCATTTCCTTACATATAACTGTTCACAGCATCTGGAATGACAGGGTGGGCACATTACAGTAAATGGTGTTTAGAAAGAAATGTTGTGAAAACAAAGAAAGCCACATAGGAAAACACTGACAAAACCATACAAATATGTGGCTTATCTATTTTGACTATTTGCTTTCTTTATGTTTTGGAGGTTTTCACAGAACGCATGTGGCCCTCACTTCCAGGCACACAGTATGCAGTTTCAGGATTCTCCAAATGGAGAGAGTAGACTGAAAAACTGTGAATATAATTAGATATGGAATACTTTTAACAGCTGGAGGGATTTCACACTTACAGCCTAATTTACAAAACTTTGGGCTTGGCACTGTTTCAACACTAGCACTGGAAGTAATAATTTCTCTGGCATTTTTTTGGCTCCTGAAATTATTTATGTCTGTACATATATAGTTTTAAAATCACACACACACAAAAAGAATACTTCTACCTGGTTAGTGATAAATGAGCAACTTCAGAAGCAGTGTCAGAAAGAAGTCAGAAAAAAGTGATCCCACACAAAGCCCATGCTTAAAAATTGCAGCTAATTTATCTCCCTGTTTATAAAAGGTCTTGTGGAAGTTTCCTATGTCACTTAAAGTGTTTCAGACATTTTTCTGATATGATAATGGAGTTAATTTATATGAGATTTACAAAGAAAAAATATTAGCAAGTAGCCAGCACATCAAATACGGTAGGTAGGAAAACAGATTTATCAAGTAGGTGAACCAGATACCATTACTGAGATGAGATCTAAAAGAAATGAGAACAATAACACAAGGAACAGATGATTGTACTTACAATTTTCATGTCTTTTCTTGGTCATGTTTTAATAGCAGAATAAAAAGTCTATACAGACTCTAAATTATGTTGTAAACTGCAATCCCAGCCATTCTTGTTCTTACAGCTCCTGTGTATGATTTTCTTTCACTTTTGAGGCTCTAGAAGCTAAAGAAGTCACGAAGTGTGTTAAATAGCAGTGTTCCTCTCAAAGGGAGAGGGTTATAGCTCTCACTAAAACAATACCCTACTGAGCTGGGGTAATGACTGTGTAGCATGCCAAGACTCTTAAGACTGTGTTAGAAGAAAAATATATGTTTAGTTCTTTCATAGTCCGTAGGTCACTAATACTGATAAAGAAAAAAATAGAGTAAGCCAATGACTTTGTGATGATACCCAAACCAGTGCTTTTGGATACATGTGCCACTCCTGGAAAGATATACCATGTAAGGTCCTGTCAGTGGTGCATACTTATGTTTGACATTACATAGATAAATAGTTCCAAAAGAGTTTTTACACAGAGATACAAAGGTATGCTCTATTTGCAGCCAGTGAAGGGGGAAAATACTCACATCCTTCTCCTAAGGTTTGCAGAATAGGTTCATGGCTGCAGACTTCTAGGTTACAGAGCTAAGTCTCCTCTTGAAGGCTGTGGAATAGGCACTTGAAAAGAGGGCCGCCTTCTGTTGTACAGCCTCCTGCAGGTATACAGTTGTGCACTCAGGTTGTCTGGTGGAATTAAGTGACTCAGTGAATAGATGAATGCATTTACAGTGACTTTTTTTTTACTTCATTTCCCACCTGCCTCACACCTCTGGTAACTCACACACTGCCTGCTATTTGGAGGAAGAGCAGCTCACTTGCTCCATCCATTAGGGTCTAGCCTGGAGCCCATGGGATTCAGGCCTTTACCAAACATGCCAATAACAGGCATGGATTTGGTGACTCAGACAGCTACTGCAAGGAACCAGCATTGCTGAAGGTCATTTAATGCCACACACCAAGTAACCATCCCATGGTGAAACCTCTGGCTTCACCGAGCCTAGGTGGGCTTCACATTGGCAATGAGGTGCTGAGAGGACTGAGATGCCTTCAGCACTGCCCTGCAATGCACACTGCCTAGGCTTTGTTTGTCCTTTCAGAGAATGCTGACCTCTTCTCAGACTTTCAGCCATGATGGAGTTTCATTAAGCTATTGTATTATGAATAAAATTAGTATTTCCTCTAAAGGCACAAGCATACTTCTGCTCCTCCCTCCATTCTGACCCTCTGGAAACAACTTTTAAATTCTGCAAAGCTGAATGCTGTAATGAAAAAAACCTACTATTCCAATGCTTTCCTTTGTACTGCCAAAGCATCTACCTCTACCATTAATCACCACGAGGGTTTACCCCAAATTCCAGTTAATTACAGCAACAAACATGGGCTGTAAGCATTCATCAATACCTCAAGTAGACAGGAAGGAAGACATAAGGACAAATTCCTCGTTGATCCATATGTTTAATATATAGCTCGTATGTTAAGAATTACATCTTAACACTGTGGCATGTTTCAAAAATAAAAACCAATTTGGGTAGTCTGAAAAGAGTTGCGTTTGAATACGTATTGGTAGCAGGACAGTTTTATTGCTAGCGAAAAGTTACTACAAAAAAAATAAAATCCATAAAGCGTTATTTGGGTAAAATAGATACAGGAGTGAGAGTTTAATTTGCTTGTACCCAGTTCTGCAAAAATAAAAAAATTAATAAAGGCATATATTTATAACTCCATGCCTGTCACATTTGGATTATTGAAACATTCATGCATCTGATCCAAAGTCCTCCAAAACCAATCTCTCCCCAGCCTCTGGCTCACATGTGTAAAATCAAACACACAGATAAATCTTTACCAGATTGCATTGTAAATAACTACACTTCCTGCTCCACCCCATATCTAATAGCTTTAATCTCTTTCCATGGGCCTTTGCAGACATCATCTTAAAAAGACTCTTCTACCAACTCCAACAAGTGGTTGAAAAGGAGTCTCCAAGGGCTGTAATCCCTCTCTGGCAGACTGAGGTCGGGGGGGCCCTCACCTGCGTCCCCCCTAGCATCTGCCAGCTCCAGGTACCCACACCAACTGTGCGCTTGGCATGGAAAATCAGGGCAGGCTCGCCGAGTTTTCCCACTGCCTAGCACGCACACCCTTGTAAACCCTACCTCTCCCTTCTGTTTTTATTTTAGCACCGGTGAGGGGGGGAGGCAAAATACAAGATACTCGTGTGCCAAACAAAGGATGGATCAGATGTCAGCCAACAATTGTCTCTGCTAAGGAGGCAACGTCAGGAGCTGGCGAGATCAAACGCTGGGAGGAAATATGGTTGTAATATTAATAAACACCTGTCTGGTATTACTGTACCTGCTGGACTTCTCCCAGCAAGATAATTAATCACCTAAACCTGGCAAAACAATCTCCTAAGCTCCATCACCATATGGATTACAAGGTCAGTCTGAACCTGCTCCAAAACCCATGCTGGGGACCCCGCAAACTCCAGACATGGGCTTTTGAATCAAGGAGAGCTGGCAGTTCCCATCCCTCCCCACAAGCTGGATCAAGAGGGAAGCGCACCGGAGGCTTTCGGGGCACAGCTTCCCCCCTGCCCTCTGCAGCATCAGGGAGGCAGGGGCATGGGGCCATCCAAGTGCCTGGCGCCGGGTGCTGGAAGGACTCGTTTACGTGCATCGTGGGCCAAGGTGGCTGGGGTGCTAAAATTCACTGGAAATATCATGGACACGCTCCAGTTCCTCGGGGAAACTCTGTGGGATTGCTTTAAACACATTATTTTGCAGGATCAGGGCCCAACTTGGCCGTCCAGTCCCTTTGGTACAAAGAGGCCACTCTCTTGACCTGGCTGCAGCCCCCATGCTAACCTAGCGCTGCCAAAACATGCTGCCCTCCCACTTTTATCTCGCTGTGCAGACAAACCCTGATTCGGTTACATAAATAATACTGGCCCACTGGAAGCCATCCAGCCATTAAACCTCTTGATTCAGAGTTTAAGCCTGAGATCAGGATGAGGCCTAATGCGTGTGGAGTGGAGATTATCCCACATCTGCCAACTGTGGTACGCCGGCATCTGCTGAGCACCTGGCGGGGGTCACGGTCAGATCCACCCTACAGATCCAGTACAGCAATTCCTGTATTCCCTTCTCTTACTCAAGTGGCAGGACGTCATCAAATATGTATTTCTAAGACAGATTGTCCCCTAATTGGATAGCATGCGCGGCAGCCCCAGCTGAAGATGGTATGTTAGCCAGAGTAACTGTGCCCAGCTCCTGCAGCCCACATGCAAGACTGCTGCTGCCAGGGGTGCAAAGCCTTGGTCCAAGCTGTGCCACCCAACTACGCGTGCCTGGGCGAGGGTGTGTGCATGGAGCATAAAGAGCCTTTTGCATTTGCCTGATCTGCAGTCATTATCTCTTGAGAAATGGCACGACAACGCATCTGCAAGAATTGAAACTAGCAAAGGACGTAGGTTAAGACTCAAGAGGAAAACTCTCATTGTTTCACCAGATCCCAGACTTTGTCCATTATCTCCATAGTGCCTGTCCCACTCAGACGAACACTCTGTTAGCCCTTCCTCCCATAGGAGTAGTGTGGTAGCCCCACGGCAGAATATTCATTAATACAGAACTGGTGTCCTTTGTCTCCCTGCACATGCTGAGCATTTTTGTTTCACTTGCACGTGCGGTCTTCCAGGCTTCTTTCTGCAAGTACAAGCCCACAATAACTAACTCCCCTTCATCTGCAGTATAGTAGGCTGCAGCTATTGTAATAAAATAGCTGTGATCTTCAGCAACTGCAATAGAACATTGTCTTGAGATCAATTTCCTTTTACAATAAAGTCTTGGCTTTGCCTCAGCATTTATGAAGTGGTGGGAGGCCGTTATCCATTGAAATTATCTCTTTCATATACTATACCATAAAAATATGGTCCTCTATGTGTAGTGTTATAAAGGTATTTGGCTGACTGACTGACTTTAACCACCCAAGAAGAGTAATAAGTTCAGTAATCCTCTGGAAATGCATAGCCTGGAGTGTGTTATTGCAGCTAGTACGCAGTGCACTCTACAAAAGCAAATCACAAAAACAATTAGATTTATGCATTTACAATCCTTGATTGATACAGTCTTGACATAAATCACAGAGTTAGAAAAATACAGTGCTGGATTAGCAAACCACATTATAATAGTGTGGCTTGCAATGTCATTTTGCTGAGATATTTATGATACCAACAAAATCAATTACAGTTTTAAGCAAGTTGCTGTTGTTACAGAGTGCTATGAATAGACTGTACATCTAAATTTTAGTGTATGCAGAACAAATGCAACCAGGTTATAATTTGGAAAGATATCTCAGGACAGATTCTTGGACTGGTGTCTGAAGACGGCCAGCCCAGTGAGCTCTAAAACTGCACTTGAAGAAAAAACTTTTATCAATGAGCCATAGGTGTGTTCTGGTGCCAGTAATGGACAGAGGAGTTTGGGTTTGTTTTTTTTTTTTTTTTTCAAAATAGTATCTATGAGGAGCTAATTTGTTTGTTTTGGAGCAACTGTGTTGTCTTCACTGGTCTTGCTCCTCCAGTGTCTGAAGGGACAGGGAAAAAGATCTTCCTCAAGTGTGTAGCTTCACAGAAATGGTGTTAAGATGCAGAGCCTGGTGAAGGTCCTAGCAGGCTTCACAGTATGCAACTGGACTGCTTTGAAGTTTGACCATGGTCCTCATCCCTACATGGTCAACTCAGCAACTGGGAAGTTATTAATCAGGGAAGCATTTCTGTGCAGCGTTACTGTTAGTTCTCCTTCGCACTGCAGCTCCCATTGCCCACAGCACAGTATCTTCATTATATCCCTGCATCTCTGCAGAAGTGAGCCATCAGTGGGAGTGCAGACTGATGACCTTTCTGGACCCACAATTAAATATAGTGATGGCAAACTGGAGGGGCTAAATTCTCCTTGAGGCCATCATACATAGAGAGCAAACATTAACAAAGGTACTGACGGAAGGAGTAGCTATCTTCCAAAATAATAGTACTACTTTTATTGTAGTTTATGTCAACCCAAACAGCGGTGTTTCATATCAGCAATCTTAAGGCTGTGAGAAGACAGCAGGAAGCAGGGGGAGCAGAAGCATTGTATGCTGATTTCAGAGTGCTTTGTAATTACATTAGAACATTTTAAGACACAAGTTGATCAAAAAATCAGAGAGCTTATCCTGATGAAGTCACCAATTATCCAGTAGTCAGAAAGCTAGTGTATCAGGGAGTTGCTACTTTCAATATCAGCTGTGTGAACCAAAGTTTTACAGGGGGAGACAAAACCATTGATGGAAGAAATGATCAGAAGAAAAATCACAAGTGGATATTTGGAAGTTGGTAAGTTACCTGTGTGAATAAACAGCTCACGACACCAGCCGATCTGAGGCCACATCATCTAGTTTATATATAGCCTTTAAAACTGTCCAGATCATTTACAGTTCCTAACAAGCATCTACTGTGTTTAAGATCAGTCACAGTTTTTGACTCCTGGTTTTGAGAGCAAAGAAATGGTTGTCTGTGTTGAGGGTGAGTTAGACAGGGACTATGTGAGGTAAGAGATTGGCTCTGTTTCCGCTGCTGTGGACTTCAGCCAAAGAAGGAAGAATTATCACTTCTAATATAGTATGGGGCTTTGAGATGGTCTATCAGATGATGGAGCAGAAGAAAATCTAATCCAAACTCAAAATGCTAAAGGGAAGTAGCTAGCATGGCCTGACTTTGACAGTGTCTGAGCAGGGATTCTGCTGGAGATAACCTTTTCAAGCCTATGCTAAACTGTTTTTTCTCCATAATTTATGCCTCAGCAGCTGGAAATGAACATTTGAAATTTGGCTTGCAGTTTGAGGTAAACAATGCACGTTAGTCCCTTTCTTTTGCATCTGTCAGAGTACAGAACCCCGGGGAAGGGGAAGGATTTTACCAGTACTATTTATTATTGAGTCAAATCTCTTTGTATTTGTACACTTCAAGGCCAGCCCACAGCCAGCATAAATCAACATAGTTCCCTCAGAGTTGCATTGCTTTGCTGTGCTGATGATCCAGTCCAACAAGAATAGGAGAAGAATAAAAATAGAGACCCCTGATTGCCAGGAATAGAAGCAAGTTAGAGTAAAAAATGCCAGGGAAATAGAAAGTGTTGCTTATGACATTTGTGTATTTTCTTAGTACTTCCTTGTTACAGTAGAAGCCCTGCAAGTCAGGTTTGAGTAGTTGAGAAGCTGCAGCATGGGCTCAATTAATCTAGTACTGTATTTCAGGGAGTAGTTTATCAATGGGTTTCTTTACAAAACAGCCTGACAACTATTTTATATTCTGTTCATTCTGCTGAATCTGCATAGAATAGAAATCATGCGGATGTCTCTGTTTCTTTCAATCCCCTGGCTTCACTACCCTGGTTAGGAAGCTCATGACTAATATGTCAGTGTAATCCAAAGTGAGCAGTCAGTTCTTGCTGAAAAAGATATTCTTAATATGATTTGATAGTCTCAACATTTTTGTTTCTGGACAATGTTATTATGTGAAAATGGTCTGCCTTGTAATAGGTGTGGTCAGCTGAACTGCACATGAAGAAGATGCTCTGTGTGGTGCCTGAACGCCAGTGCACAGCTGATGGAGATGCTCTCTCTCCATCCTCCACATACAGATGTGCCTGAGGCTGTTTTAAGAGAGCAGTTCAGATAAGGATGGAATACAGCCATTTCCCATAATGTAACACAGTCAGAAAGATCCCCCAAAATAGTTTTTATCTCCCTTTTTTATAGAGACTTGATCTGGCTGCTTTAGCCAGGTTCCATTTGCAGAGCTTTCTTATCTTAATGACAGTCCCCAGAGTAACTTCAGCTGTCTCAGCAGTATTGCCTCAGAAATTGTGAAAGGAGCTTCCAAGTTTTGTGGAGACTTAGGCCACGAGTCCCTCAGAAACATGGGCTCTGGCAGTTTTCCAAAGAGCTATAAACATAACACATCTCTGGCTGCAAAATCAGTGATTTTCAGGGCTCAGATAGACTACATACAGAGGACTGGATCTCATGATCAAGGACATGATGGCCCCTGAGCTGCCCCTGTGTGGGGCAGCAGTGGCTTGGCTGGGGCATTAAGCACCCCATGAACCCAAAGGGGGTGGGAGCATTCTCCATCCTAAAGAAGGTGTGTAAAGCTAAGCAGAGGTGTTCGTGCAGGTTGTAATTGCTGTGATATTCTTCAGAGCCGTTGCCCAAGAACTGTGCTAGAAACAAGCCTTGAGTGCACACACTGCTACAAAGTCCTACTTTGTCCACTGTTACTATACTGAAATATCTTCTTTTGACCTTTGGTGGGAGATACTTCACATTTTGCTCATCATCTTTGAGCCAGCTTTAGAGCTGTGGTCAGGTATGCCTTCGACCAGGTTGGTAAGTTTACTTGGTTCTTTCAGAACCTGAAGAGATACTGTTACTGTACACTAACGAAATGCACCTACAAATACCTCACTATGTCTATAAATTAATGAGTTCCCATTTACCTGTTCATGTCAAGGAAAAAGCTCAGGTAATAATATATTGCAATCAGATTTTGGGATTTGACTACCAAGTGCTGATACTTGCCAAAAAAAAAAAAGAAGTAAATAAATGAAACAATTGATTCTGAAGACATAAACTTTCATTGAGGGGCACTGCAGTGGCCAGATGTAAGCACTCCACTGCTAGAGGAAGAATAAACTTAAGACAGGCTTTTATTACACATGAGGCAAACGGCTTTACTTTCTCTGTTTAACACAAATACGCAAAGCTTGCTTTTGTACCACAATGCTACCACTCTCTTGGCAGCAATATTAAAGAGGTCCCCTTGTTTTGTTGGATATTAATACCAGGCCGCACTCTGAAATGTGATTTTAAAAATAGAAAAAAAGTTAATTGTTGCTGGGAAATTTTAATTGAGGCTGATTAAAGGAAGCAACAAAATATATTGACTACTAAACCTCACTTCTTATTTTAAGCGTGACCTGTAATGGACTCCCCCAAATCATTACGTGGTTCCTCTAAGTATTCCAGGTTCTTCATTTGAAATTCATTAAATGTTTGTATGTCTGATTTTTGGGGGGTTTTCTGAAAAGTTTTTATAGTCACAGCTGCGCTAGTTATGGATAGATTTATAGTGCCTTACCCATCAACTGGCCCACATGTCCAGTCCAGTTTGTTTGATACCCTACCTTTCACAAGCGTTCAGCAGTTCTGGAGGTGTTCTTATAAAGCTGCCAGTAAATGTACCAGCTGGACTCGTTTAGGTACATGAGCAGCCTCATTCCGGCTGACTTACAAAAAGCCACCGGCAGTAAATCTGTGGTCAGTCCATATATGTAGTTTAAAGTATTTTTTTACACTTCTGAAAAGAAAATAATAAAATATTGCTAAGCTTTTTAGTAAGTTATATGTGGTCTTTAGAAGAACTTGAATACTCCATGGTGAGCAAACAACCTTCTGAGAGTCCCTTTTTCTTTGCAGTAAATTCTTTATGCTATGCAATTAAAGCTGTTAGAAAAGTCTGCTCTCTTAGAAGCACACTGATGGACCGCATTTTTGTAGAAAATCATGTGAACAAATTGCTCATTATTTTCTTTTGTGACTGTTGCAGGTGCAACACGAATAGAGGACTTCTTGAAGGCTTCAAACACCTTCTTCACATTGCCCAGGGAGGTTTGGTGGTAAACAAGGCTGGTTTAAAATGTTCAGATGAGTGGCAGAATGAGAAGGTGCAGACAAGCCACCATGAATAATACATGCAACAGTAACCTCGACAAAAATTAGCACAGGTGAAAGGACTTCCAAAGGAAGGAAGGGGAAAAAAAAAAAAAAGAAATAATAAGAAGAAATGTTTTTTTCAGCATCTGCAGATTTACTCTGAGAGAGATCCTCAGCATAATGAGAGAGGAAGTCAAGAAAGGGAACCACTTCTCCCTGACTGCACTGGCCCACCTGCCAGCATCATGCTACTCAGAAAAGACTCTTTTCTCTCTTTTCCCATCCTTTTTCTGGATCCACTCACAGCTCTCCTCTGCTGTGTGTGAATGTCTCAGTGCTGACATCAGTTAGTGCAAAGTTTTATTAAAGTTTACCAATAGTGATTCCAGTCAATCCCATCTGAGAGGCTTCCTGCTATGAGGGAATTTACCTCAGCACTTCTAGTAAGAGCAAGATCCCTGTGATTTCTATTTCTTTAGGATAATGGGAGCTTTCAGCTAACCATGTGTGTTATTGCTATAACTCACTGATGTTTTTTACCAGAGCTAGTTTTCAAATTAATTTTTTGACAGCATGTCTACTGAACACAAGTTAGAGCTTCATGACAACAGTGGACTTTCCTGCTTTGTAATTTACCACAGGAATGCTTGTGACATGTGTCACTGTCTCCTCTCTCCTTTACTACCTTACAGACCAGTCTCTGTAGCTTTTCCTATGAGATAAGTAAGCGGGTTCAAGCTTCAGCAAGGAATAGCTGGGATCTTACCAAGACAGCTATCCTTTTCCAGCCTTAGTTCTGTTGCAATAAAAAGATACTAAAACACGCTACTGGTATCTGTGCTCTGCTGCAGTCCTAGGACACTTTTCCTCTCTGACAGTGCACCTTGCCTTCTTCCTCCCTAGTCTAGAACTTGTTTTGATGGTTTCCACCAGTTAAAAATAAAATGGCTACAACCTCCATATGTACACTGCAAAATATAAGAAGCATTAAGAAATGAAACTCAGAATTTCCTAAAGAAACCTAATACCCACTTTAGTTTGGGGATATATTTCTGACTTTGTTAAAATGTATTTGCTGCAAGCAGCTGTCCTGTATTCTGGGAGCCCTTTCCAATGCTTCAAATTTCATAGCAATTAACAGTTGCAGGGAACAGTCAAAATACAGTGCTGTCGACCCATACAATCATAAGTCTTTCCTAAACCCACAGCTTGTAAGTCATGGAAATTCATGCTCTAGGAAGCCTGGAGCCAAGCTGACCTGAAGGCATGGTGGCAACCAGCTGTGCTGCCAGCAAAGTGACATGAGTCAGGGGCTATGGCCGAGCCTACAGACCCTCAAGCGACTGCACTGATGTTCATGCTTCACGGTTAATCTAGTCATTGGTTGCCTTCTGCTCATCGCTTGCATGTCCAGGGACAAAGTCTTTTTCCCCAGCTTTCCAAAGGAGGGAAAGAAATACTTCTCTCTGGTAAACTGAATTATTCTCATTTCTTAAATAGCACCAGTAAAGCTGCATCAATTCAAATTATTGTTACTGGTCCCTTCAAAGTGTAGGAGAGGTGGCAGAGGGTTGTTTTTCTGTGTCAATGTTTCGTTTCCTCCCCGCATGAGAAATGACTTGGCGGGTGGAGAATTTACAACCTACACATTGCACTCAGATTGTGCCCTAAAAATTCAAAAAAACTTCCAACATTACTCCTCTTCTATGGTTATTTACTACAGAGAAAATCAATAGGTTCTCATTCTCTCTTACTTTCTTAAACCAAGCTAGTTGGTTTTAACATTAACCTCCTTTTATTCATCTTTCTGCCAAATTGAAAAGGTTTGACCTGAGGTGTGGAGCTAGACATTTTGTATCTTCTTACTAGTACAATGTTGTTTGGGGACTAGTTATATTATTGTAGATAAATGCAATACAAACTTTATGTGTATGATATTAAGGGAGCAGCGTCTAGACAGAGATTGGGTACCTCTAGACTTGTGTCTACCACAGGGATTGATAGAAAAATGAAATCTCTTAGTAAAGCTTTCCTAGAAAACCACATAAGCATTAATGGCTTTATTTATGGCAGTAATAATTTAAGCATAACATAATTGTGACTTCAGCCATTTAGAATAGCAAATGAGTCAGGGCCTGATGCATAACTCCTACAAGCAAATGAAATAGATTGGTTTTTTGTGTTTGGGGTTTTTTTCCCTCTCTTTAAAAGAGTACCTCTTAATCTGCTTATGTCATTAACAGAACGGTCATCAACTATGGCTAGTACTGATATTTTATTATTAGTTTAACTGCAAATTTTTAAATGCTTATGTGGTGTGCAAATTAGCTGCTGAAAGGCAGCCAGGAGTGGCAGGTGAAAATGGCAGGGGATGGCAGAAGTGACTGAATTTTGGAAATGGGATGTCTTTCTTAAAATA
Source organism: Pelecanus crispus (assembly GCF_030463565.1). Taxonomy (NCBI): domain Eukaryota; kingdom Metazoa; phylum Chordata; class Aves; order Pelecaniformes; family Pelecanidae; genus Pelecanus; species Pelecanus crispus. Next base: position 68,718,391 of record NC_134645.1, read on the forward strand.
GATCAACAACATAAGTCATAAAGAGATTTCAGGGAAACTCTAACTCCTACCGTTAGACAGTGAGGTAGAAACCTCTGTAGGGTCCCAAGGCTGAATCCAGAAAATGGCAAGGTTATGAGTATTGGAAAAAGTCAGTGAAATCGACCATCAATGGCTTTGCACTTTTCACATTACTGTGCTTTATCAGAGTATATGAAAATACTTTGTGTAGATAAAGTAAATTGATTTATGTGCCTCATGTTTGGGAGGACAAATTTTGAAGAGCCAAAGGAATACTATATTTGAACAGCTCTGTTTTGTGTGGAAGTGTGGACACTGAAAAAAGCTGTATTTTTTGAATTTTTGAAAAAATTTGAGGAACCTGAAAAATGTCCTTAAACACGTTTACCTTTTCGAAACATTACAAGACCATAGCAGGGAGCTGCCCATCTAGAGGCAAGGTCCTAAAGAAGAAAAACAAAAAAGATATACAAAAGCCTAATATGAATGACTCCCCTAAAAGCCTAGTATGAATAAGATGCAAGGAGCAACTTGCTCTGAGGTCAGTGTGACTTCAACTTAATTGTCAGTGTAGTAAAATCTATGGCCAACATTTTCAGAAGGGGCCGTTGGTTTGGGGTATCTTCAGAGCATTACCTTGGTACCCAAAGTTCAGCATTGCAGTATGTGGCATCCCAAACCAGCAGCTGCATTTGAATCTCATTCTTATTATTCTTTCAGAAAATCCATTGCAGTGTAGGGGCTGTAAGATTGTAGTTCTGTTCGTCATTATTACTGACTTGTTAACATTTCTCTCATGCAACTTCTGCTGTAGTGGATCTAAGGTTTATTATTATGACATAACCTGGAAAACATTTTAAATTTTTTTCTTCTCTTGGCAAGAAAATGCTCCCATTCTGGGATGAAAAGATAACACAAATGAAACCAGACAAGGATCATTACATTTGCTAATCTGAAGTGAGAGATTAATGTTGTACTCTGGACTAGTTCTAAAAAAATGCAGGGTTTTACTCCATTTTCAGAACAACACCTGCATCTGCTGAGGTGTGGAGAGAGGGAAAGGATCAACACTGATTTTCCAGTCTCTTTTATGGAATAAAGGTAGTGCTGTCATGTTTTGCAGCTTAACAACTTAAGGATTTGCATGTCACTACATCTTGTCTGCTGTCACTTTGTTAAAATCAGAGTACAAGAAAGCAAGAGAGGGCTCATTAATTACTTCAGCTTCTTGGTAGTAAGACATGCCTTTGATTTCAACTTTTTATTTAAAAATGTAAAGCAAAGTTACTAACTTTTGCTAGACTGTAAGGACAAAGGGCTCCTTCTCAGTCTTGGTGAGCAAGGGAGCAGTGAAATATATTGAGCCAGTGCTCTCTTTGTTACATTACTCATTACTGCTGGGACTAACTGGTTACTGAGCCCAGTGGCTGGTAAACTGAGATGAGTTCAAGGCCAGCCCATGGGTCCTTGCTCGTATACTGCTCTTCAACTTTTGTTGTTGTCCAGAACATACGCCGGGCCTTTCTGATGCAGAGGGTTACAATGCAAAGGTGCTCTGGGACCCAGCATGCTCCCCACTGCTCTGCTGTTTGTGAAAGATGTGCTGTCTGCTGCTCAGCATTGCAGGCGACACTCCCAGGTGGAGTCTTGCGTTATTAGTGCCCAAATTAAGCTGTGTGATGGGAAGATTGTCACACAGTCGCACAGCACTAGCTCTAGGTCTTGGCTGTTCTTCAGCCTGGGAACGGGAACTGCAAGGATGGACCAGGAAGGGAATGCAATGCTTGTGGCTTGCCAGCCTCACTGCAAATCAGCCCTCACAGCCCAAGCACTAAGGTGATTGAAATTTATTGCAAGCCAAAAAAACCCCAAGCCCCAGAACAGTTCTTTTGCTTAGAAACGGAGGTACATATGTAAGACAGAGCAACCCATATCGCTACCAAAACTTCAGATGAGATCCAGCAGGGACTTCCTGAAAATGCGGTTTCTCGACTAGCTTAAACTGATGAAAGTGTGTTTTGCTGCTGGAAGGGGCGTTACTGCTGTTTTGCCTGCCTTTGCTCACATACTTCCACAGTCTCCATCCAAGACTTCAGGTTACAACATTTTCTCTGACGTTACATTGAGATTTGACATCTCTAATTTCCATTCCTGTCTATGAAGCTTCATAAATTAGATATTTAATCAAGATGACTAATTTTAATGCATATTCCTATGAATTACCCTACTGTCTTACATCTAACCTTCAGAAGGCTAATATATTGAATGTATAACTCGGATGAGACATTAACTAGTAAGACTAAAGAAAACACACCAACTATGGTCTAATATTCAACTCAGCTCAAGGTAAATTTTTTATTCACTGTGAAGAAAATGGTCTCTGTTGTCTGGGTTCCAGCTTCAGTGTGTAAATTGCTATACACTGAAAATTGTCTAAGTTGGAAGGGCCCTTTGCTCATCTGGTCTAACCTCCTTCTAAAAGCAGGGCTGTCTTCAAAGTTGGATTGTTCAGGGCTGTGTCCAGCTCTGTTCTGAATATTTCCAAGAACAGAGACTCCACAGCCTCTCTGGGCACCTGTCCCTATGCCTGGCCACTCTCATGGTGATATTTATTCTTCCTTTCATCTAAGTGGAATATACTTTGCTGCAACTTGTGCCCATTGACTCTTGACCTGGCAGAGGTGTTCTTCTGAGAAGAGTCTGGATCCATCTTCTGAATAGTGCCTTTTAGGTAGCTGCAGACAGCATTTAGAGACCTGAGGCTTCTCCAAGCTAGACAGACTCAGGTTGTCACCCTTTCTTCACACATTGTGTGCCACAGCTCCCCACCCGCACATGTAAGTGATCAGTTGCACTTTGTGCAAACATGTGAAAAACATCAGGCAGTTCATTACCAGCTCTTGAACGAGACTTGACACAGAAGAGCCTTGGATTCAGGGTGAACATAGCCAGGCAGAGGGACATGTGGTAATGCAAAGGGGGAGAGTGCTCCAGAATATAATACCCAATTCTCTTGTCTTGTGCCAACATGACATCTGGGCCCTCTGCATTGTCACCCCTTCCTACAGCACGTCACAACTGCAGGAACAGATTTTTGCGTGTGCTCATGGAAGAAGCCTTTTCTGAGAAATATGTGGTGCAGTATGGCAGTTGCCAATGTGAATTTGGGCAGGATGAGACAGAATAGACACAGAACTGCTGGCAGTCTAAAGTTTTGCTGTGAACAAGCAGGGATCTCCTGTCTGTAACCTCATTTAACCTCACTGGAACATTAAATATCAGAGAACTGGAAAATCCTGAACATCCCCATAAGTGTTTCCCCTTTAACCTATTGGTGGGTCTGATTTTATTCATTTTTAAATAAGACCAGGTTTGCCTTATATGAGGAGCTAATACGATAACTAAGCCCATTTTGAGCACAAGGGTGCAAATATCTTTTTCATTGTTCCTTCCAAGGCTTCCAGAACAACCACACTATGCAAGAGGCATTCAATGTCAGCATTTCGGGGGTTCACCATTAATGGTCATGGCTGTGGATAAAAGACTGGTTGGCAAGTGATACCCTGTCACCCACTGTTGTGTCATATCCAATATCTTACGTTAAGGAGGCTTTAGGGGAAATAATAATAATTTTGAGGGGAAAAAAATTAATAGAAGTAGAGGTTTGGCAAAAATAAATGTTTTATCAGGAACAGCCCTTGCCAAGCATAACATTTTCTCAGGAGCCAATCTTGGCAAAATGAATGTTTTATCAGGAGCAGAAGTTTGGAGAAAGTAACATTTTATCAGAAGTGGAGACTTAACAGAAAACGCCTTTTTATCAGGAGTGAGGACCATGGTAATTTAAGGAGAAAGGCTTGCTGAAAGTAGAGTTTTATCAGGAGTTTTGCTTCAGGAAAATAGTGTTTCATGAAGGGCAGGAACTTTCCAAAAATAATGTTTGATTAGGGGGAGGAGATGGATGAAAATACCATTTTATCAAAAAGAAGGGGGGAAGGATGGATTTAGTGAAAGTAGTGTGCTAACAGCTTCTACCTTCCAATATGGGAATCTTTGCTCCTGGAAAAACATTATTTGCACACTGAGTGCTTGCCCTAGCTAAAATGCTGGTTTTGACAAGCTGTGCTGCTGATAAAATGTTTTTTTTGGCAAGCCCATCTCTCAGAGAGATGTTTTTAGAAAACTCACTTCAGAGAGAAGATGTGCAAATTGACTATAATACCTGCAGCAGAGCCAGGTACCTCTGTGAGCCAGATTTTCATCTGTTTATTAGCTCTGCATGGCTTCCCTTCCGCCTTTTGCTTTACAGTGATGATGTTGATGCACAGCATTTTGGATCATGAAACACCAGTCTGCTTCCAAATGTAGGCCTCCTTCATCATTCTGTTTCCCTCGGCTGCTCACTGACTCAGACTGGTTGACTCTTCTCCAAGTGTGTGTTATGCATCCTTTCCCATCGGGGTTCTGCTGCTCTCTCCCCACACCTGGAAGATTGCTTACGCCTTGTTTCTAACTCCTCCAGCCAGAGTTTGACACCACTGGGCTTGAGATGTCCCTGAATGCAGTGAAGGACCCAGTAGAAAAAGCCACATGGAAAGGTCTTCATTGCAACTTTTTCTGGTGGTAAGAGGCTAATCACAAAAGACTAAATCTCTTGTAAAGTACACTCTCACAAGGAGGGGCAGGAGAAAGGAAGGAAATGACAGGTTGAGTCACTTAATACATCTCCATATCTCATCACATCTCAAAGTCATCCTGTACAATACATTCATGCACTCCCCAATGGAGTTCTGGGCAAATACCCATGTCAGGAGTCTCCCATACGTGTTATCTGTAGGTATCACCACTATGAAGTAACTGGGACCATGAGTGAATGTAGGACTAGAGCCTCTTAACAATTTGTTGCTTGAATATAAAAGTTGAGATGGCATGCAATAAACTGGAACAGGAGAGCATCAATCACTACGACCGGATGGATGGGATTTTCCATGGACATGGCAGGAATTTGCAGGGCGTCATCAGAATCACTCACTGTTTATTTACAATGTCACTGAGCACCAGTGGGAAACCATGAGAAAGGCTGACTCAATAGCTATTTTTAAGAAAGGTGACAGGTGTGAACTGGTTGTCATAGGCCACTCCATTGTCCTCCCTTCCAGGTACCGTAAGACACTTGCACCAGGAATGAAATGTCTGGCTATTTTGAGAAGGGGGACTCTGAAACTTGTTTCAACTTGAGCTCTTCTTTTAAGGCTGTGAGAGAAAACATCCTGTAAGGAACTGGTGAATGAAAACGGACAAGCATATGTGGTGCAGTATGTTAACTACTTCAGCTGAAAACAGGATATGGGATGTGTGAAGCACATGAAAAATCCCACAGATCTGACCAAGAGGACCTTCATTTTCTTACTGTCATAAGGAAGCAAGAATGTCCTCCAGCATTTCAAAATTTTCCCAGTGCACACTGGCCTTTTATCCAGGTCCCACTGAAGCATTTCCACGGATGACTATTATAAATTAATGTTATTGCATTAGTGATTGTGCTTCATTGTAGCCTAAATCACTGTGCAATAAGTGATTGACTTATTACTTGTACTATGAGAATCTGCATATCATTGAGTTACTGATGAATTAATTGTCACTGTATCCCCTAAAAAAATATTTTGTTGTTTTATAATTTGATTCTTCATGTGAGAGAGGAGGGATTGCCTTTTAAGAGCAAGAGACTCAGGTAAGACTCAGTTTTCCACGGGTGTATGGATCTAGGTAGTGAAGGCTTTTAGAAGAACTCTAGATGTTTGAATCCATCTTTTGTGACTACCAACAGTAACTGGTAGAGACATTACACACAGAGCAGGGTAAGGTGGGTAATGTCTCCTCTTGGTACTAAGCAGCAAAACAAGCTGGGGGCTTGAGAGGGTATGGGCTGACGAGGGAGGCTTGAGGAAGACTGCACCTGGGTCTCTGAGTACTGCATTTCACATCAGGTTCAAATGAACCTCATACTCCAAAGAAAGTCTTACCTGAAATAGCTGACTAAATTTTGTTTTCAATTTGAAACTCTAGGAAACTACTTTCATGGAAATCTATTTGTATATGTTTTCCACCAGAAGCAGTAAATTCTTTCCAGTTCACTGGAGGTTTTGCCCAGGTGATGTTAACCCAGATTTACAGCTGTGACATTTCTGCACGTTTGCCCCTGCCGGAAAGCTTGGCTTATCTCTTCTGAACACCCCATTCGTGCCCTACGACTCCCACTGAAACACAGTATTCCTCCAAGGGCTCACCCGCAGAGCTGGGCTGTTCCCTGCTAGCTAGGGTGTAAGTTGCCCCTGAAGTAAATTGCCCTGCCCATTTCAGCCTCCGAGCTGGAGTATCCCTAGAGAGCACTCTGCTCCCCCTCCATGGCTCTGCTCGCAGCAGCGCTTACTCTGTGCTTCCCTTAAACAGGCAAGAGAACAACAGGTGCAGCAGCAAGAGGGCATCTGTCCCATTTTTTTTTCTGCTGGGTTTTTCAGTTATTATAAAGTACTTATTAATAACATAGGACTGTTGTTGATTTTTACACTTGATTCCCAAAAGATGATTTGTAATATGGTGAGGGTGATCTAGCCCTGTGCACTTACTGAGAGGGGCTGGAAGTATTTGTTTCAGGTTACACAAATACTTTGCTTGAGCAGAACCAAAGCAACATTTTGGCTTATCTGCTGAACAAAAAAGAAAAAAAAAAAAAAAGAAAAAAATTCTATTCTACACATAAGCCTAACCCCAATGCCAAGTAGTTTCTGTCGGAAATTGTTTGCAGGGCTCCTTCCTCGTGTAGGGTCTTTCTGTGCATCCCCAGCTGCAGTCCTATCATAGTCTTCCAGGAAACACCGTGACAGAAGGACCCACAAGACCTTAGACCTCCCCACCAGAAATGACTCTCAGCCTGATGCCATGTGTTTATTATAGTAAGCTATGTCATTGACCTCAGGGGGACAAGGGCTTGGCTCCTGGCTATTGAAATTACCACTGATCTCTGTCTAAATAGCTGCTGCATTTACAGCTAGGCAGAAGATTTTAGCAGCCGCAGAACAATTGAAGGGAGAATTCATAGTAACATTGAAAGAAAAATTATCATTTCTTTTTTTGAGAACAGTAAGAGACTAAAATTCAGCCTTTGCTCACTTTTATCATAATGGCATCTGAGTTTTTTTCAGACTTCTCCAAGTTTCAAATAATAGTACTTCTTCCCCCTCAAACCTTGTATTTCTCAAACTCTTAGTATTGTAATACCCTGCAATGCAAACATTATATTCAGTTCTCTTCCCCTCTCTCATTCAGGCCTTTTTGTCTTCCCTAAGAAAACTGCAACACAAGTAACATTCATGCCTTGTTTTCTCTACCTATATTTCTATCTCCGAAGGAAATGATATGATGCATTTAAATGACTGAGAGAGATCTTAAAGCTTGGCCTGTAGCTTAGGAAAGCTTCCTCCTCCCTCTTTTGTAAATGCTACTTTCTTTCTGTTTTTTTTTTTAAAGGAGCTTTAACCGCCAGGAAACTCCTTCAAGAGGGGGCCTACCATTTTCTGAGAAAATTAAAGCAGTTTTCTGGCTTGGGATCTACTGGACATGAATGTTGCACAGTATTTGTGTAATAACTATAGCATGCTGTTTAGCATAAAATACAGAACTGAGCAATACCTATGCATAAGTATATTTTTTGCCGTGGAAAGCTCAGTGCATGGGCTGGACAGCATTTTCCCTTGAGCCCACTGCAGGCAGCAGGGCTCAGTGCTCCTTCTCCGAAGTCCCACATCTCCATCCCGGGCAGCAGCCCCGCAACACGCTGCAGTGGTTACAGAAAGGATGGCATTTTTCCTTCTTCCTTCGAATTCGCCTGGCTTTGGGGGTTTCAGTGAGACCATTAGTGTTATTGAACTTAGCATTTGGTGGTTTATATATGATAAAGGGGTTATTACACAGTGATCCCTGTATGTTTAGGTCAGCTGTGGCAATCAATCAATGGACACTTTGCCTTTGACAGCACATGCTTCCATAAAAAAAATTCTCTGGCAGAGCCCTGTTAGCTAGTAATGACAGAGTAACCTCTGTCAAGTAATATATTTGATAAATTTTGCATGTGCTGTTGACTGACAGAAGCTCCAGCTTCCTGTCTGACCAGCATACACGGGCTTCAAAGAGCACAGAAACCCCTTTCTTCTCCCCGAAAGGAGCGCCTGAAATCCATGCGGGTAGAGTCAGACCTGCCTCTGAGGGGGGAATAAAACAATGCCGCACAAGGGAGAGCCGCTTTTATGCCTTTACAAAGCTAAACTTGCTCTTTCCCCTTTCCTTGCCTTTCCCTGTCACTCACAATTACCCGAGACTTGCCGGCTTCGCACGCTCGGCCGTGCAAAACACCCGCCTGGGCGAGTGGCTTGGGCTGAAGGAGGTAAGCCTCCCTCCTGGTCCTGCTGGCCAGGGCTGCCTATCTCTGGGATCGGCGGGGCTGCGGCGGTCGCCCTTTGTTTAGTCTGGGCAGAGGCGGTAATTGTCTGCAGCTGCGACTCCCGCGTCCTCGCTTGCCTTGGGTAGCTGGGAAGGCACAGCCGCAGCGCGGCAGGTCCACAACGGCGTCCCAGGTTTTTCTAGCACCCTGATGCTCACCGGTGTTTCAGCGTGGTCTGGCAGTGGGCAGCAAGCCTGGGCGGCAAGCTGCTCGCAACTCAGGTGGGCCTTGGCCACGTCGAAGGCACCTTCGCCATACAGACCCCCTCTGACGTCGTGATATTGTTGGGTAGCATGCCTGCTAGGCCCTTTCCTTGAAATGCCCTGGCCACAGGCAGAGAGGCACAAGGGGTTTTCTAGCCAGCCACGTTCCTGGTGTCTTCTCACCATCATATCCAGGCCAGGGAGCACGGAAGGCGTTAACCCTTCCTCTGTCAGCTGCTCCTTCAAGGCCAGTTTGCATTTCACCGTCGATACTGATGGCTGTCTTTAGCAGGTTATGAAAAAGTAAATTTCTGTGTAGCCAAGCAGAGCTCACATGAAGGAGGCTTAAACCCGCTTGCTCCTTCATTAACCACATGTATCTGTTTGTTTTGGAGAGAAGGGGATTTCATCATCTGCTTCCACAGAGGCACAATCTGATTATGTGGGATTAAGCCTGAAAACCACCCTAATCCTAAATGCAGCAATACATAAAGACTGTCAAGTGAGTGTGTGATCTCAGCTCCTGCGCTTGGCTGTATGGGGCAGACCCGTGAGGGAGGAGCTAGCAGCAGCACCCCACTGTCAATTACTGTATGGACTAATTGGAGTGTAATTTAAAGGGATTCCAAAGCCCACTTGTCAACAGGTGTTCTTTAGGGTATACTAATCAAAACAATCCTGTTTATGGAAAATGTTATTTAAAACCAACATGTAGGCTGCAATAATAAAGTGACAGAGTTTCTCAGCAATTGCAACATCGCTCAGTGAAAGCTGTCCAGAATAAGAAAATCTAAACCTGGACCCCAATCACTCATGTGTTCAAACCATTGCATTTAGAAAAGACAGCACCTTTTGCCTCTAAAATGTTCCTCTACTTTTCATATACGTATCTACTAATAGCAGAAGGAGTTCCTCTGGGACTACCAAAGCCAAATGTGTGCTGAAATAGAGTCTAAAAGACTATCTAATCATGAATTTTCTAAGTCTGTGGTTTTTATTTGTTATGAGCATACTTTAGGCTTTCAAGCGGAATGCAAAATGATGACACGGGCAGTTAAATAATACTCATCATCCAGCTGTCATTCATCTGGTAAAGGACCACTACAGAAATTATGATATAATATATCTTCAAAATATATTCCTCCTCTCTTTCTCTCCAACTTGAACTTGGAGATCATATCAGAGAAGGTGCATGTGGAGATTTTAATTATGAACTGAAAAGAATATCTCCACAATGAATAACCATAAGGAAAAGTGCTAAACTTTGGAAATGTAAACAATATAGCAATTCAAGCCAGCTTTAAAACTTCTGAGATGCAGAAGACTTAAAGATGAATATTTCTTCTAGTGGGATATAGAAATCTTGATGAGATCATTTTATATGGTGAAGTATGTGGTTGCACAGAAATAGTGCTTCATTTATTCACAATGGGAAACATCATTTTCATTCAGGAAATTTAAAAGTTATCATTTCAAAAATATGTGTTTGAGGAATACATTCATAGTAATTTCTGATGAAGACAGATCTTCCGAAAAGGCCAATTTCCGTCATTTTCCCTGCTACGTAAAACATTGAGCGTATGCATACGATGATTAATTAGGCACATTCCATCTAACTATTCATTTTGTGGAGCTTGAAACAGTGAGGAGGGATTGTTGTAGGTGAACTTAAACTTTCCCATAAAATATAGGCTTGGGGATAAAATTCTGGTTTTCCTAAAAAAAAGTGTCAGTAGCATGAATATTTCACCCACTGTAATTAAAATTTTACTGTTGAGTATGTGCCTATTCTCTCTCCTGCTGCATTTAACATCTTATGGAAGAAATTCAATTCACTACCAAGGTATTCTCTGCTCTAAACAGTCTTAAGCAACACTTTGAGAGAGTTATAAACTGTTCTTCCCCATCTTCAGTCTGCAAATGTGGTTGGAATACAGTTTTAAGCAGGATGAAGGATTAAACAAACAAAAAATAATGAAAAGTCAAAATATGCACACTGTGCAAAAGCATGGTCAAATACATTTTGCCTTGTGTAAACTTCACCCAGTCTATGTGGGTTTTAACATATTTCCATGACTTTAAATAAGAAAACATCTTAAAGCACAGCCCATGGGAAACCCAAGCTTGATTAGTTTTACCTTTTACTACAGCCTGCAGAGTGTAAAACACAGCACATCAGAATTGAATTTGTCATCTCCAGACCTCACAGGAATTTTAGGAACTAAATAGTTAGGAAGCATCCTGGTACTTCTCTTTGCTTTAATCATAGTAGAAGTTTCAATTTAAACATTCAGGAAATCTCCCTTATTTAAAGCAATCAACTCATTGCTGACAGGGTCTGGCTTTACTGTGTTTAATTTTTTGGCATCATGCAAAACTTGATTGGTTACAGCCAGTGCGTGAACAGGTCCTCTCCCTCCCCCTCCTTCCCAGAAAACATAAAAAAATCCCCAGATCTTTTCTGTATCATTCTCAGCCCTATGCATCCTAGTATGTGTGCAAACCAATGGGATATTAGTGCAAAACCCTGAATGGAAAATGTACATAATGACTAATATAGCCAAGGAAAAACTTACTGCCAAATAGCTCTTCTACGTCTTTCAGCTGCAAAAGCTTAGAATCCAATTTTTGGTCCAGTTATTTAACTTTTTTGACGCTTATTTTGCATGTGCCTCTTCTCATCCGGTTAGTTGTAGATTCACAACACATTTCTAAGATTGCAGCCTACTCTGGATGAAAGAAGAAAGCACTCACTTTCCCTGCCCCTTTGAGCTGTGGTGTTGGTATTCACATAAATTAGGCTGCACTCTCAGAGAAGGAACCTCTGGTGAGCCCTGAGGTTGGCTGTCAGGTCTAACATTTTAGGGTAAGCACTGACAACTGACCACAAAGTAAGATGTAACTCTTGATTAAAGACTGTTGGTAGGTTGGGCCATAAGTAGATAATAGTATGCCACTTCCATGCTTACTTCAGCTGATAAAGTATCTACAGACAGATCTCACATGGAAACCATATTACTTTGGGAATCTAGAGAGATGATGCCTTGGATCAGTCTCCTCCAACACTGAACTGCACTTACAAGACCCACGTCTGTGCATGTGAATCCATCACAGCTCGGGTGAGTGCAGGCTGGAAGAGCTCACACTCAGGGTCAGGAAAGGATGCCCTAAACCAGATAGGTTTGAAGAACACCAAGCAGTAAAACAAGTTTGAGCTACCTTCCTGGCATATTTTCCCACAGGACAGGGAAAAAGGTCATGCTATAACACACAGCTATTCCTAAAGCTGCAAAGATCAGTGCAGTCTGCATGAAACCTCTGCTCACAGATCAAAGAACTTTCAGCAGCTCCTTTCCCATGCTCTGCTGCTTTGCCCGCTTTCCCCTACCGTCTATCTGCAGCCTACTGACCCACACGTTCACAGAAGACAGTCAAACAGGGTTTTGTCCTGCTCTTCCTCTGCCCCGTGCCTGTGCCTGCACCTGCACTCACATGGCAGCATGTGGTCAAAGGTTGCCCACGAACCTTTGTGAGCAGCTGTTTGGAGGGGCAAGTTTGACGCCTCGGACAGGAAACCACTGAGCTGCCGGCCACCAAATTATGGCAATTTCATTTTTCCTCTTTCCTTCATGATGCTTTTACTTTTAACAAGAATAAGGATTTTTTTTTCCTGTTAACCAACATCCACCCTGTGGCTTTTTTCCAGCACAACAAGATGTTGAATCCCATGGAGAGCCAAAGAGTGATAAGCACAGAGCACTTCTGCTCACGGTAACCGTATGGTGGTTCTATGCCACTTCTTCCTTCCTGAGTTTTACTCAGATGGCAAGGTTCAGGTGGGATTGCAACTCTTTCTTTTCTTGGGGTAGGGAGGGATAATTAAACAGTTTTGTTTTGTGTCAAAATGTGTGTTTGTTTTTTTCACTCATTTTAGTCTGTTTTTATGTGGCTTCCCTGAAGCTGTCTAGATAGTTGGGAACGTACTCTGGGGAGGGAGGGAAGATGCTGGAGAAGAGGCTAGGGTAGAAGCATGCTGGTTTTCTGAAGGGTACTGCTTCAATTTTACCCAGCTAACACTAAGTAGAAGTGGTCATATTAAGTACTCGATATTTACAGATAAGTATTTCACTGGATAATGCCGTATCAATAAAAAAGTACACATTTTCAGATTCATATACAGTTTCTAGTATTTGCAGAGTCTGTAAAAACTCTGTCTCTGACTTTCCTCCTTCTCATCTGTGAGCACACTTACCTCAGAAAGCTTAATGAGTAATAATGCTGGAGTGTCCATCAGAAAGAAATGTCTCCATCTTCCCAAACATCTATGGACACTTTTGAGACTTAATTTACTCCAGCAAGCTGTTGCAGTTCCCTCAAGTCCTCCTGCAGTATAGATTTTTTTTTAAAAAATATTTTCTTATACTTTTCCTCAACTTCGTCCAGAGATCGAGATCCAAATGCAAAACCTAGGACCAGGAACATGGAAGGTATTTGTCTAACTCTTTGAAAGACTTAAACTTGTATCTGTATCTCTGAAAGCTGTGGAGACTTTTTTTTCATTAAAAAATAATCCAGCCACCAAGCCAGGAAACATGAAATTAATTCTTGCTCTACCCTTAATTGATTTAGTGGTAGACTTGGTGGTGTTAGGTTAATGGTTGGACTGGATGATCTTAAAGGTCTTTTCCTACCTAAACGATTTTGTGATTCTATGATTCTATGACTTTCTTCTACTGCCAGGAAATTTCGTGTCTTTTAGTTGTACTGGGATTGTTACACATGCTACAACTTATAAATGAATCAACATGATTACAGGTATCAAAGTCAACATGATAAAATATCCATAAAATGCATAAATATTGGTAACTTATGCAAATGATAAGACTGTAGACCCTAAATCAGGAAAAGTTTTCAGCATATTGGCTACTCAGTCTTATTTCTTTGGTTCCACTTTCCCAGTTTAAATTTGGACTGTCCTTGACACTGCCTTGAATGGGGGACCTGTGCTTGTCAGATCACAACTAAGAAGGTAATGTGAACTAATCAGAACAGCCATTAAGCTTGTATTGAGGACCTGACATTTCCTAATGTGAAACTGTGCTGCATTTCTCACCTTGCAGTAGTTCTGTAAGTCTTGCTTACAGCTGCAGTGGATTATTTCTTGAGGCCAAAGTCTGCGTAGCTCACAGGCTAACATTTCAGGTCAGCCTGGCTCCACTTGCAGAATTTAACTGCTGCAAATAAACATCTCTCTTCTTCAGTTTTTCCTCTTTTTTTTTTTTTTTTTTCCTATGGTCACATTCACAGATTTTCACCTTTTACATTGTTTCTGTGCAAGCTCTTCAGCTTCTGTTTATACCATCCCAAATGCAAGTTAGCGTAGTTCTCTGTTCCCTGTATTGTCCCTGTCTTTCCATTTGGTGAAAGTTTATTAAACAGAACATTACAAATAACACCAGATCACCCTAGTCTCCTGCTACCTACCGGACTGAGCATTGCTCAACACAAGTAGAATGTAAGAGTGGTGTAAATCTTAGACTATACTTCCTCTCCTGCTACTTAGGACCGGGTTGTGAACTCACACATGACTTGTTCAAGTACTTCTAATGTCTTGTGTGCCTCTTCTCATAGGAGCTAGCTGAATTCAGCATTGGTTTGCTTAACTTGAATTAAACGTTGGTTTGCTTAACTGCTTTTTCCAACTGTTGGTGAAAAAGAAACCAGAGTTCCTCCTTCAAGGGCAAGGTTCATGCTTCAGGTTGGCATGAACACCCCAAAAACCAAGGCGAAGCAGCAGTTCTCAGCATGTACCTCAGCAAAGTGGGGCAGAGTAAAAAGCAAGACCAGTCTTCTGGGGAAGCATGAAGACTTGCCAGTATTGCTGGTAGGTACTCCAGTACGTATTTGACATAGATCGGTGTAAAAGAATTGCCTTACAGTTGGGAGGGCAGGAAGACTCCTGATGCATCAGAGGGTCTTACAGCTTGCATGGGGTGTGAAAAGCCAGCTCCCTCTTCTCTGCAGCCATGCCCTTGCATGAAGGCACAGACAGCATCTGTTTTCTCTATGAAGGGTCATCCATTATAGCAGTACTTCACAAAGCTAAACCTACCTGCAGACACTATATTTCAGAGAAGACAAAAGAAAAAAAATCATTCATGCAACTTCTAAGACAGATCTGTCATGATCTTCACGTGGTTTAAATCAGCAGAGCAAATAATGCAGTTAATGATGTTAGGCTGATTTACATGAATGAAGTCTAAATCTGACCAATCACATCTTAGCTTTGGTGCACCTAGGTAAGACATCTAACATGTTATGCCTGTCAGTTTCCCTCTGATGCTTAGCACATGCCACTAAAGCTGAAAAAATGGATGTCCTGAGCAAGTATCACTGCATTACTGGCTAGATGCATTTTTTTCTTTTAATATTCAGGAACAGGGAATGAGAAGCAGGGACCAATAGTAGATGGCTGTATTTCCTGAGCAAACATGGCTGGAGCTACTCAGTGCTTCTAACTCAAGCTTGTGTAGTTTGCTAAAGATAATTTAATTTTCCTAATAAGGCTTGATCCAAAGCTGAATGGAGTCATTAGAAATACTTTTTCATTAACTTCAGAGCATACTAATGAGACTGTTATGATACATGTCTTGGTAAGCACAACAAGGGAGCCCATCAACATTAGACAGCCATCACAGGGCTATTGATGGAGAAAGCCTGTGCAATGACAGACTTGTATTTGTCTCTGGAGATCAACTGTGTACTAAGCATCTTGGCAGAACATATATGAAAATTTTGGCCAGAGATAAATTCATGTCTATCAAAATGTAATTAGCATTATGTATCCTAAGTCGTCTCATACTTTTGGAGTGCAGATGAACCTCCTGCTTTATGACTCTGCTGACCAGTGTTGTATAAAAAGTCCAAAATCAAGCACAAGATTAATTTAGGTTCCTGTTTCCAAGAGGCTTAGCCTCAATTTCTGCATTCAACAACTTAGTAGCTTGCTATTCTTTATTCTGGATCAGCAGTCTTTGGCTCTCTATCCTATATAGGTAGTCATGTTAAACTGGAGGGTGTGAATCTGATAGAATAAAACAAATCTAACCAGACGTTATAGACAGAATATGCATAGTACTAGGAATTAAGCCTCTATGGAATGCAGATTTACAGTGTGGTATTTCTGTGATGAAATATATCCATATTAAATAACTTGAGCTTTAGAAAAAGAAATCTGGAGTCTTAATAAAAGCTAAAAAAACCCTTCACATTGTAAAGATGGAAGTCTCTCAACATGAAGACTTATGGGGTCAAATTCCAATGCTCTCAATAACTGTTATACAAATCTGGATGAAATTCTCTGAAATCAATGGATTTGCTTCATTAGTACAACTGGTGAAAAAAATTGGCCCACTGGATAACTGATGTTAATGCACACCTATCCAGGCAATTTCAAGCTAAAAGAAAGGTCTGAGACATTAGATGCAATCTCTTATGATGATTAATATGCAAGAAGATTGATAGGTCCAAACTTCCATCTCAGATATTGCATCTGGATTCCAGAACAATATCGAGAAATTTGTTGTGAATACTCAAGCTTTAAGACAACATTGCCCTTCAAGGTGCATAAAGAATAGTAAATAATATTTTTTAATTCTTTTGTCATATTCTTTGCTGTACAGAAAAAGATGTTTCACACATTAAGTAGGCAACTTCAAGACACTATACAGAATAATTTTAATCTACAATAATCCAGAAAGGAAAGCCAAACTACAGAGAAAGCTGAAAAAGAGGTAACACAGGAAAGAGGTATATTAAAAAGATCACAACATAACTGAATGATATTATGTCATTGGAAGGCCTACTGTAATATTTTTAGATTTTTTTTTCCTTTTCTAGGTTTTCTTAAAAGAAAAATATATATGAATAAACTGGTTTTTGTAAGTTATGTAGTAAATATAATTAAAACAAAAAATACAAAAATCAATTTTAAACAGTAAATAGACTAAAATACTTTAAGCAATAATTTTTGCAGTTTTCATTTAAGCCGTAAGGATATCAACAGTTTTTCTTTCTGTACATGGCTGAACGTGCATTTCCTTGCTGAGAGCAGAGAGAAATTAGAAGTTCTTCTTGGACAATAGACTTGACTACCCATGGAATTTATTTCTCTATGTACTGAATCACTGCTAGAATTAAATTAAAAACCAAAACATACTTTCTTTTTTCAGATGCGCATTTCTATATTTTCAGCCTGTTGTGGGACAGTTAAAACCAATTTTCATAGTCCTTGTTCAAGTGAGTTGACCTTGTGGAAATTTCCACTGACTTCAGCTTGTAGCACTCAACACCTCCAAAATGCAGGCTCTGAGGATCTTGCCTGAATTAAGCCATCTTCAACAGTCAGGCATACAAACTCCCTATATAAAAATGGAGACCTTTAAATGGATTAAGGTAATGAGAAGAATCATCATCAGTGACTGAATTTCTCAATTCCCTTCAGTGCCAGCAGCAGTAAAAGAGGTCCTGAAATCCCAGGATACCAGAGAGTGAAGTTCTGTAAGGAGCTGTAAAGCTGCTTGCTGAGAACCCCATTAGAAACAAAGAAAATGGCGCGTGGACAGAGAGGTTTGTGGGAGCAAGGCTGAGGTGGGCATGTCTTTGGTCTAGAGGACAAACCCAAAAAAGGCTGTGCCCTGTGACTCTAGTGAAGAAAATTCCCGAAGGATTAAACTTCCTCAAAGGCATCTTTCCTGCCACTGCTTTGGCCATGAGACCTGATCCATATGGTTTAGCCTCCATGGTGAACGCAGAAAACAAAGAACCCAAAACATGGGGGCACCTGAAAAACGTGGGTCATATTCCTCTCAGCACCAACCTTTGCCCAAGAGGTCCATAAACTAATAACTCACTTTGTAGTAAGACAATCTTTATTAAGGTCAAAATAACACTGGAAAAAAATATATAAATCATTCTTAAACTGAAGAATAATGTCAAGCAGGGGAATAAATATAAACTGACACATAAATTACAACCGCAATATATGTATAAAATCAGCAATACAATGTGATTTATGAGACTATACCCTATGATCCCATGATTCAAGACGCCAGTAGGTCCAACAAGCATATATAATTATAATAAAGCCAGGTTTTCCAGAGTGACCTATTTGGAAAACATATTGTTATTATTAGGTTGCTAGTGCATTCACTGGATGTAAATCAATCTCTTCACTGTAGGTGTTGACAGTGGCAGTTCTGGACATGACAAAACTTTATGATACCAGAGCATCAGCGGTCCCACCTGCAGGATTCATTCATTATTTATATATTTGGGGGTTTTGACCAAGACAACTCCCAAAGATGGTAACTTTTTGCTCTCTTAGTGTGGCCTTCCCCTTGTTATACAGCCTTTTCCTTTACCCCTTACTCAGTATTAATTACCTGCTGCTTTGCATGTCATTAACTTGGCTTCTTCTATGAGACCAAATCGCAGTCAGGTTCAAAAGACATTTAGTCTTTTTTTTATTAGTGGCCGGAGAGGTTACGGAGTTGTTAGCTGACTTCAAGGCAATGAAACACATAGACCTGCTATTTTATTAGAGTGAGACCTTATGTTATGTTTAAGAACAGCTTTGGGGAAGACCCGTGCCAACAATCATCTAAGGCAATGATACAATTTATTGCTAGAAGTCTTCCTTTCACCAGGGCACAAACGCTTAGCAAGGACTGCAGTTCAGCCCATTCTGACAACCCAGCTCACTGGGATGAGTATCCTCGGCTTGCCAGTGTTATAAACTTTAGGCAGGGGGTTGTGCAAAGGTGGGGGCTATGCAGACATCTCTTTGTGGCTCATTTTTATAGGTGAGGTATGCAGGGGGGATGATCAACCTAAATACACATCAGGTGGATGGATGAGGCTGATATGCAGTTTAGCTATTATCTGCCTGAATCTCATACATGCTAAAGGTTTTTTAAATTGCTCTGAGTTCTTGCCTAGTGCCAGCATGCAAAAAATTCTCTGTCTACATGGCCCAGGGGATCAGTCATGTCACCAGTATCACACCAGTGTCACACAGAGGGCAAAGGAGACAAGAGAGTCTGCTGCAACCATCCAGGCAGGATGTCTTAAGTATCCCTCCCTCTAACCTGAGAAGGTGGCAGTAAATATTCTCCCTCCTTGGCTTTCCAGACCCCTTCAGGTAGGTCAGAGATAATTTGGTACGGCTGGAGGGAAGACATACACACTGTGTATGTGAAGCTGGCTTTCCCTCCCCTAGTTACATGCCCTGAAATATATCCACATGCTCGTGGTGTCTCTTTGTTCCCTTGAACAGGAGGGAGCTCTTGGGCTTGTGCTGGTGATTCCCAATGAGTTCAATGAGTCAAACCGGGAAAGAAAAAAATTAGAAAGGTCAGCTGGTATTACTGCTTTCTTTATTCTCCTGAGTCTCTGGAGCTCTGTTATCGTCTTCATGTGCTATGGTGAATAGACCCAGTAAATAACTTATGCCATGCCCTAATGAGTGCTTCCAAAGGAAGCCAATTTAATTAAATTACAAGGCAAAGACATAAAGGGGATACCATCCTGCTTTAATTCAGAACAGTTATGAATTTCGTTAGTAAATTCTAGAATGGTTTACAATTCTGTGCTTTCATTTTGAAGTTCTGGACAATGTCCAAAGTCAAAAATTAAAGCCATTTTCTCATCCAAATACACCCTCATCTCAGCTTCCAATTGCACATCAAAAGATTCCATACTTCCCTCTTCAAAAAAGTGAGGTCTTAGGTGCAGGAAGCATCCCTCCCCCTCCCTGTGTCCCCATAATCCTCTCACTGCCTGTTCTATGGCTGGTTTCACTGCCCTCCCAGTACTGGGGTCAGCTAAGCAGGGCAGGGCAAAATGCAGCAGCTTGACTTTGAGGGCTTCAATAAGTGACCTGTAGGCTTCATCTGCATTGTTTTGTGTCCTTTTAATTTTGTTAGAGGTTGGAATGGAAAAGAAGATAAAAGAGAAGAAAAGAAACCTGGGCTTTCTTCCCCAAGCACCCTGCTCAGGATCAGTCTGTTAAATGCTTCCAAACAATTGTAAAGGCCAAGTTAGGCTTCAGATTTATGATGAAAATACGTTTTTTTTAACTCAACAGCATACAGTACTTGGTACAGGGCCTAGTGTAGTCAATTGTCATTCATTTAGTGCAACTTTCCTTTGACTTCAGGCAAGACCTTTGTTCCTAATGTAATAACTTATTTAATTCTCTAGTGGTTCTCTTTCTTATAGCTATTCTTTGGGGGAAAAGGAGTCATATTTTTATTTTTCTTGCAAAGTTTCACCAGTGAAATATATGAAAACAGAGTGAATGAAGCTGTAGATAGAGCAAACAAATAAAGAAAACCCTTACAGGGTCTCAAATAAACTTCATTTGCTCCCCGTCTCCCTCGCTTTTTCTTGTTTCATCAAACAAAAGAAGTTCCTTCTTTCTTCCATGTTCCTACTTTAGTTTAGAGCGCTTTTAATTTTTTTTTTAAAGGACAGCTGTTTGTCATGCTCTAAAGGTTAAAGCTGGACTTAACCAGCTTACCCTGTAGAATGAAATGTAAAGTGAGGATTTTTTCAGCACAAAGACAAGTATTTTATATACTGTGATTTTCATGGAAGGTTATTTTTTTTAAACAGTTCATAAAGTGACTGTGTTGTGACCGGAAATTATTTCTAGAAGTCAACTAATAGCTACTTTCTCCTTCCTGCTCTCATTTATACTTTATAAGTTTAGTGAAATAAATACTGCTGAAAAAACATCTTTTTGGTTTCACTAATAGGAACATAAGAACAAATTAACTGAAGGTTAGTGAAGTTTCACTGTGTTACCCATGGCCTTGTCAATCTTTCTAGTCTCTGGGATTTTTTAAATTTTATTGTGGATATGGTCATTGTCTTTCCTTTATATTTTACAATGTTCTTCCAGCAACACAAGCTGAAGGCAAAGGTACAAATCTTTGAATTCCCTGTGAAAAAAGTCATCTTGTTTCCATCTTTCTTTTCCTTTCTAATGATGATGATCTCACTCCTCTTCTGTAGTTCAAAACCACATTTGTGGCTACCAATCAGTCGCAGGCTTTCAGCCAAGCGTCACTCATGTCTTCGGCCTTCTACGCCACAAATGATCCCTAAAATCCCTTTGGGGTTACAATATTTACACCTTTACAGCTAGATAGCTGAGGAAAAATAAAGTGGGCAGAGCCTGCTGAATTATTTTGGCATTTAAACTACTTTCCTGCACTGAGAGTGAAAGCATATCAGTCCCACTTAGAAGAAAGTTAGTCAGTAATGAAGTCATCAGCATCTCGTGTCAGTGCAATGCACTAAGCTGTCAGAAGTTGTCTCGTGGCTCTTGCTCCTCTCTGTTTTCCTTTGTCATTGGTCTTTTGTGCCTTCCAACTTCCACTCCAACAGTCAGGGCTACTCAAGGCAAAGGCTGTTTCACAGACTCCAGCTGTGCTACTGGGATATTTAACATCTTCTGTCATCCCAGGCATTGAAGTGGATGAATAAAAACATGATCATACAGCAGAGACAAGTAAAAGAAAATCTCATCTGCCTACAGTCCACAATCCTCATTTATTCAAAACCTGGTCTAAAGCAGGCGTAGCCCTTATGATATTTTGTAATGCACAAAGATGCATCTGAAACTATCTTTATCAACACAATCTTAAATTTATCTTTTTTATTTAGAGCAAAGTAAGGCAAAACATTTGTACATGACTTCACATAATCCTCTGTGCAAACATTCTACAAATCTAATTAACATTAACAGAGGAAATTTTGAGAAACAGCCAACAAAAAACAGAGTACCATAATAATAATAATAATAAAAAAGGTTATGATGAGGGCTATCTAAAAGAATTTTTGGTTACTCTGAAGTCATTTAACAGCAGCAAAAACAATTCTGTTCAGTAATTTTTAGACTTGGAGAGTTACTGTGATTTGGCAGATGGGAAGCAAAAGAAATGACGAAATCATGTACTTTAAATGATGTAAAAATAAATCAGCCCATGTTGAAATGAGAAAGACTCACTTTCTACCTGCCATGTCCATTGTGACTCCCTAGATATTCTTTTCTGAGAAAGAATCAAAATCCACATGGTTGTTTACCATCATTAAAAAAAATACAATTTGACACAGATAGATGCTTTGCTGTTTTCATTATAACATTAAATCAATTTAGAGCTGCTGCAACCCACTTTGCCCAAGGAAGGATGTATTTCTCTGCAAGTCTTGTTTTCTAGCTTTATTAAACTGTGAATACAAGAATCATGCATGACCTGCAAAGGGTATAAGGTCAGTTGGGTTACATCACTATTGGTATGTGAAACAGCTGTCAAAAATGCAATAACAATACACTCTGGGAGATTATGGAGCTGGAGGATTCTAACATATGCAAAGCACAGAGAGTGATTTTTCAAAGAGGTGTGCGCTGTCATCAACATTGGAGAGCGGAGCAACTAAATTCCTTCAGTGGATTTTCAAAATGTACCTTGTAGTGCTAAGACACATGCAACCTTCTTAATTCAGCCTTTTATTTAAAAAATACATTTTTTGTAGGAAATTATTGAGTTTCAGCTTTGTAAGTAACTGAGTCCTGATACACAAATTCTCAGTGCTTTTCATGTCGTTAAGCACTATCTCCAGGCTATTCAGAAGTCTGTACTACTTCTGCAACCCTAATACGGTGAAACAAACAGCCAATATCTTACTGCTAGGTCACCCAAAATGTGTGACAATTTGTGATGCGTCTGCAAACTGAGTGTTTTGATCAGTCGTACAAAGACCAAGTAACTAAACTGAGAAAATTCCTTCATACTACTGAATAATTCAGTGTAGTAATAATAATTATAACACAGTGGAGAGTTCAGTGAAAATTAGAGGTAAAAATAGATAGTAGGTATATTAATTAGGCCCAAACTGGAAAGGCTTCTGTGATCTTGTATTTAACGTTGGCACTGGCCCATCTTACAACGTCAGCCACTAGCTTTCACCCAGGGAAGCGCTCAAAGTGGGTGCTGAAATTTCAAGATGACTTTTCAGAGCTCTGTGCAAGCCGCCTCAATGTGATTTGGCTACATGTTAACCATTGGTTCAGAATGGGTGGTGTTACTTATGCCCTTAATTACCCCCTTGAAACAGGGCTTTAATTTCTTAATTGTTCACTGACTCCTAATTCAACTTCCTTAGAGAAGGTTGTCATTTTTCCTTTCATTTGCAATCTGTTTCATTAAGCTGTGTCTTCTGTGTTTCCCTTGTAAATACAGTAACAGTAAAGACACTGTGCAGTATACCTTAAAGTGCTATCCAACCTCTATTGAAATCCTGATCCTTTAGGGCAGTGTATTTCCTGTACACACATGTATCTCACTAGCAGCTGTTCCCAAATATATTGAAGTCTCTTATTTTCAGGTTTTTCCCACTGCTTTCCCATGCCTGCCTTTTTTTTCCCCTCTGACAACCATGTCACATAAAAATGTTGTCAGATTAGCTTCTAATGGCTTTGAAATGTATCATAAGAGTGGAAAAAAACATTTCAAGAGACTGACTTGTTGCTTATGTTAGTCTGGTACTTTTTGGCAAACAAGTTATGCAAAAAAACAACCATGAATCTTTAAATTTTTGCTGTATGAGTGACACAAATACAAACCTCTACAAGAAGTACACTTTTTTTTTTTTTTTAATATTTCTGCTACAAAATGGATGTGGAAGATTGTGTGTGCATGAAGAACTAAAACTTTTAATAAGAAAAATGTGCATCTTTATCAGAGTATTCAGTTTAGAAATAGCATAAAGCAATAAACGAACATTGTTGCCACATTAATGATTTTCAGCTACAAAAGCTACAGTAGGAAAATAAATGCCAAGTACTTTACCTACATTAACTTGCTAGAAATTTCAGGTCCTCTGTTTGTGCAGCAATGAATGAATGATAATAAAATGCAAGGCATTAGTCATACCAAATATTTTGTAAATACCATGTAGAATCAATTGCTGGAAACTCTTTGGTAAATATTATAAACAAGAAACGTGTTTGTAGAAATTAGGCTGACTTACTGGCAGAAAGATGGGTTACATTTGTAGGTGTTCTTTGCAGAGAATCATTCAACCAGCTGTACCATGTACATATTCAATATTAATATATATCACTAATGTTTACATATAGCAATGAGATGTACTCTGGGGGAAAATGAAGCTTTATAACACATTTGTCATTCAGTTTTCTTTGTCAAATTACTAAATGTGATTCACCCATTTTAAGCTCCATCTCTTCCAGTAGAAATGTGAGGTTTATACAGCCTGCTTCCCTATAGCAGTGATTTTCAGACCAGGATTTGGGAGACTGTAAAAGGTGTCTAAGAAAAGCAATGGCAGAAGAATTATTTGCACTGTGCAGAAGTTCTGCATTAGAAGACATTGAGGAAGGATCTGAGTAACAGAAAACAGTAAGATTACTATTTCTGTATCAGTAAGACAGAGAATTTATTCAGATCATCATGCTGTTTATCATGAAAATACAAGATTAATTTTAGAAACCCAAGATGGATGGTTTCACCGCAGAACTCTGGAGAATTTTCTTCTAAGTAATATACCTCAAAGATATTTTCCTTACAAACTGAATTATACTTTTCTTTTCATCTTATTCTTCCTGATTGTTCCCTCTTACATCATCATGGTATCCCCACTTTCTTTAGTGTTATTTTTCCAGCATTTGGAATGAGTTATTGTGTCCCCTCATTAATGATCACCTAGACATGCTACACACTGGTAGCTCTTTTAGGAGACTCCAAAGTTTCTCACTGTAGGAATACTCCCAGCTTCTTTCACCAAGAAAAACACTTCAGGTGTTAACTCTGGACTTGGCTTCCAAAAACACTTGCCTTGTCCCAACTTTCAGTAGTGCAAATACCTATCATAAATACCACCATCCATTATGCGTAATGATAAAAAACTGAAGTCTTTAAACAGAGATTTTCAGACTGGCCTCTATCCTACATGACTCAGAGAATATTTTTCAGCAGACAATAACTTCAGTGAAATAATATGTCAGATTTTTTGTATAAAGAGAAGATTAGCATCAAATTATGAGACTGCTTTTGGCCAAACTACTGGGGAAAATAGAATATGTTAAAGTAGTGAAAAGTTTTCTTCTGCACAGTATTTTTATTTTCAGAATTGTCCCAATATTTAAAAGGAACTGCAAGGAAGAAGAAATGAGATTAAATTATCCTGAAAATGATACATTCGCCAGGTTCCCGATGGAGACCTGATCTAGCTAATACTCGTATTATCTCTTACACCTGAGTGCTTCAGAAGCAGGAATGTGTCAGTCCTCAAATGTCCTGTGGGGAAGAGGACTATTACTGCCCCATTTTACAGATGGGATCATGGAGCAGAGGCGGACAGTGGCTCCTGGTTCACAAACACTGCCACTGATGGAAAAGCATTAGTCCTTTCTTCCTCTCATCCTGCCCCAGCATTGTCCTTCTCTGTGTCCCAGCAGAAACATTTGTGTCACCACCAATCAAATCCTAAAACAGACACTGTCCTGTGTTAAAAATGAAATATTTTCCTTTGTGGAGGGGGAGACAGCTGAGGCAGTTCCAGCACATGTATGCCCTGCCTTGGGTCCCCGTGTGGCACCTCTGCTGACTACACTGCTGCTTTTGGTGGCAGCTCTGGACCTCCTTAGCATGGAAAAACCTGTGCTAAAGCCTGTGTGGGACTTCAGCCCATGTGCTTTGTGCAAAGATGTCTCTGGTAAAGCAAGGAAACTGCAGCTGCATCTCCCAAACTTGAGGCAGTAACTAATGGCTGGATCAGCCTTCCCCTCAGTACTGAGCTGGGAACCTGCCTAGCTTAAAATATAATTTTCTAGAGCTACAGAGCACCCAGGAGTAGCCAGCAAAAATTTATTAAGTGCATAGGTAATATAAGTAATCTTATTAACATCCTTCCAGGACTAACTCTAGTATTACTAAATTTACTGTATGCCAATAATATTTAAACAAAGATCCTTCACTGACCTGTCTTTTATTTTGTTATTAAAGGTCAAAAAACAAAGGGAAAAAATGAGCCCCCTATAGGAATTGTAACTGGAACTGTTTAAAAATAATTGAATGTGTAGCTGTGGGTATAGCCTACAACATAAAGTAGCAGCAGCTATAACATTTCTTCTCTGTAGGGCAGAAAGAAGGGTGGGCTGGAAAGAAGGCAGTATATACCTGCCAGCATTTTGTTGGCACATACATACACAGAAGCATCTCTTCTATCTTATGTTGAAATTGTGGGCATTTGGGGACAGTCACCTGACCATATAACAGCCCCCTGTAACAATATGTCTTCAGAGTGGCGTTATTTTTTGACTCTTATTTCAGCTCCGCATTTTACTCCATTCATCATGCCCACACACAAACTGATGCTGTCAGTCTCTGTGGGATGATGAGGTTGAAAACAGAGGTTAGAGGCAGCTTTTCACCTTCATTCAGCTTTCTCATTTTCCCAGTTTACTCGGGAAGATCTAGCTCACAGGCACAGAGGCTTTTTACAAACAGCTAGAGTTCGTGAAGACATCGTGTTTGTTCCTTGGCCATTGGTTAGTGACCTTAAGCTAGAGGATGCCTCTCCAAGGCCATGCCATGGACATCACTACGCATTATTTGTTGCTACAGATCCAGATTACTTCATCTGAAGTGATTATGGTTAGGCTACATAACTCAGCTATTCAAAGGTGCTCAGGGTCATCCCATCACCCCCTGCCCCCTGTTTCCCTCCTTGTGCGCAGAAGACACCGTTCCCCAAAAGAGTTCGGTTTGGAACAACTCCACTTACTGCAGCAAGAAAGGATTAGGGAGATGCCCCGAGAAGGCCAACAGAAATATCTAGGGGAGCACCAAGCTAATGAGGATTCAATAGCCCAGCGTAGCTTGGCAGCCTGGCTCCTGGCACCTCGTCTAGGCTAAAGCTGGTACTCAAAGCCGAGGGCCAATATGCTGCCTGACTCTGCAGTGAAGACATGCTTAACAGGTCTATTACATTTTCCACATAAGGGAAATCCACCACTATTTATACCCAGCTTAGTACTTCAGATTCAGGCAGAATACTTCTGAAACTACATCCATCCAATATTAATAGCATCTGTCTCGCAGATTAACTATCACATTGTGTTTTTATTTAAACATCATCACTGAGCAATCACTCACTAAATTATTTAAAGGAAACAACAAAAAATCGTTTTAAGGTCACAAGAAGGATGTCAGCGGGCCAGTATTACTAAGCATTTTAAAACCTGGAAGATTTCATTTTAAGGAACTGTAATAATGCCTTTCTTTGGCATATGTAATTCTATATTTTATATTTATGAAGATGGACATTTCTGAAGTGTTTAATGAGCAGCAATATAGTTGCTCAGTTAAAATGCAGAGCCTTATACTATTTTTAATATTATCCAGTAAGTAACTCAGTGCCATATGCTTCTGTAGTTTGACTGCCAAAGAACGCAGCAAGTTGCTTTGGAGGCTGCCTCTGAACTCCACACCCCAGCCAAAACCACGTCTGTGGTACAGAGCTATTGATGTCCTACCAGCGTGGAACATAAAAATGGCCCCACAGAGAAGTTACACAGAGGCTCTGCTAACTCCATTGAACGGGATGTGGCTTGGAGCGATGTGTGGAATCAGGGCAAAGCTTAAATACTAGACATGCTACACTGGAAAAAAACAGTACAATCTTGCAAACAGCGAGGTGCTTACACCTCTTGGTTGCCGATGACCTCTTCTCCCCAAAGCATAAGCCACATATAAACTTTCATGCACCATCTTAGGGTACATTAAATGTTTTGGACTGGGAAATGGCAAGAGAACCATTCCACTTCTAACTTTTGCCGCCTACCTCTCACCTCGGCAGGTATATGTGACTGAGCTAGAAATGGATGCATGAAGGTTAGAGAATGGGAAAAGAAAAAAGAAATTATCATCAGCAGTAAAGGGTGAACATGAACAGAAATTGAAAGGATCTGTTAGCTGTACACATGCTTTCATTTTGTTGTCTTGCTTTGCACTATATAGGTTATTTTGTACAATGTTTATCTGTTAGGTACAGTATCTAATTCTTTACTTTTTAATTGTTTATCATACTGGGCCAAGCTTAAGCTCCCATTTTGCACTGACTGAATTGCTTCCATAAACTGTAACAACTAAGCACTCTTCTATTGCCATCTTTTTTTTTTTTTTTAACACCATGCAAAATTGCTCTGTTGCTCGGTAATCATGAGAAGCCAAAAAAAATTCCAGCATTTTCATTCAGCACTGGGTACTCATTGATCAGCCCTGCACTGATGGGACCCCCGATATAATCTAAAAAACAGACCCAAAGATGCGTACCAGGACCTCTTTAAGGTGCATTTCCCACGGCACTGTCATCCTGGGACTGCAGTAATGTAATCAAGAGACTCATTACAATAAGAAATTGCTTCATTTCTAAATCAGTTCATTTTGCTGTATTAGTGCTGATTTGGTGGTAGAAGTGTGATGTGATGAGAGCTCTGAGCTCAAAACCTTGTTGTGTTTTTCTGGCTGCAATAGCTGGTCTATAAAAGATGGAGCCTCTCTGCAGGCTTTGCTTTGTTAAATGAAGACAGATA
This sequence comes from Pelecanus crispus, assembly GCF_030463565.1. Lineage (NCBI taxonomy): Eukaryota > Metazoa > Chordata > Aves > Pelecaniformes > Pelecanidae > Pelecanus > Pelecanus crispus. Next base: position 68,746,775 of record NC_134645.1, read on the forward strand.
AAAACCTTCTCTCTCCTGTCAACAAAGCAGCTGAACCTCCTGTGCTTAATATGATAGAAAACAACAATTAAAATAAAATTTACCTCACGCATACACCAGTCTTAGCCTATCTGGACATTTTCTATACAATTTAATATTTTTGGCCTAGAAACAATAATGGTTGAGAAGGGACATAAATGGAAACAAAGGAGCAACAAATCTGAAACAGATGTTAGGGAGCACTCCCAGCACAGGAGAGCTGATGTGCTGAAAAGCTACCTGGGGGCAGGACATTAAAAGACGCCTCTCAAGAAAGCCTGTGAGGAAGAGCAGAACAATGGAGGAAGGCTTGATCAGGATACCTCCTCGTCCTTCACACCTCTCATTTTACCACCTCAGGGGATTCTGCTTTTCTTACACAACACAATTCTGTGGCCCATTCAAGCCTACTTTAGAACAGAAGTAAAAATGTGAGGGAGAAATTTTGAGTGAATTTCAGATTAAAAGAGTAAGAAGAAATAAAAGCACTGTTGTGTTCTTTCCCCTCTAACAGAAATAGGCAAGTTCAGCCCAGGATGGGACTCTGAGGGGATTAAAACCCACCATCCAGTATCCATATGTACCATTAGTACTTTGTTTATTAAGCAGGCAATTTTCACAGTCTGGAAGATGCATGGGAAATGAATCTTTAACCAGTGCTGATGACCATGTCAATAGCTATGCAATTGATAGTGTGTTTTTTAAGATTGTCTCTAAAATACCAAAATTACTACCTGTTGAATAAGGCACCCACTATGATCAGCCCCCCACAGCCCATTCAGTTATCCTTACTGATTAACACTTAAAGCATCCTGTAAATTATTTTGCAATCATTGACATAATCCTTCAAAACCAGGGGAAAGACAGGCCTAGCAAGGGGGACAATGAGTCAGAAGGTAACATGGATTTCTTTGTCAGGGACCTCAGGACTCAGTCCTCGATTCCCACCCTCAGTCTGCTATGGTTACCTTCTCAAAGAGGGCATTTGCATGTTTCTGTCTCTTTTTAAATGTGAACAGAAACACACAGGGGAATTCATTCCTTCAGGAAACCAGAGGGTCTGTACTGAGTGCTTCAGGGGAGGATTTTCAATTCTCCACACTCCTAAATCCTGCGGACGCTCCTCAGACCCTGTTTGTTAGTGCCCATGGGATATGCGCTAAGGATGGCGGTGATGAGGGACCAGGAGGTGAGCTCTGTACTGCTGAGCCCAGAGGCAGTCTAAATAAAGAAGCCTGAATTACATTACAGCACTTGTGACATATGACTAACTCAAAGACCGAGCTTTAGCAGCAATTTTCTTGATGATCAGCTCCAGAAGGCAAAACTCAGGCAATTCTAACTTCTTGGCATTTCTAGAGTGACCAGTTCTTGTCCACCTTCGCAGGCAGTAGCAGGAAAGAGTGATGCTTGTTTGAGGTGGAGTTTTAACCAGTTCCTGGCCCAAATCTGTTCAGGATCTTTTCATGTCTTCATGGGACAGGGGAAAAATGCAGAACCCTTCACTACCTCCTCTTTCATGGAGACTTGTTAAGCATGCCACCTGCCATTGAGAATGGGGTAATTCAAGGAAGAAGTGATTTGGCAGGCAGAAGTGGGTATCACGTTTGCAGTAACCTCTCTTTCTGTCTGGTAGATGGATGCATGTGGCTTTAGGCCAGACAAAGATGGTTAGTGTGCACAACTTTTTGTCCATGCATCACACTCTCCAGCTTTCTGATGCAACATGGCAATCTGCCACAAGGGAAGGCACCAATGACAAATGTGGATTGACTACTTTAGCATTTCCTCCCCTCTGCCAACAGCATAGGCTAGCACCATGGGTGCTTTGATAATGTGTGATGGATCATGGTCACACAGTCTCTTTCCTTCATACTAGGGCTGCATCCTCTCCTGATTACTCTAAGAGTTATTTTGTTGTTTATGGTCTAACTTGTTTCTCATTTCATGTTTGCAGTTACTCTGGATGCATTACTTCTCATTAAGAGATCTGGCAGCGAAGAAATTATAAAGGAATAAAATACAAGAGTTTCTTAAAAGTAGCTAATTATTGACCCAAAGTCTCCAATATGTAGCAGTTTTGTATGTGCAAAACTTCAGCTTTGCAGAGGGTCTGAGTACTAGATGTGATAGTATGTTGATACTTTGTCATTAGCATGGTGGTACCGTGTCTTTACAGTGATTACTAGTACAGATATTATCTGCATTTTTCTAAAGCTAGAGCTACTTTTATCTAAGTAGAAATACTAATTCATGCTCTCTAGGTATAATTTCCATTACAAACACGTAAAGTCTGCTTTCTTCCTGACCCAGTAATACTTTTGTCTAAACTACAAAACTCTGTGCTACTGGAGTGATGCAGCATCAGAATTCAAAGCCAAAAAATTCCATGTCCACTAGGAAACCCAGTTATTTTCTTGCTGAGTTCAGCCCACTAAACAAAACATTTGCATTACTCACAAATCAGCAAGCAGCCAACATGCTTAGAAATGAATGTAGTTGTGTTAAACCCTGCTGCACATCCTTGCTTTGTGACTGTCACTGCAATGAAAATCCTTTGCAGCTGTCCTGTGAGTGGATGACACAAATGATGCCTGGAGGGGATATGCTTTAATTATGAAATGTTAACTTTTTGTGACAGATAACACACATGTAGCCAGTCAAGTAACAAGAATGTGTCAAAGCAGGCTTTGCATATACATTATATGATCCTCTTTCAGTAACTAAATTCTGGATAACAAAATAAGAAGGCTTCTATTTTCTAAAAACAAATTATTTTCTTATTAGGAGAATTATTTGCAGACATAGTGTGTGTGTGCTGCTGGCACTTTGCAGTGCATGTTACGACTGCCTTCTTCCTATCTCCTTCAGACTCTTCCTTCTGGTAGTTCATGCTTCTCCTTTGAAATCTCATGCAAGTTCCTACATCTTCAGTGTTACCACTTTTCACTGTTGTTTTGTCTTCTGACTTGTGGGGCAGTAAGAGGTTATTAGGCCATAGTTTTTTACAGGACACGTTTTTACTGCTGTCCTAGCGTGGCCTGTTAATCTCAGGATCATCACATATTCTGCTCGTCAGGCCAATCTCTCCTGCTCTTTGCACTATTTTGCTGGCATAAAATGTATGCATGCAAATTAGGTTGTAGGCTAGTCCTTTACTGAAGCTAACTATGGAAAAGACAATTTATTCACAATGCCTGGGATGGAATAAGGGACCCCAGAGCTCCCTCCCTTGCCTGCACAAGCTACATAAATCACCATATGAATCACTAGCAACCCTGGCAGGCTTATCCTCCTTCCTCTAGGGGAGACAGAGGCAGGGATTTGCAACAGCAGAGTGGGAAACCACCTGCTGCTCATGCTTACGGGTGTCCGGCCTCCCCTGTAGCTTCAGAAAGCCCTGGAGCTATTTGGTCCCTTGTTTTCTTCTTTATGTAAGAAAGCTGTGTGCTGCCCTTTCCCCTCATATAATCAAGGCTGCAGTTTAACCATAAATTAATTAGTATATTCAGTATGTCCCAAACTCTGTCAAGTTGCCCAAAAACATAGTGAAGTTGTGGAGAAGAACAAGGGAGGGAATGGAACAAACCCCAGATAAACAAGCAAATAAACAAGCCAAGAAGCTTACCAAAGAAAAGACAAGTTAATGCGCAATACCCTAAATCCACTCTCTAGAGCAGATTGATCAGTGGTCTCCAGTTTTTCACTTTCGGTGCCACATGGCATATGTGAGCCATGACAAGACTCTGAGGAATCAGGGAAGCTGGAGTCTGGCTGGCATATGAAATCATTCCTGAAGTGCCACTGCCTGTGACACGAGGGATCATTCCAACATCTTTGCTTGCCTTCAAGACTTTTTTCTAACAGGTGCAGCAGATGAACTTCTCTTACAGCCTTCCTCGCAAGCACGAGACCAACCCAGACCAACCCACTGCCAGTCTGGGATGCCAGATGATGGAGGAAGGTGGCTTTGCTCATACTAGCAGGACTTGCAGCATTTTTGTGAATGAGCAGCAGGGACCTGCTCTTCTGCAGAAGGAAATACTGAGTGTTCTCATATACTGTCACTGTGGGACTGGAAGCACAAAAGGCTTTGGCTTCCCAGCAGCTCTGTCCTGGCACGTGAACTCCACGGCATTCTCCAGGCTGAGAACCACCCTGAACTGCAAGGCAAAATGCTACAGAAAATTTTCTGGAAATCTGTTGTAGCTCTGGAGTGTTTTATGTGCCCCAAACCCTGCAGTGACCTGACTGATTAAAACAGTGGGGGAGGATTAGCTCCAGCTCAAATCACATCTCCCATGGGAGGATGCCGAGGCAGGTCGGTCGGGGTAGTGGGAGTCACATCACAGGCTCTGGTCTCAGGTGGGTGGCAGGGAGCCAGGACCACCCTGCAGGACTGTCATTCCTCTCCTCCTCCCCAGTTCCCAACCCTCATCCGAGAGAGGGGCAGATGTCCTGCTGGTCTCTGAGAGCAGCGAAGGCAAGTCAGACTGTGGAGAGCAGGCTTAGGTAACAGTGCATGGAAATGATTCACAGTTCAGCTGTTTAAAAGGTTGAAGGATGTAACTCTCCAAAGGACAGATAATAGCACTCCCCAATAGGTCCTGTGTTTGGTTTAATAAATGGTTTATCTGGTCTTCATTTTCTGTTAGTTCCTGGATTTATGTGACTTTAAAAAAAAAATCTCCACAAAGTATTGACAACTATTTTGTCACTTGCTTTTTTGACAAAGACCTAAAAATAAGGATTTTATTTGGAAAGAGGGGATGGTGGTGAAGATTTGTTAGTTTAGGTTTCCCCTTAAAAATCACTTGCACCAGAAGCAGAAGAGGAAGCAAAACTGCCTACATTTCCTAGCTAGGAATAATATCCATAACTACAGAAGAAATCCAGAGACAAGGGTTTGGGCCTCAGCAGTCTAAAAACCACTTACCAATCTTTCATCACAACCTCAGCCCATCTTAGATGTGAGAAGGAATGTTCATTATTTGAATGTTGTGCAGTATTTTACGGACTTAGGGGCTTATTTTCCCTGTCCTTCCTGAGAGCTTTCTGAGTTAAAATAATGGCTTATTATTTGGGCAGAGAAGCATTCCTGAAAAGTGTTTTCTTTGCTTTTGCTCAAGAATTACTGATGGAAATGAACAGCTGGCAAATTAAGTCACCCTGGTACTTAGGGGAAAGCAAAAAGATGCCTTCAACATCAAGTTTAAGATCTGTTTACATTTCCTTAGAAAGGGAACAGCTTTTCTCTCTACTGTTATATACTGACCATGGTTCAGTCTTCACCAACTACATTTTTCCTTTGGGACTCATCTGCATTGAAAAAAAGAATGACAGAAAAGCCAACAGTATTGGATGATCTGGTTACGATATATTTTTGTTTTTGTAATTGTTTAAACATGGCTCCGTACTGTAGCGTAGACGAGAGCTAACCTGATTGTAGCTTTGAGGCTATGGCTGGAGGTCTTTGTTACAGTAAAATACTGAACTTACCTTTTATTCATACTATGGAGATAACAGCCACATTAACAAATACTGGTGTCCTGTTTAAAGACCAAACAGGTTTGATTCATGTGCCAGATGCTATGAAATTTTTTGGTGACACAAGCCTAGAGTGTGGATATCCTTTTTAGCTCTGACCGTATTTGATGATGGTGGTATATTTTTGCAGTTGTTTTCAGTAGGAGTGAGTTTTTGATAGACCACAAAGGAGCAATAGTGAGACACTGAACTCACAGCCTGAATGTAAAGCTAAAACCCTACCACCTTTTTCAAAACTTCTTTTCCTCAGTACTGCTGAAATTCAATAAATGACTCCTCATTAACAGATATTAACAACTGTTACAAAGGATACAATCATCTGATAATACTGACAAATATCTTGTCGAGCCATCAAATAGCACTGAAGTAGGTCTCATTTATATCAGAGTGCAGATCTGAGGCAAGCTGTGTTGTGACAAAGGATTTAACTCTTTGAAGTGTCTCACCTCCCCCTTCCCAAAAATGACCATGGAATTTGAATGATCCCAAATTCACTGCTGTTAGTGATGGATCAGGTTTAGAAAACTTCTGAAAGTTGTTTTTTGGTTTTTAACCATTGTTTTTATCACAAGTTCATATTTCCCATAGTGAGATTTAGTCCTTCCGCTATAAAACAAGACATTATGGTAAAGAAAGAGGAAAAGGAAGAAAGAAAGAAAAAAAGGTTTCCTGAACTCCTTGTAGTATTCCCAGAGGACATCTCGGCATCAACTGGAAAGTTTCACAAGCTGTCCGTGAACATCAGAGAGTAAAGGCTTATTTGGGCTGTGGCTTTGGTGAGTCAATCTGCTCACACTTCATCAGGAGTGTCAGGGGATCCTGATAAAATGATAACGATGCTGTGCACTGGGTAGAGGAGAACATAAATAAGCTACCTAATTCCATTTCTTTTAGCATTTCTTTATATCCATATGCTCGAATCATATCACACCAGCCCAGCCTTTGTACTCAGAGAATTCCTCTGAATTGGATTAGGTAATATATTGAAAGCCATATTTCTCATAGTGCCTTTGGGTTTTGTGCGTGTGTGTGCATTATTTCCCTATGACTGTGTTTTTGTATATGCAGAAAACAATTAAAAGCTGCTTCTGCTAGTCATTTTGCTAGAAATCAAGGTCATCCCCTGGGAGTCATTTCCTATAAAAGTTTGTGATGAACAGATAAATTTATGTGTAAAAATCCAAGAGTATTATGGAAGAGTTAAGCAATCCGTTCATTTTAATGCAACAGACAGCACTGACTAAGCAGTTGGCAAGCAGGGCACTGCTTTCCCCGCTGAGAGCTCCACATTAAATCACAGGTTTAGGATATCTCTTCTTTCCCACCGGAAAGGGTGCTAGTGACAGCCACCAGACCCTGCACCACTCCCTGCACCTGAGCAGAGGGCAGCATGGGAAACACAGCATATCTCCAAGCAGACAGGAGACCACTGATACATCTTGCTTCAGTTTCAGATAGTCATCCTATTTTATCTGGCTTTCCCAGATGATGAATAACAAAGGCAAAAAACCTAACTAACCTATGTTCTTCTTACCATGCATAAGACAGCAGACGTATTGCCCATACTTGCTACAATGAATATGCAAGTTCTTCATGGGAGGCCTGTTTGTCTGAGATATCTGTAAAGTACCTGGTGTTGTTCCAGTACGTGCTGGTAAACTAATAAGAGTCATTCTGAATTCCTTCTCTTTACTGCTGGCCATCCAGGTGCTTGCATACAGAGAGGTATGATATGGTGTACCAAAGTGCCTCATTTACCAGACAAGTGTCTGCAGACCCAATCCTCTGGATATTGTTTACTGCTCTCATTTACTTAGCACAAATTTTTGCATGCATTAATTCATTGTCGTGGTTTAGCCCCAGCCAGCAACTAAGCACCACACTGCCGCTCGCTCACTCCCCTTGCCCCGTTGGGATGGGGGAGAGAATCGGAGGAGTAAGAGTGAGAAACACTCCTGGGTTGAGATAAGAACAGTTTAATAATTGAAACCAAATAACGTACAATAGTAGTAGTAATAATAACAATAATAATAATATACAAGGCAAGTGATGCACAATGCAAATGCTCACCACCCGCCGACCGATACCCAGACAGTCCCCAAGCAGCTATCGCAGCTCCCCGGCCAACTCCCCCCCAGTTTCTATACTGAGCATGACGTCATATGGTATGGAATAGCCCTTTGGTCAGTTTGGATGAACTATTCTGGCTGTGCCCCCTCCCGGTTTCTTGTGCAGCTGGCAGAGCATGGGAAGCTGAAAAGTCCTTGACTGGTGTAAGCAGTACTTAGCAACAACTAAAACATCAGTGTGTTATTGACATTCTTCTCATACTAAATCGAAAACATAGCACTATGCCAGCTACTAGGAAGAAAATTAACTCTATCCCAGCTGAAACCAGGACATTCATAAACATACATTATATAACTGCCTGCTCCACAGCTCTGGCCCATGCCCTCGCTACATCCCAGTGAGCAGCTCTCTCCTCCTGTGCAGTGCGTGCCCAAGCAGGGCAGTCAATGAGAGGAAACCAGAGTCAGGCATATTACCCTTGGTTCGCATACTTGGAGCTGGCACTGACCTTGAAAAACAGAGGAAGGAAAAAAAATAGGAAGATAGAAAGGAAAAAATAGGAAGATCATCCCCATGAGCTGTTCCAAAATTGTACAGTTGCTAGATCTGATGCAAAAGGGGACTTCAGAAAATTGAGTTGGGGATCCCAGAGAAAATGGGGCCATCCCTTTTGGGTAGCAGCCCACAGTTAGATCAAATTATGCTGATCATGAAACTGTATCCTTAGACAGGAACCCACAGCTGCAATTGCAGAGAGAGTCCTGGAGCATGCGTGGAGCAACTGGAATATTCTGGAAATGCAACTGGGAAAATTCAGGAGTTCACAGCTGAGCATGTGCAAAGTGCAGCGAGTCAAAAGTCTGCAAGTTGGCATCACTTGGGGACAGTTTCATGAGGATGCCAAAAGGCAGCACACCTGCTGGGACAACCTTATCGCTACCAAGTTTCAAACTCTGAGAATATACTGGTCAAAGAGGAGGCCATGAAAGTATATGTGAGTCTATATTCTGCCTGAAGAATAGCTGGAGAAAAGCTGAATTGTTTTTACTGCCACTTGCCATGAACATTCATCCTGACATCAGCTCTTACATGGAAAATTTCACCTGGAACATTTCAGTTTAGGTAACAGAAAGTTGTATGACTGGAGAAAGAAGCTGTGGCCCATCTGCCTGCTTTCAGGTTTCAGATGCTACCCACTCTGTCTGCTGTGGTTTCTGCTTACCCCTGGCGCTGCACCCTCTTGCTCGAGCTGCTGTTGACCATCAGCCACCAGACATGGTCGCTTCCGCCATGTCCTGGAGGCCCAGAACCTCAACAGGGACAGCACGTTACCCTGGAAGGTCATCTCCTCCCCCTTCAGGTGATGAACCAAGTCTCACAGCAAGTCAGCTTTTGTCAGGCTTTACATTTGTGGCAATTACATTTTTTCCTCATCGTTCTTCTAGTTTATCATACTTCTCCATTCATCATCCTCTCAAGCACCAGTGTAATAATATTTGAGCCTGACCATGTAGATCAATAGTGATGGAACCAAGCCTTTTAACATAGTTACAATGATCTTAATTAAAGGGAATAAAAAGCCCCACAGAGATCTATACAGCTGGAAAGATTTACTCATTTTCACTGAAATAGTAATATGGAGCCTATGGCTCTCCTCTCCCTCACTGGATATGATTAGTTGTTTCCCATTGAGCCTCTAAGTCTCTCTATTTTATTAATACACTGCATTTGACTGAGCAACAGCTACAGCTGTTCATTTTATACTCCAGGTATCCATCCCACAGGCTAAGACGGACAAAATAATTACAGAGGCCTCCCCTTGAATATGACCACATTGAAATGGACTCCCTGCTCAGTGGGAGGAAAAAGGAAAGAAGGACAAAGAGTGGACTTTGGGCTTCTCCACTTTTCCAGGAGAATTTCAGTTGATGGCCATGGCTGAACGAAGAGGCATGGTAGGACTGGGGCAAGGAGAGAGATCCAGCTCCCCAGTGTGACTCAAATATATTTGTGTCCTAATAGCAAAAAGGCAATTGTTCTGCTTTGTGGGGTTTTCCTTTTCCAGTCTGAACTGAGCAATGTAAAAGGGAACTCCAGACAGGAAATCCAGAAACAAGGTGATCAGCCATCAGGAAATGCCTGACTGTCCTGCTCTCACTTATAGTAGGATCCCTTTACACTATCTTGCTGTAGAGTGAATGCACTTGGGCAGAGAAAAGAGGTCTCATGGGAACAGAATTCAGGTGATTGCTCCTCATATTTTCACTTAAAGCGTCATTAAATCACCTTTTAACCCAGACTCTTATATGGCTATTCAGATAAGTACTACGGAACTGATATAAATGACTAGGAGCTTACCCTCTCACCTCTTAAGTGGTTCAAGGAAAACAAAAGGTACATTTTTTACAAGCCATTTCTTACCATATCAAAAGGCACTGTGGTTGGCTTGTCACAGAACTCTGGGGCAACAGGCCGCATGATACAAATCTAGATGAAAAAATACATGGGCAGGGGGTTAGAGGGATTAAATGCATTGTGGGAACAGTGTGGATGAATGCTATCTCTACACTGAACATGGCAGGTGTATTTGTCTTAATTAATGATAAAGTAGTAATGGAGAGTGACCCAACATCAGCAGCTGCAAAGTTCCAAACATACCATAACATTTCTTTGGAACGCAAAAACACTTAAAATTCAGTATTTATTCTGCTGTTGCAATGATGAAAGACTGTGAAATATGAGCACACAGATTTTAGGATGTCTGTAGGTACTGTTGTGGTTTGAACACCCTGGTGCTGAGTATATCAAAATCCCCATGGATGTCTATAACGGTCCTTTTACATATTGCATGTCTAGTATCTGTAGTACTCGGCAAATTTAGCACTGGTGTATCCCTAGCATGCAGGCTGAGGTTTCAAATTACTGATGAGGCCTTCTGCTTCTTTAAACATGGTATTAAGAGTACCTTAGAGTTCTGAGCAATACCACCCTTTTTTAGATCTGTCCATTCATCATAATATTGTGCCAGGGTTTGTTAGGTAAACTTGACTGACAGACACCCATCTTTATCCTCTGCATGGCTGGAGGACAGCACTGGTGGAAGGTAATGCTTTTTTAATTAGCTGCTAGGGTATTAAATTTCCTTTGTGTGGACTGCATGTTGCATTCCTGTGAGTCACTATCTGAAGAAACTGTCATTGGATTCGCTATTCAGTATAACACAGACAACTGGAGAAGAGTCATAAAAGATTCACATCAAAGATGTTTATGAAAAGTCTTGGATCTGGACAACCTCCAGGTTTCTCAGCAGTGACTGTAAGACAAGAAAAACAACAGCTTTAAAATGATGATAGAAACCAATTCAAAGACATACTTTACACTGCACCAGGAATCACAAAGCCAAAATACTGGCTATAAATTGTGGACCTCATCTAAGGATTAAGGATTAAGGATTTTTCTTTACCTAAAATCACCCCGTGCATAAATGGGTTGTGGCAAGTGCCCTAAAAATTTCCAGTAATCCTCTAAGAAGTTATGTGTATTTGAGGACAACACAATACATTTGAAAATTTATGCAAGACTGTTTCTGATAAGCTTACAGTAGACTAAAGATGAAGGGAAATTGCAGAAGAATGGAATGATGGGGTGTTCGTGCAGATTCCACATAGGTGGGCAACAGATTCTCCATGCTCTTAAATTTACGTAGAGTCATTTATTGTCATGCAAAGTAAAAATATGTAAAGCGCTGCTACCTGGACTAAGCTAGCCCTACAATAAAAATTCATGAGGGACTCCAAAACTCAAAGACTTCCTTAACAGTATGTCCTGGTTTCAGCTGGAATAGAGTTAATTTTCTTCCTAGTAGCAGGCACAGTGCTGTGGTTTGGATTTAGTAGGAGAATAATGCTGATAACACACTGATGTTTCAGTTGTTGCTAAGTACTGCTTATGCTAGTCAAGGACTTTTCAGCTTCCCAGGCTCTGCCAGCTGCACAAGAAACTGGGAGGGGGCACAGCCAGAACAGTTGATCCAAACTGACCAAAGGGCTATTCCATACCGTATGACATCACGCCCAGTATATAAACGGGGGGCGGGGGGGGGGGGTTGGCTGGGGAGCAGCAGTCGCTGCTCAGGAACTGTCTGGGTATTGGTCAGCGGGTGGTGAGCAATTGCATTGTGCATCACTTGCCTTGTATATTATTATTATCATAATTATATTATTATTATTACCATTTTACTTTATTTCAATTATTAAACTGTTCTTATCTCAACCCAGGAGTGTTTCTCACTCTTACTCCTCCGATTCTCTCCCCCATCCCATCAGGGCAGGGGGAGTGAGCGAGCGGCGGTGTGGTGCTGAGTTGCTGGCTGGGGCTAAACCACGACACAGTACTCAGCCAACTGCATCTTAAGGAGCAATAGCAGGATCACTACTGGCAGCTAGCACTGAAGATACTCTTCAATAAGGGATTTACTAGAACCACACAGTGTACTTAATATATGAATGCAACAGTGAATTTTTGGAAAAATGTCCCCTTTCTTTTCTGGTTGGAAGTTCCACCTATAAAATTTTATCATAAGTAAGTACTTACTCCTGCAACTATTCAACAAAGGTATAACTCGGTCAAGGACTCATTTACACTTAGATTATCCCTGCAGTTCAGAAAAAGTTGAACAAAATGAGGCCATACATTCTGTGCATATAAACAGTGAGATCTGGCCTCAGTCCAGGTGGTGTTATATCCCGCAGCATGTAGAAGTATGTGCATATATTATGTGTAAACATTCGTAAATATACTTCAGCTTTCCCTTCAATAAGCTGACTCCGTAAGTGTTTTCACTTGAACTGGGGAATTGCTACTTAGAATAACACTTCCTAAGATAATGTCCCAGTGAGAGAGAGAGGCATAGGCTGATGATAAATCTTGCTTGCACACAAATTAGTCCGTCTGTAAGGGAAAGGGCTCTGCAGACAGGACTGGAAACACTCTGATCTCCAGCTAGCTCCAGGTGGTCTTAGCCAACTTATTAACTACGGTGCAGAAAACTAAACAAAAATGCGTAATAATGTCCGGGATAATCAAATGACATTGCAAATAGGTTGTTTTGAATCAAGCCTGCAGACTGTTCAGAGAAGTTTGTAAATGACTGTCCATTTCCCTAAGCATTTTCTGTGTGAATAATGTCATGTGTTATGTGTCATGTGTGAAGAAGAACTTCCGTAAAATATTCCAAAGTTTTATCTGAAGTTGAAAGTGTTGCCTCACTTTTTCTCTCTTTTCACACACGCACACAGAGTTGTAACGCTTATTACTAGAATCTATGTGCAAACTGCTGAGTAACTTTAACAAGTTACTTTTGTTTGTATGTGCATATGATGATGGGAGAGGAAAATGCAGAGGGGGAAACAATATTTATGGGTGATCGTTCAATTTTTAAGACATGCGGAGACCATAGTTTTCAAAACAAGAATTAGTTGCTTGTGAAAAAGGAAAAAGATGAACAGAACAGGTACTTGTCTCAGCTTCTCTGTTGTTTTTATAGGACATTTTGGATTTCTTAATTTCTTTGTGGTGGTTTCAGAAGTTCATTTAATTGATTTTTCTATTACTTGCTTTTCCTAACCTGTCTGCTTTTGTATAGCATGATGGCAAGGAATATCTGTCATACCAGCGTGCAATGATTTCTGGATTCTTGGTTATTCCCAGCGCATGTTTACAGTGTACAAAGCATGGTGTCTGCATTTCAAATATATAATACACTTTTTGTTTGAAGACGAGCATAGACTCCAAGATTTAAGGCAGCATGTCAGCGATAGGGCAGGATATTCATTGGATATTTTTATCTTTTCTTTCTGTAGTGATTCTAATTTGGGAGAGACAAAAAAGAAAAGTTGTCTTTACTTTTCCATCACATTTAATTGGCCTGTGGAAAATGCAGGAGTCTCACTCAAGATTTATAAACAAATACACCATTATGTTTCTCATTAGTTCGAAGAATACCTGTGTAAGTGGTAGCTGTCAGATACAATAAGTGCCCCCCTCCTTTTTTGCTTATATAATAATCCCAGCATTCAAAAGACTAATCACTACACACTGATCTACAAAGCATCTTATTTCCTCATCAAATTTCCCTGCTGGGCTTAGCCATGCTTGTCAACTTCCCAGATCCCCCTTTCAATAACTGGTTTATTCTTAGCATCTTGCCAAAATGCATTCCTAGGAGTAAACCACGGAAGAATGAAGTTCTAATTTCTTTATCTCACTCAAGAAGAGGCTTCTACCCGTGCTCCTGGGAAAGGTCACAGGCAATTCTGGCTGCAGTTTCCCTTGAAAGAAGCAGGCATGTACAGCACATTGTGGCCCTTTGTCTATAAATACAAATGACCACCAAAGATGACAGAGAAGGAAAAAAAAAGAGAAGAAGAAGAAGAAGAAAAAGAAGAAGAAAAAGAAGAAGAAAAAGAAGAAGAAAAAGAAAAAGAAGAAAAAGAAAAAGAAAAAGAAAAAGAAAAAGAAAAAGAAAAAGAAAAAGAAAAAGAAAAAGAAAAAGAAAAAGAAAAAGAAAAAGAAAAAGAAAAAGAAAAAGAAAAAGAAAAAGAAAAAGAAAAAGAAAAAAGAAAAAGAAAAAGAAAAAAGAAAAAGAAAAAGAAAAAGAAAAAGAAAAAGAAAAAGAAAAAGAAAAAGAAAAAGAAAAAGAAAAAGAAAAAGAAAAAGAAAAAGAAAAAGAAAATAAAAAATAAAAAAGAAAAAGAAAAAAGAAAAAAGAAAAAGAAAAAAGAAGGGGAAGGAGAAGCAAAGAAATTGGTCAAGCAACAACATGATCTTCCATGTTAGCATTAATGTCAGCTACAGCTCCTAGGTAGTGCGGAACTGAAGTTCAAAGACAGAAACTGGCCTGCCCTCTAACCCTCAGCTCTGCTCTCCTGGTTAAAGCTGAACCTTCCCTGTCACCCTGGACAGGGAACAAGGGCAAGCACTGACGTGCCCAGCTCACACCCAAGGCAATGCAGAAGGCCAGGCAGCTACACATAAATGGTCATGGCTTATCTGCTCTTTGGATAAATGTGGCTTGCAGGTTCTAATGCACTCTTCTGCAAGTTTAAACAAATCTGCATTGAGTTGAATGAGTCGAGGCCTATGGAGCAAGAGCTGAAAATGAGCATTTACTGATTTTCTAAGCATTGACTAAATGAATTAGGGGTGGATTATTAGATTAACTTAATGAGAGCCTTACTTGTCCTTTCTTATAAAGACTAAGCTTATTGATTTCACAGTCTTGCCTATTCTTTTCTGATATTTTATTTATTACTAAAATACTCATTTATTATATTCACATATATGAAGTAAGCATCACTGAAGCAAACAGAAGAAAAAGCTATAGCTTTTCAATATTGTTTCACTTGCTACTTGATGTCTGTCATGGGTTTCACACAGTAAGTTCTGCAACAGGTGAACAGCCTGAAGCACAGCCCTTAGCAAGGTAAGTCTCAGGTGCTTTCCTTCCCCACAAATACATCTGTGGTAGTTCCCAAGCCCACATTTTCCAGGCACATTTTAAACACAATGCATGAGTCACCAAATCCTACATGAAAAATATTATTTTCCCCAGATGACAGTATATGGAAGATAAAAGATGTGCTGCTGTATTTTTTTTTGTTCTCTAATTTTGACTTTTACCTTATTTGTTTGTCCTACCAGTGTACTACATCAGAAACTAAATGACTAATTTTCCCTACCTGCAATAAAATAACCACTCTCTACAGCTGTGCTTTAAACCTACCAAAGGAAAGGGAACTCTTTTCATTAAGCCAAATAATCCTTTGGATCAGAACTTCTCTGTTTTACTCAGCGTGAGTCAATATTATATTTACCATATAACCAATGATCTGCTTAGAAAATGAAGATGACATGGTTTTTATGATCAGGGATTTGTGGTTGTGTTTATAAAAATGACTCTCAAATCTTGACATTTTCAACTTCAGTAGGATGAGTCTAGCTCTATGGAGAGCAAGGAGAAAAAAAACCAGGTTGATTCACAGTGTTTAGACTATGTATGTGTGGATAATACTTCTGGCTGCCAATCCATTTTAAAAGGCGGAGACAAGATATAAAGGCTGCTTCGCTGTTGTTGAGGTTGGACAAAAGAGCGGTGCAGAGACAGAACACCTCCTTCACAGCTAAAGAGCATTCTCAATTCTCCCTCTCCCTCGTTCTTATCTCCCTCTCAGGTTACTGCATTTTCTGTTCCCCTCATGCCATTGCAGTAGCACTGAGGACAAGTGAGATAATGCTTGGCCCAAATCCAGGCAATCATTTTGGAGTAATTAGTTTAGGCACCGCACACCCAACCCATACTTTTTTTTCAGGTAGGTATCAAGTGGCTCATGTTACCTGATTACCTGCTTGTATTTGGATGGCCAGCCCCAAGGCTCAGTTAAAGCTCGTCCCCAGGTAGCAAGTGAGGGCTTAATTGAATGTGTCAATTTGTTCTGGGAAATCTGGCTCTGCTGCAATGAGTTATTTCTCCTCCTGCTGCTGTATGCAATCTCCCTTTTGCGGTTCTACTTCTTTGGCAATTCTAGCCCAAGAACAAAGTCTATGCTGTGATGACCTTGGAGCTGCTGTTAATTCTGATATTGGCTTTCCCCCCCCCCCCCCCCCCCCCCCCCCCCATTTATTTGGAGAGATGGGGAAGAGCAACATGTGAATGCTAGGATTGATTTTCAAAGGTACATGCAGTGAGCATCCCCTGCCTTCCCACTGATTTTCACAGAAATTAGGCAGTTTTGCATCAGAAACACACTCCTCTTGCATTCAGTCCTCACATGAGAACTGCTGTATGGGGATGGAAGATGACTGCTGTTGACATGCAGACAGCTTCCTTGCTAGGGTAACATTTTTGCACTAGTTACTCTTCCCTGCCCCATCCGGTGCTTTCTGGCCACCCTTTGCCACCCCTCCCCATGCACCCCTCTAGCCCAGGGTCACTCTGAGCCAAACTCCTCTCCTCAGTACACATTAACCAGCAATGGCACCTTCCCCACACCCCTTCGCCTACATGCCTCCTCCCTGGCCGTGGGGGACTCTTCTAAGGGCAGGAAGGAGCTACGTCTCCACCTCGTCCTCACCTCACCTCTCTGCTGCGACTGTGAGCGGGGCTGCAGCTTTATGCCAGCTGCGAAGGTAGCCTTGTGCTGTGGATATATATCCACCAGGAATTGGGTCGAGGCTGCTAACAGCTTCACAAAGACAAGAGGAGAGCTGCTGGATGCTAAAGGCTTCCAGCCAGTACTAGCCTGGATCAGATACAGATTGGCAGCCTCGAGGTGCATGGCTCCAATTTCCCATTACCAGTTCCCCTGAGCTGCTCAGTCTCCCATGGTGAAAGCTCTAATTTAGGAGAGATCCTGTAGGGATGCGTTGTTCTTGTCCTCTCTGCTTTGTTTCTAATTTTTAGAAGTGAGTCCATGAAGTCTTGCAGCCAGATGCCCGCTGGCTCTCAGGTGAATGTAAGCAGGTGTCCTGAGAATGGTTCAGCTCAAGAACTAAAGCTGTGGTCACTATTTATATTCCTAGAAATCAGAGCAAATAGCAGTATTGCAGTCCCATTTCACCTAGCTGATTAGCTTTGCAATCAGCACGTGAAAGAATTTGAATTCATCAGCTACTCAGAACTTTGAATAGCATAACCCAAGCAATGGAAATAAAGCAGTGGAAAGGCAATTATATTGCTTTAAACAATTGATTGCAAGGGAAAAAAAAACCAGAAATATATTTATGGTTACAATTTGATTCAAATTTGGGGTAAGAGATGCAAGCTATTCTTGCAAGAAATGGTAACTATGTTAATAAAATGTTGCTCAAGACAGACCTTGATGATTTAAGCATTACTTGATTTCTTTAGAAGGCGGCCAGATTCCGGACTGGCAGGAGTGGATTATTTCCTTCAAAGCTGGCAGAACTGTGATGATTGCAACAGCTGAAAGTCTTGCTCTGCACTGCATCAGTGCTATTATTACTGCGGTTTTCATCCAGTAAAACTAAGCAGATCATCATAGTCACAACTGGCTCCAAGTTTTTCAGCAGCGTAGGAGAAATTGGATGTCACTTTCCAGTGGATGAGGGTCCAGGGACATGCTCTTTCTGCCAACAGAAAGACAGTAGGAGGAGAAAGGCGTGCTTAAAATGGAGAAATGTGGGGAGCTGGGCTTCCTGCTGTCCCTACAGCAATCAGTGGAATAAAAAAGGAAAGGGCAGGGCTGTTTCGGAAGCGACTGTCCTGTCCTCGGGCTGGTGGTAGCTGCCCCCTCAGCCTTGCCCCGTGCCAGCCCCAGACAGGCAGGTCCCGGGGAAGGGCTGCGTGAGCCTGGGCAGCCCCTCCAGGCCCAGACTCCTCTGTCTACAACCCGGCACCGGCCAGAATAGCACACGGGGAAAACATCATCATCATGTCTATGGGTGCTTTTATCCCACTGCATACCAGCTGTGACGTCAACCTGCCCACTGTTGGTGAAGCACCAGTTTCCTTCCCTGCCAAAGAAGCCCCCACCTTTTGCCCGGGAAGCTCTGCTTTCCTTGCCCCGCTGTCTCTCCAAACACCCTCTGGCAGCTCAGCAGCGTGCCCGCCAGTGCCGGCATCCTCACCGCAGCCTTTGTGCAGAGGACAATCACCAACATCGTGCCCCAAAAGCTCAGTGGCATGAAGCGAAAACAGCACAGTGTGAAACAGAAATGGGGAACATGTGGTGGCCATACAGCATTACCTGACTTGACAGTACCTCTTCTTTCAATCAGTAGCAGCCTTTATATTAGGGATGGTCAAAAACCTGGGGTCCACATCTGCTAGAGGAGAGGGAAGGTCCAAAGTTTAAAATTAAAAAGTTCAACTTGATACTTGTTGTTTTTTCTGGCCTTTCTTTAGAACTGAGGCACAACAGCGAAACAAGCTCCTGGTATTACAAGCAGGGCCTCAATTTCACAACATTTTTCTAGCAAAATAAATGCTGACGGTTTCTCTATTCCTTTGTCTTTTTTTTCTGAGGTCTTTCAGTTCTTTTAAGAAATACAAACTCCTAGTATCTGGTTTTGATGGATGCAGTTTCTGGCAGAATGGTAAAAAGATAAATAATGTAATTACTCATTTCTCATAGAATTGTGCTATATCTGAAGCATAACCGAGGAACATTAAGAAGAGATTGCATGAGTTGATGGAAAAAATCTGGAAAAGCCCAAGGGGATGTGGAACTGTGGATCAATCACCTTGCCATCTGACCCACTACATGGCATGATGGCAAGTTAAATTAGTTAGAAAGGACAGGTCGGGATTTGTAGCTTAAACAAACAATTAGCAGTGGATAATCCAAATTTTGCCAGTGACGTTAAGAAAATCATAAACAGGAATATTGTTCTTTTTCATCAATAATAGTGTCAGCCTGTGGGGAAGATATACTTCTTGACAAATAATCTGAATGTGACAAAGACATAATCTAGTCATTATTTTGGACACATAAGACATTAAAATCAATGGCATTTTTTCCACCGCTTTTTAAGGGCATAGTCTCATAACTGAATTAGGATTTGCAGCAAGTTTGACAGTCAAAAATGGCACATTATATGTATTTTACTTTTTGCTAACCTACTATTCAATGGAGAGATTAGAAAAGGATGTAAAAATCATCAGGCAGAAGGTCTGACAAACCATTCATCTCAACACCCTGTAAAGATAATTCTCAGCGATCTAAGATGGATATTGAAGAGGTTCTGGCAGATAAACAGACTGGCAATAAAAATCCCTAGGGAAACATTGATTTCCCATCATTTCTAAAGAAAGAGTGGTTTGCAGAAAACAACTGACTGCACAGGTGTACCATCCTCAATCTCTCTGTTGCCCCTGAAAGGAAAGGATTCTGTTATTCAGCAATAAGGGAAATCATAGACAAGCGTAGGTTTGGTCAGGAAAGAGCTAAATAAAAACAAATTTTTGTATTTTAAAACCAGACACAAAAATCCATTAGCAATTTTCCTGTTGGCTGGAAATGTTCAAAACACATTTGAAAAAGAAAAGAACTGTGAATAGACAGACTTACTCTGAGGGACTATTAATCATTGATATCTTCATTTAATAGTCATGATGGGTTTGACTGCAGCTGCACCATATACCTGGAGAGGGGATATATTGTGCAGCAGTAGGAGCTGTATGGATGGGAAATTATGACCTTGAGAGATACGGTTTCTTCTGTGTGTTTTCTGTTTGCTGGAAAAAGGACCTCACAGTTACTTGCTTATGGTCCATATTTTGAAGATGGGATGGGGAAGGAAGCTGTGTCATCTCCTGCCCATTTGGTGGGCTGGAAAGCAGCAGCTTCCTAATGCACTGTCTATCTACTGCACTCCTGTCTCTACTCACTCCTCTGAACCCACCTCCCATATAGCTCGTGCAAGGGACTATGAAGGGGTTTCCTTTAGCACAACTTTTAGCACAAGATCTACCCATATTTAGAAAAGAAAACAGACCACTTCTTTATCTGTGTGTATGCAGTAGGGAGATTTTGGTCACTTTTCAGCCTCAGTTCAGTTTTAAAAAGTTTTGAATTAATCAGCAAACCTGGGGAAACCCAAAATTAGGATGCTTTGGAGTTAACTCAGTCATCACTTTGACAGCCAAGCAGTCCCTGCTCTGACCACTTCCTACTCCTCCTGTCCTGAATATTTTGTCTACTGCCTTTTCCTCAAACAAGTCATCTTATTTCATCAGCCCAATGTAAACATGACTCCTCTCCTGCTCGCTAGGTCAGAGGGAAGTATTTAACATGCTGGAACTCACCAGCACTGGTTAATTTTATCTTGACAACTGAAATTTTGACAGAAGAGAGAAATGGAGGAATCCCGTGAATGTTTGGAGCCCTTAAATGTACACCCAAGCACCCTCATAGCTACTATTACCAATTAACAAAACCCTGGCAGAGTATTGAGGAAACTTGCGATCTGATTCTGTAAATACTCATCCACGTGAGAAGGGCTGCACAGCTGAGTGGCCTCAGTGAGTTTATTACCAATGCCCATGTGGATAAAAAGTTCCTTGCTTAAGCATTTGCAGGAATCCTAATCTTCGCCTGTGCTGTTCGTAAGCGTGTGATATGAAGAACAGTTCTGAGACTTTTCATCACTTGTCATATTTTTGTAAATTATCCTACGCATTTTAAAGTTTTCATTATTCCAGTAGTTACCATGTTTACACATAGACACACCAGATAGGTCATGGTATTTGACTCTGGACTTCTTTTTTAATTAGTTTTGCTGACCAGGGACCCACTGTTGTTGAAACAGATGTTGCAGCCCAATAATAGCTCTCAGCTGCCAACAGCAAACTGTGGAACTCAACCCTCGCGATGCAGAACAAATGAGTGTAATAAGGGGCCGGTGAGCTCCAGACAACAGGGACACTCCACAACGTGTGTTTACCAGCTCTATCTTAAGGCACATAAAATTTTAAACGCACTTCTTTTTCTCATCTAAAATATAACAACTGAGCTACTATTTCTCAAAAATGCACGTAATGCAACAGAATAAATGCATTCTTTTCATTCTTTTCTCCTGCATACTTGTTTAAGTATCGTATTTTTGCCAGGGGTCACATGCAGCAGGGATCAGACAGGTTCTTCCAGACTTGAAAAGATGACCTACTGAAGCTCAACCTGAGGACTCAAGTGAAGCCTCCAACAACTCATGTCCTGTTCAGACAGGTACAGAAGGGAACTATAACACTTGGTCTCTAAGGCAAGAATGAATTGACTCCCCTGTGAACATTCGTTGGCTCTTCTTTAGAAGGACTGAAGTTCTGAGCCAAGGTGCTGATCATCCTAAATCAATATCCTCTCCTGTATGATAAATCCTTTATTACAAGGATTGAAAGACGTATGCCTAATTTTTCTGCCTGGGTATTACACTTTTTCACTTCCATCTATGTCATTAAATATCTGAGATGCAGATTATTTAAAACCAGACTTCATTTTTTCTGTCTTGTACACTAAATTATTACTGTCCAGTGTTTCTTTATAACCTTCCTAAGTCTTCTAGGCTATTTCTTTCACCTTAAAGAGAGTTATTCAGTACTATTAGCTCTTCTTATGTATAACTAATTTTATAACATTAATGAAAATTCTACACAGATCAGGCACAGTGTTGATCTCTAGACATGTTTTTGTACCTGTTTGTCTTTCAACAAGGGCATGAATATATGAATATATGAATATCTGGGACATGGTTTAGTGGACGTGGTGTTGTTGGGTTGATGGTTGGACTGATGATTTGAGAGATCCTTTCCAGCCTTAATGATACCTAGTTTTTACTTTCATTAAAAAATAATCCAGCCACCAAGCTAGGAAACATGAAATTATCACTCTACCCTTAATTGGTTTAGTGGTGGACTTGGTAGTGTTAGGTTAATGCTTGGACTGGATGATCTTAAAGGTCTTTTCCAACCTAAACAATTATATGATTCTATGATTCTAAGATCTTTCTTAGGTTGAATGGTATATTAATTTGCTAGCAGATACATTGATATTGTAGAAATAATGTGTTTCTGTGAAGATTTCTAACCCATGTACAAAAGTAGGAATATCAGTAGGCATGGCTATTTAACAACAGGCAAAAGCAGTCTTGGAAAACAGTGGTGCTTATGCAGTGCTAGTGGAGAGCAAATTAGATAACAGCTTGTGGTGTAATATGGTGTAAAATTAAAAAAAAAGTAAGAACCCATAATTCACATGTTTACAAAAACACAGAGCCACAAAGTCTCATGTACAGTTACTGTAAGGCTAAACTTAGGAAAGTGTTCATTTTTCAGTATTTTAATACCAGAAATGCCAACAAGTTACAAAGGTTTCAGAAAACAACGAACCAACAAAAAAAAAACAGTTAAGGAAAAGCTAGAAGGGCAGCTGAGGAATGGAGGAGTGTTGGTTGACATAGTGATGTGGGAGTGGCTACATGATGGAGGTAAACAGAGCAAAACAGAACACCGAACTGAAATACGGGAGGCAGGATGCCATTCTGCAAATAAGTTGATTTGGCTAAGCTGTATTTTCTATCCCATCAAGGGCTTTTCCAGCACCATCAGTAAGATTTCCAAATCCCTTCTGCCACTTCAGAGTGCATCTCACTTTGAATGCCACTGTGATTCCTCACAAAACCCCTCTTGGGATCTCGGCGTTATTATTTACAACTATCAGAAGTGTCTAAAGCAGAAGTAGATGAACATCAGGGTGAAGAAAGGCCACCCAACACAGACCAGGCTGCTGGAAAAAAGGATAAATCCATCCTCCCATCACCTCTCGCCACCTTGGCTCTTGTGCCCATGCAACCACACCATGAATGGCTGCTTACAAACGGTTCAGGCAGACCAGTGGTCTACCCTGGCTCACCTGAAGACCACCCAATCTCTGGAGGTGGCATGAGGGGAGCGCTGAGCACAGGCAGCTGAAGGAACCAGGCATGGGGACACATTTCCCTGCCAGTGTGTCGTTAGTGCTGAGCATCGACAGGAACGAGCTAATGGGAACTCAGCTGAATGAGGAGTCTGCTGTTTTCTCACACCCTCTGTAGCTGTAACAAAGTGGCAGTAATATTTGGGTATCCTCTAGATCTATGAGATCCTGATTTTAATGGGTGTTTGTGAGCACAATAAAAACAAAATGAAAAGGGAAGGATTTAGAACAAATACTGGCTCAGAACCTTTCTCTAACACATGTACAATATATAAATATGTCTAGTAAAGCGAGTACCACATGGATTAAAAGGCTTGTTCAGTCCTGGTCTGGATGAAGTACAGTAGACCATGGAAGCCACAGCCTTTCCTCTCTTCCTGACAAACACAGTTTTCCCTGCTCACAGTGATTGAGAATGCTGCTTCAAAGATCTTTCCCCAACCTCACTGTTTCAGTCATGTTACAGCTCTCTCTCTTTGCCTCATCTCTGCCTCGTCAAACATAAGCTAGCAGGCTTCATTTCACAGCCCACTCTTGTCTCAAATCAGCACTGAGAGCTAGAATCCACCGCTAATCCATCTGTGTTTAATTTTTACATTTGTAAACAACCACATCTGTGTGACTCCTCGCATTGGGAAGAGTTTGCTGTAAACATCCACAAAGTGAGCTGGGTTTTAGACCTTTTCTTAAAACTCCTTTGCCCTTATGCTCAGGAAAGAAACCAGTAAGACTTCTGATGGGCTGAAACCTCTGCTCGTCTGGCTGACAGACACTGTCTCTGCTTGCACTCCCTCTGCAGCAGCTTCTGCCTGCAGTCCCTTGCTCTGTTCTTAGACTTGATGCCAAAGTCTTGCCTTGGTGGCAAAGCCAGCCGAGGGTATTCCTGCTTCTCCTTAGACTTAAGCAGAAATGTGCTCAAAGTTAGTCAAATGATTTACTGTATCCCACTTGTAATAGCTTCCCAGGTGGTAGGTGCTTATGACTCCCTACAAGCCAGATCTCTTTCAGGTAGCCCTATTTGTAGTTCCCAAAATATAAAGCATTCCCTTGGTAGTACAGTGGCATTTAAAGGACATTTTGAGACACTAATGTGGCAGCAATCCCCACTCAAAACTGCAGAATGAAGTGCTTTTCTATTCATGCAGCAACATTCCCCATCCTTCTATGAAAAAGAGCAAACCCCTTTTGTTTGGGAAGGACCGCATATACACAGCCCCCAAGAGAAAAACAAACAAACAAAAAAAAAACCTGAGAGGAGGAAAGAAAAAAGGAAGGAAGGAGGAGGGAAGAAAAGAAAAAGAGAAATGGAGGTACCTTGCATATATCTGAACTACAGGAAACCATCTGGCTCATGTCTGTAACAGAGAGAATAAGGATCACATTCCCAGAGACACATAAACGTTACTCCTAAGACAGAAAGTATGATTCATTTTGCTATCCTAAAAGGAAGGGTATCATTTGGCCTCCCTGCCAGCAAAGTAGACAAAATGTATTGCAGACGTGTATGTAGCAAAAGAGTTTTCTCATGCACTTTTATTTTGCTGCTGGTTGCCGGAGCGTGCACAGTGCTGGCTCCTTGAGCAGCCTGGCAGGCTGGTTGCAGCAGGCTCCCGGAGCGGGCAGGCACAGCGGGATCAGCATCACACGCCAAGGACGAGAGTTGGACCGTCGTGCGGAGGAGGAATTGTGAGCACGTTTAATGCTGCAATCTTAGTCCACCGATAATTGTCCTAGTGCTGGGGAAGTCCGACACAGATACCCGCCTCTGCGGGGGCATGTCTCCAGGTTAAAAACTGGCAAAGGATATCGAATGGAGCATAATGGAGCAAGATGGGAATGGGAATCAGTGTAAAATATGAGGGCAATGCACACTTACTCATTTTAGCTTTTTTTCTATTTCGTACATAGAGCTGTAGCAGCTTTTAAAGGTATGTAATTTGTTTCTGCGTATGTGTGCTTTTACATGCAATATATGCTCTTTATATGCATGCATGAGCAGTTAACTTACAGAATTCATGCATACTTGTGTATCATCGCATATCAAAAGTGTTTTAGAAATGAACCAAGCTTTCCTGCTTTGAGTGTAAGACAGTAACTAACTGAAGGCAATTATGAAGAATTCTCCTTTATTGGCAAACTATCCCCTTAATGTCTTCCTTGAGGTTTTTGTTTTTCAGAGGGGTTTTTTTGCCTTCTTCTGGAGCATCTGGAGGAGGTCAGCCCCGGAGCCAGATTTCAGCCTGCAGAGCAGCACAAGCCTGTTCCAGGAAGGCAGTTCCTCTGTTCCTCAGAGAATTGTCCAGACTTTATGGGTTTGTCTACATTCTTCTCTGCTACAGCTAGGTGTGCAGTCAGGCATTTTTATCATGCTTCCTTGGCATGGTACTACAGCACTTTTGCATTTTTATATTTTGAAATCCGTTCTGTTTCCCTGGTGCTGTTCCATTCCCAGTTGCTGGCATCCATTAGCACATGTGATACAACCCAGGAGATATTTTCAAGGACACTTAGTTTTCTTCCCCAAACTGCACTCTCTCAATTGTAAAACCTTCCTTTTCCCTCCTGGCGCTGCAGTGCTTTCATAAGACAGAAGGAAAACAGCGATATAAAAGCATCTTTTCATTCCAGCATTTTCTCTGCACTGCGTGGCATGGCTGGCCAGCTCAGAAGCCCAAACATTGAGTTTTTCCAGCAGAAGCAAGCTCCTTAGAGATCACTCTAAACTACAGCAAGAGGGACTGAACAGGAGGAAATGCATCATTTCAGCTGGAACTGAAATCCCTCAATTAGGTTAGAGGGGCATTTTCTCAAGGAATTTGGGGGAAAGTTATCTTGTCGGCACAATAACTAGGAAATGAAATGGATCATCAAGAAAATTCTTTGGGCTTTTTCTTTTTTTTCCCCAGTACCCATCAAGGAAATGTTTCCCTTATAAATCAGCTCACTTTTTCTTATTAAAAGTGATTTGATCATGTAGGCCTGAGGCAATACAGAGTTATGTGAAAGTTGATATTAGAAAGTGAGGGAAGAGAGAAAATTAAAAGAAAGATGAGGGAAGTAGATAGGACGCCAACTGCTTATGCGGTGTGCCTGGTGGAAGCCAATGGGTCTTTCAACATGCATCTAAACTACTTTTATTGGATTTTAGAATGAAATTAAACAAGTCATGTTTTGTTTCAGGGGAGGCACGCTGAACTCACCGTCTCCATGTTTCCCTTTCCATACCAGCAGAACTACTCACAAGTAAACCTTACACAAGAGAGAGGGTTTTACGTTACTTCTTGGGGAAACGATTTGCAGTTTTCCCTTCTGAAAATAAGTGTGGTGCCCACGACTAGAGATAAGCTACTGTTGCACAGAAACACAACACAGCAAAGGTGCTTCCTGTGTCTTGTCCTACAGATCTCCCACAACAGCCTGTCTAGCAGCTCCACAGCCGTCGCCTCGCGCTTTTCTCGTGCCGCTACGTCCACGCAGCGAGCCGCGCTCGGGTATCGTCTTGCATAAGCACGCCATGCGGAGAATAATGCCATGAATCAATAATGCCGTCTGGGAAAGGGGGGGGCTTGGGATAAAATGTGACTCGAGGGGTGCAAACCTCAGCCAGGAGGAGGTTTCAGCGCTGATGCACATGGCTGCTTCGGCTCTCGGCGGGCAGCGACAGCCGAGGAGCGCTGGCCCCGGCCCCGCTGCCCGCCCGGGGGCTGTCTGCTGCCCTGGGCTGCCCTCTGAAGGCTGAAGTTAAATCCACAGCACTGGAGGAAAAGCGCTTCTCCGGCTCCCAAGCAACTTCTTTGGAAGGGACTCCGAAGTTTTGCTGCCGGGCAACACTGGGAAAGCAAAACAGCAAGCCGCGCTTGCCAAGGTTGCCAAGCACAAAAGCGGTAGCCCGAAGGGGGCTGTATGTGGGGCAGCTGCTCCATGCCCCCACGTTAGCTGCAACCTTGCAGCACCAAAGACGACTGAAACATCGAAAACTGTTTTCTGATGTATACTTTTCAAAAAAATCATTGTAGGAATTGGGAAAATAAGGAGTACTTTAAAGCAAATTTTGGCACTGACTGTATTAGTGCGTGAAGTTGTGCCGCTCTGCTTTTTGTCTGCCTGAGGCTAAGAGCAAGCTGGCACTTTTAGACAAGAAATATGACCTGTCTTGCCCTAACGCTGTCCTTACATATGACTGCATTGTAGAGAACCATGAACTGTCCACCCTACGGCAGGTACAGGCCTCTTCATCCCTATCTATCTGAACCCATGCATAGCAAGATTTTTTATAGACTAATCGTGTTTATTCTTTCCGCTCGTTCACATTTCTCCTCATTCACATTTCTTCTCATTCATGTTTGTACAAACAAAGCATTTCAGGAACAGATAGTTTGCCCATCGTGGTGAGGGAAAACAAAGGCACATATGTTTCAATAGGTATCACACAGGTTTATTCCCAGCCACATTGCTGGCTAGCTATTCTATGCTATTAGAAACGTGATTGAAACCATTAGCTCAATTTTAATGAACTCCATGTGCCATTTCAGTTTTTTCTCCCGGAAAAAAATGGCTATCATATAATTCCCCACACGCATAATTGAGATAAATCCCAATTTGGGCCATTTCTCAAATGTTTGGTTTAAGAGAATCCTTTTTAAAAAGACATTTGTGAAAAATAAACACGATTACATATACATGATTGGTTCTGCTTATTGCTTCCGCTAGGCATTAGGAAATGTGTGTGCATGTGTGTTCATTTATACAATGATGCTCACAGCTACAGTGAATTATGGCATGTTATAGCTGTGAGTGTACTCTGAACCAAACTGCTTTCTCAGCCTGATTTCCTAAGGAAATGAGTCTTATACCAACACGAGATACTCCAGTAACTTCTCAACCCTTCGGCCTATTTCAGCTAAATTTGACAAAGGTGGTAGACATCTCAAAGACAGCAAAGCTCCCACTGGCGTGGGAAAACAGGTGGCAGGCTAAAAGGAAATCCCATTAATGCCCACACCCTGGGTAAGCCGCAGCATGACCTTGCTCCTTATTAGACTTCAGAGAATCCACGAGGGAGCCTGAACCCTGGTTTAGGGACCCAGCCTTATCAGCAAACCTGACTTGAGTTTTGTGAACTATCTGCTTTTGTTTAAAAATGAATGATCAAATACCTTCTTCACTGTCATGCTCTGTAACTGTCATTTCTTCCTCTATTAGTCTATCTGCCAAAACAAGATTTCTACAGTTTACTTTTACCTCTTTTGAATAGTATGTAGGATTAAACTAGTGCTTCTGTTTCTGCACTATGAAGATGAAACTGAGGCACAGAGACATTAAATGAGTCCCCCTGAATCTTTTAGTGGTTGACACAGGAACTGAATTCACAAGTCAGTGATGTCTCTATTCTGCCTAGTACAAGGATTTAGGCATAAATGCTGTTTTCTGAAACTGATGGGTAACAAACAAAGCTTTAGAAAAGCCTCAAAGGTTTCTGGTTTGCAAAAATCTCTTATTAGCATTTGCCCTTGTGGATGCCATTTTACTTCCTCTGCAGTCCCATCAACTCTATTAGCAACCCATGCTACATGAAACCAAACTGAAATAGGTTTTATCTCTACTTTCAGATGAAGGGTCTAACTACTCACTGGCCTATACTACTGGTGAGCTAAACCTTCTTGTTTTCACCCTAAAAAACCCCAGCAGAGATGGACAAGAGCCTGTGATGCTCTCTGGGGCTGACAGGTCCTTCCCCACCTGGATCCCAAGGCAGGAGACACTTGTTCAGAGGAACAATATTGCAGCTGGCATGTAGGAAACACAAAATAGGATCTCTGCCCACTGTTATTTCGTGCACTGGTATGGGGTACTAACATCCTAGCCCCAAAAGTGTGTCATAAATAACAGAGTTTAACTCAGTTACAAGGCACGGAGTCTATATGAGGACATGAAGCCTAGTGGAAGTTAAAGGCAAGGCTGTTTTCCATGCAGTATGGATCTTGATCTGAATGCCTAAATGCAGCAAGCTTGAATTTCTTTTAGATTTCAGTAGGATATTCTTTTTCCCATACTCCATTACAAAGAAGAATAACTATTTACAAGAGGAAACTATCTGGAGATAGCAGAGTCTTTACTAACAGCAGAGTGAGAGAAAGGCCTCTAACTCTTTCAGTGGTCTACAGGTATCACCTTTATCGTGTGAGAGTAAAGATGAGTTCAGCTGCATATACAGCTTCTCCCTTAGTTAGGGTACATCACTGAGAAAGCAACACTGACCAAAAATATGCACTTGTCAGCTGGGCATCTTGAATTAAAGGACTTGAAAAAATATTTAACCAGCAGAAGAGAATCTGACAGAAAACTGTTATAATTCAGTATTTAACCTATTTTTGTAATTACTAGGGCTTGAATTACAGTAATTCCAACTGAGATGGGGCCCAGATGCCAGGCACTATACAAACACCTAATAAGAAACTGCGGCTGCTCTGAGTCACTTACATCCTGATCCTGCAAATGTTTAGGAATGTGTTTAACTTTACTACTGTCAGTATTAATGGAGCTGCTCAGAGAACTAAAGGTAAAGAGATGAGACCAACAAGAGCCAGAGATTTTGAGACTGAAGTGTTTAGGTGTCTAATTCCCACCGGTCTCAAGATGTTAACTGGGATCTGGTCTTTTGTCTTACCGACATTTACACAGCAAATCTTAAACAGACCAAAGGCAAGTGCACACATTCGCATCTTTTGCCTTCCATACCAGTGCAAGGCTATTTCCAAAACGTCCTTCTTGAATGTTTCCTCATTAACTTGCATGGGCATTTTTTAACTGAAACACCCAAACTGTCTTAATATTAGGGTGCTGTGCTTTACAGCTTCTCAGGGCATGGTGGAATAATGCCCCTAACACCATTTTCTCAGCCCTCCGTGCCCTGAGAGCTGCCAGTTACCCAGAGGAAATACCTTGGTCGCACTGAGGCAGCAGGCAGGAGAGAGGCTCTCCCTTGCTACAGTCACTGCCCGTACCCTAAATAGCAGTATTTTAAAGATCGCTGTGGATTAAGAGAGTGGAGAGGTGCCTTTGTGTCTTTCTCTTCTGCTCTTCCCTTTCCCCCCCACTCCCCTTCTGGTGAGGGTGCAGGCTGAAGTCCCCCTCCCCGCCACCTTCTCCCCCGGTTTGCTCCCTCCCTTCTCTCACTTTTTTAAAAATACAGTTTTCTTTCAAGTCCTCTACAGTTACAGTGTTTCGGCCATCAAAGTCCCCTCCCAGCCATTTTCATTTACCTTGTGACTCTGACCCTTTGTAAGGCTGAGGATTTTCAGAGTAAACCGATCCCTGAGGTCCCCAAGGATGTTATTCTCATTTATTCACTCAGCCCTTTGAATGGAGCAGCCTGGGGTTGGCAGCGGTTCAGCAGCCTTGCATTCAGAGAGCACACAATCCTTTTTCTTTCAGGGGCCTTTCAAAACAAGGCCTGAGTTTTGCCGAGGAGCTTGCAGGGCTGTCAGTCATGCAGCAAGTTACGTTTCACTACTGGCCGCCACTGAAAACGAAGAGCAGAGGGTGGGTAAGAGCAAGGAGCAGGCAGTAACTGCAAAGGACTGTCTCCCGGGGACGTGCCTTCTTCAGCAGCGTGGCACGCTCTGAGGATGTCCGTGTCCACCGCTACTGAGCCCCCCCCAGCCTGGCAAGGACCCCGAGCCCTGGGATGGGGGGTAGAGCTTGGCCCCTGTGGGAACAGCTGTGCAATGGACACCTCCTTTCTTCAGGTGCGTGGTGGGAGCACCTCTAGTGCCATCTGCGTGTCCACCGGCAGTCATTACCTCTGACAGCTGGCCCTCCTTTGCAGGAGGGAAAAGGCCCCTCCTTTGCATTTTCATTGCAAAATGTTTGGGAACGGTCCCCTGGGACTGATAAGACAGAGACACGTCTGTGAGTCTCCCAGAGGGAGGGAAGGCTGTAGGAAAAGGCTCATGGTTATGTACCACTGTACCTGCCAACTGGTGTGTCACAAAAGGCTAAAATTACCAGCCGGTCAATTATCTGATTAAAGAGAGCCTTTCATTTAAGATAAAAAAAAAAAAAAAAAAAAGAAAAAAAAAGAAAAAGAAAAAGGAAAGAAAAAGAAAATCCTGGCTGAAAGCAATACCTCTACTAGGTTACCAAACTTACTAGACATTGTGTTCTTTACTTTTTACTTTTGGCAGTGATGAACAGCAAAGTTAAAAATATCAAGAAACATGGGGAGAATAAACATTTTGCATTAATCAAACATTTTTCTACATTTCTTTCCTCCAGCACAACATAATCTCATTTATCTCCCTTTTCACAAAAAGGCCGTATTTTTTAAAAGAAAGAACGACCGCCCATTTTACATATTTCCATTTTTGTTCAACTGATTAAATAAAGAACCTTCTCCGGGAAAGCTATTCAGGTTTCATTAGTTTACAGTTGCCTTGGAATCCCTTTGAATTACAGCGAGCATAAATTATCATTCTGTCAGCTAACATCAGAAATACCTCTTTAAGGCTCCTGGACTCAACAACGGCTGCTAAGGTTTGGGAATAAATGTACGATGTGCCGGGGCTTCACCAGCTGGTTAATGACCTGCTGCAGTAGTTATAGGGCCCAAGACGAAGCTGAGGAAGATTAACTAATCTGGCCAGTCACTAGTGTGCTGGCTCTGAGTGCCGAGCAGCGTGGAGTGCGTGATTGTAAACTTTATTGTCTGACCTCTGCTGAATTAGGAGCTGGGTTTGGGGGGGGGGTTAATGTTTTATTAATAACGTTTCCAGTGTTTATCCTTTCCTGTTTGAGTAACTGAAAAGGTAATTTCCAAACACAGGAGTCAGCAAAGCTGTGTTTCTTTCAAGAAGCGCCGTGTTCTCTACACACAAGTCAAACAAACATGGTTCAAGCTGCAAATTATTCCTGCGTTACAACAGACAATACTGGGGCCAAATGTAGTTCTTCTTTGTTCACATCCGTTCACACAGTCCATCCTTCAATTGCTAATCACCGAGCTACAGATGAAATCCTCCACCGAGTGATACCTCTGCAAGCCACTAGCTCCAAAACCCCTCAAAGTTCAATAAAATCTGAAACTTTCCTGGTCTCACCCATCTCTGTTGCATTTGATTTCCTATCCAGGCAATGTGAAAGAGTAACAGGAAGGGAGAGTGTTCATACAAGATTGGCATGGCTAAGAAAAAAAATAGGTATGTTATTGTAGTTACAGTGCAGCTAAAATGAATTCCCTTTTAACACATCTTAAATCCTTTCACTTTTATGCAACTGTTTACTCTGCTACCCAACCAAGGACATACAGACAGTATCTCTTAAGTACAAAATATTTTTATAATGAAACACTCATCTTCTGGATTTCTTCATATGCAGGGAAAAAGTATGTCTGATGTTAAACATATTTTCCTAGTTGGTTTCTACTTTGGACAGAGGAAAAGAATTGGCAGAAAATATATTACCTTTTTGGTGTTTTTCAAATTGCTACAAAGCAATTCAGCCAGACTGGATGGAAATCCTGTCTCCTGTCTCTCCCGTGGTACTGACCAGTACCAGCTTGTGTGGGCATCTGTGGGGTGGCCCACCTGATGGAGAAATTTCCTCCAGTTCCTGGAGTTTGACTGCATAGATGAAACTTCAAAGCATTTATAAACCTTCCAAAGCTCTTCACTGAGATTTTGTATTTGAACTGGATGTTCCCTTTAACTCTAGAAATCTCGTTTCTTTTTTTGAATCCTTCCAAACTATTTATCTTATGCTAAAGAATTTCACAGTCTCCAGAAAATATTAAAGTAACTAAATTCGTGGTGGAGTGCCTCTAAGTCATGTTCAGCTGCCTCCTCATGCTAGAAGGATGAGGCTCAAATTTTAAACGCTTTGGTGCCTGCATGACTACTGGCAGACACATGCTCTGCCCTTCGTCCTTAGGGCCCAATGTCACCTTGATGTTCTCTGCAGCCCGACTGGCTTATACAATGGCTTACACAAACTGTGAGGAGATACACCCACTGGTGTGTGTGCCATGGCCGATGGCTGGACCGCTCTCCTGGCATATGGAGGACCTGGAGTCAAATCCAATCTCCAGAAGCCAAGAACCCTTTTGCCTTCACCGTGATGTTCTCTTGTGAAAGGGTTGCCCATCTAGTGTATCTCCATGCTTTCTGTGAGAAAGGAGGTGTTTTGGTGTTAATGACACAAGAAGGTTCCTTGCCACACAAAGTGAGTGGAGAAATGCACTTAGTTCCCAAGAGCCTCTGCTTGACATTTCCTGCTTGTTAACCTAAGTGGTTTTCCACTCCAAATGCAGATCTTGGTGAGGTTTATGCTTTACTGCTTTATTCTGCCTCTGTGCTAGTCTCTGGGCTGAGACTCAAAGCGGACTTTGTTTGACTGGCTGTTGCCAAGGTGCTTGAATGCTGCTGTGAAGGACAAAACAGGAACTTGCCAGAATACTGTCCTGCAGCTGGGTAAGTCTGAAAATGACTCTACTGCTAGCAGGAGCGGAAGGTATTATAATATCACTAGCTAGAGAAAACTCGAGAAATTGCAGGATATTTTTTCCTTATCCCACCCAGGATGAGTAGTACATTGGGGGTCAGACATGACTACAAACACTCAGGGTCAGAAGTGCTCATATGGATGCAACTAATGCATCTCGTCTCTTCTAACCTGGAAAAGGGTGCACTGCCCATCTAATTTTCACAGTGCTCTCTGTGTTATGAATGCCATGCCATATTAGTTCCATATTAGTTTGCATCAAAGCATAAGGCTGTCTTGTTATTGCATAGGCACAGACATGCTTTTCAAGTCCCTAAACCAGAGTTTGGGAGGGATTACCCTGTTGTGCAATGAGAATAGTGAGTTGCAGGGATTTAGGATCTTGGGCATTTAAGGGAAAGGGCAAGGGGTGTTTGCATGGTGGAGAAAAAGAACAAAGGAGAATGTGAGAGGATCACAGCCACACTGGGGAGATGTGAAACATGTAGTTCTCTGCTGCTGCTGGGAAAACAGTTTCTTAACTCTAGGGGAATGGGAAAGAGCATGTGAGCCCTTGGGAGGGGAACCAGAGTGAACTTGGGGAGTAAAGGGAGCTGCATGCAACAGAGATGGGGAGTGGGAGTGGAGAGTTACATAGGCTGACAGTCAGAGATGTGCTAGGGGCAGGGGACAGCTCTAGGTTAGATAAAAAGAAAGTGGGGCAATATGAGCAGGGCAATGGGCAGCACCAGCACATCCTTCCCCTTCCCACCCCTTACACATGTAGCTAGAGAGCGGCAGGGTAATGGCACTTGGGGACTTGGAAAGAGTCACACACATGTTTATCTAACAAGCAGCAAATGGGGCTGAGACAGCAAAAAGACGTCCTGCTTTTCCCTGGCATGCTTACATTAAGCCCTGCTCCTCCTTTGCCTTATCTTGATTATTTTCCCAGCCTGCACCTTTAAAAACTACTCACAGAGCACTGTCTGAAGCTGAACTGGCCAAACGGAACTGAGACAGCCAGCCATAGAGATGTTATAAAATCCCCTCAGTGCTAATTTATTAACGCTAATGAGACTTGTGTATGCTCAGCATAGATATATTGCTACAAGGGAGGCCTTCATGCAGCCAGAATCAGTCCTCATGGCTCCGCTGAGATGTAATCTACCAGTAAAAGCACTGCTTGAACAAACGTTTTTATTGTAGGGCAGGTTTACCCCCACTCCTGTACAGCAGCCCAACAAGCAGCGTTCTCCATCCAGACACCCATGGGCAGATCTGGAAAACCACCAACTACTTGGCAGTATTTAGAGTCATTGTTTTCTAAAACAAAACCTAGCCTTGCCTGTGATGCAATATGGCCGAGGTGTGACACGCAGCGTCTCTAGACGTGTTGCCATGCCGCGCCAGTGCGTGCTGCAGCATGCCTGGCCACCTCCTGCAGCCTGGCTGGCACTGCACAGTGTGTGCCAAGGGGGGAGTGAGGGGTGTCAGGCATGGGAGGGGGCTCTCACAGCATGGCAAGGATCTGGGGCAGTGCTGCAGGTCATTTCACAAGCCAGTGAGGCCTCTTGGCTCATTCAGCTACGCCAGGACTGCTGAAGCAGCCCAAAGTGGTGGCGGTGAGCTGTGTACATCCCAGCTCCCCATGGCTGCACAGGTGAACAAAGAGTTGGCTCCGGCCCAAAGTGACTCCCCAGGAGGTTTGCTTTATAAATGAAAATTACTTTAAACCTCCCCACTGGTAGTTCCTCCCACTGCATACCACATTTGAGAACCATGAGCTAGCAGCAAAACCAAAACTGAAGCTCACTGAGAGAAAAAAAATGGCCTGGGAGAGGCCAGCCAGCATATAAGACTTAAAGAGCCTAATGCATGGGAGCATATTGTCAATTTTTTGAAGACCCCATATATGAATATGACATATTGTCAATTTTTCAAATCCCTCCAAAAGAGCAGGGCTTTACTCTAAGCTGATTCCTTATAGTAAAACACACTATCCAACAACCCTGATCCTCTGGTTATTTCTCTTAGTGACTTCCTGAGCTAGCAGCAGTAGTAAGTCCACTCCAGAGATGGACATCTATTCTGGAGATGGTCATCCACTCTGGAGATGGACATCTGTGCTTGCAAACTGGGCTATAGAATCAGGACCTCTCTCCTTAGCACTTCTCAGGTGAAGCTTTTGGCATTTCACTCCAAGCACTTTGATGTTTCCTCATAGACCCCCTGGGTTTAAGACTAAAAGGGGTCATTAGACACCTACTTGACTTCTTGCCTCAAGACAGCCTCAAAATTTTACTGCCTACCTCTGACTTGAACTCAATAACCTGAGTATGACTATTATACATCTCCCAGAAAGAAATCCAAGCTTAATCCAAAGTTGGCGAGATAGCAAACTATCTTTCCCTTAATAGCTTGATTCAGCGGTTGATTTCCATCTCCCGTGAAAATCCCCTCTTGTTTCTACATTGGATTCATTTGGCCGGAGCCTCTCCCCATCAAGGTGCTCCAGAGCATCCCAAGGCTCAGCCCCATGCACCTGCAGGCAGCCAGTGCTGTCTGAAGGACTGGAAGGGCCTGGGCAGAGCTGGTGCAGAATGCAAGCAACAAGCTGACCCGTGCCCCTGTGAGCCATGCCGCTGTTGCAGTGACATTTCCCTGGAAAGCACAGGCTTTTCAAGGCATATGGCTTGTAAAACCGCTTGCAAGTTCCTGTGGTGACTTACCTCAGTGAAATGCTGTGCATTTTGTATAACCTTACAAAATAAATATCTTACCGATGTCGCTGGCTGCTTGTTCTCAGCCCTGTGTGCGCTTGGATGGGTAGTGGCACACAGGCAAGGCGAGGTTTCTAAGTAGAAATATGTCTTTTCTTAGGCAAACTGCTGTAATTGGAAATAGCTGACAAGCCTCTTTTCGGTCTGAAATAGAAGTAGCAAGCTTTAAAATTAAATACAAGTTGAGAACAATTATCCTGAGCACAGCAGGAGTTCAGAAGTCCTTATACATGTGGGAAGGGCACTTTTTCATACGATTTTTTTTTTTTAATATGAGAAAAATATGGAGCAAAGTAGAATTATGTTACTATAGCCCTCCCCAGTAGCCTTGCAAAGCCAGAGACTAGGAAAGCCTCTGCCTTCAGTACAGTCCTACAGCCAGCTGTGCAGCTGGGATTTGTCATAATGTCAAACAAAATGTAACCGCATGCCTTTCAAATGCGTTCCTGGGGGACCTTCAGCTCTCAGTGGCACAGCCACATCCAAACAGGGTGGTTTGCAGGGGAAATACCTGACGGGCTTCGACTAGGGCGCAATGCTGCAGAGCCGATACGCCATCCTGCTACAGGCATCTACCTGTAACATACTAGGATAGGATTACAGTTAATATGTTTCTTCTATGTTTCTCCTAGAGCAGCCTCAGGACCGTGACCAAAGCAGAGGAGATGACAGGGAAAGGGAGGATTTGGGAGGGCTCGATAGGCAGAAGAGTAGGGGTTCACCGCAGGAAAAGGCAGACTTTCAGCGCTGCTTTTGAAAACCTTGCCCACAAGAGCCAATGCTGCAAAACCATGTGCTTGCGAGGAACTTGGCACGTGCTTATTCAAGCCCGCTGAACTCCATTATTTTCAGTCATAAATGTGTGTAAGATTGGAGTCATGGTAACCGGTACCACACTGAGGAGACTGATCATTATGATTTAAGGTACGTTATATAAAGCAAGGTAAAATAAATACTAATAATCAAACATTCACACCAAGAACATTTAAACAGCACTTTTGTGGTCTTTATTCAGTAGACAAAGTCAAAGGTAAATTAACATACTAATAAAAATAAGACACTGTTAGCAGCTCTGCTTTCCTGATGAAATCAGAACTGAGAAGCTTTAATTCTCTGAGGTTTTTATTTGGGCTTTTTTTATTATTTTTATTTTTATTTTACTAACCTCCCCCAGCTGCCACAATTCATGACATGCTTAGCGGAAATTCAAGTGTAACTGAAGACCCAGCCAAATTTCTGTCTGCTGGTCTCACTGTCAGTATGTCTTGTTTCACTTAATTTTTATCTGATGCAACTGGTGGAATAGACAAAGGAAATCTCTAGCACAGAAGTTCTCTGCCAGGAAGTATCAAACTGCTTTTTTTCAGAAGAGACTAACACAAACTGTAGATAAACGAAAGAGAAATATTGTCATGTTAATTTATCCTAACAGAATCCAATTAATTTTCCTCTTAGATGGATTGGGGTTTTTTTGCATGCAGCATACCAAGGATTTGTCTACAGCAAAACTGGACTTCTGATACTATCTTAACCTGCTATGACTGAAGCTGTAGAGAGGGTTTATAATCCAAGGTAGCAGCACAAAACACAGCTGAGAATGGCAACTGATTTCCTGTGAGCTCTTATTGTGCAGTGGAGATGAAGTGACTCCACCAGCCGTGGAAAAACTTGGGACAACAATAACAAGCAACTCCCTCCCTTGTTTTGCTTCATTGTTTTGCATTGTTGTAACCCAGCTCACAGAAATAATCTAAACTCCAGTATGGCTCTACAAAAGTTGCATTAGCAGACCAAGGTAGGACTGATCTGCTGAGGTCTGTTATAACCTCTGATGATAGTCTCCAAATGGTAATCTCCAAACTTGGCTTTACTGCCAGAGAAGCTGCATGTGACCTTCCCACCTCATTAAGATGCGTCTTCTGTGGATTAATACTAGAAATGGGGCTGGACTCAAGAGCTGACCTATTTCCCCTTTCCTTGGTTATTAGGGAAACTAAGGTCTGAACTTAGAAGCTGTTCCTTTGACTGAATCAAAGCCATTGAACAACACCCGCTTGGGAAGTTTGGATATGGATCAAGGCTTTGTGGCTCACGCTCTTTCCCAAAAACACAGGGTGTTAAGTAATTTTGCACAAATCTCCTTTTTTTCTTGGCCATTACAGCAAAATACACTTTAACAGTCAAAAAGAATTTTATAATTACTCTTTCATTAAAGAGTTATTCCTATAAATGATAAATCAGTGAACATCATCAACATTGTTTTACTTTACAAGGGATGTGTGCATTCTTATACCGTTGGATGAATCCATTACTCTCCTGAAAAAGTGGAATATGGTTCTTTAATTCTAGCGTATTTCTTATTACCAAGGCTTTTTCATAGAATCATAGAATCATAGAATCATTTAGGTTGGAAAAGACCTTTAAGATCATCCAGTCCAACCATTAACCTACACTACCAAGTCCACACTAAACCAATCAAGGGTAGACTAGACTAAACCATGTCCCGAAGTGCCACATCTACCCGTTTTTTGAACACTTCCAGGGATGGTGACTCCACCACCTCTCTGGGCAGCCTGTTCCAATGCTTGACTACCCTTTCCATGAAGAAATTTTTCCTAATATCCAACCTAAACCTCCCCTGGTGCAGCTTAAGCCCATTTCCTCTCGTCCTATCGCTAACTACATGGGAGAAGAGACCAACACCCACCTCACTACAACCTCCTTTCAGGTAGTTGTAGAGAGCGATAAGGTCTCCTCTCAGCCTCTTCTTCTCTAGGCTAAACAATCCCAGTTCCCTCAGCTGCTCCTCATAAGGCCTGTGCTCCAGACCCTTCACCAGCTTCATTGCCCTTCTCTGAACACGCTCCAGCACCTCAATGTCTTTCTTGTAGCAAGGGGCCCAAGACTGGACACAGTATTCCAGGTACAGCCTCACCAGCGCCGAGTACAGGGGGACAATCACCTCCCTGCTCCTGCTGGCCACACTATTCCTGATACAAGCCAGGATGCTGTTGGCCACCTGGGCACACTGCTGGCTCTTGTTCAACCAGCTGTCGACCAACACCCCCAGGTCCTTTTCAGCCAGACAGCTTTCCAGCCGCTCTTCCCCAAGCCTGTACCGTTGCATGGGGTTGTTGTGACTGAAGTGCAGGACCCGGCACTTGGCCTTGTTAAACCTCATACAGTTGGCCTCGGCCCATAGGTCCAGCCTGTCCAGGTCCCTCTGCAGGGCCATCCTACCCTCCAGCAGAGGGTAGGATTCTACCTTTGAGAAGGTGGAATCAGTCCTCACAAAGTTGTGTCTTAAATGTCCCCTACTTTACGCTGCAAAGACATGCAATGACTCGCTGGGCCATTTCAGTGTAAAGCAGCCAAGATGCTGTTGTGTCCCAGCACCTACTGCACCTGTGTCAGGAGGGTACCTTGAAATTACCAAAGGCTAGAGAGGTGCTGTTCAATCTGGGCTCTATTTCACAGTGTCTTAAACCCTGATCAATGTTCAGCTTCTAAAGTCAGTAAGAATAGCTGATTCCAGCCATGACACTAAACCAGATGTGATTATGACTTGCTAAGATGTATGATGTGCAAGGTTTTAGCGCAGTGTTTTAAGGGGCTTTTAACAGAAGGATGGTAGAAGACAGGGACATGCTGTAAAGAACACAACAAATAAGTGAATCACTCTCAGGCAGGAGGAGAGAAAGAAATGGCCTAGTCCCCTGCAAATAAACTCATTAGCAAACAAGGCTGGATCAGTCCTCTTTATGTAGAGAGGAAGCATGAAAGCAGATGGTTTAGGTTTTTCCGCCATTAATAACAGCAGCAGGAAAGATGTGACTAAAATCTTCGCAAGTCCATAAGCTGCCTGAAAAATTGGAGTGACTAAGAGGGATCAAACACAATCCCAATCAGGTAGGGACAAAGTTGGCACTAGCTCATCAGACACGCACCCATGCACACACATGTGTGTGCACACACACGCATGTGCACATGCACACATGCGTGCCTGCTCACCACTCATCTCTCTTGGGAAGCAAACAGAAAGTCTCCCAGTTAGGGCTGCTAAATGGCAATGGGTGCTCAGGGCTGCCAGGAGCCCAGCAGAAACCCATGCCAAGTCTAATGCAGAAATTGCCAGTCTGTGGCAAGGTGTGTCTCCTGGTGAGTAGCAGCCAAAGTCCCTCTAACAAGTCACACCCAGTGCAGAGAACACTGGAGATGCAGGGTTTGCTGCAAGCTCCCGTTATCATGCATAATGGAGGTGATGTATTGATACAAGTTTCTGACAGAAGGAGCAGTGCCTACAGTCGAATCAAAATCTGAATTAAGTCATCTCCTGAATCCATCATTCCCCCATGGTTACAAGTCAGTACAAGGTAGGACAATACATGAAACTGAAAGTTTGACCCCATGAGGTGTTAAACTCCTTAGGGTGCTTTCAGTCCAGTGCCCTACTGCAGCCTCTGGATACAACTTTGTCTTCCTTCCTAAGCTGCCGTGCTGGTCTTGATCCTTAGGGGGCTGCCAGGCTCCACCTCAGAGCCAGCTTGAGCTCTATGGTGATACACTGATTTTTAGTACAACTAAAAATTGGTCGTTTACTTTGGAAAGGAAAATCCTTTGGCATAAAGTATGTAACACCAGCACTAAACATGAAATACTGGTAATACAGTGACACTTACCTTAGATAACCAGCCAAAGGACTGGCAGAAGGCTGTGCCGCGTGGTAGAAGAGGTCTCTTGGTATTCAACAGAGCTGAGTGAATAACTGAATTTTTGTTTGTCCGAAGTCCTAAATAAAACACTGCCAAAAAGGGGAGGAGAGTAAGAAAGGGCAATATTTTGCTCCAAATGAAATTAATTTTGGGGAAGTTCTTGCTAGATGAAAAACCCAAAATATTTCCATTCCAGTTCAGGCCTTTTGAACAGAAACAGGGCAATTGAAATAAAGGGCAATATTTTGGCACCATGCATAAATGTGCCTTTTTTTTTTTCACTCGATGGC
Organism: Pelecanus crispus; assembly: GCF_030463565.1. Lineage (NCBI taxonomy): Eukaryota > Metazoa > Chordata > Aves > Pelecaniformes > Pelecanidae > Pelecanus > Pelecanus crispus. Next base: position 68,788,159 of record NC_134645.1, read on the forward strand.
ATAGGGATGAAGGCAGCAGCTTTCAAATTAGAGTATATTAGGAAAGCTTACAGTTGAGGTTGGAAGCCCTCAGAAAAGGGGTGCCAAGGGAAAAAGGTGGGAGCTCTTGTCTCCAGGGCACTCACTGTGGGTTTCTCAGGCTTAATTCCCACCCTTCCCTGAGGGAGCAGCAACCAACATCTCCCACCCCACCTCCCCGAGTGTATAGACAGGGGGTGGTAGAGCTCTCCATAGCTAAGGGAAACTGTCCTAAAAATCACCACCACTCCAACCATCGATACCATGAAGCTGGATACCAAAGGATTTCTTTGAATAAAACTGTTTAGCAAACTCAGATTAATGGCGACAGAGTGACTGAAACACCCTTTTTTGGTAAAACAGTTTACTGCTGATAAAAGCAGCCCCTGCCCAAGACGGCAGCAGCTCCAAAGGCATTGTAAGACAGTCTCTTCAGGCAGGGACCATCAAGTAGAAACATGATTATACCCCACACATCTGTTACAGATGGTACTAACTCCAGTGTGTTTAGTGCATCCCAGAAGGTCCAAGGAATTATTTTTGGAGACAACTGCATGCACTGTGCGACTCGCCTCATAGTAGGTCAGTTCACCCATGCTGTCCTCCGTGTTTTGTCTAACCAGCCCACACGTGCCATGCTCTCCAGGCTCCTCTGCTCCTCGCTTAGTGTTAATGTGACATGAGAAAACTGCTTAAAGAGCCAGTATCAAGGGGGAAATGTTATTTTGGTGGTTGTTTCCAGGCATAAGCGATCATGACTGTGTATATAATAACTAGAAGGTGACACAGCAGTAAAGAGATTTAAATTGGTCTTTTGATTTGGTCTTACTGGGAGAGTTATTAAGAGCAGAAGCCAGTGAGATTGTTGCTTTTGCTGTGTAGAGATCAGTCAACTAGGCAGTAAATATAGGCAAATAGCTTATTTTATATTGGCAGCAAATGAAACGGTGGCTCCATTTTGATTATGTAGATGTAAAAAGCTTTAGTATGGCACATTTGATTTGTAAATGTAGTGAATGAAAAACAAAATAACCTCAATATTAAAATTAAACAAGTTATTTTATTTGGACAGGAGTTAAATTCAGCGTGGAAATGTTTCCCATAATATAGTAAAATATAGAAGGAGTTTTATACAGCAACATACCTTTTATATGTATATGCACATACACCTACCCACAAACACACATGAAGATGTATATGTCTATACATGTATGTGACAGCAGAAATATATAAAAATGGAGCCAACATTGAATTCTTACTGAACCTTAACAAATGCACTTTAGTACAAATATAATTGCATCTACACTGGACAGCTTCAAACACAAAATCTACTTTCTAACATGGATCTTTGTTCTTGCCAATTAAAATGGGAAATCTTCTTTTGAAGAGTATCCATTTACATCTGAAGTTGCTAAGCTACAGAACAGAAGGGTACTGTTATGCACATCTTGTTTTCGGAGGCCACATCTCTGCATTCAAGGACACCAGCACATACTGGTTTAGCTGTTGCCTTTGAGACCAAGTCTTTTACTGAAGCCCTTGAAATTCTGGCCCAGCAGTGGGAATTTTGTTCTTTTAAAAAAAAGTAAAGAAAGAAAGAAAAAAAGGCAAGATTTTATTCATAATCTGTAACGTATATTGACTATGACCTCATTTTATCCTTGCAAGAACGTAAAGGTAGAAAAGTGTCTTTTGCCATGCTTTTTTTCCTACATAGGCTGGCAAAGTGTTCAGTTGCACTCCTTTCATCTCCTTAGGGCACTTCTGCAATGGTTCCCTCCTACAGAATGGTTGACCCAGTTGACTGCAGTCCTCCTGCTAGCTCTTCCAAGGGGGACCAGAAATGCACACCTACCCTATCAGCATCTCTACTAGCCAGCCCCATAGGAGAAAACCATGATATACCCATGGTTTTGACAGTAATGCATGGACAACCCTCAGCTACAGTCCTTACAGAATGGTTATGCAACCGGCCCCATAGCTTTTAGTGTGCATATTATTCAGAGCCACAGAGATCTATGGGGCTCTTCCAGGTTTCACCCATAACCTACCAAAGATATGCCTACATAGATGAGGACTAGCAGATTTCACTCTAACACAGTAGCACTGACTTAATCTAGAAGCTGTCGCAATGTGGTAGTGTGTGATTCCATTTATCTCTGCTGCTTGCAAGAAGGCAGCCATGTAATTTCTAGGCTAGAGCTAGCTTATACACCAGCTTAGAGGGAGACAAAGTCAGCTTGGCCCTCCACAATACAATAATAGATTGCATGTACCAGATCCAAGGTCCCTGGGTACCATGTAACAGAGCTGCTTAAACTGTGGTCCATGCAGCACTGATGGCTGCAGATTATCAGCAAGGGGTGACACAGCATTGTGTCTCAAGGTGCTGCATTAACCTCTGTGTTTCCAGCTGCTAAACAGCAGGAGAAATCTGCTAAATGCATAAGAGATTTCTTTGTGCTACATTTTCACTTGCTTTACTTTCTATAGAAGCAGTAGGTGATGAAATGGACAGGATGAAAAGTGATGTGTATGGCTGTGAAAGAAAGAGAAAAATACAGCTGGGCATCTCTAATGAGATGCAGTTCAGTTTATGAAAAAAAAGTTTAAAAAAATGGTTGGGCCGAGTGCCCTAGTGCAGCACAGGCCCAGATTCTTTGCAAACAGGAACTAATTGCTAAAAGCTCTCCAGAGGATTTTTTTTTCATTCCTTTCAGTTAGCATTGGCAAAGAGTTAGAAATTTCATCAAGAGGAATGATCTCTTATAAGTCCTTCTTTCTTAAATCTTTTTTCCCTCTTTACTGATGTGAGGATTGGCACCAATTTAAGCAACTTCTTTCATCTCTGAACATGGACCTTCTTAAATTGGTTTAACAATTTAATCCATTTAGCTGAAGTCCAATCCAGTCAAATCCATTCAAAAATTGCATGGAACAGACCCTCAGTGTTTTACCCGAACCACTGCTCCGTTAGCAAGAAGAGTAAGAATGGCAACTTCAGTCAACGAGCTCATGTTGCTCCTTCCTCTGGTAACCCACCCTGACACCCTCGGCTGACTCCTGGAATACTTAGGGGGCCTTGTAAATGGGCTTCCAGTGAGAGACAAATCAGTGTCTCTGAGGCTGACTGTGGCTCTACAGGTATGCTGGCTTCATTTATACTTACATGAAAGCTGTTAAAAGAGAGGCAATCGCATATGGCCTCTACAAAATCTCTATAGCTTAGGGTCTAAACTAGCACAGCAATACCTACATCCCAAAAAGTAATCTTCATTCAGAGCTGTCCTTAAATATCATTGATATTGCAGGCAGTGGCCTGCCAGTTGGGTTTTTTTCCAAGGGATTTTTCAAGTAGTAGCAAAGATGTGTGTCAACCACATGAGTTTTGCCACAGGCTAAACATTTGCTTCCAGCTGAAGAAAAGGGTGGTAAGTCATTTGGCCCCTCCTGCCACGTGACACGTTAAGCGCTGGAAGGGTTAATGGTTTTTGTACGCCTGTATTATAAGGAAGCTAGTGACCGAGAAGTGAATTTACAGTTCTGCTAACATTTCGCCCAGTTGGCCGGCAGCACTCCAGGAGCTTTGCTGGGCGCCGAGGCATGTGGGAAAGCCCATTGTCACCGGCACGGCGCGGGACCAGGCTGACCCACTGGCTCTTCCCGTCTGCCCATTCCAGTCTGCAGCCTGCAAATTACAGGCTGCGCCTCTGCTGTAAAACACACACGCTTCCGTCCCCCAAGTTTGTTATGTTATTTTTATATTCCTGAAAACATTAAAGTCAGGGTAAAAGGGACAAATAGTCCAGATTTGAAGATTTTCCAGCTAGACCAAAAAAATGCTGCATGGCATGTGTGTTTAGCATTAGGAGGAAAATAAATGTGCTGTTTTCAAATTTTTGCTTCAGGGTCAGCCAACATCAGTCTACCATGTAACAGCTTTGAGGGGGGAAAAAAAGCTTCACTTAAGGATGTATCTGCCAGAGTAAACAGTGCCTCAAACCAGGGAAATCTAAAGCACATGCCTTATTGTCAAGTTTGGTTTAACTTGTTTTACAAATCAAAACAGCAGCTCAGTTTTTAAAACCTATTTTTAAGTCCACTAGTGTTTTATCAAGGAGGTTAAAGACCTACATTAGTGTTTCAGTCCCTGCATTTTATATCAAATATGATGTACCAATTTCTCTTCAGTGAGTTAATGTCTTATCCCACTCTTACATGCAGCTCTTCCTACCTCTTCATCACGTCTCATAAATCAGAGGGTAGGACTCCCCATTTTAACTGTCCTGGTATACCCTGTACTATGTGGGCAGTCTTTACGTAGCCGCCGGGGCTTCTTGTGAAATGTGTCGGTGCTCCCTGTAGGGTGAGAGTAACTGGTCCCCAATACATGTTGGAAGCATGCAAAATTTTGTTCTCCTGTGTGTGAATAGGAGGAAGCTTGTGCTCAGAATTTACTTCTCCTCAGGAAACAAAGTGCATACCAAAAAAGAAACCTCCTGCACTTAGGATATGTGCAGACAATTCTTCTGATTAATGTGGGAGTTTTTGCATGCATATCTGAGGGAAGAATTTGGCTCTTCACTGTTTAAGTAAAACACTGAAGAGTATTTAAGGAGCAAAACCAAGCCTGGAATGTTTTGAAGACATTTCCAAGAAACTCTAAGAAAGGAAAAAGTCTTTGCCAGACATAGACAAACCTCATCAAACCCTATAGCTTCCTTTCAATTTTTATTGTTTCTGTTCCCCCACAAACCAAGCCTCAGCAGGTAATTCTGCTTGCTTGACTGCAGCTGAAGTTCCATGATTATTTTATTCCAGAAGTCTGAGCTGTGTTGAAAGGGGGTGGGTGAGGTGGTCCCTTCCCCCTTCTTTGTCTACCCAAATCTACTTGTGCCCTTGCGGCTGTGTGTAATTTGTTTGATTCTGCAGGGAGCCAGATCAGGGAACTGATCCAGCTGAAAATCAGCTTTCCCTCACCCAGCCCTTCGTTGCGCCTTGCTCCTCCAGCACTGCACGGCTGGATGAGCAGTAATATGAGCACAAGGAAAGGATGGAGATATGCAACCGGATGAACAACAGAGAGGAGGAACTGGGGTTTTCATCACAGTCCCCACACAACACTGGCTGAAGTAAACATACAACTTCGACCTGAATCTAAGGGTGGTGTACTGGTATCAGTCTCACTCAAGAACTGTTCAAAGACAAGTGGTGATTAAACACCCTACATGTCTTCATTGAACATAATGAAGATCCTTTTTTTTAAAAAGACCTTAAAAATTAATTTTAAGTTTAAACATTCCATTTCCATTTCTCAAATATCAACAATAAATGTTTCCATCAGAAGTGAAGATCCATTTATCTGAGACTGTATACAGCATGCAAAACTGTTTCAATATCTGGCATATAACCATGCACACTGATGCATGATTTAAAAAGGGGAAACCTAAGTGGAAAGACATTCCTATTTATTGCTGTCTGTGTTGTTGTATCAGCTATGCGCAACATTGCTTAGCATGTCTATTGTGAAAGACTAGTTTGGTGACATCAGATAAGATTTTCTCATCTTTAGTGCCAATTTTTGCATTTGTTGATTTTATATGAGAAAATAGGCAAAGCTATCAGGGAGTCTACTTCTCTATAACTGTGGCTTCTGGTGTTCTGGTGGAGCACCGAGGAAGCTTTGGATGCCACTGTAGTAATAATAATAATTCAGTTTTTAAAAAATCTCTGAATACCAAGTATTTACTCTAAAATGTGATCTAGATCAAGTTAATACAGGAGATGTCCCATTTCACATGGAAATCTATTAAAACCAAAGCCATCTCTCTAGAATATCCAAAGCATTACTTAATCGACATATGTTCAAAAGGTAAAGAGGTTCAAGTGGTGCTTAATGGCCAAATGTTGAAGTTCATTCAAATCTGTGAGCCATTACTTACTCCAATAGTTGTACACTGGTTATGTGTGTGTAACTGCTCACCGATATCAATATGTGTCCAATAGATCCCACATCTTTCAATAAAGCTGTAGTAGATGCCGTCATTCAGGTGTGAAGCTGGAGTGAGATCAGAATTTAGCTTCAGCTGGTATGTTAGCGAGAGTTATAACAGAAGTATTGACTGTAGCGTGCAGTTGGATTCAATGAACAAAGGAAATAAAGCACATATGATTCCTGCCCAACATTATCCAGATTGCTCTGAGATGGGCTGAAATTTAACTTTTTAGAAGGATTGGTGTGTGAAGTGTTTCTTCCCTCTTGGGCAGCAAGTAGGACTGAATCAGCTTCCAGGTATTCCTGTGAAAAATGCTTAAATGGCACTTGCCGAGACCTCCCATGCAGAAACTCGGGAAGCTACATAACTCTCCGGGAGCACTTGGGAATGAGCAACGCCTTGCCAGGCAGGCGCAGGGGTTTAAACAAAGGGGTTTACACAGATGTGACTTTACAGGAGGGAAAGGGGAGGTGGAGAACACAATAAAATAGCAGCTTGGAAGGGGTGAATGCTCAGCAGTAGGGGAGACCACCACCTCCTGGGCAGCTCTCGGCTCAGCGCTCCCGTGGCTGGCTGGTGCAGCTGCCATCACAGGCTTTTCTTGCTCCTGCTGATGTCCAGACCAGAGGAGGTGTTGGGTGACCACAGCTAGGGAGGGAAACCCCGCTCGGCTCCTCGGGGCAGCACTCAGCAGCCTGAGTCAATGATGGGGCTGTGCCCTGCCCAAACCCATCCGAGGTGGCTCAGCCATCACTCCCCTGTCACCGCTGCTCAGTGTTTGGGTACGTTTGGATGCCTAGCCATGTCGACTGTCTCTGAGAGCTGCCCTGGGAGTGCTTTGGCTCCCTGCAGAGAAATGGGTGACCCTCAGTGCTCTCAGAGGACCCTCACCCCTCGAAAGGAGGTCATCCATCATAGGTTTCCTTTTTCCTGCCTGTCTCCATTTCTTCTATGCCTTCCAGTTTGGATCTTGTACCTCAGTCCCACAAGCTGCATCCTGCCTAGACTCACCATCCACACCATGCCTGGGTGACACGGATGATGGACACAGATGGCAATTTTGCCCCATTATTTAGCAGCTGTAAAAGGAAAAATTACCTCAGTCGGTTGCCTGTGTACAAACGGCCCCAGTCAACCCAAGCAGTTCCTTTTATTTACTAAAGATATTGGCAAAGAGCTGCTTCCCCAGTAAGTCTCCATCCATCTGGAGGCCTGGGCTGCCCATACACCTGGTGTCGACAGCAAGCGCCTCAGTCTTTCAAGGTTTCAGGCCATGAGGACCACAAAGAAATAGAAACTACTTGCAGGGCAGGCTCGGTTGTGTCTGTCCAAGAACAACACAAATCAGGTGTGGATCAGATCAGTCACATATATCCCTGTCATGATGTCATATGTAAACAGCATATCCAAATCTACTTGTTGACTGCAGTCTTCCTCTGTCATGTCTGTGGAGAAGGCCATGGAGGATTTGGACAAACGTCTCACAGCAGTGCCTTGTGGAATAGGGTAGCTGAGAAACCATCCTGCTTGGATCACTGTGCAGAAAGCCTTTGTTGCCAACATCTTTAATTTTGTTTCAGGCTCAAATTTAGCATGCAGACGTTCAGCTCAGAAGAAACCTTTTTACAGCAGCTGGCCATTTTAATTATAGAAAGAATATAAAAAATAAATTTCTAATATTAGATACATTTCTCACAGTCCTTGTTACTGAAAATAATGTCTTAGGGCCGTATCCAAGGCCCACTGAATCAGTGGAAAGCATCCCACTGACCTCATTGTGATTGGATCAGGGCCTTAGTTTCTTAAAATAAAATTTTACAAGGTGCAGGCTAATCCTATTCCACATATTTTTAGTCAAATGGCTGAAAGTTTTTCTTTCCCCCCATTAAGATCCATAAGAAACCAAGACACAGCCACAATAACCTCTTGGCACCAAATATTTTATAAGGAATTTAAATATAAATGGGGGGGGGGGGGTGAGACCATTTTACACCTGAGCTTCAAAATGGCTGGCTCAGAGCACAGGTCCTGGGAGCAGCAGCAAGGGCCCATCATGACCGGCAGTGCTATGCTCACTCTGCAGTGCCCTGAGAGCAAGGAGTGGTCAGCCTTTCCCGGGAAAACAAGCAGCGAGCCAAGCACAAAGCTGCAGGCAGCACCGGCCGCCCCAGAGCACTTACCGAATTCCACCAGTATTTCATTTATTTAATTTTTCATATGTAGCCAGGCTCTAGACGGCTGTAAGGAGCTAGAGCTACCAAAACACTGCGTGACAAGCTGTGCCTGCGGTACGTCCAGCCACACCAAGCCCAGAAAGCAGTAAAGCTCTCCCAAGAATGTCTGATTTTGTGATTTTCCAGCCTATCTTCCAGCCCACAAAGTTTCAGATAAGCCTTAGATAAGCAAGTGAAATTGGCGGGGGGAGAAGTGTTTATCCAAATGAAAATATCAACCTGCTCCCTTTATTCTACCCCCAGCTGCTGGTGCAAACTGAAAAGGAAACGTCTTGAAAGGAGCAGGAAGGTTAGGAGCAAGCAGAGTCGTGTGCAAACAGAGGTTACCTCTCCTGCACCCAGAGGAAATCCCTGTCTTTGGCACTGCAGAAGCAGCCAGGCCAGCAGTCAGAGACTTTCCCTGCACTAATTTCTACAGCATGACAAAAGGTGTCATGTTTAGAAGATGCAAAACTATAGAGGAAAGAGGAGAGAAAGCAGACTGTATAGGGGGAAAAAAAAAAAAAAACATGAAAGTGTGAAAATATAGGTGACACAAACAGGAAGGTAGTGTTCCCAATACACCCACTTTCTGGCAGTTATTGCCATAATGTTTCTGGGGTTGCTTTTACTTTTTTCCTCAAAGAGCTGCATGTTACCTCTCATGAATTTTAAGGAACCTGTTTCCAGCCATGTGGACCACCCTCTTCACCAGTTTGGTGAGCCCTTTGCACACCAAAGCAGTGTAAAAGCCGGGACACAAACGGTACTGTGCCCCAAACCAGAACTGACCCAATCAGTGCCATCTGCAGAGGGCCTGGTACAATGCCCTCTGAAATTGGTGGATTTTAATGGGATCTGGATGTGGAGTTCAGCTAAAACACATGCAGCCAGGGTTGCAATTATAAGTGCACTCTCAACTTGACACGTTCAAAGAGCATTTTGACACGTCGGTGTGCAGATACGAATTCCACAGGTCAGAAAAAAGAGAAGGGGCTAGAAAAACACCAGGAAGACAAAATGAATCCGTGACAGCACCATCCAATTTCACCATCAGGAATAATGTATTTATTTTATGCCTGAGCCAAGGTTTAAATTGCCAGCAGCTTTGTCATCATACCCTTTCACCCCTGGCTCACTTTTGCGTACAGCTTATCACAAGACACAACAATTCATTTTCTCCCGTCTCGCTTCCTGTCAAACCCTCCTGCACGTTGTGTAGGGGTTTTTTGCCCCATAACTGGGGATTAAATAGCCAAGTGGTCCAAGAGTGCAGCCTAATGCACACTTCGTTTGACATTTCCAGCTTATGTTAGCCCAGTCTTGTCCCACCTCCCTTGGCCCTCTGAACACATGTTCATATTTTAAAATTAGTTTTAAGTTTAAAAAGTATTTTTCTCTAAGATAAGAAAGATCTGAATGGCAGGTCCTAACCTGAAGGACTCTTCAAAAAGTGGGCAAGTCTGCCCAGGGAGCCTTCCAAGAATGGGATGCTCACGAGCTTTCTCCTCCGCAATATCTGCAGGGTTGTCCAGACCCAGCAGAGCTGAGCAGAGGTGGGCAGAGCCCATCATTGCAGCTTGGCCCCTCAGACGTCCTCAGCAGCACTGGGGCAGCCCCTGGACCTCATCCTAAAGTCTGCCTCTCCAAGGTGACTTAGGAAAGGAACCATAGGAACAACACAAGGGCTAGAAAAATATGCTTTAAAATAAGACACACAAACATATTTTGTTGTCATCAAAAAGGTGGTCAAGGGTGACTCTTGTAAGCCAATGCACCAGTGTGCCATGTTAAGTATCTACATAAGGATTCATAGGGTTGAAGACAGCACAGATTTTTAGATCACCTTGTCTACTATCCTGAATATATGTATTGCTAAATTTTACCCAGTTGCCTCTCAAATTAATCCTGACTTTGTGTAGATCAGATCTATTTCCAAGCTTATCTGGGTGATCAGTTTGTGTTGAACCACTTGGCCAACAAATTTAATCAAGTTCATTCTCGGCACATATTCAGAGGTTTATTCAATGCTCATGAATTTGTGGTTTCAGTAGAGCAGCTGGTCACCCAAGTTCCACTATATTGCCCCAGTTCTTAGCCTAGATGATTTAACCATTCTTAACTTCTTTTTCCATGTACTTGGAATCATTTAATTTAGTCCACAAATGTATGTTGTTATGCAAAGGAAACATCTGCTAACCTGCTAAAACTGACCATCAAAAAGATCTGTGCAACTAAAACTTGTATTTACAGAAAAGTGCACAATAAGCAAATGAAGATGCTTGGAAACACGGCCACGGGAAAAGGTTTCTAGGTTTCACTGAAATGTCTATAAATAAGTTTTCTCACTACTTACCCTAGTGGTTTAGCAATCCAGACTGCGGGTAACATTTTATGTTGGTGTAAACTATACCATTTCCATTGGCTTCACAAGGGATGTGACACTGAATCCAAAGCTAAATTTTGCATTTTTGTGTTTGGAATTTGCAGACAGGAGAACAGACAGCTATTTGTAGTTGTACTCCAGTCATTTTTAACAACAATGTGCAGAAAAGTTCAGCCATCCATATTCATCAGCAAGAGGAAACGCCTCATAAACTCAAAATGCTACACTAAGGACTCTTTCAGTTTTACTTCTCTCTTTATTTCCTTAAAGAGTGCTTTGTTTCCACTGCTGTCTTGTTCCCATTCAACTCTGAGAAATACAACCTGCACGCTTTACCAGCCTGCCCACCCCCAGATACGCTTACAGCCAAATATTGCTTCCCCTTCTCTTTTTAAAACAAACATCCTCTTGCTGCTCCCCCCACTCGCTGCTCGGAAGACCCTACAGAAGCGGCCAGGATACTTTGCAGATATTTGACAGCCAGCACAGCAGCGGCATGTTTTTTTTGGAGGAGAAACTGCAGAAGGCTGAAGTGTGCTTGACACTGGGGCACCCAGCAGGACAGCTCCCCCCACCAGTCCCAAAGGCCACCCTGGGAGTAGGGTCTCCTGGGGCTGGAGACCCCAGGGCTCTCCTGAATGCAGTCCTGACCATCCATGAGGGGAGCGGTGGGCACCAAGAAAGGACGGTGCTTACCAGGGTACTTTGATGCTGCAGCCATTAGTGGTTTCTGCCGGGAAAGGGTGAGGCGGACAGGGCTGACAGCCACGAGGCTGTGGATAGGCAGTCTGGGTTACCAGGGTTAGGCTCAGGACAAACTAATGAGCTCCCTCTCCCCCCTTAAAAATAGCTCGGTTTTCTGCTGTTTACTTTCCATGACCACACAAGTTCTAGTTCTGTGAAATAAGGACTTCACACCCTTTTGCCTAGCACGGCAAGCAAGAGCAGCAGCCAGTCCACTGGTCACCCGCTCATGAAACCCATTCCCCCACACCAGCCTGGGTTTTGTGCTTCTTAAAGTATTTCAGGTTTGCATGGAGCAATCACCAACCATATTTATCATACCGAGATGCCATTTCTCAGCCCAAGAGCTAAGTTGCTCACATGTGGCAATTTAATTATCAGCTTTAGAAGTGCTTTAAAATGTAAAGACTAAATATGGAAACAGTAAATATTAAAACCAAACTGCGGGTGACCTCTCCATGAGAGGTGAGCAAACCCTGCCTATTGTCCTAGTCTCTCCAGGTTCAGCTCCTGAGCTGCCTGGGTGCAGTGCCCAACAAGGTGTGCATTCCTAGAGGCACAAGTTACACCCAAAGGTCAGTGTTTGTCCAGCATGGGCCACCAGACCTTATAAAGGCCATAGTTTTATTCAAAGGATATGATTTCTACTCTGTGAGGTCTCGCAGCTAAAATTTTCATAAGAACTTCAACAACATCTAAAAAATTGACTCTGAAGATATGCAAGTGCCAGAGCTGCATGAGTACTGGAATTTAAAAAGCAACAGTACAGGCTTGATCACATGGTGCTTTTGACAGTCTTGAGCTCCTGAGACTCTGCTCTTGAGAAGACTATCCAAAAACTTCTTTGTCTTAAAGTTAATGACTAAAATACATTTTTCTGTCAGTGCTGCAGAGGGAGTTGGATGAGTGGGTTCTCCTTGTCCAGGACATCTAAATCATTCAGTTTGATTGCATCACTGATACAAGTGTTAAGCTGTTATTTTCTAATTTGCCTCCAGGGTCTCCATAACTACCACTCCAGATGACAGGAGGAACAAGAACAAGAATGATAAGCACCTGACACTGTCGGAAACCCCTAGGATCATATAACAGCCATGTTGAGGTACATATCAGATCTCTCAGGGCACATACCACTTACCACTGTAAATATAACCATTACCTAGCGTCATGCAGCTTTGGAGAAGTAACCAAGTATAGGTGGTAGCTAGTAGTAAATGCTGCCTTGTGAATGATGCCTGTTATACATAAAACTGGATGATATGTACAACCATTTTTCCTCCTTGCAAACTAAGCAGAAAGCTTTTTCCTCATTTAAATAGTTATTGAAACACTACTAATAACTGACACTCTCTCTTCTCTACCTCTAAAGAGAAGAGTGTGATTGAAAAAAATCCTTACGTATGAGAACTGGTTCAGGAAAACACCTACTGAGTCTTTAACAGACTAGCTGGTGCCTACCTTATTGAGATTTACCAGCACATTTTCTAAAAGTTTATAAACTGATGTTTATAAAATGCATACCCATCAGGAAAATTTAGTCACAAGTATTCAGAATTTGCAGCAGCAATCAAATACCAGGCATTCATTTGCATCTACAGATCAACTAGAGGTTCAAAAGGCACATATATATTTGGCAAATAAATAACACTTCTTCAAGTACATTTTATTTTTATTATTGGAGTACATGCTATCAGATAGTGCATTTTGGGTAGGCTTATAAAATGTAACAGCAGTTAATGCACTGAAGTTTTATTTTCATATTCCACTCAGATGCTGAGATTACTTAAGCACAGGTATGATGCTAAGGATAATGAGCATGGGAGACATATTTTCTTGATTTTCCCAAACAATACTGTTTGTGTAGGAACAAGGTATAGGTAGGGAAAGATATTTCCTTTACTTAGGTTTCTCTGTCATTGATGATACCCAAAAAGAAAAGACATTTATGTTGTCTGAAGTGTGGCCTAAAGTTGAGAATTTTATTGGGATTTGTTTTGTAAGTTGAGAGGATAAAGTCTGCACACCACTGATTAGTAGAGGCTGTATCTACACTGGCCTCTTTGCTGTCCCCTGTGATACAAGAGAGCACTGTCCAGACTGGCCACCAGCAGATTATGTACCTTCAGGAACCATCCCCAGATCCATCTAACCCATAAGTCTTGAGCTTCTCTCTTAAGGGAACTGGTGCACAGCCTGATACGTTATATCTCCTGCAGGGATGCAACAGGGCGTTCACCCCCAGTCTCAGAGCAAGGAAGTTTGGCTACCAGCAAAAAGTCCTTCCATGGAAGCGTTCACACCAGTATAGCCTACAGCTGAGTCCTGTATCCAGTCGTGGGCTCCCCGGTAGAAGAAAGGCATTGACATACTGGAGTGAGGCCAGTGGAGAGCCACCATGGTGGTCAGGGCTGGAGCCCCTGGTGTGGGAGAAGAGGTGGAGATGGGTTTGTTCAGCCTGGCAATGGCTGTGGGGAGTTTACTGCTGGCTTCAGCTACCTAATGGGCGGGTGCAGAGAACACAGAGCCAGGCTCTCCTCAGAGGTGCCCAGCAGTAAGGCAGGGACAAACAGCACTTGTTATAATGTGAAAAAAAATCTGATTAGATATTAGGAAAATATTTTTACCATGAGGGTGGTCAGATGCTGAGACACAGGCCCAGAGAGGGTGTGGGATTTCTGATCCTGGAGATACCAGACTTGACTGGACAAACTCCCGAGCAATACGATCTAAGTTGGCCCTGCTTTGAGGCGGGGGTCTGGACCAGGTGATCTCCTGAGGTCCCTTCCAACCTAAATTATTCAGGGATTCTGTGAGAATGGGTCTAAGCTATACCACCAGAGCTGTGCCTCCTCTATTAATTGTCAGCAATTTTAACTGTTACATGAGAGTTTGGAATTAACTGGATATATAATCGGCACAGGAAATTAGATTTTCTCCTTTAAATTAAACTGTCATGGTAGGAAGGAACATAAGCAGGGAATGGTAGTGCTGTGTGGTATGTTGTATAAAATCAACTGCTTTTGTTGCTTTTTCATTCCTGGGTAGGACTTTACCTTCCCAAGTACAAAAAAAGAAAGTATTTTAAAGCAATATAAAAGACAGGTAAGCACTCCTTTTTTCTTTGCTTTTACGCATTATAGCTCTATGTTCTTCTATACATTTTTTTTTTTAATCACATGGACCTAAGAACTGTTGTGCTTGCTTCATTCCCTCAAGCCACTTTACCTTCTCTTTGTCTTTTCTTTCACTGCCTTGGTTCCTGGCCTCCTTTTTCCACTCTTTTGCAAATGTTAATAGCTGCCTTCAGCAGTACCTGATCTACAGATAACAGAAGAGCCAGAGGCTAATCTGACTTCCTTCATGTCCAAGGAATTAAAGTCATTTTCTAAATGAGTAGCTGGAAATAATGGCAGTGACTGTTCAAGACAAGATCACCAGGGCCTGTCCAAAACCAAAGCCACGCTGCAGGAGGGGCCTGGGACTTGGACTCAAACTTGGGCTCAGACTTGGAATCAAATCATAATTTGGGAACCAGGAGACTACTTTTTGGCAAAACTAACTGTTTGAGAGAGGCAGAAAAACATTTTTGACAGCCACATGTTCGGGATCCAGTCAAAAGAGTGTCTTACAAACTGTTTGCAAGGAAACTGTCCATTGTCATTTGTGTTCCTTATACTCCTCAAAACAGGGTTTCCATGCATTCCTTGTTGATACGCTGAATTGCTGCATCACTTTCCCCTCCTAATGGAAATAGCCTGACAAGACCCCGGGTGTTCACTAAAGCCCCGCATCAGCATGGTGACAGCACAAGTAACCAACATAGAAAGCATGTTTGACCTCTGAGAGAAACCTCTCTTGCAGCCAAAGATAAAAATAGCAAAACATCAGTGTTTAATATTTAGCAGGTATAAACGGGGTAAATCTGAACCTTGGTGTGACAAATCTATTCTGAGAGTCTTCTCTATACACTTTTAAATTTCATCACTTGTATGGTTCTTAGACAACTACTTTAAGCTGAGTGTAAAATTGAAAGTACATAGGCATACACTGGAATAAAAACTTAATTTTTTAATTTTTTTTTAAGAAGCCAGTAAATACAATATCACATTTGGACTTGAAAGGCATCCCTACTTTGTAAGGTATGGAAATCATCAAACAATAGAACTAAGAAATGAAAATTTGTCTGTGAGAAATGGTTGGGTTACCTCTGATATCACAGTAAAATCATGTATTAATGACCTGAGCTACAGACATAACCTTAATTCTAACTATGACAAGGTCATTAATAATGTCTTGCTTAAAATCAGTTTCATGCAAGGTTCACCTGTATGTGATTTCACCTGTGTGTAGAGGCATATACAGAACAAATCTGTGCAGTTTCATCTTTGAAACTATCTCTGTTCAAGTGAACCCAAGATAAATTTTGCATTTCTTAAGGAACTCACTCATTAAACTTAATCAATGAACTAATCAGAGATTTACTTTTAAAATCTCAAAACATCAAATGAGGCATACAAGGGAGAAGATTCTGAACACTGAAAGGATATGATTTGTGTACAATGTGTTTGAAGGAAAAATTCAAATCAGCTTTCATTGCTGAAGGCCTATATAATCTGATGGGGAAGTAGTTCTAAAAGTTGGTCTTTATTTGTATTAGATTAGGGTAGTGAATTACCATCTGGTTTCTGAGTGGTAAAGGACTGCTGCAAAGTGTGAATTCCCTAACATGGAGCTGTTGGTGACAAAATGCCATCCTTATGTAGCATATTCAATTTATATGGCATCTGTAAGTGTTGTAATGGTAATACTGACCTCAAAGTGCAAAATACCAACACAGTTTTCAGGAAACGGCAGTGCCTGGGCAGCATTTCTGACTCAATCTTGTGATTCAAGGTGATAACAGAGGTTGGTGAAGAAGCTGCAGTGAAGGCACAAGCTTACCAGCACAGCTCCTTGCTCTGTGAGCAGTGTGGGACAGAGAACAAGAGTGTCCAACAAAACCAGCTGCTTGTGAACCAGGTTCTTAGCAGGTACAGACAACAGTTTCCTCAGCTTCAACACCATACCCTAATTGAGTACCTCCAACGTTTATCTTATATTTAGCATTACAATCAGCACTAACTTCAGGGGTGGCAGAGGACAGTGTTGCCACTGGTGCTTTGACCTTTACAGCATGTTCTCCAGCCTGCAGTTCAGCTGTTGTTCCTGTAAGCGTCATATGCCAAAGACAAAAGCATACAAAAATCGTTTGCATTTCTAGCAGAACCACAGGGGAAACTCTTCCATTGGCTTTGCTAGTAGGTACGTCTGGCCATTTTTCTACAAGTTCATCCTCCTAAGAACTCAACGACAGTTTATTTCTGTGTTTAAAGTGGCGAGATAGCTGCACTTAAACAGGCAATTCTCATTTGCTGCTATGTATAGGAATAAGGAATTTTTTTAAAGTAGGATTTCTATAATTTCCTATTAGAAAAAGTTGGATTCACCAGAATTGGAAAAAAAAGGTCATCTTTGGCTATTGCAAAGCAGTGGGGTTAATACATGGTATGAAGCTATGGCTCCTTACCCAAGATGCCACAGTTAACATTTGCAGTCCCCAGTCTATTGCAATTAGTGGATTAAACAGGTTAGCTGGAGCTGCCAGTGCTGTGCAGGCTGATGGGAATGCTCCCTTTTCTTGGAATTGCAAGGGAGAAGGAGCAGAGTTGTAGGAACTGTGGCACCTCAGCTGGGCACAGAACCTTCCTAAAATGCACTATCGCATGGAGTTGAATGAGCAGGGCTTAAATTTGGAAAGCATTCAAAGAAAACTCAGAGTGACAAATAAATCTGAAGCAAAATTTAATTTCCAGAACAGAAAATTTGTCTCAGAAAAGCTCAGTAAGCAAAAGATCCCTGCTTTTACAAAACTCACTCTGTGTGCATGTGTGCATGCATGCGTGCACGTGTGTGGTTCCTGTGGTTATGGTATAGCAGGCCATTGAATTATCAAACCAGTAATTTTGCCATTAGTTTTTCAGTTTGCTTCTTGCATGCATATTCTGTGGTCAAATCCATTAGTAAGTTATAGTGATAAACACCTGGAGTCTATCAAAAACAAAGAGAGTCTTATTCTGTAGGTACAACCAGCCTGGTGAACATACCAAGCAGAGACTAACTGCATAATATAGAACTCAAACAGGAATATGTTTTTTATGATGTGCCAGCATAAGGGAGATCAAAGACTAAAGCCAAATAAATAGCAACTGGGTACCAGCAAAGGAAACATATTTAGACCTTAAAGTAATCAGAAACAAACCCAGTGTATGCCAACACCCTCTGAATTCAAAAGTAACATTTTCCTCCTTTTCATAAAAGGTTCAAGAGCTGGCAGATTTTGCTTTGGTTTTAAATCTACTGTTTTTATGACTGAGAGGGAATTTTCATTTCTCACAGACAATGGAACATGAAATGCAAGAATCATCCCCTCACCCCTTCATCCACTTCTTTCTGGTGGTTTTAGGGAGTTACACCCCCTGGTGCCCTCTGAATTTTCCTTGGCTGCTGCGTGGAATTTGCCAGCTTACATTAACCATTTATTGAGCTCGACTCCTTATCTGGAACATCGCCTGGCAAACTGCAACAATCTGTCTGGCACCTGGGGACTGGCAGAGCAAATTTTTCCAGGTGGTACAAGCAGACGCCCAGAATTACATGCCAACACTATTTTGCGAGGCAGCTTGATCAAAAGGAAAAAGCCCAAATGACTAATGTTCAGTGTCATGTTTAGTACCTGCAACGTATCTACATAAACAGTTTTAAATGACTACTGGTACTAAAAAACACTTGCAGGGTAGGGGGGATGGCAGAGGGGTTGGAAGGGGGAGTAGAGGGAAGATACAAGGGTGGCAGTGAATTGACAGGCTGAGCCTGGGGGCAAACAGTTACATCTGTGCTTGATTTGTCAGGGATTTACATTAGTGAAACTTTAACTCTGCAGATGATAAGTAAGATTACACTTACAGAATAAGTTTATGCAAATAAAGCTTAGTCTATGGAGCATGTGAGTCCAGACACAGTGGATTTGGCAGGTTTCACAGAGGCTGGTGGCTGGGTTTAATAAATTCATTTACATAAAGGATTAGGACATCTGGAAAAGTAGCATGGCAGTTTACTGAGATATAAATAACATTAATTGAGAGGTCACAGGTATGCAAAACACTCCATACATGCAAAAGAAAATAATGGAAAATGAAGGGGCAGACACTTGCATTTTATTCTTGGTTACATCAAGCTAAGTGGTAGGTACTAGCTGCCCCATGCCTTTCTGAATGCCACAACTGATTTTAGTTCCCATTACAGAACCCTACTTCATGACAGGTATGCACATAAACAGTCCCTTTTTCTTAAAAAAAACAAAACCAAAACCAAAACCAATCCAAAATCAGTGGTTCATATCAACTAGCATCAGGAGACAGCCAGAACTCAAAGAACCTGTAGGAAATGACTTATGTACTGTGATTTAAATAGCAGTGGGGTAGAGAATCCATTTTTACCCAAAAGCCTGATACCCTGTTGCCATGGCAACAACATCTCTTTTCAGCAGCAGAAGTAACACTGAAAAGTGTGTTTACACCTAGTTCCAACTTGTGCTACAAGTTCTGTTATACATACTTAACAGCACTTCTGGATTTGCAAACTAACATCCTAGTGAACTGGTACCAGAGATACTAACAAGTTGTACATGATCAAGCAGTTTGCAAGAACTATACTGTACCCCAGGATTTATTTATAGCTTGGTAAGCAATTCTAATTCCTTTTCATTATTTTTAAGACTATAAAATGACAGTTTCTCAGCATAAACCAAGAGTTCAGCAGAGCACTGGCAAACCTTTTGCAAAAGACTATAATGTCCGTGTGTTTATATTTCAAGCAGTTTCCAATAAAGATTATTTTAAAACAACTGAAATGTTGCTTATACAGAGCTAAAAATAGCTTACTTGAGTTTTTTCCTTTTTCCAGGTTTTTTTATAAGCTTTGCTTAGTTCTGTCCATTCCCCAAGATATTAAGTAGATGCAAACAAAAGATTTGCCCATGTGCATAGTCATTTAGACTGTACACATGCCACGCTGAGATGTACAGGGGAATAACAATGGTAAACTCATCTGAAGTAATATACTGCTCTCTGACCTGGTTGTGCAAAAGCCCTGTGTGAAATGACTTGGCTTTAACTCTTACCTGAGATAGAGCGATCTGTTAGAATTGCTGCAAAATACGCTGAAGAAATACATATGCACAAAGCAAAATATTTCTACCACCTGGCCTTAAAACGGTCAGTTTTGCTCTTGTGCAATCCAATTATATCATTGCTGTATTCAAACGGAGTGGGAATCTGATGGAAATATGGGGCAGGAGCAGCTGGGCTTATGTAGTCAGTGGGAATGTTGTTGCTGTACATACTGACCTTATCCAAGCAATTCAATATGTAAAACTAAAAGCCAAGACATATAAGCATGAGGTATGAACATATCAGCAGCCATGTTCAAAAGGGATTAGCTTTTGGAAGGGCCATTTCAGCTGTGTGCTGCTGCTGGCATCTGTTAAGAGCAGGGGAAAACACTCTTCATGTCTTGGTCCATGAGCCAGATATATCACTTCATTCATCCTTGCGGTGGGATGTTGATAACATCTGAAAGCAAACAAAGGTGACGATTTGGAGCGGCTGCTAGTAGGCACTCGCAGTTCTCTTTCCACTTATCACGCTCTGCTTTGGTTGGATCGTTTCCCCAACAGACAAGACTATAACTTGCCTTAGAAAAGTGGCCATGTTCACTAAGGATTACAAATTGTGATCACAGTCCAAATGCAGATGAGGCTACAGCACCCCAAGAAATACAGCCCAGCTAAATTAATGGGGGTTGTACAACCTTGACTCTGTGAACTTCTCACCTAAGGAAATACATGCCTAAGTAATTTCTTTTCCTCCAGTGTTTATGGTAGACAAGTGCCAGCAACCTTCAGCTATTCAGTTCTCTCTGTGGCTGGACTAGTTAGTTCCAGCCCATCACTGGCACAGGCTGAGGGGAGAGAGCCTCTAGCCTCTGCTGCTCCTCTTTGGCATTCAAGCCATTACCCGCTCCTGAGTCAGCTAGCTTTGTAAAGTCAGAGTTCAATTTCATGCCTTGAGAAACGTTACAAAAATTATCTTTAATTTACTGTAAACCTCCACATCCAATGCCAGTTATTTTCAACCTATTAAATCTAATTTTAGCCTTACTGCAGAATATTCACGTCTAAAAGAATTATTTAAATAAACTGTATACTCACTACCCAGTAGGTTACAGGTAAAATTGCCCTGGAATAGCCCCAGATCTGAGCTAGAGAAGTATTGTTGCAGAGGGCAAAGTATCTCACACCACCATGAGTCATTCTGGTTAGTGCTCCCCACTGTACAAACTTCTCTTTTCCACATCTCATGCAGTTTGTTCCTGAGGACACTTGGTAAAAACAGTCTTAATTTCCTTGAAGTGAAGATATAGCATTTTCCTAACACAGTATAAAATGTACAGAAAAGCAGCTTATTATTCCCTGTCTCTAAGTTAATTGGATATTAGAATTAGAATCATGTTAAGTAATCTCTGTCAAATCCTATTAGCTCCCTTGCTCTCTTCCAGAGTATCTGCTGAATGATACAAAGCTTGTAGAAGAGTTTATCATCATATACTTTATGAGTGCAGCCGAAGTATTTTGTTTGTCAAGGTGAAAGAGACCTTCAGGCTTCCCATCACCCACACCACAGGGAGAGCTCACCATTCTCCCATGTCACCCTCAGCACTAACCAAGAACAGCAAGCTGGATGGAGATACTAACCTCTGCTGCAATCATAATTTTCATAGTTGTTCATGACCCGGGTTGAGAATTTAAATGCAAAAATATACCGAAATCCAAAGCTATAGTTCCCACAGCAGCTATAACTCACTCATTGGTATTTGAACATACATTGTGGAGTATAGACACAGTAATGTAAAACACTAAAGCTACCCCTGGTTATGGTTGGCTGGGGGAACCATAACTCTGAGTTTCCTGACTTTTGTGTTAAGATCTCAACCATAAATATTGCTTTAATGTAGCTTTGTGCAGTGAGTTTACATTGGCATTGGGAGGTGCTCATACGGAAACAGTAGAGAATTAGTGTGGTATGCTTATTAAATGAGTAATGCTTTTAGAATAATTCTTGGGGTGAAATCATGGCCCCAGTGAAGTCAACGAAGCCAGGGTTTCAACTCAGAAACATCTTATTTATTCAGGGAAGAAAGCAGCAAATGTCCTAGTGGTTTTGATCTTCATTATAACGGAAAGAATTTCAGATCAGCTCCCTCTCTCCAAATCCGGGCTCTAAAGGAGTAATCAATTTATTCTAAAGGAGTGATCAACCACCCACAACCAGCAAATGACTTGGGGGGAGTGCCTCCACAGAAAAGCTTAGAGGTTATTTGATTTGTTTTGGTTTGCTTTGTTATTTTCCACATTAAATATCCCAAAGTGTCTATTTTTTCACAGAAAGTTATTTGCCAACTAAAAAAATTTCTTACTTACTCTAACTTTTCCCTCTTTATCAGTAGATGACAGTAGAGTTAATGATCTTGTAGA
The DNA here is from genome assembly GCF_030463565.1 of Pelecanus crispus. Taxonomy (NCBI): domain Eukaryota; kingdom Metazoa; phylum Chordata; class Aves; order Pelecaniformes; family Pelecanidae; genus Pelecanus; species Pelecanus crispus. The sequence goes on from NC_134645.1 coordinate 68,810,146, forward strand.
GTATTAAGCAACTGAAAAAGGGTCCCCATTGAAAAACTTTCAACAGAAAAGATTCAGCCAGTCTTGGTATTAATTTCAGTTGTTAATTTCTGCATGTTTATTTTGAAGGTGGAAGTGACATACCATTATTTTGCCTGGTAGGGTGCTAGAGAACATTTCTCCTAGAGGACTGGGTTTTTTCCTTATCATGATTTAGCTTGTACAAAACAGCCTACTTCATCATGCAAATAAAAAATAGATAAACCAGAGAAGGGCTGGTCACAAGAGGAGAAAACTTTTGTATCTTACAATCTGCAACCAGACAGAGGAATGCTCCATTTGTGCCAATCTGCCTTGCATTTTCAGCTGGGAAAGACACTGTGCAAACTGATAGCAGATGGTAGAGCCGAAAATAGGTGCTTTACATGTTTGATTGAGAGCCAGCATTTTGTCATTTAGTTGTCTCACGTCATTGCACTGCGTTATGTTGTGCAATCATGTGTGACATGCTGAAATCGGCCTTACCAACACAGTATTTTCTGAAACAGGACTCTTGCCCTGATGCAGTGGGCAAGAACTTGGTGTGTTTGCTGTTTACTGTTCTTGGAAAGGCTTCATCCGTTGGAAGCCACCCTCTGAGGAAAATTTCTGCCAGCTTATCCTGATGGGAAGGGCCAGTGGTGGTACTTGGAGAAATCTCTGTTCAAAGACTCTCAAGGGGAAGAAATCCATAGCCCTTGGCAAAGGCTGGCACAGGGAGGGGGGCTGTGAAGACAGAGAGAGGGTAGTCCCTGCAGAGCGGTCATGAACTGTGCAAATCCAGTGCCACCAGCTTGCCTTGCAAAATGAAAATGTTCCAGTTCCCTGCCAAAAAATGTCATGCGGCAGCACACTGACATCTCCCTATTTTTAGCTGTAAAGGCAGCTATGAGTTCAGTTCTTTCTTTCTTTGCTGAAGCAAGGTTCTTAGATTGCTCTGTCATGAGCATGAAATGGTGTATGTTGGTGAAGACTGAAGGCAGATTATGCAGGGGCTAAATCTCTGCATTAGTGCTGGGTAACCATATTTTAAGCTGTTGAGGTTTTTTATTCATGAATCTCAAATTTACACATTTCTGTGCTGGTCAGGCAATAGCTCCTCTTCTCCACTACATTTCCTCATCTGAGAAAGAAAAAGGAGGGAAAAGGAAAGGACAGAAGACCAAGATCACTGCATGTAATAATATATGACAATCTTATTCCATGAGACTGTTTCCACCATGCTACCTTTGCCCCTTTCTGGACTTTTTAGAATGTTCTTTGCATGGCAAAAAAAACTAATAAAGCTAAGAACAGGAAAACAGCCTTCCAAATTTTCTGGTTAGAAGCTAATGAATGCAGTTTGTTAGTTTCATGATACTTTCTAGTTCAGGCTTGATGAGCTTTTCTTGCCTAGGAGTCTCTTCCCTTGGTGATGTTTTACTGAGGTGTGATCTCTGCTTGTTCTGCTTTTCAAAATTCCTGCAGTCAGTGGATGCCATTCCCATAATTTCCACATTTAATGGCATTCCCAAACCACAGTAGATGTTTTCCCCCTTTTATTGTTGAAAGCTGTGTTAGAAATCGAGAAGTATGAAGTTGAGACTGTAACACCAGTCAGGATAAAAAGCCTGACTGCAGTGCTTCAAATGTCTTCCATGAGTTTCTCTTGTAAGTAGATTTGTTTCCTCTAAGGTAAAAGCCAGTGGAAAAACATCCATCAACTCCAGTAATGTCAGGTGTTGGGACAACACCACACAAGACAAAAAAGTAAAGAAATTCTTGTATTTGGTCCATCCAACCTGGTAATCAGTGCCACTACTAGCTCGCTCTCATATAACTCCTGCTTCCTTCCTTCTAGCTGCTTAATAAATCTGAAAGTAGTTAAAGGGGCAGAAAGGTAAGCTGTCTGGTATGTCCCCTTTTCTGTCACCTTACATAAATAAATTCAAATATTTTGTTTTGATTAAGCATTTTCAATGAAATAATTTAATTTCTTTTGACAAAAATATCTCAGGTAATTATGGCAACTCAAATCAGCTGAGGATGTTCCTCCCAAAATGGTCAGTAGGAGCCCATATATACAGGCATGCATGCTTAGGAGGATAAAGAAAGCATATTTGGTAGGCTTTGCTTTGGAGAACAAATATATTCATGGCCATTTTACTCCCAGAATAGGGAAGGCTGTGCCTGCTGGATTGCAACTGGAATATAATATTCTCTAGAAACAAACATTTGCTATGTTTCCTTAACTGTATACTAAAATAACAAAAACTGTAAGCAGCAAGATATGGTGATTTAAATTTCCTGATTGAAAGTTGTTGCATGTATATCTTTGGTAGCTGTTTTGGCTAATTAAAGAAACAGAATCAAATGAACCTTAACATAAACCTTTAAGAATATTACCATTGCAAAAAATGTCAGGAAAAAACCTTGTTTAAAACACTGCAGTCTTCTGTGACATAGGTATTTTTAGAGGGATTGTTACTTCAAATTCGACATGGCTTTATGTTTACAATTTGTTACACGGTTTTAATTCTGGTTTTTGTAGTACTTAAGTTATGGGTATGGGTTTTGTTTAATTTTTAAACTACATTGCTTATTTATTGATTTCTGATAGAACCTGGAAACAAAACAAAAATTAGGGAAGTTTTAAAGACTTTTTAAAATGTTTGTCAGATTTTTAGGTTAGAAAATTAAAAACATATGCATAAATGTTAAAGATAACACATAAATTACCTATGACATAGAAACATAAATCCTTCTATATAGCTCCAAAAGGATTTTCCTTGAGATTTGCATCCAAAGAGTCCATCAACTTCAGTGGGAGTTTGGAGTGGTACCTCATGGCATGATCACTCCTTCCTGCTAGCAATTTCTGCAAGACATGCTCTCATCGGAGAAGCAGGGCCAACTCAGCCCCTTGTGCCCTCAGCTCCTGGGTAGCTCACCCTCCGCACCTGGAAGGGAGCTCGGAGTCCCTGCAAGAGATGGGGCCTTTCTGGCACGCTTCTTCTGAAAGCTTTTCAGGCATAGTCTGTTGAGGTCCAAAGGCTTTAAAGGCAAGAGCCAAGAAATGCAAAATAATTTAATCGGTTAAAAGCTAGGCCTTCAACTGAGACAGGCATGCAGACCTTCCTTGCAGCACAAATTTTCTTGCAGTCACCAGTTCCACTTCAATGGGACCACATTTAGCCATTTGCTATTTATTCATTTTCTAACGTTTTACATTGGCATGTACCAATAACTTGTCCAATACCCGTAACTCCCATGGGACAAAGAACTGTTACAGGTCTGTGGAAACTACTGAAATCAATACAGCTACTTCAGACATGGACAGGTTTATATGGAAAAGAAGTCTTGCCTATACTTCATACAAGGGATCTTTGTTGCGGAAATCTGTGCCATAATTGCAGGTTTGTTTGTTTTTTCATCTTTCCTACTGGCAAGTGCACCATCCTGACCTCTCTTTTTCTTTCTTTTGGAGGCTTTTTGCATAATAGAGAGGTATTTGGCAGAGGTCTGCTTGCTTTCTTTTCTTTTTGGAAGAACAATGATTTTTCCCTAAGGTACATCTGGATGCTGAAGCAAATGTAACTCCTAAAAGCAACTTTTTTCTTTTATAAGGATATTCACAAGTTTGATCAAAGACAGGTTTTTATCTATGAGGATAAGTCTTTTAATGCTGAGCTGAAATGTCAAATGCATTATTTACTAAGAAGTGCTGTATTCTGTACAGAAAGGTGAATTTGCTCTGTATAACACTGTAGCATAATAAACCATGCTGTTTAAAGCAAAGCAAAACCAATATCATACATCTCATGAAGGAAAAAATGCACCTTGCATATTGCCAGAGTAGTATTTTTATCTCGGCACAGAGCTAGTGGTATTCACAGACCTGCCTCTTCTCCTGTTTGCTTCAATAGTAACAAATGGGATATTTCAAATAATACCTCAAAGGTCATCCACAACTTGAAGGCCAAACCACTGCTGAAAATGAATTTGAACTATACTGTTGTCTTGATAATGTGGTGGTTGAGCTACAGTTGTGTCACAATCCAAACTGGGCTGCCCAGGGAGAATCATGGTGGTTCTGTGATTCCCTTGAGCTAAATTAAGGTGAAATGACACCAAATGATCAGTTAAACACTTTATTGATGGTAAAAAACCGACCTGAACTTGGAAAGTGTAATGGTAGGCAACCTGAACTAGGAAAGCGTAATGGTAGGCAATGTGGGTTCTAACTGAAGTAATTGTAAGAGGAAAGGAAAAAGAAGAATGCGTGGGGGCAGGGAGATACATCACCACCCTTGGATCTCATGATGTTGATGGTAAACGTGGCAATCCACTGGTGGTGGGTACACACGTGGCTCCTTGGAGTTGTGTCTTTTATAGGCTAGTCCTCACCTCTAGTCTTGCTCCCTTGAGGACTTGTATGGTTCTTGTTCCAGAATGTTCTTCATCTTCTGTGCAGGTGCCACTGTAGGGGGTAGTTGCGTGGGGTCTTTCGGGTGGTCATAAGCCCTTTCCTCAAATGAACTCTGTATGACCTTTGGCCATATATGGTGAGTTGTAAGGCACATCAGAAGGCGCAACTGCGCATCCTCCGACACACCTTCTTGGCTCTGTGCAACCCACTTCTCACTTCTCACCTGTGGTTTAGTGGTGCTATGCAGACCTTAATTTGTCACTATGGAGACCTTAACTTGTCTCTATGCAGACCTTAACTTGTCTCCACAGTGTTTGAGACATCAACACACATTAATTCTTTCAGTCTCTCACAGGTTGGTGATACTGGTGAGCTACATTGTGCATGGAAAAAACCTTTCAAAGAAACTACTTGTATATCTCTGCCATGCACACAGTCTGTAAACTCACAAAGTAGAGTCTGAGGAAAAGGTGAAGAGTGAGATACAGACTGCTTCATACAGTGCACAAATCAGGACCAAAAAGCTTTAATCCCTCCAAAATCCGAGGGAATGATTCAATCAGCTCCAACAGCCCTCCAGAACTGGTGGCACCTACACTCAGTAGACATAGCTCATTTTGGTACACAGAGTTCCTGGTGGCTGTGTTTAAGCACCAAGGCATGCACAGAAGCACTTTTCTATGGACCACATAGAAAGCTTAGCTTCTGTGCAAGCAACATCAGTGTTTAAATCTGTGCAGGATGGGGTCTCAACTCAGCCTTAACCTGGCTATTTGGTAGGTGGCCTCGGGCACAGCTCATGCACTTGAACAGCAGGAAGCACAGTACAAAGCAAAGCAGACGTTTGTTCAAAGTCACAAAAGAAAAATGTTGACAGTGCTAACCCATGCCTCGGATTTTAAAATATTGTAGAAATTGTAATTTCAAAGCACCCTTAGGCTCCCATCAGTGCTCAGCATCAGTGGGGAACATTGGGCCAAGACAAAGGCTGGCAAAAAAGGGATCTCAAAAACAGGAGGCTCAGAGAGCAGAGCCAGATCTGTACCTTCTCTGTTGCCTCCAGAAGAGCCTCAAAGAGAAAAGGATCCAGGACAGAACGACAGGCAAGCTCAGGGGTTGCCCCATCTCCCCCACCAGGTGTATGGGGGCTATGTAGTCACATCCCACTCCCTCCCCTGGAAGGATGGAAGCAACCCTCAGCAGGCACCTCCAATGGCCAAAATATCAGCAAATATGAAGCTGTGACATACAAATTGCTGATGGTTATTTTCTATTATTTGAGATATCTCTTCAAAGAAACTCTTGTACCTGCTGGTGTGAAATTTTAAAATCAAATTCTGGTGGAGAAATTCTAAATCCAGGAGGGAGGCTGGGGTAAGCACCAATTCTGTCCAAAGCAGATAGTAATGAAGTAATTTTACAAGCAACCTATACTTAAAGAATCTCTTCATTGCTTTAAGGAGACTGAAGGGGAATCTGAACAAGCTGACTCAAATGCAATTCCCGAATGTGCTGAACTTCACCTACTGTTGTTAATAATATCCAGAATAGAAAAAAAGTCTTCTAACCCATTAGGTACAGCAACTTGTTTTCACCCTGTCATTTTCCTCTGCTCTATGTGCTTTCCTAACTCATCATATTTGCATTTGTATCTTCACTTGCCTATTTCACAGAGTACACCAAGTAATGTATATATTTCTCTAAAATGTGAAGAAGATGAGAATGCAAAGGCATTGATTCAGATTAATATCTACCTTTTGACTTATACATGAAAGGAGAAAACTGAACATCAGGTTCTCCTGGTGCTCCCTGTCATATCACATCATCATAACACAATGGCAAAGTCTGGAAATGGCATATAATCAAACTTTCATAATGTAACTGTATCCTTTCACAGTCAGACAAAAAACTGGCAACGTAGCAAAACACAACTATGATGAGGTCTGGTTTGCAACATTCAAACTGGTGTTCATGGTTCTAGGGAAAGAAGGAAAACGTTGCTTTCAACATTTTGGAAAAGTGGCAAACTTAAATCAACTCTGCTAGTTTTGTCTGAGAGTTGGCATGGATTTACTCAGATAACTTCATCCAAGGTCTGTTCATTGGCCAAGTAGATCTTAAAGTTAAAAACCAGATAATCTAGTAAAACAAAATAAAAAGCCTAATTAGTGATGGTAGCTCTGGCCTCATAAGAAAATAATGTGATGGATTTGGAACACAGATCAGAGCACAAGTTCCACAGAAGTGTTATTCCAGCCACAGAAGGTCTTAAATACACCTTTTAAAATATATAATATAATGCCAGATGGTTGCACCACATCTGAGTTTTTCAGGGCATTCAGTATGCGATCAAAGTTAGGTAATCACTGAAAGAGAGTGAAGTTGCTAAGGACCTGGAATTATAGTTAATGTGAGCACTGATAAATTGATTCTTGATCTTGTTCAGAAACACTCTTGGTGGGTGGCATTTCTGTGAAATAGGTGTTAAGTGGAATAGCCCAGTTTCAGGTCATGTTTTTCAGCTGAAAATGTGGTTCTTTCTAGTACTTTAATGAAATAAAATTAATATAAAACAATAGTTTGTTTAACTAATAGCCAAACTTCTGAATTCTCTTATTACAGCCAAAATTCTGAATTCTCTTATTATAGCCAAAATGATATCCAGCTCTGAATCAAAGTCTGGGCAGTTTCACTCTTGAACACAACCAGTCCCTGGCTGGACAGTTTGGCTGCATCTAAACTCTCTTTTGAAATCCTTATGTGAGTGGTAGCTAAGCTGCTCAAGTTCGCTGATCCAGCACCTATTAATATTGCTGTCTTCAGTCAACCTGTCATTTAGAGGGTGAGATTCAACTTTACCTTAAGACACATAACTTCAGATATGTACACGTAGGTGTTGAAGCTGGCATGGTAGCTTATGGAGATCTACTCAATGCCATCAACAGTGTCTGAATGGCAATTCACCTCAATCCAAACTAGACACTTAGGGCATGGTTGATTGCATTTAGGTGTCCCATGTTATTTGAGATGCTCTAGGGTATCTGAAACACACCCATAGGAGAGGTAAACGTAACACATGACCCACAGGAGACTGGTGATTTCCTAGACTGGCAGCTAGGAGGTCAGGCAGGACACCCTGAAGCATCTTGAATAGTATGAGGCACCTGTGTATGGAAAGAATTCGGTGACCGGTCAACCAAATCTCTCTTTAGACTCCACAGACTGTACTGATGAGTTCTCCATTGACCAGATTTGGATTCAGACACCTAGTCCATGCATGGACAGACAGCTAAATGTAGAAGCCTTAATCGTACCCAAGCTGTTAGTATGCAATGTGTAAAGACACATTTAACTCTGGCTGCCTAGGAGTTCATGGTCCTTTACATGGGCTGTATAGGTCCCCTGTAGGTAGGACCCCGGGTTGTATTATACCGCATATTGGTTCCCTAACAAACAAATCCCACATAGTTGATAAACACAAAGGTGGTAGAGACAGGTGACAAACAGCTGTCCATCCAAAGGTTAACATCTGCTCAGGTCTGCACTAGGGGACAATGTGGGCTGAGATTCCAGATTCTTCCCCTTCCTGTAGGCCTTGAGGATAGCCTCAGCCCATGTCTGGACACCAAAGTGCATATGATGTGAAGAGTCTCCACATGTGCTCAACCCCAAGCCCACTCTTGTTTCCCAAGATTATTTATTCCTCTATCCCAGAAAGCCACTAACTGCACACAACACTGTGGGGTGGAGAGAAACTTCATGAAAAGCAGACAGGACTGCCATGGTATGAGGGGGACCATGGAGGATGTCCTTGTTCACTACTCCAGGGGTATAAAGGAGGAAGACAGTGGAGTTGTCTGGAAAAAAAAAATCACTTAGAGCAGGAACATCATGAAGACCTTGTCAAGTGGGTTTATGTTGTCAGAGTTAAAATTGCCAAAACAGTTACCCTGGTATAAAACTCATGTAAACAACAGGAAATAGCACCTACATTTAGCAAGCTACAGTGAAAGATCACAGGCATATTAACTAATAGGGATACAGGTATGGATATACCTTTCATAACAGTAATAGACTTTTCCAAGTCACCTGTTTAAAAAAAAATTCAAAAGAATTAACTGTTTTGTCTTCAGGCCTTTATCCTTCCTTGATCATGGGTCAGGAAGGAACTAATGAGAAACCATTATTGGACAAGGAAATAGCTTGATGGTATGTTATTTATTTAGTGCCCCTGCCCCCCTACTGTTTAGCTTGTAAACAATTGCAAACACAGGCTGATCAGCAGAGCAGGCACCGAATGTTGACTCCACAGCCCAGAGGCTGGGTATAAATATGTTTAAAAGAGATGTCCAGCTAGATCCTCAGCAGGTGTCCTTCAGAGTAGCTCCATTAAGGGCCTCGCTAATGCCTAATTAAGCCTCCCTATATGCCTAATCCCGATGTGGACTTGACTGATTGAAGATTTTTCTGGGCTTATCCCATAAAGTCACGATTTGCTGTAGTTCGTTTATACAGCCCTGACATTTTGGTGGTTCATTAGTAGTAAACACAGTTGTTACAGAGTTATAGAAGTTATAGCATAGGGCATGGAAAGCAATTTGGGAGGATTATCTGTTTATTTTCCCTCTATTTTTAACGAGATGTTTATACAAGCCCTTAATATTAATTTTCCCCATGACTTCCACTTTTTAGTCATTCAAATGTGTCAAATATGTAGCTCGGACTTTTTCTTTCTTTCTTTCTTTCCTTAATAGAAAACTTAATTTTTAAATAAATAATAATGTTCAGTGTTCTCAGGCTCTGTTTCTTCCCCTAAAAGGCATTTCAACTTTTCACCAGAAAATAAATAAATTTTTAGAAATTGTGCTTTAAGATTTGAAAAAATCTTTACCTTTTAGTGAGAAGGAGGAAAACAGAGGATTTCCTCTCACTCTAGCAAATTAAAGCTGAGCTGCTTTATTATTAAAGGCTTGAAGTGGCTATGCCTCTCGCCAAGTAAGATTTCTTAAATATCTAGATTACTTGCTCTAGACATGCCTAGAACACTGTAGCCTCGGTAAGGCTGAGCAGCTTGGCACCTGTATCAGTGATATCAGGACCACGGCCGAGAGCACCCAGCAGGATCTGTCTGACTAGATGGTCTCAGAGCACATCTCTGATTGGCCCCTGCACAGCACAGAGAACCTGGTACAGCTGCTACCTCACCTCTTATCACTTCTGGTTAAAAACCCCACTTACCTGCAGTATGGAAAAGTTGTTCCAGCTCTGTTTCTTCCAGGCTCTACAGTATCCAGGATTGTGGCCCTCCCCGCTATCCTCCTGAAGCTGTTAGACTTTTCATTGACTAAGTAATCAACTGGCCATCAAAGAAGGGACTATCAAAGCCCTAGCATCAAGATCAGTGGTTGGGACAAACATTTGGGAGAGGGGAGACCTATAATGACTTGACCTGACAGATACTCAGGTATCCTGCATATCACCACCATTAGGTTCCCTAATTATCGCACTAGAAGTGCAACAGCTTCAATGGGAGGAATTAAAAGAGAGACCCATCAGAATGCTGTTGGGGTGTGGCATTTGGAGAATTTGTCAAGGTGGAGGGAAATTCAGCTTTACGTGCACTCCTACGCCAATAGAGGGCCAGGATGGAGGGGACTCCCCTCCTCTTTGCTGTCTTTACCTCCCAGTGGCAGACAGGTGCTCACGCTCTCAGCCAGGACCAGAGACAGACACGTACTCTCCACACAGGAGAGAGGACCAAGCCTGTGAGATGGGAAGGCTCTTCAGAAAGACCATGTTTCCCCATGCTCTCTCCTGGTGGAGCCCTAACTCCAGTCACTGCGTGGTGAGGCTGCCCTTGCCATGCACCAACACTCCAGTTTCCTGGATCCAGCAGGTGTCTGGCTGTCTTCAAAGTCTTCAAGGCTACTACCAAACCCTTCTCCTGCTTTTCCACAGCCTTCTGCAAGCCACAGAGCAAACTGGCCCCCACACTGCAGCTGCTTCAACCACACTCCTGTCAGCTCTGTGTTTCAGTCTGTGCAGCTATATGCTACTTTCTCTGCCTCTCTGGAGAAACCACTCTACAGTCTAGTGGTCCAAGGATGCAGGTCAGCCTGCACCTATATAATTTGCAGATATTCTTCAACATTTTTCTTCCTCGGGGCATTGCAGCATGTTTAATGAAGTCTGCAAACTTGCCAGCTCCCCAAGCCTCCCTAATTAGGCACTTGTGATATGACAAGCTCCTTAACAATATTATTTACTTTCCCTGAGACATAGCAAGGGAAGGTTATGTTTCCCTCCCTGCAGAAACCAGTAGCATGATGGATGAAACTTCAGGAAATATTATACTGGCTGGTTGTTTAAGTTTTAATATAAAACATATTTGTGTCTGGGCTGGACCTGAATTTTTCAGCAACCTGAACTCCTGTCAGGATATTTTAATTTCCTTCCTTTGATGCAATTAGGCTTTAAAATCTTTCAGCCCTTTTGTTTCGCTAGGAAAGAAAAATAATTTTAATTCACACAGCTCCTTTTGATAGTACACTAAGATGCAAGAGGGGAGCCCTCTCTTCCACTGGTGGTGTTTTACCTCCAACAAAAGGAAAAAAAAATCCCAGACCAATTCAACTGGCTTGTCAGCCATGTAAATTAGTGTGCACATGACAACTGAAGGGGAAAGAGGAGAGGGCAAGTAGTGAGGTGAGAAGACAAGCACCCTCAGGGGTGCCACCCTCTGCAGTGAATTCCTGTGAGGAGACCTCACATCTCCTCTCTCACTGCTCCCTCTTCTGCCCCCAGCCAGAGCCCAGTGCTGTCCTGGGGTGCTGGGACCTACCTTGGTGGCACATCCCTCAGCAGCTTAAATTAAGAACAAAGTGGTGCTTTCTTCAAGCTGAGAGAAATGATGCTTTTTCCCTGCAGCATCCACTTTCCTTAAGACCTGTTCAGCAAAATGAAAACCAACAGGGTTTGGAGATGTCCGGGGATGGAGCTAATGTATCTTCGACATTCAGTCCCTGAAATGGCAATAAACACAGCTATAGCATCTGAACCACAACTCCCCAGTAAAGTCTCCAGAAGTAATGTAGAGCTGCTTCTTGCTTACCAAACTGAGTAGTGGCTCCACTGGTGCCAAGGAAGCTAGCAATACTCTGCGGGTCACCTCCGTTACAGCCTTTCCAGGACTTCAAGCATCTGGGCATCACCACCTTTACAGTGCTACTAAGCTGCTGTCATGACTAACAGCTTTTTCCAATAGTATTTTAATCTCAACCAAAATAGTAGTCTTAGGAAAAATATAAAAAAGCAAAATTTTACCACATTTCTTAAATGTAAAAAAAAAAAATCTTAAGATGATGAAATTTAGAACTGCATTTTACACCTGTGGGTCAACCTTAACATCAGGAGGTGCTGGGAGATGGCTTCTTTTACATTATTCTGGGGGCAAGAAATATATCCCAAGCAAATTTAGATAGATAGATAGATAGATAGATAGACAGACAGACAGACAGACAGACAGATAGATATATAGGAATTGCAGGGAACCTAACACTCTTCAATACATGTTAACGAACCACCAGCCAAACCAATTTAGTTATGCAACAATACTTGGTTTCTCTCCTCTGCAGCACCTCATGCCAAGGAAGGATTATAGCAACAGCAATTTGTTTCAGATTTACTCTGTCAGATCAGCTACTGATAGCTTCAGACCACCCTAATCTGGGAGAGAAAATGAAGCTATCTGTTGACAGAAGAGCCGTTTGTGATTTTCCTGAGGCACTTCATTGTTTATGTAAAACCATTAAGGAAGCCAGAGGTGATATGAGTTCAAACTCCTTTTTAAAAGCATAACCAAAGAGACTTCAGATTTACTATTCCGTCTCAGTTCTCCTCATGAGATATTGCAACGTTCTTGACTCAGATGAAATGCAAGTCTAAACACCAATTGTGACCACAGTGCCTGCTACTGCAGAATATTTTGTTTCTTCTCATAGAACACCAAACAGTGGCTTAGCTTTGGGAGATGTAAATAAATGAACTGCATTTTGAAACAAACCCCAGAGTTTACATCATCTTAACTATAAACTGTATATTAGGTGCAATGGAAGTTACATTAGATCTTTATATGTTACTTAGAGGTAAGGCTTTCAAAGATGTCTAAAGAATTTAAATATCCAATTCCTATTAATTTTAATAGAAAGCTACGCTCAGCTCCCTCAGGTAGTTTCAAAAACTTCATCTTAACAGACTCTGTTATAAACACTAAACCTATTAGATCCTTGGAGAGTTTCCCACTGAGTTTAGGAGATTTGGATCAGGCTCTTGTTGCCTTTCCAGGCCAGGGATCTCCTCCTTGGGCATCAGGGACCACAGCATAGCAACAGTGCCCCAAATGCCTCCTTAATTGCAATCCCCTAATCTGTCATTGCAACTTTTTTTCCCTAGAAACAGAGTGAAAAAGACCACTGTGATGCACTAACAAACTTAGGAAGACAGCATCGACTCCTGTACCCATCCAAAGAATCTGTAAATTTGCAGACTTTCTTGGGTGAGGAAGACAGCAGTTGCTGAAGCCTCTTTGTGTGCCTGGAGAGAGGAAACCAGGAGATCTTGTCAGATAACTTCAATGCCAGGAGAGATACCCGGAGGAGGGTATTACATTATTTCATACCATGGTTGGCAAGACTGTCAAAGCTTACGTCAACATCAAAACTCCCATTGCAGGTGGTCGTGCTGGATTTCCCCTGGCCGGAGCGCCTGAGCTGGGGGAATTGCAAACCCCCGGGCACCACAGGCACCCTCGTGGCTCAGGTCCATCTCTGCATCTTCTTACTGTAAACTCTGACCAACATGGGGAAGGCACGGCCTCAGGTCGGAGCTGTGCTGACACACTGTAGATGTGTCACCCCAGGACCAAGCCCTGGTTGAGCAGTGTGTGTCTGTTACCTACGGCATCATTTGAGGGAACTAGTTCATTCTCCATCTTTGCAGGAGCAAGCTCTTTTTCCACAGGACTCATTGGAAGCATAAGTTAAACTGAAGTTTCTTTCATACACAGGATTTAAGTTTGCTTTTTCATCATAGAAACAATGCTGTTTGAGAGTCCAGATGACATAATGCTGTATATTGCAGAAATGAGAAAATAACCACAGGTAATTTTAAACCAAACACAAAATTATATTAGTTGCACTTGACTTTAAAGCCAAATTTTGGATTAGGGCTCCATTTATTGGCAATTCTGGGAAAAGGTTTCAGTATAATCCCCAGTTAATGAAACCTTTGCTAGTGAATTTCCTTTGTCAACACTGCATTTAATGTGAGAAGTGCTTATACCTGCTAGATCATCAAAACCTGCAAAGCTAATAGACTCAACTGGAATGTAAAAAACAGGGAGGATTTTCATAAAACTTTAATAAAAGGTTTTGGCCTAGAATGGTGTAGGGTGATTCCTTTAAAAACAACTCTACTATTACTATTCTCCAGTTTCCAAATGCTTTTTTGCCATGAAAATTGACAGACAGCTATGCTAAAAAAATATATAGTAAAGTATTTCTTGGAAATGTGGTACAAGTAAAAGAAAAAATTCAATTGTAAAACCCCTAGAAACCTAGCCAGGCTGAGTCTGAGCTTTAGATCCTTTTGGTCTTGTGTGTTGCTTACAGAGTCAGATAGATGCCAAGACCCAAATAAACCGGTCAGAGAGAAAGGCAACCTTGACCACTGCTAGCCAACAGCAAGAGGAGAGGCTGGTTTAGTTCAGTGAAATGCTGGGACTCCCCTGCTGCAGTGCCAGGTTTCCCTTGGTGTCAGGACACATGGTGACTGACAAGATCGTGACAGAAAGGAGATCTAATCCAATCTCCATCCAGCACATCCATCCCACCCCACCGTAGGGGCAGTCTGGGTTTAACTGGGTAGGGATATCTGCATCAGAGGCATTTTAGGAAAGCCACCTTTAATGAAAGAGCTGCAGGATGCGTTTCCCTGCATAGTTTTGTGAGACTTCTGTGCCAAAGGTGAAGTTGTTGATTCTGTTTGCATGTCACTTAGAAATGCTCAGGGGCTCTCTCTTGCTGGTAGCATTACTACTTATGGTATAGGAAAAGCGTTTCCTCTTTCAGGAATTCAGAGTAAAAAGGCTTTTGAACACCGCTACATGACTTTCTCCCAGAACTCGGAAAACTGCAATTTTGTAGTCAGTCCTGACACTACTTTGTTTCCCTTCACCCAATTAAATGCCTCTCACAGTGCAGTGTCATTCCCATAACAGGTTATCTACCTGAAGTTTAGGTACTCCCTTCCTCCTTCTCCTGTGTGAAGCCATCTGCCACAAGGGTTTGGGATCCAGCAGTGAGAGAGCCTTTTAAAGAATCCTTCCCACTGCATGTAGCATGTGCTGAGACAGGACTTTGGAAATTCAATTAATGCTTCCATGAACACAAGTAATGTGTGAATGTGCCTGTGGCTGTGTCCTTCCCTATGAAACCTTAGAACTAGGATTAAAGTGACTTTTGGGTCAAGCTGGATGATTGCACTAAAAAAGAAATGCTTTATTTTTCCTTTAAAATTTTAATCTCTTCATTTCAACCATGTTGACTTTGTGTTCACGAAAACAGGAATGCTCATGGAAACAGTATTAAAAATATTTTTAAATACTCGGGAAAAGCAAATTTTGAACTCCTACAAAAAATATTTGCAGTGGAAATCTCATTCCCCTCATCCAGTCAGGAAACAGAAATACACCATATACACTGTACAGCCATTACAGCTGTTTGAAGTGTGCCAAGAACTACTCATAAATTAACTACAGACATAGAATTTTGTAAATAAGTTTGATTAATAACTAATCAAAATCTTCTCAGTGGCAACTCAACTGAAAAAAGTGGAAACATTTGTTGGAAAATAAGGTATTACAGACAGCATCTCTAGCTTGACTGCCCAGTTATCTGCACAACTGTGTTACTTTCTGCCAAACGTACCCCGGCTGACTGGTAAGAAAAACTTTTGCTTTATTTTTCTTCCCTTTCACTTGCCTTATTGCTAGCTGAGTTTCTCACAACAGTGCTGCCTGAGTGGCATCTATGGGACTGCATAGTGAAAATCCTAGGAAAACAGGGGAACTGCCCTTCACCAAAGAGGTATCCCTGAGTACAATCCCACACCAGCATACAGACCTCGATTTCTTGCAAAATCCCCTTCTCACATTTATGCTTGAAGTCTCCATTTTGAAAAACACCTATACGCATGCTTAAGTTTCTCTCTGTTTGAAATGTGCCTTAATGTGGTGCAGACCTGTGATTGACATTAAGCACGCTGTAAGTTTGCTTTTCTATAGAAATGCTTTCCTGAGTTTCAGCTTAAGCAGCCAGTTACTGGACAGAAAAACAGCTGCATAATCTTTTCTGCTTCTAGTTTATTACAGTTATAATCACCATAGTGTGGCATTTTCTAACACTGTACAACTGATCATATCCTGAAAAAAAATCATATCATTAGTTTGATATCAAACATTAGGTGAGAGAAAGCCAAAGGTAGGATATTTGCAGTTGGGATTGCACTTGAGCATAACATCACCCTTGCCTTCACTCTTCTAGAAGAATGGGTAGAAGAAACACAAGCAGAACAACAGATTTCAGCGATAGCTGGATGATGTGCACATGAAACTTCATACATACTCCCTGAAATATGGACTCACCCAAACCCCCACTGAAGCCAGTTTGATGTCAATGAATTAGGAGGTTGAATTCCTCTTCAGAAGCATCACTTTCCCGGTTGGTGAGGAGAAATTAGCATTACGCCTGCCAGCAGCCAGTGCTAGCTAAGAAAGCAGGGTTAAAGGAAAATTACTATATATCTGAAATCCCAAAGCTTTCTAAATGCAAAAAGTTTTCTTCCTTTACCATGTTAAAAAAGTTTTCAGTGATACAGTAGGGTTATTTTAAAGATTTTCTACAGGCTGAAAGTTCAGCAATAGTGTAAACCTCCATTTTGAGTTGTAAATAAAGTTAAATCATTTACTGGACTAAAAACAAGAACTTGCCACAGAATCAGATTACATTTCACAAGCAGGTAGAGTTGGTCCATCAGAAAAACTAGTTTTCAAAAGTAAGGAAGGCTAGAAGCAAAACTGGGAGGAGAAGAATAGATGGTAAAACCTGGAAGTGCTTCTTAAAAATAATTTTACATTAAGAGAAAAAGGCCCAAGAACACTATTACACAACTGAGGATGACGACTTTGCCTACAAATGCATTTTGACTCAATGGCAAAGAGGAGGAAAAAAACAGAAATAGAGTTCTAAATAACAACTCCAAGACAAAGATATAGCAAGCAATACATACTACAAAGTGTGGAAAATTGATAGAGAAAACCAAAGATGTTCACCTGATCAGGCTGGCAATAAAGCCAATCATAATAAGAGTAAAAGCAAACATAATGTAGAATGAGATGGCAGCGGTTAGAATATGTAATAGAAGTGCTGAAAAAGCAAAATAAACAATTCTCGTCTGTATTTTAAAGACCCAGAAAGATGCAATACTTTCCAGTGCATTTGTAACTCAGAACATCTCTTATGGAGGAACACTTTACCCCTAGATGGATTGCACCCCTTTTCTTAAATGAGACATTTTAAGTGGCCACGTGCGAATGGGAACATCTAGAAATAAGGGGTGCAGGTCGCAGACAGCAACATGGGAGTTGCAATCCTGGAAGAAACCGATGCTCTTGGGAACCGAGGGGGCAGGGTAGCTGACCCTGTGTGGCCCTCATTAGAGCCACAGCACAAGCCCTCAGCCTGATCTTCTAGCAAGAGGGGTGAATATGGGGGTGCAGTATAACAGGGTAAATAACAAAAAAGGCAAAAGAGAGTGTGAAGCCACCAAAGCAGGAGGTACAAAGTGGATAGGGAGTAGGAGGAGGGAGTCCCGAGCTCTCTCCAAAGGCTACCATGCCCCACCAGGACGGTGAGCTGAGGGGGTGGGCCTCCATCTCCTGCTTTTTGCTGTGGACAGGGACCTCACGGGGTCATTTTACTGCATTTCTAGAGCCTACAAATCCATTTGTACCTCAAGTGGGCTGCCTGGGCACCCCAGCCCTGGGGGGCTCACAGGTTTCCTCTGCTTCCCCTGAAGGAGGCTCCTCTGGTCCAGTGCCTTTTTGGCTGAAGGGACAGACCCCTTTGATTTACTTTCTGAACACTGGGATTTATTGTGATTTGCAATGATTCAGCCCTCAGCACTTGAAATGTTTATGACATTTTAAAATATTAAGAAATATAATAGTCACAAGTATAACATAAATAAATTTAAATATAATAAACCCCTCTTGCTTCCAGCCAATGCAAACTATGAAATGAGAAACTTGGGGACTGCCTGCCTGAGGAAAAAGAGTCTAAATACACTTATACACACACGGAAGCCAAGGGATTTCTCCATCCTGGGAAATGTCTTGAGGCTTAACCCCATATGCCAAAAAAAGTTTTTTGCTGTTGGTTTAAAGCAATCTTCCTTAGGGCCCTTTTTTAGAAGCCCATCACAGATGACCTGACTGAAGGAAAGCGCACCCTCGGACACCTCAGTAAACCGCTGCTCAAGCTTTGGCCAAGAAGGGGCCTTTCCCAAGTCCCATGTTTTTAAGCACTGAGGGCTGACTAGCATTTTTCCTGCTCTTCTGGTATTCCCCATATTGGTGTCTGTCTCCCCATTTTATGCTCAGTCTGTAAACTCTCCACAGCAGCTATGGCGCCTTGGTCTATGTTGGCATCGCACCTAGCGCTGCGGGACCATCACCTGTGACCACGCTCTCCAGGCTCTGTCGTAAGACTGGAAAGTAAAGTCTGCAGGTGTAGTACTGCTATCACCACGTGCAGGTGATAAATATAAAGAGAAAAATGATTATAACTTGGACACTGGCTATTACAGAGGCAAACGTAAATTACAAATTTTTAAAAGATCTGCCATGTCTCCAATAGAGAGAAATTATACAGAAAGATACACAACATTATACTAGTGGATAAGAAATGGGAACACTAGAGCTAAAATTGGGGGAAAAAAATTCTCAAAAGGCTGAGATATTAGTGTACAACAGTATTTTCTAGGGAAGTAATACTGCCTTCAGCTTTTAGGCTGTTAAGTACTATATCGGACATAACCATTTATAGATACGTAATAATGAACAATCTTGTACTGGCAAAAAAATGAATAGATGATGCAGAATTTTCCTCCTCTGGAGTTGATAAATATAAACAGCTATCTCCTTTTTCCTTTTAGATATAATATGACATGAATATCAATCTCCTTTGAATGTACTAATTCTTCAGAAATATTGTCCAAATAGTCCAGAAGTATTTTCAGCATAAAAGTTGCCTGCTAATGGTTCACATTGACTAATCTATGTTCAAAAATAACAAGAAATTTCTTTGGCTCTGCTTCTATTTGAGGAAAACATTTTACGCTTAGAAAAATAACAAATAAGAAATAATTATTCTTTGTTAGCTAAACACTCTACCAGATTTTTCACCCTTATATCCATGAAATTTGCAAGAATCACTGACATTTACATACATATTTTAAGGCACAGTTTGGCTCAAGGAAAGCAGCAAAACAATCCTGTCTGTTCACACAACATCATTCAAATTTAAATTTACTTTAAATTTTAATTTCTATTTTCTATAATCATGATTGTTTCCATCACAAAGAAGTTAAAAAACATCAATAACTGCAGTCACACCAGCAGGACACAAGAAAACTGTATTAAAACATGTATTTTCTGACTTGAATGTTGAGATTTGATTCTTCTGGATTAAACTTGCATAGTACATACCTAATTACAGTCAAATCATTATTAAGCTCTTTCAAAAAATCTAGTTTCAACGTTTGATGGGAACTATTTCACCATTAGACTAGACAGGGTTAAGCTTGTCTGTGAGCACAGAGACTAAATCTTTTGCTGTCTTCTGAAATCCTCTGAAAGGGCTAAACTTCTGCACTGGAACCTGTATATCACAGAATTACACTGTATTTGAGTATTTTAAAGTTTGCTGGCTATAAAAAAAATAAAGAACAGCCCTTTATAACTTTGAAAAATGAAAGCTTTTATTAGTAAAATACCTTCTTGCAGTACTCAAACCTTGAGTTCAAGTTCAACAACCTGAACTAATGCTCAAAGCTAAGAATGTTCTCACAAACACCTAAAGAAGTGTTTTTTGTCTCTGGTTGAAGAGAACCTATTTAGTAGAGTGAAAACTAAGCCAAATTTGCTTTCTTCTCCAGCTAGGAGAAGAAAAAATTAATTCTTGCATCCCTTTCTCCCAGCACATAAAAGTGTGTAAATAAGTTCTCATCACTTTATTTTGCAGAAGTACAAATAATTCTTCATAGCACAATTGTACAGCAGCCCCACTCTGTTTCATGCAGCTGTTAGAATACTGAATCAAGTCATTGTCCACTATTTATAATTTCAGAAAGAGCATGAAGAATTGCCCAGTTCTTCTAAATCAGGCTACTTGGCAGAAGTGGCTTAAAATAAAATGGAAGAGAAATACAAACAAACCCTGGAAAATATCTTTGTGAAACCTGCAGAATTTGAAGGATAGTTCAGAATAAAATTATTTTCTTCTTCCTACTGCAGAATTTTTTTCAATTAAAAGCCAATGGAGCTTCTAATCTAGAAGATTCAGCAAAGATGACTTCCCATTACAATAAATATATTAAAATATTGTAAAAAATGAGAGAATATACTAACAATTGCTACATAAAATTTATCTTTGTGAAGAAGGGATCCTCAAAAGAAAGCAACTTATGTATGAAATATTTTTTCCTAGCTAAAATAGAAAGGAAAAACGAAGGCATGTTGCATTACAGCTGCTATGCTTATTAAGGACCAGCCTCTGCCACTTTGGTCCCATCAGGTAGTACCCAAATTCCTTAAGTAATCCCACTGAATCCAATGGGAAAGCTCACAGAGTAAGGTACAACTATTGTGATTAACAGTGGCAGAATCTGACCTTAAGGTCATTTTAATAAGCGTTCTGGTGACTTGCTATTTCCTAAGGACCCCTTTGCATAATACATTCTATAAAAATAAGCCCTAGAAAGATACAGTTTCTCCTGCTCAAGTATTCCAGACATTTGGAAATCCTGGTGAGAACCGAACGCTGCCTGCTTCGTCATGGTGATGGAAATGGCCGGCAGAATATCTGTACACTGAGGGCCACGTAAATGGCAACATTATCCTCTGTGAGTCTATCCTGGAGCTGCCCTGGCTTTTCACCACCAACAAACCAAGACCACCGGTCTGATGTTGTCCTTCTGGTCTGCATGTCACAAAATTCCCTACCTGGCTGGCAGGTACCTGCTGTAGAGAAAAGGCAATGATAAAAACTAAAGGTGAGGAAGCTGGATTAGATCGTTTTGTTCACCATCATCACAGGGCAAGATTATTCCCTACAGGATATTCTTCAGTACTTCGTCTAGTCTGGTTTAAAGCCTCTATGGCAGAAGGAATATAGGCCAAGACTGAGCAAGCTTGGCAACACTGCGTGGGGAAACTTACATTATCCCAGCGGCAAGCCAAAGAGTATTAGTCCATCACTTTTAAGAGCACAAAACCTACTGACATTTTAAGCACTATATTCGCTTCAGCTAACATCAGCCCTCGGCACGGCTGTGGCCGCCAGGGCCACGAATACCACACATGCCTTCAGGACCAGAGCTGGGCTGGGGAGTGGCCACACAGGCTGCAGAGCGGGATTTGCTTTTGTGCGTGCACTGGCTTGAAAGAGTTAGGTAAAGCCTTTAGAAAAGCACAAGAGAGGTGTTTAATCTTCAATATCAGGAAGTAGAGAGGACATTAAAATGCACGCTTTGCTGCAGAACAAGCTGCGTGGCTGCATTACCAAGGTACTAGCAAGGCTGGCAGCCAGAGAAGCAATGCAGCTGCATCTGCTGTGAAGCTCCTCTAAAGCAAGCAAATGCTCTAAACGCAGAAACTTATTTCCAGCTCAGTGTTACCTTACTGTGTGGAAAAGGTGCTGATGATGCTGTCGGCTTTGCCAGGGCAAAAAGTTCGCAAGTCCCTAACTTAGGGACTGTTGCAGGGGAAGAACTGCACGATCTCTGAGTAACTTCTGCTCTTGCAGCTTCCCATTGCTGATGGGTGGCTCCTGCAGCCAGCAGGCTCTGCTGGATTGGGTACTCATGAGGGGGGATATCCACAGGGAGTTAAATACAAGTCCCAAACATAACCATTCCCCTCCAGTATCTTTATTGATGTGTCTAAGCCTAAATGCTGAAGTTTTAACTTGCTTCTAGTTATCAAGCTACTTTTTGCCCAATTTAATGAGTAAGTTTATACTCTGAGATAAAGGTAACACAAAAATGTCAAACTATTCCTTAAGTACCAATTTAAAGTTCTGGCATATCAACAAAAAGTGTCTTCCAAAGTGTAGAAATATCTTATGTAAACAGAACTTGTTGATAGTATTTCAACAGTAGAAAATATGTGGTCTATTCTCTCTCTCCATTATCTTCTAGCTGCTGTCTCTGTGCAATAACAAAATAGCGCATGGTTTATGTACTCACCTGTCTAGCATAGACGAAATACAAAAGGTACAAAACAACTGGTGCTGTCACTGAAAAAATACTTCAGGTCTTGAGTGCAAACTGTAATATCCTACAGAGATTAATATAAGCATGCCAGGTTTATGGTTATTCATTATTAAGCTTCTGGGAAAATAGAACAATATATCCTAATAGTTTTAAATACATACTAGATCCTCTGAGTTGCTGCTGATTATATAGTCCATATTTCTGGCACCATATTTCAAAATGACCTGAGAGAGCGCATTCTGAATTTGTAAAGTTACAAGAAAAATTGGCAAAACCAACTTTTTTACCCTCAAAAAGAACACTTAAATGCTGACCGTAACAGACTCTTTATCAAGAGACAAGCCAGAAAATGGAAGGCAAGAGGAGACAGCTAACAATAACTTTGAACTGACCCTCAAATGCCAGCTACCAAATGATGCTCTCAGGATCAGACAGATTGTATTTCCCATAATGGGAAATAAAAGCCCATCGTGTTCTGCTCAAGTGAACAATTTGCTTTGGTCACAGGACTAAGAAGCTAAATATTTCTAGCAAACATAGGTACTTACAAAGTTCTGTTTTAAAGTCTGCTCTTATGTTGGCCTTGGGAGGGCAAGAGTAACCTGGCCCGCCCCATTTAAAGCGTAAACAGATCTCTCTGTAGGCAGAGAGGAAAGGGTAAATTAATTAGCCAGCTTTTCTTTTGTCTTACAAAGCTGTTTGTTGAAGTGGGGAGAAGAGGGAGGGTGGGTGGAGAAACAAAACAGCCCTTGCATAAGAGCCTTTAGCAATACACCTGAGTAAGAAAAGATGCCAGCTGAATTCAGAGAAATAGCCCGCACACAAACCCTGAGCAGAATTACAGTGCAATTTATGTTAACTGAGACAATTTTTTATGCATAACAGAGGAGCATGTTCTGGCCTGGCTTAGATCAGGCACTATCCTGGTAAGTAGGAAAAACACTGATGAGAAGTTCACTGTTTCAGTAGGCAAGACAGAGCAACAGTGAGGGAAAATGAGTGTATAAGGTGAATTTTGCAATGAAAAAAGAGGATTAGGTAGACCATGGTTCAGAGGAGGATAAGGAGACGCACACTGGCACAGGTGATTTCCCAGCATGCTCTCCTCTCGCGTTGTTTGGGTGTGATGGTTTCAGCTGGGCTACACGGAAATTAGTCCCTTCTACAGACCCTGGTCTAGTTACTGGTGAAACCCTTTGGGCATGTAACCACCTCTGAAAGCCTGAGTCTGTGCTGCCCACAGATGTGGCTGTGGAGAAAAGTGAGGTACAGCCTGGTAACAGCAGCAGTGAAAAGGTAAAAAATTCATAATCTATTGCCTTCATTTTGAACTCACCCCACCTAGCCTACCTTCCCTGCTGCTTGAGGAAGATTTATTTGTGATTGCTAGAGAGCTGATGATTATTTTGTTTATCACACACAGCAGCTCTCATTGCAAGAATACAACCAGCATCCCTTGGCTCCAGTTCTCTGGGGATTCGTGCTGCTTTTATAGCCTGAACCGCTCCTCTTCCTGAAGGCAGAACTGCCAAAAAGGACTGCATGTTTTATACACAATGTAGAGGTTGCTAAAACAATCAGTCCACAATAGATCTCCTCCTTAATGTATGCAGCTCATTAACCACCACAGCTTCAGGTTTATAATTTGGCAATTCTACTGAAAAAACAACCCAAACCCTGTATTAGGTAGAGGGCCATGCTCTGAACTCAGCCAGTGGAGCACATCCAGTTTTATATAGCTGTATCCAAGATCAGACTTTGATTCCAGCACTACCTTGAGCTTAAACAAAACCTTGAGATGGGATCTGCCAGTAACAACAGGGGCTGAGAGGAGCAGACCTCACTGGTTGGAAGTCCCCCTGCAGCATGCCAGGCATCCTTGGTAGCTCCTACAGGGAACCCTATGTTCAGGTCTCCATCAACAAACACTCAGATCTTCTGAGTGGATATTTTATGGGACCTTTTGACTACTGTTGATGTGCTATCCCCCAAAGACAAGAAGATGAAGAAGATGAAGATGACAGAGATGACAAAGAAGAAAAAGATGAAGAAGATGAAGACAAAGAAGAAGAAGACAAAGAAGATGACGATGAAGAAGATGACGATGAAGAAGATGACGACAATGACAACAGAGAGGAGGAGGAAGAAGAAGAAGAAGAAGAAGAAGAAGAAGAAGAAGAAGAAGAAGAAGAAAGAAGAAGAAGAAAGAAGAAGAAGAAGAAGAAGAAGAGCAACCCTGGGTTGAAAGTTTCTCAAAATTTCAGTCTGGAAATTGCACAGGGGCTAAGCAGTCAGCCCAAGCCCCCCTCCATCCTCAGACAGATCTGCATCCAGCATTCCTCTCTATGTTTACAGCTGGGGAGAAATTGAATTACCTACATAGTATTATTTTAGCATAAACGAACAGGAAGACTGCACCAAAATTGATGACCCAGCGGGTGTTGCCCCTCCCTGACTGTACTGTATACGCAGAGCTTTCTAGACTCCAATTTATTGGTTTGTCAGAAACTTCAGTTATTTTCATCAAGTTGAGTTTTACATTAAACATTCCTCCACTTAATTGGAACCATGCGGATACATTTGGGCAGCATCCATATTCCTGCTCAAATAAAAGGGGTACTTTGTTACAAATTCAGCATACTTTGCTGTTAAATTATATTTTGCTAGCAATTACAATTAAATATGAAGTTCACACTTAATAGCAGACCTTGTAATCATGTGGGAGTAGTTCTCCTTCCGTGAACATCATGCGTGGGTGGGAGAAGGGAGAGCCCTGCAGCCTCATTTTAATAATGAAATAAACAGTTCTGCTGGTGAGTAATTCAGGGATTTTAAAACAGGGCAGTGGCAGGATGGAAATTGTTTAAGAAGCTTATTTAACCCTCTCACCTGCTACTTCTAGCTCACTCAAGAATTACCCACCACCCAGCTGCAGGCAGGCAGGAGCAGGACCAAGAGATTTGGAAAGGGATCAGGGAGTTGGGCAGGGGATTGTGTCACGCATGGTTTTATTCTTGGTTTTAGTCCCCTTGTGAAAATTGTTGAGGATAGCAAAGTCATATTTGCAGAAAGCTTCTAAAGCTCTCTTTTTTTCTCCCAATTGAATTCTGAATTATAACAAAAACAATTCTCTAAAAATGTTCTGCTTTTCTGGCATTTGTCTTGGAAAACAGGTAATGTTGTTCTGAAAATTGAGGCTTCATTTTAAATTTTGTTTGTGGTTTTATATTTGTAAGTTTGTTCCCGTTAGCCGTAAGTGGGCCTGTTATGGAAAGGTATCAAGTGGTTTCATTAGAAGATGAAGAGAAGACATTTTGCTATGGAAAAGCAGATTTGATACTTCAGTCGGTACAAAGCAGGCTCTTTCAATCTTAAAAACAGAATGTGAAATATTGCTACTATTACATGTTATGGTGGTGTTTCTACTATCCTGAAACATGTCTCTACTGACTTGTCATGGAATTATAGAATACAAATTACAATGAAAAATACAGGATATAAAAGTTAGAGGAAAGCTTTCTCATTCTAAATTAGATTTTTTTTTCCTGAAAACAAAGATTTAAATTTGGATTTGTACATGAAGGAAACTTATGAAAGGTGACTAGGTCTGAGGAGACATTGGGATGAAATCTGCTTTACTGAAACAAAGAAAACCCGAGATCAACCTGATGAAAATACTTCTGCCCAGTTCAAGCTAATTTCCTAGTCTTTGCCTTTAAAATCTCTTGCTGTCTTGCAAATGAACCTAAGTTCCACGCTGCCCATTCAGAATCAATTGGAGCATGTCCTCCATGTACAGCTGATACTGCCCAGCTACTGTCACCCATCATTCAACCCAAGGCACGCCCTGCTTTCCCTCCGCTAAGCCAGGCTCCATATGTTTGAAAGACATCTCCATGTGTGTCCAACTCAGAAGAAAACCAAATGACAGGACTGATGGTGTGACAGCAATTCATAGAAACTGCCCTTGCGGATGATGGCAGCTGCTCACATTTGTGGTCACATGTTAGTGGCCAACTGGAGAAGTGCATGTATCACGGGGGCTGTAGGGTCAGGATTTACGTCCCTAGACACATGACTTCCACACTGAGAATTGCAGCGCATACCACAGAAATCTGCACTGAGCATCTCCTTGCTCCAGCATGGAATTTAAAGGAGTGTGTTCCTTCTTTAGCCCACATGCATATCCTGTTTCTTTCCACCATTGTTGCTCCTGCATAAAGCGCACTTGGAGAAGACAGCTCCATGCAGGCATATGCCTTTCCATTCTCTAGGATGGGGGAATTAAATAACTCCGAGAGCTACAGAAAACTCCATCCTACAATGCTATCACCCTATTCCTGATATTGCACCGGAGAATTACACCCACAACAGCACACTGTAGAGCCCGTCTTACTGTTTCCCTGGAGCAAACTGCTGAACTCTTCTGGTCATCCACAGAGCTAACATCTCTCCTGGGTGTCCTGAGGGATGGCAAGCCACTTCCACAGGTTCAGCCTCTTTTGCTTTTACCTCTCCTCTCTGCCTGTGCAGCCATTACACCTGTAAATACTGGAAAGTCCATCTATTTCAATTATAGATGGGTGAACCCTGTGGCATTTGAAGCACTGAAGATCCTTTGAAATACTTTAGGCATTCCCAAGCTAGTTCCAACACAGAAAACACTTTTACTTGGTACAATTTAGCTCCGTGTTTCTCTCACCACACTGTTTTCCAGCTGCAATTTCATTTTAAGCTGGGAAAAAAATATTTTCTTTACACTGGGGCTGTTCTAAAAAGATGACAAACATGACTGCACAGACAGCACATCGAACTTTGGAATCTATGCTGTTTGACTTGTTTTGAAATTTTACAAAATAATGATCCTTAAAACATCATAGAAGTGCCCCCACTCTGTTACAAAGTCCTGATGGGTCCCAAAGGACTTCCCTGGCCAGCACCTCGTGGTTTATTTCCCAAAGATTCTCAGTGCTGTGCTCCAGCTCACACTTTCTCCGGAGGTGGCCAGATTTCCCCAAAGGCAGACAAAGACAAGAAAATTGCAGCTGAAGAGACAAAGCCAGAAATATTCTACTGAACCTGAAGCACTGTATTTCTTTCAGAGCTTGAATCCATATCCCCATCATCCTGCAAATATGCCTGAAAAGGTACTGCACTGAAAATGACTCTGCTTTGCAGTGATGCCTTCTGCTTTTTAAATAAGTCCCCTTCAACAACACATATTCTCATCTGTGCATTTTTAATAGAAACATAATTTTTGTCATATGTTATAATGAATAGCATACAACTAAACGGTGCGTATAAGACTGTAATTCCATCTGGGAGTTTGTTGACATTGATAAACCACTCGGGTTTTGCTTTCGTGATTCATGCCATTACAGCAGCTCAACAGGATTACAGTCCTGTTAGGTATAGCTGGTTAT
The DNA here is from genome assembly GCF_030463565.1 of Pelecanus crispus. NCBI lineage: Eukaryota > Metazoa > Chordata > Aves > Pelecaniformes > Pelecanidae > Pelecanus > Pelecanus crispus. The sequence goes on from NC_134645.1 coordinate 68,837,605, forward strand.
AGGCATTATACCATATGATAATCACTGTACATTTTATTAAAGAAAAAGTTTAAATTTAAATATGCAATTGAAAATTCTCATCAATGGTCTGACAATATGGTGTTAAAAATTATCTTTATGTTATTACCTGAGTGGCTTGTTTATTTTATTTAAGATTCCTCATCTCAGGCAATTAAAATACTTTAGTTGGATTTAATTATATCTGTACTAAGGGACTGAAGCATTTCCCTTGTAATTTTGTGGCATCGCTACTTTTATAGGATATGAAAACCAGAACATTGCACTGCCCATAAAGGAAAGTGAACCAGACAAGTCTAGTAATTTCATAGTCTAAACCGGGTTAAGCAGATACACACAAAAGCAGATAAACAGCGAAAACTGTGTTTTTACTTTTTTTTTCTTTGAATTCCAGACACTAACAGTGATAACAGTGGCACTGCTAGGGATTGTTTAAAACATATAATAACATTTTCCTTTAATTTCATTATAATTAATAGATCAGCTCATCCACGTGTGCATTTCCCTCAAAATGAAGCTTGTGTTAAGACATATTTCCCTCTTGCCTGCAAGTAAAGCTATGAAACCTGTGTGAACAGGAGCTTTCATTCTTCTGCACTTTACTCCCAGTTTGTCTGGATCACCACGGGTTTTAAAAATTTCAGTCATGCATCCTGTTTCTAGTGTGGCCTCCCTCTGCTAATTGCCATTTAGTTCACAGTGAAATAACTGCACTAATGACTTCAGCAAAGTCCAGATGTTCTAGGCTGGACAGAAGGGAAATATTTCTGATCTGAATTTTTCAACTTATACAAATCGCTGGAAATGGCCACCGCTGCCTGACACAAGACTAAGGGCACTAAGTCTGATGTCCTGCTGTTTGCCCCTGCCCAGTGTGCTCTGTGGAATGGTTATTATCTGTAACACCCCCTGTACTGGAATTCCAGATTTCACTTTTTGCACCAAGTAAATACGTAGCAGCACCGGCAGGAAAATCGCCGGGATGGGTCATGGCAGCCCACAGGCGCAGGGGACACGGGACAGAGTGCAGCTATTCTTCTCCCCCTTGCCACTGGTGCCTTTACTGAGCTGCTGCTCACCCAACGCCCGCACACCAGCCTCGGGTGCCTCGCCGCTGCTCCCAGCTATTTTCTCTGTTCAGCTACAGGCACTTTCATATACTGGGAGAGAGCGGAGGTACTCACACCATCTCCAGTCAGCAAAATTAGGGCAAGGAACTAGAGGGCAAGACTGCCCAAAGAGTCGGTAGAAGCTCTTCTGCCGAAGCCTATGTGCTCTGGATCGTTGTCTGGAGGCTCTGCAGGTGATGAGAAGCTTCCAGACAGAGGCAACATTTGCAAAGCATCTGCTCTGAAAGCCAGGCTACTGTTTAAAGTGTTAGGAGATATTGGGGTACATTTGTCCATTTATCCTAATTTCATGCTGTTTCAGATTTCATTCCAGACTAGAAAAACTGAAACTTAAATTTCAACGTAATAGTTCTTCCACCCTGTGGCTAGGGCCTTCTCTGTAGCACAGGATCTTTGCAGACATAGCTTTTACAACAAAGTTTCTGAGTGGAGATGTGGTGTATACTGGCAAGAGATTTTTTGTTAGCAGTGTTTACACCACCTACCCAAATGACGTAAGTTATACCTCTCAATACATCCTTTTGCTGATATAAGAACATTTACCAGAACTGACAGTTTATTTAGTGGTATGTTTCTTTTCTTCTCTTCAAATCGTCTTAGCTGACAAAGCCGTATATGCAAAATGTTTGAATGCAGACACACCTATTACTTCTGGGGAAGCTGCACAATGGCCAGCAAATGATTCCAGCATTGATGGGGGAGTGGAGGGACCTGAAGCAATACAGCCATGACGTGCAGTGAAGCAGCCTTCTCATGGATCCTGGGAAATGTCCAACACTAACACACAAAAATCTGGGGTGGGATTTAGGGCTGCAGGTTGCTCTTACAGAAGTTCTCAGGAGCCAAGGTGGAAGGAAACAGAAGACAACCACCAATGAAGCTAGTTTCTCAGTGATTTAAGATGCCTAAATCTTTTCACTCAATATGTGTACTAAATTCTCATTAGCTTTAAAATATCAAAATGATCAGAAAACCTTCAGTATGGCACCTTCCCACCAAATGCTCTTTGTCATCCAGTTATACCTCTTCACTCAACTAACCAACACAGATTTTGCCTCTGTTAACACCCTACAATTCTGATGACTCCTGGGAGGGCGAGATGGAAAGGTAGAAAGGTTTGGGGGGCCAGACTTTATTCTCTCTTGCACATCGTTAATAATATTGTCAACTAAGTAATTAAATCATCCTCATTATAAATGCAACACGGAAAGGACACAACTTGATTCCAGGTGGGATCCGCAACACTGTCAATTTTTAAAAATATTGTTTAAAGTAGGCAAATTTGATCTGGAGCCATTGAAAGAATAAATTTGGAAGACCACCAGGTCATTTTTACAGAATCCCTTTTGTAAATGTAATGGCACTTTAATGGAAGTTACACTATATACACACATAAACAAGAGAAAATCAGTGTATATCGGTTATGATAATGTTTTCTGCTGGGTACTGAAAAATTACTGGAAAACCACTTAATAACTATGTAATGTTTTATAATACTGTCAGCTGAGTGATTTCCTGCTCTAAGGGGAGACACAGCCCTGCAGTTAATTTCACCGGGTTGCACTCAGGGACTGTTCCTATGCATACAAGAACTCTTAGTAGTTACCTTGTTTGGGATGCCATAAAAGGGGGTACAGAGCCCACTCTCTGCTCTGCCAAAACCCAGAGACATGAGATAGTTTTGGTTCTATAGGCAGGCAAGAGGAAAGGCCATAGAGAAGATTTTTGGTATTTGTTTTTGAAGCTTTAGTTTTATCCTAGGATGAGGGAGCCTGAGCATCTCTGCCACATCTGAATCAGGAGTGTTCCATGCTTTACTGACAGCATCACTACTCTAATACAGCCACTAATAATTTGTTTACTTCAGAATGACAAATTAAATAATTCAGAAGAAATTAATCAGGAAGTATAAAATTAAGACTGGGTAACTCAGACACTAGGGCAGATCTGTGGCATTGGTATATCTACCAGAATTGTTGGGTGATTTGCAGTTGGCATTGTCAAGCACAACTAGAAGGTGCTGTCACCTGAAAGAGGTTCAGCCATGCAGCAAACCCCCTTTAGCTCTTTCCTCCTTCTTCCCTTCACGTGGCTCACTTTGATCAGAGCTGCATCTGCCCCACACCATGCTGATCTCAGCACTGATCGGGAGTGAAAAGGGTTTAGAACTTATCCATTCTGCATTTTGTAGGGTCACTTTGTTTCCTGTATTCAGTGAAAGCAAAATTGTGCATCTTTCCTAGGTTTAGGCATATTTGTGATTTTGCCCATATTATATATTGCTACAGTTAGATACAACTCTGAGTCCTAGCAGCTGGTTTGTACAAAAGGTGGGCACAGTTCTGATTCCTTATTATGAAGGGGGGAGAAACTGAGTGTCCTCTCTGTCTTTCAGAGTTTTTCAGAGGGGAGGAAACACCCTAGCTGCTACTTTTTAAAACATACTACTCTGAATAAACATGCTGTGGAAGACATGGCAAGGATCTTCTGTTGTATTAGGTGTTTTCATTCCAAATAATTTTATTTCTAGGACTAAACAGTCTCCAAACCTGATTTAAGATTTTCCATATCACCTTCCACTGAAGCCAGTGAGGATGAAGGGCCCAGCTGTGTACATCTACTTGTTAGTTCTTCCTTTAAAAGTAGGGGCAGTTAAAGCATGCTCGCATTTACTGGGATTTGTTTAACTGACTTTCAGCATACCTGCCTGGCCATGTGGGTTTGCAGTCTCATTGATTGCAATTTGAGCTTTGGGGTATATCCAGCTTGCATGCTGAGAGCAAAACTGCAACTTTGAACAGTATTTAGGTGGTTGTGGTCAGAGTAAAGCAGCCATTTGGTACTGCGTACACGCTATTTTTAAGCACTGACCCCGCCTTTGATCTCCTTCCAATGACTTCCCCCACATACAGCTCACTAACAGAGAACACACTTCTTTCTCTATGGGAATTCCTGTATTTTTTATTTTTTAAGGAGGGAGATTCTCCCCATTCTTATCAAATTTGGAGAACTGACAAATATTAGTGGCTGCTACTCAGTCTGTGGCAGAAAAAACATGGAAAAAGGAAACTCAGGCTTTTTTCTGTAACATATTAAGGCAGGGCTACTTAAATGGGGGTCTATGATGCAGACCTGGCCTGAGGTAGCTTTGTTCACAGCAACCACAAGGGCCCATGCATCCGAGGTATGCAGACATCTGAGTCGGTCATCAGAGGCTCCCTTTGCAGTTCCTGTGGAGTAGGTGCTTCCTTTCACTCACCATTTTAAATACCTACTTTAAGATGAGATTAAGTGACTCCCATTTTTGTTTTGCATTGGCAAGAAGAGTCAGGGGTGATAACTGTACCTTGTAGATATGAAAGTTTGATAAACTAGCCTTGAAGTCACAAACAGAAACACCAAGGGAGAGATGAGGGTATTTACTAGAAGGAAGTCAATAGCAATCCTGGCATTTTGCCCCATGGACTGCTTCTGCATTTTGCTTTAGAGAGTCATTGAAGAAAAAAAGCCCCAAAACAAAGTCCCAAGAAATTACTTGGACTTCAAGGACCAAACTTCTCACTCCCCCTTCCCAGTTCAGGATTGCATCCACTGAACTACAGATCAGGATCTCTCCTGCCTCCTCTCCTTCTTGCCCCAAGACTTCTTGCCCACTGGTCCACCTTCAGCAGGGCAGGGGAGACACTACCTACAAAGAGAGACTGAAAGGGCTGCATTAGTTCAGAAGAGAAATCAGTAGAAACTGCCACTACAGAAACTTCCTAACACAGGATACAACTAATAAAATGGACATTCATTTGCTAGAATAAAAATATACCAAATTAAAGCATTGCACATTTAAAAATTCTTAAGCACTTCAGATTTTTAAGCACAAATGAGTGTGAAACTCTGACATGATTATTATTAAAGTCAAGAAATAAATGGGTAGAGTTAACATGAATATCTGCAAGTACATTGCCTCCTTCAGGGAAACACACATATGCACTTATATGTGTGCAAACACATGCAGTGGGGGTGTCAAGAAAGGAAACAATTTTATTTTCCTAGACTCCCCAGGGAAAGGAAATTCAGAATATGGTGTATTTTTCCTTAAATAAGCAAACTAAAAGTTGCAGAATAACAATGTAGAAATTTCTCCTCTGTATCAGCACAGATTTCTGAAGTATTAGATTAGAATACATTTTATAATGAATTTGCACGTTTTCAAGAGTAAAATAAAGAATATTATCTTAATCTAATGGATTTTTTTTTTTTTAAATATAGCTATGATTAGCAGAAAATAACTGCTTGATGCAAATGGTAGCTGCTGTCTTGATTTTATGCATACAACAAATTAGCTCATGTTTAAAGCTGTAAGGATTTGTTTGGGCTTCTCATAGTCTTTCTGTTTAGCTTAATGTTATCCTACCATACTGTCTTCTAAGTACAGGAAGTTTACTTGGAAATGTTTATCTATTTTTTTCAGTTGACCGCAATTTCTTGAGATAATTGTTTTAACATTGCCTTTATGGCTGGGCTGTTTCAAGTCTGTGGAGCATACCAAAATTATCTTGTGAGACAATGTTGAATTTCTTTGTGAGTTTTCTCCCAGCATCCAAAACTTTTACAATGCTATTCTTTTCTTCCCTGAGGTCATTTTCTGATGACAGGAGCTAGTGGGCTTCTAAATTTTCTACTCAAAGCATCTTCAAGGCATTTCCTTCTACCCTGTTCTGCGTTTTATGAATTTTCTCATGGCTACCTAAGTAATTTTCACCAAGGTTCAGCACAAAGTTTCACTAATGACTGCTCAACAGCTATCAGTGAGTGAACTCCAGGTTTTCCAGGCCATTCAGATGCTGCAAACTGCCTTCAGACCTGGGAGCCGCTGCAGTCAGAAACAGTTGGTCCCTCAGAGATGGAGAACGTGATGGACCACCAGAACTCCCTACAGGAACCAGAGTGCATGGACAAGGCCTGGGTAGGTCTGAAGAAAATTAATTCATGATCCGGTTATGAATCAGCTCATCACCTACATAAACCTGTTTTAGTTAAATAAAGTTGGTACACACTGACACTCTCCCAAACCCAAACATTACAGTAGAATCATAGAATAGAATCATAGAATCATTTAGGTTGCAAAAGACTGTTAAGATCATCAAGTCCAACCATTAACCTAGTACTGCCAAGTCCACCACTAAGCCATGTTCCTAAGCACCACATCTACCTGTCTTTTAAATACCTCCAGGGATGGGAACTCAACCACCTCTCTAGGCAGCCTGTTCCAGTACTTGACAACACTTTCCATGAAGAAATTTTTCCTAATATCTAATCTAAACCTCCCCTGGCACAACCTGAGGCCATCTCCTCTTGTCCTATCACTTGTTACTTGAGAGAAGAGACCAACACCCACCTCACTACAACCTCCTTTCAGGTAGTTGTAGAGAGCGATAAGGTCTCCCCTCAGCCTCCTTTTTTCCAGGCTGAACAACCCCAGTTCCCTCAGCTGCTCCTCATAAGATTTGTTCTCCAGACCCTTCACCAGCTTCATTGCCCTTCTCTGAACACGCTCCAGCACCTCAATGTCTTTCTTGTAGTGAGGGGCCCAAAACTGGACACAGTATTCCAGGTGCAGCCTCACCAGTGCTGAGTACAGGGGAACAATCACCTCCCTGCTCCTGCTGGCCACACTATTCCTGATGCAAGCCAGGATGCTGTTGGCCACCTTGGCCACCTGGGCACACTGCTGGCTCATGTTCAACCGGCTGTCTACCAACACCCCCAGGTCCTTTTTGGCCAGGCAGCCTTCCAGCCACTCTTCCCCAAGCCTGTAGCGTTGCATGGGGTTCTTGTGCCCGGAGTGCAGGACCCGGCACTTGGCCTTGTTAAACCTCATACAGCTGGCCTCGGCCCATCGGTCCAGCCTGTCCAGATCCCTGTGTAGAACGTTCCTACCCTCAAGCAGATCAACACTCCCACCCAACTTGATGTCACCTGCAAACTTTCTGAGGGTGCACTAGATCCCCTTGTCCAGATCATTGATAAAGATATGAAACAGAACTTGGCCCAATACTGAGCCCTGGGGAACACCACTTGTGACCAGCCGCCAACTGGATTCAACTCCATTCACCACAACTCTTCAGGCCTGGCCATCCAGACAGTTTTCTACCCAGCAAAGAGTACGCCCATCCAAGCCACGAGCAGCCAGTTTGTGCAGGAGAATGCTGTGGGAAATGGTGTCAAAGGCTTTACTAAAGTCTGGGTAGACAACATCCACAGCCTTTCTTTCATCCACTAGGTGGGTCACCTTGTCATAGAAGGAGATCAGGTTACTCAAGCAGGACCCCCACACTGACTGGGCCTGATCACCTGGTTGTCCCGTACGTGCCATGTGATGGCACTCAGGATGATCTGCTCCATAACCTTCCCCAGCACTGAGGTCATACTGACAGGCCTGTAGTTCCCTGGATCCTCCTTCTGGCCCTTCTTGTGGTCATGTCACAACCATGAATCTCCCGTTGGCACATCTTATGACTATGAAAGCACAAGATGATGTCAAGTCATTTGTATTTTGGACAACTCTTTACCAAATATTCTGTAGATTAAACTTCTGTTCCATTATTAGCAGCAGACTGTGACTTTGTGTACAAAGATTGGGATCCATGATACATACATCTAACACAAAGCAGTCTTATGTCATAAAGGGTTTCAAAGCTAAGTAGATGAAACACACAGCAGAAATAAAAAGCCACACTACTCTCACTCTTTGTAGTTGGTGAGCTGAGGGACAGATTTGCTCTAGGTTTCACAGCAATCACTAGTAAAGCTGGGAAATGATCCAAGACCTGTGTCCTAACCATAAAACCATGCTTGCTCTCCTGGCATAGAGAGAAACAGGAACATGCCAGAGATGCAAAGCAAACGCCAAGTTGTAGAATGGGCCCCTAAAGTATTTTGTTCCCTAGAGAGAGATTAAAGTCTTGCAGTACATATAAACACCTGCCTAATGATGACAGAATTGAATTTATTGCTTCATGCAGCAAAAATGCCTCAGAAATAAGATACTAGACGTACTACTGAGATCATCCAAAACATAGCATGTGTTGTAGTTATCACAAATTTCAGGTGATCAGCCTAAAACATCTGCAGCGCATGTACTATCTGCTGAACACCAAGGCACAGCTCGTAGAAACTCTGCCTGGGACCCTCCAGAGATTGTAAAGTAGCTGAGACATGATAGACTCGAAAGAACACCTCACTTCATGAACCTCCACCACTACCCCACCACAGCAGCTCCAGTGGAAGCACTGCCAAATGCCTAAGCTGTGCACCCTCTCCTTCAGCTTATCACACTGTTAGGTTAGTGAAAACACATTTCTGAGGCTGGGATAATAAGTTTGAAAAGAGACCTTAATACAGAACTGCTGCACCTTTTCCTTTGGGAATCAACTATTTTCTATAAGAATTTAAGTCACAGAGTATTTCTAAAAGAAGAAAACTGGGCTTCAAAAATGTTAATCAAATGCAACATTTTAAACAAATCTTTCTAATCCCTCTTGATACATCCACGTGGTTGAAAACCAAAGCTATATCATAACCAGCACCTGTTGGAACAAGTAGTATCATGCCCATACAAAAACGCTTTCCAGCTCTACTGGGTTTGAACTTGGTATGAGTAAGGGTAATTTCCATTAAACTGGCTATACTAAATCTGACAGTGATGCTAAAGGTGAGGTACTGTAATTTATATATTGGCTGTAATATGGTTAAAATCCGGGTACAAATGCCAAAACAATCTACACTGCAGTCACCTGATAATGTTGGATTTCTTTTCTCTTATAAAAAAAAGGTTTCATAGCTTTTTCTTGATAGATATAATCAAGATGGTCACTCTTGACTGAAGAGAGTTAATCGTGCAGGTTGAGAAGGAACCATATTTGTAGATTGTAAATTAGGTGAAAAAGATCCATGTTTATTTATTTTTATTTCTTCTCCTCTGGACAAAAATCACTATTTTATTATCTGCAGCAACTGGCAAATATTTTAAAATACAGTCCTTACAAATTACAAATTTAGCTTCAGTCCTCAGATCTTGGGCCAACAACAGCTAAGAGAAAGAAAAAAACAAATAAATCCTTGCCCCTACTCACGCTTTCACCACCTTCACGATTCTGTTCCTCTCAGAAAAACTTCAGAGAACTGGTGAACTTTGCAGTGTGCCAGAGAAGCCGGTGCACATGGACTATTTTAGATCAAAGGGAGAAATGCCTTCTAAAGTGCCAAGAGCTCCCTCACTATTATACCAAAAAAAGTGCCAGCTCACCTTTTCTGCTGGATGAAATATCATGGAGAGAGAAGAGCTGGTGTCTAATATGGGCAGGCCTGGGTCATTAAAGAGTCTATAGAGTGGAAAAAAACCCAACTTTCAACTCCTTTTGGAAATAGCCTATCCTGATGCACAAAGGCAGGGCAATAGCTGGTGTGTGCCAAATTCAGCCCTGGTCTGACTTCAGTTTCTGAGCTGGCTTGATAACTAGTTCCAAGTGCATCACAGCAATGTAATTCCCAAGATGACAAAGGCACAGAAAGTATGTCCATTGCAAAACCGGAGCACCCTCAGAGGGAAAAAAAAACCCCAAGAACTTTTAAATAAGATTACCTGCAAGTATCTGGAAAGCTAACTGGATTAGGTACGTTCACAGTTCTAATAGTCTCAACTTAAATGATAGTAAAAAGGCTTATTGCTTCTTTCACTTCTAGAATCTACCACGCTGAGCCACCTTCAGTCTCTGATAGCCTTCAGTTTTGAGCCAGCTGCTAATCAAGCACATTCCTGAAAAAGTCTAGCTTCTTGACTTCCAAAGGATTGAAGTAGCCACTTCCTCTTTGCTTGCTTTCTCTGCAAGTGCTAACGATTTCTTTTGTCCCTTTTTATGGCTGTGACCATGAAACCAGAGGTTTTAGGCATCCATTTGGGCTCTTTTAGCACTCTTGGGAGCCTGTCCATCATCTCTTTTCCTAGCAGAAATGCCCCACAAGGTGAGACTAATGTCCATCACCCAGTTTTCTGTCTCCCACAGTGGCTGTTGCAGAAGTTGCTTAGGGACAGCATGTGAAACGAGTCCTCATGCTCCTGCATCCTGCTATTAGATTTCAGATGTCAGAGGGAACATTGCTGCCTATTCCCAATAGTATCTGGTTTGCATCTTTTATCCATTAATTTGTCTAATCCATTTTGAACCTCCTGATGTGTTCTGACTCCACACTTTTCTTGCAACAGCAAGTTGTAGAAGTTTATCACATGCTTTAAAGAAAGGCATTTTTAAAAACCTGGTTTAAATCATGTCCTATCAGTTTCAATGCATGTTCCCTGATCTACTGTTATTGGATTTGGTAAACAAGTTTAGCACTCATCTTCTGAACTACCTTCTTGATTTTGTAAATCAGCTTCATCCTCACTCAGCCTTCTCTCCGAACTGAATTGAGACCATAAGCCTGCTATTGATTCCCCTTAATAGTTTTAGATGTCCTTCTCCATACCTTTTTTCCTTTTGTTTAAAGAAAAAACTATGCTCTTCTTGAGATGTGGAGACCAATTGTATGCAGTGCTTAAGAGGTGGAGGAGTGAAGGTTTTCTACAGTGGCAAAATGTCATCTTTGGTCATGTTCTCAGTACCCTTCCTGATATGGGCAATTTTGGCTGCAGCTGAACACTGAGCCAACAGTGACAAAGAACTGCTAACTCAGCATGGCCTGGATTATTCTAAAGCACCACAGAGTTGTTTCGGAGATATACAAATTAACTCCAGACAAGAGACTAGATCACACAACAACACAGGATAATGCCATGCAGAGACATTTGCTTAAGCCCTGGAAGATTTAATAACTACATTAACACAGTGCACAGACTCCTCCTAGATTTGGCAGTACCTTGCCCAGATAGGATGCCTGCAATCACAGCTCATCGGATAAAATGGACAGGCCAACAGTCCCTCCTGTGCATTTGCAATGTCTTCAGAATGATACCTCTCTTTTGGGGAGCCCTCTTCTCAAGGTGTCTGGAGCTCTGTATCCAATGTGAACAACATCTGAAGTCCATGTACTATAGAGTTAATAGTTATCAATAAAAATCAGTGCCTATCAAATTCTCCCCAATTTAGAACTTGTTCTCAGTCACTGAGAAAATTCACCAGTACCCCATTGGAAGGGCAAGGCATAGCTGTTATGTGACAGAGGAGGATGAAAAGTATGAACTACTTCCTCTTCCCCCAGCGCTGCACGTCTTCTCCCTCCCCATGTACGCCACTGATGCACCTCGAAAAATATTTATGAGTTCTCATTCAAATACTTCAGCTGATAAATTTAATATCACATTCCCAGGGGTAAGCAAAAAATAAAATATTGCATTGGCCTTCGCACATGTGGAGATTATATTACTTTACAATGAAACCCAGCAAGCTGCACATTACAGTTTTTACCACAATCTCCTTGGTAGGAATGTTTCAAATACATTGCATATGTGTGAATACAATATAAGCATACTGAAATGCTTTGAACACTGTAATACATCAGACACTTGAGGCAACGGGGGGAAAAAAAAGCCTTCACCTATCTTGGCTCTTATCTTAAGTCTATATCGTCCTTTAAGTGCTTAATTTGACACTGATATTCTCTAGTCTCATAGATGGTGCTACTTGTGACGTACAAAGCAAACTTCCAAACAACTGACTACTTAAGCACATCCCTCAAACCTCTGTAAGTTTGTACCTTATTCATGAAATATCTCTGTGAACGAAAGCAGACAAGACTGCTTGCTCTTGTGCGGTACAACTCTTGAGAAAAACAGATTAAAGGAGTCGCAGCTGTACAACAAAGTCCTTTGGTTTATGCAAACACATTTCTACACGCCGTAAAAGTCTGAACATCTGACTTATTTGGATTTTACAAGGCTACAATACTGGAAAATACGCATAGAAATCGACAACATTCAAAGGCATTAAAGAGTTTCATTTCACATTTGTTTCCTATGTCGCCAGCTTGCTGGGATCACGGCAGCACCTGCTCCTATAACCCCAGACCCGGGGAGCCAGGCTCTTCACAGGCCCGGTCCCTTTTTTTTTTTTCTTTTGGTGGCCGTGGCCTCTTAGCTGTAGCACCGGCGCCATCTCCTGCCTGCCTGGGGAAGCGCTACCGGCAGCGGCAGGCCGGGCATGGCGGGCTGAGGGGCAGGGACGACCCGGGGCTGCCCACCGCCGGGGCTGCCCACCGCCGGGGCTGCCCATCGCCGGGGCCGCCCATCGCCGGGGCCAGCCGGGCTCCCCGCCCGCCCCGGCGGCGCCAGGCCTTGCCCAGGGCCGCCCGCGCAGGCCGGGCTCCGGCGGCTCCCTCGGCTGCCAGGGCCTGGGCACCACCGGTTCGTACAGGCCGCGCGGGACGCACGGCCTACAGCCCGCAACCCACGCACCAGCCAAACCCCAAAATGCGTCCCCCGTAAAGTGCTTGACAAGCAGAAGGGGATTGGTCTTCACCGTCCTCCCCCTGAAGGGGATTATTTACCCATTCTACGCCTCTGGGAAATCATAATACACGAGCTATGGGCACCCACCCATGTAGACTAGCCAATCTGAGACCCTTGTCAACTGTATTTTTCAGGGAAAAAAGCATGCTTGGCAGCTTTCTCAGCTTAACCCAAAATTTCAATAGCTGTGAATGTTCGGTGTTGCTACAGAAGGCGGCACAGACAAGTTGGTGCACCCACAAAATGAAAAATCACCATCAGTCACTCTTTGTGAACATTTCTAAGTGACTTGGTGACCTCCACATAGGAACTCCCTGGCAGAGGTAGAACCTACATGACCATTTTTAATCGCAAAACCATAGCCTCTTTTTTTTTAATACACAGCAGCCTTTTTCACAGTAGAACTCTAGGTCATTTTTAGGGTCTGCTTTGTCTTCAAATTATGTAAGACAACTGTAGAAACAACAGCCCACAACGCCGTGTTTAAAGAATATATACGTGCCAAGAGACTTGAACATGCAGCCTTTTTTTTCCTAATATTACCTGGCACTTTGTAATCTGCCTTTGAGATGGCACATGCATGTGTATGTGTGCATGCATCCTCACTCCTCACTCCTCCGCTGAATTCTTCTGTCCCTTGACAGTCGTCCTCCCTATGGACCAGGGCTAGAGGACAATGAGAAACATACTTTGCCACTTCTTTCATGGATGACTATTGGCAAGAAACCAGTGGTGAGACAGGGGCCTCTTGAGGCTCAATACCGGATTCTCCTGTGTCTCGTTGACTCAGCCTCTTGCTATTCCTGCTCTGCCCCCACCTACTATTGATTATGTTGACCAGTCTGCCTAACTACCCATAGCTTTTTCTTTCTTACACATCCAATCCTCCCCCTTCACCCATCATCCAGAAGTGCTCCTCCTCTCCCCCCACTTTCCTATTACATCTCAAGTCCATGAATGGAAACACTTGAACTTCCCAATGAAAACATTTTAAGTTAGCTGGGGTTAAAAAAAGAAAAAAATTAAACAACCCCATCAAACAATGTACATGCAACAAAAGTGTCAGAAACAGCTACGCTGCTTTAAGTAAAGTTAAAAAAAAAATAAAAATATTTGAGATGGACCCTCTACTAGGAATAATTCCAGGCCATGGAAAATAAGCAATAAAACCCTCCCTGCTCACTGCAGGGGGGTTGGGCTAGATGACCTCTACAGGTCCCTTCCAACCCAAAGCATTCTCTGATTCTAAAACAATGTAATTAGCATCTTATGGGAAGGACTAGCTAACATTATATTCACAACCATACTAGCTCAGTCAATAACAACGTGATTGATTTTTTTCATAAGATAATGGAGACAGCCATGCAAAAGGGCACTGCAATGCCATCCCCATTTCTTGGCTGTAGGCCAGTTTAGCTAAATTTTTTTTTCCTTTTCTGAATATATGCAAAATCACTTATAGCTCATGTCTAAACAGCATTTTTAGGGGTGTTTTCACACAATTGCAAGTAGAAGAGGCACATATATTCCAGTTAACTTTCATTTAAAGAGGATATGTAAATAGGCTTAAGGGTCAGACAGAATGATGGTGCTGTTCACAATGATCAGAAAAGGATCAAGACATGCTAGTCTTAAGGGGAATGTTAAAAGCTGTTATGCTGAGTTTAAAGCAGATGGTTAGATAGCTATGAGGGAAGAGTCAGAACCAGCTGAGATTTTGATTTGGATATAAAACATATCCATGGAAGGAATGGAAGGGTGACAGTCAGTCTCTGCAGAAATAGGAATTGAATTTACATGTTTTTAAAAGTACAGTAGCTTGCTAAATTCCATGCACATAAAGGCATTTCTTGTACATGTGCTGACAAACATTGTATTTTGCTGCCGTGAAAAAAGCAAAGCCAAAGGGTGTTACTTGAATATTGTCCATTCAAATAAATGGATGAAAAAGAGAATATATACCATAGCTTGTATTGACATACAAACACTTCTATATATATGGATATCTGAGGGTGTTTCATTTTTTTGTGGAGGGGTTCTACAAAACATGACCTCCATTCCCTTAAACACATACTCTTAAAACTAGAAACATTTCAGGTTTCCCCCCCCCCCTCTATTTGCCTTCCTAAACCTGTCCTAAGCATCTGTATTATGTTATCCAACACACTGGCTGCTAACAATACAATCAATATAAAAGGTTACTTAGGGGGCATGGCTTTTTTTCTGTCCTCAAAATACCAAGCTTATTTTAACAGGGATTTGAACTCTTTCACTGTGGAAAATGTCTTAGAACAAAAAAAAAAAAAAAAAAAAAAAAGTAAAAACCAAAGCATACTGGAATTACAATTTTTTTTGAGTATGAAAACAGGAAATTTGCTTTAATAAATATTTTTCTGCACATCAGCATAAAATATATTTTTTCAGTTTCATAACTTGATTGTAAAATTTTACAGGGCAGGCACTTGGCATGCCAGGCACTGACCTAAACGCCTATTATTTCATTGCTTTTAGAAAAGAGTATCTGACCGCTTATGCATTGGTGTTTTTGTAGAGTATTGACATACAAACTCTACCATTGTGCTTCAAACAGTAAAACTTATTCTTATCTTATAGACACTAACCTCAGTCAGGCTACAGCAAAGATGAACAGATTCCTGACATTTACTGAACAGGAGTACTACTTAGAGGTAACAAACTTCCAATCATATAGCAAAACAATGGCTAGGTTGGTTTCTACATAAACATTTTTCCTCTTGTGGATATATATTTTTATATAACTCTGCTTTGTGCCTAATAATCTTTCAGCAATATGAGATATCAGGTGATCATTAAAAGGTTGGGGTTTTTTTTGTAAACAAACCAACCATGTACAAAAAAAAATATTGTATCAGTTTGTAAATATTTGAAAAGTGTAGTTGTTACTTTACTCATAGAAAGTATTCCCATTTTATGTAATACCACATTGCTCACACAGGTCTCAGTGAAAGTATTTTAAATACTTTTGCTTAAGCACTATAAAAAGTCCCCCCAATTGCTTTTGAATTGGAAGAGGAGGAGAAAAGCTCCTGTAAGGCAGTGATTTTCAAATTAGTTTTCACTCATTCATATAACATTACATGAACCAGACACTTTTGGAATTGAATGGAGGAAGCACAGTTACTAGTGGCTGGAAGTTCAAATATTTGTATAATCCATAAAAGATGATACCATCATCTGCAACAGGTCAGCTACATGAAGCAGTTAATGTGGATTTAGGGTTTCTTGTAGGTGGACCTTCATTCAAAAATAATGCCAATGCATGAAAAAACTTTGAAAGTGTGTAGACTCATTATATACAAAAGCATCCTAACAACTTCATCTGCTCAGTTTGTTAAAAAGACTCTCAAAATAAACATTTGCTTGCCGACCAATGGCTGAAAAAAATCCTGTGTATTTACTTAACTGTCTAAAATTAACTTAACTGCATAAAACTATTGAGAAAATAATTTTCCATTTCTTCCATTTTCCTTCAGGCTACATAAATCAAGCCACAACGGTGCTCATGCAACATCCAGTATCCGGTTCAATGGCCTAACACAAAGTTAAAAATCCTACCAAGGCTTCGCCATCCCAAACATGTCATCTCCGAAGGAGAAGACAAGGCTGACAAATGTATGTATGTTCAGAGTTCCTTTACAACACTGGATGAGAGACCTTTGTGAGGTCTCCGGAAAAGGGAGCATGTTTTAGGGACCATGTTTGCACCAGTTTCAGTAACATGGACACAAGAGGGGCACTGGCTCGCTGATGGGATATACAGGTTGTAGTACACACAAGGATCAAAACTGAACAGGTGGAGGCAGTTCTAAATCAGGAACATTAGTCAGAAAATACTGGGGTTTATGCTTATTTGTAACAAAGTGTTAAGGATACTGTGTGCTTTAATACTAAATACATTTTTTCTTCATGTGAGATTAGTGCTCACCCTCCGTAAAATACTTTATGCATTAAATAAGACTGAAAGATATACTTTTTTCTTGGCAAAGTAGACACTATAAACAATGCTCTCCCAAAAGAACGGTTGGAGCCCACAGAAGTGCTTTTGCAGCATGGCAATTGGCTGCTGACAAGCCCTGATCCTCCAACATTTGTGCTACTGCAAAACATATCAGCATATTACAATGGGATATCCTGATGTGAATGAGCCATCCTGATAAGGAATGACCTTCAAGTGAGCGAACTATTGATTGCTGAGACTCCCACTACACATGATGAGCACACATACTTCCTTCTTAACCAGACTTAGCATGGAGTAAGCATGGAATAGGACTGCCATTATCCCAGACTCCAAGGGCACCATCATGGGAAAGTGTGGAGGGCTGGTATAACCAACTCCCCTATGGGAGCCACAGTCAGGGCCACAGCTCCATCAAAGTAGGAGCTATGCAAATACATGGCAGTGGTGGTGGTGTCCAGATGCTCAAGCTTTTACAATCTAAGGCAAAATGCACAAGACACAGAAAAGCAGTACTGGCCAGGATGACACAGAGGTGGTTCCAAAACAAAATTAACTGTTCTCAAGATATTTTATCTTGAATCTCACATAGGATGTTCTTCCAATACTGTCTAGAAGTCTGTACTTAGCACCTTCATAATGACTTACCAGCATTTCTTCAAAGCACTTTCTTAGCTTTCTACTTCACATGGAAACATAAGAATTTAGGCCTGGAAAGGACTACCAATCCATGCAAAACCACCAAAACCTGGTATTTTAGTCCATAAAAATAAATTAATTCTGCTGCTTCTGCTAACCAACAGCCACAAAACCTGCACCATTGAGCAAACCATTCTGCATTACCCCTGTTTCACAACAAGGAAAACCTGCAAGGCACATTAAATATGATCAGCAACAGAGGAAGTCAGGGTCAGTCCTGGAACTCTAACTCCCAAGTTTTTAATTCCCAGTCTCATGTCTAATGCTGTCTAACCACATCCCTTCAGGTAACAGGTACCTTTAGGGTGATGACTACAGGTGGCTATAATTGAAAAAGTAATCTGAAGCCTACTCCTCTGAAACCTTATCCGAAATCCTGCAGGATGCATCAATATCAATACATCTTCTATGGCAAAACAAAAATACCATCTGTCAAGAAAGTGTGAAGAAACCATGTCTCTTTAGTCTACAAAGCAGAGGTTTCAGAGAAGCACATGCTAAGTCTTGCAGTATGAAGAAGGACTAGCAATCACTTCTCTTCCTTGGCCAATTTGAATTAAAAAAAAAAAAACCAAAAAAACCCAAAAAGAAACCCCCCCAAACTTTTACAAAAGATGAACCAGAAAGTTTGAGTGGAATTTAGTTCTTGGGAAATGTTTTTTGAAAATAAATCAAACACTAGGGATAGCCTTAAGTAGAAAGTGTAATAAGTATGAAGTAAACCAAGTCTTAATCAGTTCTCCAATACTGACCCTGCATAGGTTCTAAGGTCATATCCAGGAAACATTACAGGAAAAAAAACATTACAGGAAAAACCCTAACTTGATACCTAAGCATTTTGATCAGAAAATTAAGATCTCAACCCAATTCCTTTTGGCAAAAAATATTTAGGAAGTATTGGTTCTGTTCCAATGAAAAAGCCTTGGCATGAAAAGAGAGCTGTCATTCCCTAGTATTAATATTCATTACCATGTAAAATAAACAAGTGACTTATTTAAAAAAATTATAGCCCTGAAGTTATATTGAGGTATCATTCCATTGTTGCAAAAGAAAGGCTGCCTAACAGACTTGCTCATGGACTACAGCTCTCTTTACTTGAACCCCTTTTCCTAAGAGATAACTGATCATACTTGATAGTGATTAAGAGGAAATCCATAGCCTAGCTACTGCTGAAGTAGCAATTCCAATATCCCATGGTATAAATGAAACACAGAAACCATTTTCATAATCATAGAATCAATTAGTCAGAAAAGACCTTTAAGATCATCAAGTCCAACCGTTAACCTAACACTACCAAGTTCACCACCAAACCATATACCTAAGCACCACATCTACCTGTGTTTTAAACACCTCCAGGGATGGGAACTCAACCACCTCTCTGGGCAGCCTGTTCCAATTCTTGACAACATTTTCCATGAAGAAATTTTTCCTAATATCTAATCTAAACCTCCCCCGGTGCAACCTGAGGCCATTTCCTCTTGCCCTATCACTTGTTACTTGAGAGAAGAGACCAACACCCACCTCACTACAACCTCCTTTCAGGTAGTTGCAGAGAGCGATAAGGTCTCCCCTCAGCCTCCTCTTCTCAAGGCTAAACAACCCCAGTTCCCTCAGCTGCTCCTCATAAGATTTGTTCTCCAGACCCTTCACCAGCTTCATTGCCCTTCTCTGGACACGCTCCAGCACCTCAATGTCTTTCTTGTAGTGAGGGGCCCAAAACTGGACACAGTATTCCAGGTGCGGCCTCACCAGCGCTGAGTACAGTGATCAACCCCGATGATCGCTTCCCTGCTCCTGCTGGCCACACCATTCCTGATGCAAGCCAGGATGCTGTTGGCCACCTTGGCCACCTGGGCACACTGCTGGCTCATGTTCAGCCGGCTGTCTACCAACACCCCCAGGTCCTTTTCGGCCAGGCAGCTTTCCAGCCACTCTTCCCCAAGCCTGTAGCGTTGCATGGGGTTCTTGTGCCCGGAGTGCAGGACCCGGCACTTGGCCTTGTTAAACCTCATACAGCTGGCCTCAGCCCATCGATCCAGCCTGTCCAGGTCCCTCTGCAGGGCCATCCTACCCTCAAGCAGATCAACACTCCCACCCAACTTGATGTCACCTGCAAACTTTCTGAGGGTGCACTAGATCCTCTCATCCAGATCATTGATAAAGATATGAAACAGAACTTGGCCCAATACTGAGCCCTGGGGAACACCACTTGTGACCAGCCACCAACTGGATTTAACTCTTCACCACAACTTTTTGGACTTCACCATCCAGCCACTTTTTTTACCTAGCAAAGAGTACACCCTTCCAAGCCACGAGCAGCCAGTTTGTGCAGGAGAATGCTGTGGGAAATGGTGTCAAAGGCTTTACTAAAGTCTGGGTAGACAACATCCACAGCCTTTCTTTCATCCACTAAGCAAGTCACCTTGTCACAGAAGGAGATCAGGTTCATCAAGCAGGACCACCTTTCATAAACCCATGCTGACTGTGCCCAATTGCCTGGTTATCCTGTATGTGCTGCATGATGGTACTCAGGATGATCTGCTCCACAACCTTCCCCAGCACTGACATCAGACTGACAGGCCTGTTGTTTCCCAAATCCTCCCTCCGGCCCTTCTTGTAGATGGGGGTCGCATTTGCTAATCTCCAGTCAGCTGGGACCTCCCTGGTTAGCCAGGACTGCTGATAAAGGATGGAAAGTGGCTTGGTGAGCACTTTCGCCAGCTCCATCAGTACCCTTGGGCAGATCCCATCCAGCCCCATAGACTTGTGCATGTCTAAGTGGTGTAGCAGGTTGCTAACCATTTCCCTTTGGATTAGGGGGGGCCTCATTCTGCTTCCCATCTGTCTTCTAGCTCAGGGGGCTGGGTACCCCAAGAACAACTGGTCTTGCTATTAAAAACTGAGGCAAAGAAGGCATTAAGTACATCAGCCTTTTCCTCATCCTTCATCACTATGTTTCCCCCTGCATCCAATAAAGGATGGAGAGTCTCCTTAGCTCTCCTTTTGTTGCTAATGTATTTATAGAAACATTTTTTTTACTGTCTTTTATGGCAGTAGCCAGATTAAGTTCTAGTTGGGCTTTGGCCCTTCTAATTTTCTCCCTGCATAACCTCACAACATCCTTGTAGTCCTCCCAAGTTGCCTGCCCCTTCTTTGAAAGGTCATAAGCTCTCCTTTTTTTCCTGAGTTCCAGCCAAAGTTCTCTGTCTGGCCAGGCCAGTCTTCTTCCCTGCCAGCTCATCTTTCAGCACATGGGGATGGCCTGCTCCTGCACCTTGAAGATTTCCTTCTTGAGCAATGTCCAGCCTTCCTGGACTCCTTTGCCCTTCAGGACTGCCTCCCAAGGGACTCTGTCAACCAGTCTCCTGAACAGGCCGAAGTCTGCCCTTCAGAAGTCCAAGGTAGCAGTTGTGTAAAGTTGAATAGTTGGAGTGCACTGGACTCTTCTCAAATTGCTTGCAGGTTTAAAATATGTAAATAAACCTTAAGGACCTATTTACAATTAAGACTACTAACTCGACTAACATACAAATTCGCAATGTGTCTTATACAACGACACATTCAGTGTGCATCTTCCCCATATATGGCTTTAAAAAACAAGTTATAAGGAATTTCACTGCTCCTGTCAGAAGTAAAAAGCAGTATACTAGCTCCAAATCCATGAAAACAGACATCTGGCTGACCTTTAGTGCAAGTCTGAAACTGGTGCTGTTGTACTATTCTAGCCTAACCAAATGAATATGTATATAGTGAACAACTACAGAGATTAAATACACAAGGTGAACAGCCTTCCACATCCTCTATAGAGGTAAAGTAGCAACAGCCAGACAACTTCTTCAGAATTTTATTAAAGCAACAGGTTATCAACTTTATGTTTATGCATCCTTTTCAGTGATAGTTCCTTCTCCTTTCACTTCAAGATCATCTCAGAATTGCAGTTCACCTGGACAGGAACATTTCTTCCTTCTTCCACCAATTTCTTATTCTCTCCCTCCAACAGCAAGTTAGAAAATAGTCCCCTCTGAAACTTTAGTATGTGTTGGTATTGGTGCATCACCTCACAAGATACCATCAGTAGATTTATGAGAAATAAGTTGTACCAGCAGAAATTTTCCATGTTGAGTTGATCTCAAGCTAAAGTTTCACTTAACAGGGCAAATCCAGTTAAAAAAAAATTCTAAGCACTATCGTTTACCCATGCTAAAGCAACCAAAATTTTATCAAACAGCCCTAAAACCTTAAGCAAGTTCACATCACATGCACTGAATCTACGTACTGAGCTCCAGTTTTGGATCCCAATTCCCTTTGTGAATTCAACTCTGATAAAACAGCCAGCCAAGGAAAAGCAAACCCTAAATCTTATTCAGACTGCCAATACTACCACCATTTCAGACAATTCTTTCTCTGGAATGTAGCTGCAAACATTATAAAAACACAAAGAACAAATAGCGTAAGTGTATTTCATCAAAAACTCTTGGAAGATGCAGCTTAAGGTAGGACAAAAGATGAAGCATACTTTGGTGTGCTTCTATATACAAGAGTCAGATACTCAACATTATCAGCCAAACTCAACTGACAAAATTTTTCAACAGTTAGCATCTTGCAACTCTATTTCAAAAGGATTAACTAAATTTAAAAAGTATTATTCTTACAAATTACTTCTGTTCTCAGAAACATCCAGTAGTTTGGTGAAATAAGATCTGCAACTAAGACTCTTATCTATAGGAGTGAATTTCTATAATTTCAAATATATTCAAAACGATCTAAATGGAAAATGGTAGTATTAATACATTTGTGAGAGGAACTTCCTTCTACTTGCAATACTAGCTTGACATTAACTAAAATGTTAACAGCTACTGTAACTCCTTTACTGAGAATTCAGAGACAAGCCTGAACATACATAACTTCAGGACAAGGATACATTTCTTGTTTTTAACCAGACCCGGAACAGGTGAATCCATTAAGTACATCTGAAAAAGCTACTACAGGAACCTCTCAAAAATCCAAGCCACCCAGATCTAGCTACTAAAAAGCTGTGACAAGGTGAAAACCAAAAGACACCTGAAAAGCATTAATGACAGCTGTAAGGAAGTGCACCTGATGCCAGCATCTGGAGAAGATGCCTGCCTCAACACTAACTGAATGACTGGAGATGTCAAAAAAGGGGTTACAAACTATAATGAAAACTCAAACTCCAGAGCCTGAGAAGTAAACAGAGATACACATTCCTGTCTCCTCAGTCTACAGGTACCCAGCCTCATACTCATGTTCATGTCCTCCTGATCAGCATAATGGAGCAATTCCTTATGACTCCACTTAGAGCTGCTCCACAGAAAATGTAAGACATATGAGACAACTTGCAGGAGAGTGGAAAAGTAATCTTGAATTCCAGTCCCCATCTCACCTTATTGTCAAAAAGCAAAAAAATTGACAGAAACATAAGTTCTGTACATCATCCAGATACTAGGGAAACCAAGTCACTAGGCAAGTCAGAGCTCAACACTGCCTTGGTTTGAGCAGTGAGATCTCAACTACTTGGCTACCTTGACTACTGAGAACGCCTACAGAATCAGATCTAGAAGTATATAACAATGCTTCTTCTAAGAAGCTAATTCTACCCATAATTTGCTTCAGAACTGAGCAAGGGGGGGGGGGCGCAAACCAACAAAACCCAACCTCGTGTCAAGTAAATTCCTTGAATAAATTGAGATAGCATTTAAACAATTCCTGCAACATCTCAGAAGATTTGGGTAACAGTTAAGGCTGTTCTCCTCATTTGTTTCAGCAGAGGGAGCCAAATTCTCATCACAGATGCAGCAGTACTTTGGACTTTCCCAAAAAGTTACTCTGAATCCCTGCAGAAGCACAGGCCTAAGCACTGCCAAGCAAAGGTACTAACTGTCAGCATTTTCACAACTGAGAAGCTGTGCAAAGTTCCATAAGTTGGTAACCTCTGGGGTAGGAACAAGAAACAGAAGCACCCTAGAATAGGAAGAGCAGGGATTACCATTATCTTTTGAGCAAGCTGAGAGATTTAACATACTAATAAACTATACCAAGACCTGCGAAGTCCTTTCACCTTCTGATGTTACCCTCTACAACTCAAAGAACTATTCCACAAATACCCACCCATAAATCACACACACACTAGTCAGGTTCAAAATTTATTTTCCATTCATTTCTTGCACTTGAAGTACTCTTCGATGACATCTTTGGCCTGAGATTCTTTGCCATAGTCCTGTAACACAAAATAACCCATTAATAACATACAGACCCATTCAAGATTTTACAACCTATTTTTAAAAGGACAACTGAGATTCTGACATGTTTTCCCAAGACATTCCTAAATATTCCCAAAATTCCATACAAGTAACCTCAAGCAATCTGTCAACTGCTTTCCCTTTGTTCTCTAATAAATGGCTATTCTAATAAAGGACTATTCTATTTCATTCTATTCGTATAGATTCAAACAAATTCTTCATTTCTGCTTAGAGAAAGCCAATTAAAGTATGTGACACAATAACAAAAGTATGAAAACACATGCAGAAGGCATTAGTCTTTACTGCAAAGATGTAGCCATCTCTTGGGACCTCAAAGACAACAAAGTCTTCAAGGCTCGTACTGTGGCTTTACTTTACCAGCTGTTTTAGAATATGCTCTGCAAAACATTTTCAAGTTAAGCAGACACATTTAACTGGCATTTTCTTCTTCAGCAAAACTGCCTCTCCTCTAGTTAAAAGGCCTTTCCTTTAATGCTTACTGGCAAGTGGGCATAGATACTTTAAGGACACAACCATTAACTCACAAAATTAATATGAGTATTTTAAATAAACATGAAAGGGAATACAGAACCAGGAAGCAGCTTACTTTCACTATAAACAATGAAAAGCAACTGTTTTAAAAAAAATCTAAAAGTTCTATTTAATAGTCCCTTATCTAAAGCATCCTTATCTTTACTGCTTATTTTCAGAAGAAATAAGCTAGAATTAGCATCATCTTACTTTGACAACCACACAACTGCAGCCCACTACTTTGCGAGGTTTTCCTTCTCGGTCAATCTTGCAGAGACCTACCCATTCACCCAGCTTCTTGTTGTCATCAACCTGTGTAAAACATTGCATCACATCAGAACTAGTCATTTCTAACTTCACTAGATTCAGCGAAAAAGCTGCTGTACTCTCAGAAGTACTGGGTAACAGATGGCTCTTTCCTCACAAGTATCAGTAGAGGGAGCCAAAGTATCATCACTGTACAGCTCATAGGTATTTTAATTTGAAGTCATGTTAAGACTCCTCCCATGATCCACAACCACTTGCAGCATTAATTCTTTTTCTCATTATACAGGACACAAAAATTCATTTCAACTTTGTAAAATACCCGACACGCATCCTTTGCCATTTACATCCAGTTTTTGTACTGCTTATGTGACAATCATAGAACTAAAACAATCTCTACTGCCAAGAGAAATTTTGCTTAGATAAGTCATATACAGACTTACAGCAGAGTGTCTCAAAGGTTCAGCTCTCTATGCTGAAACCAGCAGCTTATATTGCAAGCAAGGTAACTGATCCAAACTTGAGTTTGAAGTTCTGACACTCACCTTTATTAAGTTGATCTGATGTTCTGCACAAAGTGCTTCAACTAGCTTTACATACGTGGGTTCATCACAATTTGAAGCCAGAACACAAAGATGGGCTTGGCGTCTAAAACAAACCAGAAATGAAAACTGACAAATGTAACCTCAGACACTGCTTAAACTTTCTTTAATGATCAAAACTGTGAAGACCAAAATTCAGCACGTGCATTTCTAGACAACCACCACTTCCTAAATTTAATTTTTGGTTCTGAGACACCATACACTTTTGAAATACTAAAAATACTTTTGATATCATCTGCTACTTTTTATGTTTTCCATATATGTAGCAGACTACTCATACATTGTTAGCTTTATTATCAAATTCTATTCCAGTTTCAAAAGCTTCTAAAAATCCCACTAAATAAGTTCTCAGCCATTGGAAAAAGGTGTAATGACTGGATAAACACCAGGTCCCATAAAGAACTGCTGTCACTGTTAGAAAGCAACTGAGTTACAAGTTGCTTTTTCTTGTTTACCTCAGATTACAATAATTTAACATTAGAATTGTCATTATTAAAAGCTTGAATTTCCACATCAAGTTGTTATAAACTCTTCAGAACAATCTTTTCTACTTACGGTCAAAGAAGCTGTTATGACAGGGCCCCAATTCTAATTATGCTCTTTGTATACTGTGGTACAATGTTAAGAATACCAAAGGAATACCTGACAACAAAGAGAGCTGTATAGGTCTTCTGTGCTTAACCTAATGTAATTTGACCACTGCAAACAAAGTCAGTTTTCTCCACAGCCACCTTCATCATGAGTTTCACCAGAATGTTTCAGAAACATTTCCAAGCAAGAACCATCACACACAAATGTATATAAACCTTGTACATACATCATCCTCTTAACACACAGCATATGAAGTTGTAGCTAAACTCAAAAGAACTCTTACAAACTAGTTGTCGGTCATCTAAGTTGTATTTATCCTCCATTATTTAGTACCTTGTCTTAGAGCTTTTTGCATACAGGTTTGTCAGACTGCTGTTCTCACTCATAAGAGTGAAGGGGTATCCGACAAATTGTTAAGTCATCACCCAAACACTGTAGCATTACACTTAAGCACTGTCTATTCTTAGAAGTATGTGCCTACATATAGAGACACACACAGAGGTGTGTATGTATGTGTATATGTACACACATATATGTAATACTTCACCCTACCAAGAAACTGTAACTAATTACCATGGCTAGCACATATATGACAAGTTTAATATTGTTCTGATATTGTACCAAAGCAATTATTTACATCTGCAACATAAAAAATGAAGCTAGCAAAAAAGGTAAAGGGAAGCTATGAATTTCAGGTTTTCTTCATAAAAAGTAAACTAACTCTTCCAGGTTAAGTCTGACATACATATTAACCCTCCCAACTGGAATTCTAAGAAAGCTTTGAGAAGAGTTTATCATTTCTTAAAACACGAGGTTGTTGAGCCCCAGATTTCCATAGCTACATACCGCAAGCGCCATTTCCTTCTCTTCACAAAACCAATCCACATGAAAACTTGATGGCGCAGGAGTCACAGAAAGACAGAACCTAATACACTAGACGCTGTTATTCTCGAGTCACTGAGTTTAGCATCTGTACTTTAAGGTCACAATTAAAGACCCCGAAAAAGATACAGCAAAAGACAAAACTCCTTGGCATAAAAGCGTACTCTTGCAAAAGCTTTCAACTAAACATCTGGACAAGCCAAGCATTGCATGTGTTCAGCACAGCTCATCACAACGCACCTCACCCAGTTTTGCTATTCAGCACAGACAAAATGGGACCACCACTTACTTGTCCAAAGCTTTGGCCGCTTCACGAATACCACGAGCTAGGCCATCATGGATAAGTGCGGTCTTCAGCACTTCTTGCAGGGCGGTGTTAACATCCATTACACCTCCAGCAGTAATGCTAAAGAGAAAAGAGGTTACTATTGCTCTGATCGTGCCAACATCTTACAACTATCAGCAGCAGCTTCCCGTTCACCTGCAAGCAGCCGGCCAATAAAAAAAAAACAGAAAGGCAAGCTAAAGAAGGCAGGCAAAGGAGAAATTAGAAGAAACCACGGGAGACTAAATCCTCCCGGCGAGCCAGCCAGCTGCGCTCTCCCCGTGCTCCCGTACACAGAGGGGAAGGCCGGCACACCGCCGCCCGCTCCGGCGGACCCCAGGCCGCGCACCCGGCCTCCGCCCGCAGGAAGCGTGCGGCAGCCCCACGGCGGGGCCTGCGCAGGCCGCAGCCGCAAGGCCCGACACGGAGCGGCGCGAAACGGCGCGGTCAGGCGAGACGCGGCCCCTCCGCCCGCCGCCCCCTGCCCCGGCCCCGCTCACCCTTCCTCGGCCATGGCGCTCTCGGTGGGTGCTGTTCCCGCCCGGGTTCCTGCTGCAAATACAGACACAGGCCGCCCCGGTGAGTGCCGCCGGCCGCCCCGGGGCCCCCGCCCGGCCCGCTCCCGCCGCGATGCGCCGCCGGCCGCGGGGATTGAGCCCGGCAGGCCCGGGCGCCATGGCGGCTACTCACCCCGCCACCACCGCCGGCCGCCGCCAAAGAGGGGGCGGCGCCTTCCGCCGCGCGCTCTTATAGCGCGCGAGGGCCCCGGCGCGCGGGGGCGCGCAGGCTGCCCGCGGCGCTGCCTGATGCGCCGCCGAGCCCGCCTCGCGCCCGCGCAGCCATGGCGGCGGGGCCTCCCTCACGGCCTCCCTCCCGGCCGGAGCAGGCCCGGCCCGGCCGGCGGGGAGCGCGGCCTCCTGCGGGGAAAGGCAACTGCAGCAGCCGGCTAGGGGCCACCACCTGGGGCAAGGGGCCACCACCTGCGGCTGGGTCCCATCATCTTGGAGTCCTAGAATTGTTTAGGTCAGAAAAGACCTTCAAGATCATCAAGTGCAACCATTAGCCTAACGCTACCAAGTCCACCACTAAACCAATTTAGCGTAGAGTAATAATTAATTTCATGTTTCCTGGCTTGGTGGCTGGATTATTTTTTAACAAAAGTAAAACGAGGAATCATTAATGTTGGCAAGGACCTCTTAAGATCATCGGTCCAACCGTCAACCCAACACCACCACGCCTACTAAACCATGTCCCAAAGTGCCATGTCTACACGTTTTTTGAACACTGATGGTGTTCATCATCAGGGATGGTGTTCACTGTCCAGGGATGGTGGCTCCACCACCTCTCTGGGCAGCCTGTTCCAATGCTTGACCACTCTTTAGTAAAGAAATTTTTCCTAATTTCCAACCTAAACCTCCCCTGGCGCAGCTTGAGCCCATTTCCTCTTGTCATAGAATCATAGAATCATAGAATCGTTTAGGTTGGAAAAGACCTTCAAGATCATCCAGTCCAACCATTAACCTACACTACCAAGTCTACTCTAAGCCAATCAAGGGTAGACTAGACTAAACCATGTCCCAAAGTGCCACATCTACCCGTTTTTTGAACACTTCCAGGGATGGTGACTCCACCACCTCTCTGGGCAGCCTGTTCCAATGCTTGACTACCCTTTCCGTAAAGAAATTTTTCCTAATTTCCAACCTAAACCTCCCCTGGCGCAGCTTGAGCCCATTTCCTCTCGTCCTATCGCTAACTACTTGGGAGAAGAGACCAACACCCACCTCACTACAACCTCCTTTCAGGTAGTTGTAGAGAGCGATAAGGTCTCCCCTCAGCCTCTTTCTCAAGACTAAACAACCCCAGTTTCCTCAGCCGCTCCTCATAAGACCTGTGCTCCAGACCATTCACCAGCTTCATTGCTCTTCTCTGGACACACTCCAGCACCTCAATGTCTTTCTTGTAGCGAGGGGCCCAAAACTGGACACAGTATTCCAGGTGTGGCCTCACCTCTGCCCTAGGGCAACAAGTGCACCTGTTGCTGCTCAAGTGGTCTGGCTTCAAACAGCACCGTTCCTCAATACCTGGCAGCCTGGAGGAAGGTTGGGAACAAACCTTAAATCTCCGCTGTCTTTCAGTGGGGGTTACGGGGCTTGGCTGTAACTCGGGAATCTAAAAAGCGCAACTGCCTGTTCCTGTTGCTGTCAGATGCTCACACAGGTGACGTGTGCGTGGGCAGCACAAGTGGTCCAGCTGATCTGTGCGTGTGCAGCGTGGCCACCACATTTCAAACATGTTAGTTGTTCAGGTGCTGTCAGTCTGACATGGGACTTGGTCCATCCCATCTGTTGCAGACTTGACAATTTGACCGTCGGGTGGTCTACATATTGACATCTTTGTAAAAAATACGTAGTGCCAAAATATAACGAAAATAAGTAACAAATAGCGATAGCTATGGTTTGTGGCTAATGCAATCGAATGCATTTGTCACCAATGTTGTCAGTCACCTTTTCTACAATATGTACTTCTTTGATCTTCCTGGTATCATCAAGCAGCAGGCTGTGGGCTAAATCTGGGTAGTGAGGAGACACCGTCCACGCAGTGACCCACCAGGTCTGGTGGGAGCAGGGGAGGACAGAGAGAGAAAGTGGAAACCATTCAGCTAGCTCAGAACTGCCCCACAAGCCTCCAGCTCAGGTTCCACATTTCTGAGTCTGCACGGGGGAAAGGCCTGGCTAGGGGCTGTGGCTGCAGCACTCCCAGGCTCCAGCTGTGTCTCTCCCTGCCAATGTCAACCCTGTGGCAGTCAGGTATGTACCCTTCCTATTACGGAGTGGGCAGAAGCTAACCAGAGCCCTCTGAAAAAGTCATGGAGACAGAAGTGTAGTGTGGTGTACTCCTCTCCCTGCACTCTGAGCTACCAAGGGCAAACCCAGTAGGAACGACACCGCCCATTACTCATGCTGACAGCCTCCAGGGTGCACATGGCCACCTCCAACTGCTGCCATATATTGCTTGAAACTCTGAACTGCAACCCCAGTTGCAATATGCCACTGCAACCCCAAGGCAGGTATTCTCATTTAGCAGCTCCTGTGGGACATTTGGCTATGACTTCTCCCCTTCTTCCTCCACAAGAAGTGGGAACATATAATTTCCTTCATACTGCTCAGACCCCAGAAAGCATGTAAACACACACAAATTATAATGCCCACCTTCTTCCCCTCTCCCCAGGGAGAATGTTCTTCCCTATATCCATCTATCACTTAATTTTCTTGTGCCCCTTAAAAAGCCCCAAAGACGCCTAATCTACAGAGGAGTTTTTGTACTGAGTGGAACAATAAACCATTATCTCCCTCAAGGTCATCAAAGGATAACAAGAAGTCCATAGCCAGCCATGAGACCCATTAGTAGTGCCACATAAATGCAGTATCTATTCTGTCCAGGAGATGGAAGTATGCATATCTGAAAGATTTGTATTAGACCAAAAGTGTTAACCACAGTCAAATTATAATCAATATTCTAGAAGTAGAATATACAAAAATAGTTTTCATAGCACAGTTGCAAGAAAACAAAGCTGCACTAAGATAAAAGTTACATATGTGTAGAGGGGAGGTTTGCATCGGCACTGAACTCGGTGTTGAAATGTTGGTATAGCACAGTAGATGTACGTTTTTGTGTGTAATAATTAATGGAAGTGTGTGATCTTGTTTGAAAGTCCACTCCACTGCACAGCATGTTAATGTGAGCTCAGTGTTCATCTGGGCACTTTGCACGCTGTTGGCACTACTCCACCTGCTCCACCTTTCTGTCCAGATTCCTACAAGGAGTAGCTAGTTTCTTAACCTCTGCATTTTCTCTTGGAGTTATGATGTCCATTTAGTCCCCTGCAGTTTAAATGCTGGCATACAGCCATGGGGCATGACACGTTTAAGCCAAGGCTTGCGGTCCTGCGCCTAGAGAGTACTTCTAGAGCACTCGAGGGTGGGTGAGTGGAGGAACAAGGAGGGTGCTAAAAAATGAGGAGCTGCCAGATGCAGTGCAAGAGCCTGCCTGGGCTCTGGAGGGCTGAGGTGGTGTCAGTGCAAATGCTGGCCTGGTGTTCCACTGAGCAGCCAGTCACAGCAGAGGAACTCGGTCCTCTCAAGATTTGCTTATATTGTAAACAGCATAACATGCTGTCTATAAACTTGGATTTGGGGAGAGGAAGAGTAACAACAACCAGCTGTCACATGACATTCAAGAATTTGGATTCTCACCAGCTAGCTGTCCTGGGTGATCCGTTCGGACTCACCATCTTGCTGCATATATTTAAAAATCCTCTGGTTATAGCTGTTCAGTTCCTTGACTCCCCCTAACTGTCCCCCCTTTCCAGGGTGGCAGCCGCCTTCTTTTTTCGCTCTAGGATCAAAATGGCAACTGAAGTTGGGGGCTTTTTCAGAAGAGTGGTACTGCAGTGAGGGTATAATGGTTCACTCTGTATCAGCCATCCTCTTCCTGCTCCTTTTTGCTTTCTCTATTTCTCCCCTTGTCTCTTGCTGTGGTAACCTTTACCTTCACACTCTACTCACCTCAGCAACCACGACCCATCTTTTCTTCAAAATGCCACACTCTGGTGGTAGCTTAAGTGCCATGTTGTAAACTGTGGAGACTCGGGAACTGAGTAATGAATAGTTCAGACAGCGGCACAGTACGGCAAAGCAGCCAGGTAGGCAGGCGAAAGTGTCAGGTATTACAAACTCCCAAGAGAGATCCATGACACTGCTAAACTCTGAACAATCAGTTCTGAATTTCAGTTCTGAACAATCCTTGCAAAACTTACTTCCCTCCGACATGTTTCTAGAAATACACAGGCATGTGCTGTGATTACATTTCCAATGTCACAAGATAGACTTATGTAACTTTCCTTCCAAAACAGACATGATTTCTCAGTCTTGGAGAACATTGAGTTGGAAGCCTTCTTGCAAATAACACCAGTACACATTTCACCCTACTCTTCCTAAACAATTATCTTATTCATTTCCTGGTCACGCAGTCCAAAAAAAGGTTCTGCATCATAAAGATGGGAGGCCAGGCTATTTTTACTGATTTTCTTGCCCTATATCCACAGAAGTCCTGCTCACCAGCCCAAAGGAGAGAGATGTGTATTTCCAAGCATCTCCAGGTAATGGTTCAGAACAGCCAACCGCCTGCTGCTACTCAGGAGTGCAAGAGATGTGTGCGTCGAGTTTCAAGCACCTGGAGAAATTATGGTGAGACCGTTCTGGGGTCCCAGAAAGAGGACAAGCTATGGCATTTCAACACCCATTTGAAAAGAAGAAAGACCTTGATGTCATGGTAGCTAAACAAAACAGTTTGCTGGTTTTCGTTGTCTTCCACAGATTCTGCACTAGGCTCTCAGAGGATGTGGTTATCATGTGGTTACATCAGAGCCATTTTAAACTCTTTCCAAATACCTGTGTGCAGCCTGTGACTTCTGGCAAAACAAATAGTAATGATGCAAATAGTATGATGCAAATAAGCACTGGCTAAGTGATTTCTGGATTGTAATGCAAAAGTATTTCTAAGATCTCTACAAATACACAGAACAATAATAAGGGATATGTATTCCCACACGTGCTGAGCATTTCAGAATGTGCTGGATGTCCACAAAGGAAGCTGCTCTTAAAGCAATTGTTCTTAATATGTTTTTATCTTGTGGACGTAAGCAATGGATGCAGACTCTATTTGTAGTATTTATGGAGGGCTAGTGCTCCAAGGCTTGAATTCTACATATGATTTTGGATCTGAAAGGAAAGATAGGTTTTTCTAAAGCTGCTGCAGGCATGACATAAGCAAGAAAGGCTTGTATGCTTTTAAAACAAATGAATTTTGTTAGACTTGAAAAACTACTGTGACAGGCTGGTAACAAGTCCCAGTTTAATGGTTAACAAATATTTATAGCTTACAAAGAATATATGAAGAATTAACAAACATGTTCCATCAACCAGTTTCTTCTGGCAATAATGAGCAGTGCATAAGTAAACTGTATGCAGGCACAGGGAGTTCGTAGCCCCGTTTCATTATTGGAGCCATAGCTCACGCTGATCACCGTGCATCACTGCTACTTCCCACACTTCAGCCTTCTACTGCATGCATTGACTTTGTGGAAATCTGACTCCATAGGCTTTATTGGATTACTCATTACTCACATGTAATTATTAATGTGAGGAGGACTGGGTTTTGAAAGTAGTTGGAATCTGTTGAGTGAGAGCAAGTAGTTGGAGTGAAAACTGTTTCACCTCCTGAACATAATTGACTATCTCTAGCCACAAGATGAAAGCTTAATTCTCTCTACATGATTTTAATCTCTCTACAAGTTTATCTTATTTGCTCTATTTGTGAGGCCTGCTTTACCTATATCACCTTTTTTAAATCATCCTTTTGCTGAACTCGGGATGACTTGCAAATGCTCTTCCTCTTTTTATGGGGGGTAAGGCTATTCAAGGGGCAGTATCTACGAAAAGGATTTACATTTCTGTGTTCTTCTGGAGGCAGACAGGAAAAGATCAAGGTAGTTCTTAGGGATTTTTTTGATTTCACAGCCATAATATATGCCACACACAATCTATTGTCAAAACAGGCTTCACCAAGGGAATGTGTGGCTGTTGTTCTTTGTGGCTGCTAAATAGTTTTAAAGTTTCCTAATCTTGTGATAAGATAGTAATTTTGCCTTTTTTGCCATGTGGAGTGTGGGATTCTAAAGTTAGCTACATGGCAAATTTGCTCTGAAATGCCTTATTGTGCATCTTAATATTGTAACTGGTGACTAGATAGAATACTGATGGCCTAGTTAAAATAGTCCTTTTAAGAAGTAATTACTGTTTTTTCTCTTCAAGCAATAGATGGTCTGTGTTTTATTAAATTTTGAAGAGGTCCCCAGCTCATGCCTCATCTCCTTCCTCACTTTCCTCCCCTCCTGATAGGGAACTTGTGCCAAATGGATTGGTTGTATCACCTCTTCCTCATCTCCAGCCTGAATTTACTCCTGGCCAGTTTATCGCTATTGATTCTTGTGACACCTTTGTCATTCAGCTCTTCTGTTATTGTTTTATGGTTCCTGTAGCTTGCTAGAGGCTGTGTAGATGATCATTGACCTTGCTTGGTCTGCCAGTCCCAAGAGGCCATCCTGAATCTCCCTTTGGTATGGAAGACAGAGACATTACAGCTCCTTTTAAAACAGATGAATGCTTGCGCTCACAAGGCAGATCATCAGTCCTACAATAACTGCCAGCCACCGCCGAGGAATCTGAGAGAAGCTGGGCCAAAGAGGTTAAGTTTTCAGGAAAGGCAGCCGGGTTAGTCAGCTGTAGCAAGGCAGAGTCCTTAGAGCTGACCCCTCCTTTGCCATCCAAACTTCCTTTAGCTACGCAAAGTGGGATGGACCGGGGTCCCCGACCCCAGCTCCCCCAGTCCCTCGCAGTCACAACACCGTAATATTCATAAACTCTTCGAGCTCCTGCTTTAATCCGCTTGGGATTTACACGTCCACTGTGCGGCTTTTCTATCATGTGTATTGTTCTGCTTGCCGGCAGCATCTTTCTAATGCCCAGGTGAGGTACAGCCGTATCCAGCAAATACCCACGTGCTGCCGTGACAGCTTCCTCGCCACCTCCTCGCCGTTCTTCACCTGTCCGAGCCGCTGCACCGAGCGCACAGGCTGCGCTTCGTGTCGTACCAGGTCCCGTAAGCAAGCCGTTCCCCTCAGCCAGTCGCGCAGCCTAGGCTGGAAGCCAGCAGGTTATTACCGGGCTGCCGCCCTCGCTGCTCTCCCCGCCCGGGCCGGCAATCCCCGCCGGCCGCCGCCCCCCGGGCCGCCCCCCCGGACCGCCCCGCACCGCCGCTCCCGCGGGCTCCCGGCGGAGGCCGCCCCCGCGGGCCGAGCATGCTCAGTGGCGGCGGCCGGGGCGGGCGCTGGCCCCGGCCCCGGTGCGCTGCCCGCCCGCGGCCGCTGCCAGACGGGGCGGCGGGGAGGTGCCGCACCGCTCCGCACCGCGCCGGCCCGGCGCTCCTTCCCCATGGGCAGCCGGGCGGCGGACGGCGCGGGGAGCCGGCAGCCCCCAGGTGCGAGGCGGGGGGCGGCCGCGGTTCTCCGCCGGCGGCGGGGCCGGGGGGGGGCAGCTGCCGCGCCGCAGGCTCTGCCTGCTGCGGCCGGGCCGGCGCCGAGGGCCTGCTCCGCAGCGCCGGAGCCGGCGCTGGGGAAGGGAGCGGGCGCGGAGGGGCCGGGGGGGTCTCCCCGGGGGGGGGATCCCGCAGTGCCGCCCCCGCCGGGCGTGGGCTCTCCCAGCCGCGGTGCGCTCGGCGGCGGGAGGCGGCGTGCCCGGCCGGCAGCCCCTGCAGCAGCAGCCCCTGCAGCAGCCCCAGTGCCAGCACCTGCGATTTTGGGCTGGGCTGAGGGGCGGCGGCGGGCGGGCACCGCGCCGGGGAGTGCTGCCCTTGCCGCCGGGGCTGCACGCCTGCCCGAGGGGGAGAAAGCCGGCCGGCTTGATTTAATTCCCCAGAACCGGGAAGGTGGAAGTTTTGTGCTGATTTCAAGTTTTCAAACCTGATTTGTAACTTGTGCTTCCCTCTATCGGTTTATAATACTTTTTTTTTTTCCTTCTTTTTCTTTTGTATTTTAAGAAGATGGCACGCCAGAAGCACTTGGTGAGGAACCAAGAAGGCTTACGAGAGAACAGCTATTTACAATGGCTGCGACAGCTATTATAAACTTCAGTTCAATGATATGCTACTCAATTCTGGGACCCTTTTTCCCTTCAGAGGTAAACAAACAATTTAGCCAGCGACTCCTTAGATTTTTTTTTTGCACGTTGAAACTTTTAAAAGGATCTTGAACACCCTGGGACCTTTATGGCTGGCTGTAAGGTCCGAGTTAGACTTTTCGGTTGTGGGAATTCACAGTGATAGCCTGATGCTGGCTAAAATAGATTAGTGCGTATATAATGGTGACCTGGATCCTGTCCATGGACTAATTTCACCTTCCTTGTGGCCACAGAGAAGACAGCATACTAATGATATGAGAGAGAAGTTGAAATGGATGATTGGAGAAGTGAAATAGTTTTTTGCCCAGTGTTGCATAGCAGTTTGGTAGTAGAGCTGAGATTAAAACTCTGCCCATGTCCTGACTTGCATTTCAGTGACTTTTTATTTATAGCTACCTCTCTGTTAACTCTGCCATTGTTGACTGTGTTAAAACTTACTGACCTAACAATTGGAGGGGAAAAAAATAATGTCTGCTTGTGTTGAGTGAATGCAGTGCTTCAATACAAGATAAAAAAAAAAAAAAAAAGGTTGCGGTGCCTTCGCAGCAGAATTTAATTTCTTTCATTTCTTTCATGACCAAGTTGTTCCCAAGTATTAACAAAGAAACGTTAAGATTATTTTTGCTCTAAATATTCCTACGTACTGCTTGTACCCAAGGAAATGCATTTTTCCAGTTAGATAAGTCAAAAATTTGCCTGCTGCTTCTTATGGAGAGGCGTGATACAGTGAAGATAACAGATATCTCTGCTCACTGCCCTCTTGCC
The DNA here is from genome assembly GCF_030463565.1 of Pelecanus crispus. Taxonomy (NCBI): domain Eukaryota; kingdom Metazoa; phylum Chordata; class Aves; order Pelecaniformes; family Pelecanidae; genus Pelecanus; species Pelecanus crispus. The sequence goes on from NC_134645.1 coordinate 68,873,958, forward strand.
ATGCAAGGGATCAAAGCTTTGTAGCTAGCTCCCTTGCACACCAGCTGAAGCTGCCTGTGTAAAGGCTGGTCGCCTGTTCAGCAATCAGCACAGTGTTTCTATTTGTTGAGGAATGATTATTGCTTTTCCCTTCATTACGTATAGCTTAAGGAGAAATGCAATGTGTCTTTAAATTGCTGTATTGTTACCTTATGAGCCCCTACTGCCTTTGAGAAAGGAAATTGCTTTGTAAATGCACTAATAGAGAATTAAAAAAAAAATTAAATGTACAAGGCATGAACGTTATCCACGTCGAGCATTTGCTCTGTCTTTATACAGTCGTGATCTTTTTTGCAGGCAATAAAAAAAGGTGCCAGTAACACCATTGTTGGCCTGATTTTTGGATGTTTTGCTTTGGTCAATTTCTTTGCTGCTTTAATCTTGGGAAATTATGTAAGTATAATTGAAGCTATAACTTATTTCTGTGATGACAGAGATTGGTACATGAAGACAGTTCTCTAAGGCTAAGGAAAGCAATGTCTCCTCGGTAGCACTCCTGCAGGCTTGTCTTTGCAGTAACTGATGCCTGGGCAGTCAGTCTGAATCTGATCTAAGTCTTGTCAGTACAATTTAAAAATTACTCTTCTACAGTTATTGAGGGTAGCATAGGGTGGCAGACACGTAGCTGGTTTGTTTCTCTGGGTAACCGTTCTGTTTGCTTCAGAGTAATCTGCCGACGAGTTCTCCTTTATCCCTACCCCCCATTTTATTTATTGCACTTATATATTGTTTGCCTTTTTTTTTTTTTTTTCCCCTGCCCTTTAGATAGCTGCACCCCTTCTTTTCTGGTATGTTGTCTTTTTCTTAACATTTCCTCCTACTACGACTCTCTGCTGCTTAATTCAGTTTCCCCTTCCACTTCATTGTACAGCAATATGAGATAAATGTCTCCAGTTCTTGCAGCTTCAGTTTTCCCGCAGATTCAGGATTTTTCTCATGCTGGAGAAATTACAAATAAATTATATAACAGTTTGTTCGTTTATATGCTGGAGCACCACTGTCTATGCATTTTTGGCTAGGGCTGCTCAGGATCATACCCTAAGTTGGGGCTGCTGCAGTTTCAGAGTCTTCTCTTTCTCTGGCTGGGCAGTCTCTTTGCTGACCCCATGGTGAGTGATTTTCTCTGGTGGCGAGGTGGTTCATCAAGGTGTCACACAAGTGCCATTGGTAAGTCCAGTCTCAATGCCTCAGTGTGATGGCATTCAGCTATGGCGCAACCCTCACTGAGTACTTTGCAGGGGGGAGAGAGAGTGAGCGTGCCATCCTCACTGCAGACAGTGAGCACCAATGGAGGTGGACAGTCCAGCATTCAGAAATCCTGAGGGTTTCAGTGAAATTCGGCAAAGTATGGGCTTTAGTAATAAGGGCTGAAACACAGGGACTTTGTCCAGGCCTGAACGAGAAAAGAGTCTGAAATACCTGCTGTCCTCAGGGGAAGTTACAGCATGGAATTAGAAGCTCAGATGTACTTTGTTATGGGATTGAGTTAGCTTTATGGCGTGCCTCTTGTCGTCCTTCACCCTGGTGATGCAGTCTGAAATGAAGTAAGGTGGGCTCCTTTCCCTGGTAATGAATGGGGAAGCCTGAAGCTACCATGCTTGCTCTGCCAAAGCTTTGTGCTATTAATGGTTGTGATAAATTTGCTTTAAAATTGGCTTCCATTGACTCTCCTGAGCCATGTACATGACAGGTATTGCTGACTTGGCATCACTGACAGTGCTGGAGGGGGAATGTGTTACTTTCTCTTTGTTTATAATGAGGAATGCTGCTGTAAACTGCTCCTCTGCAGAAGCTGCAGCACGGTGCTGTGAAATAGTTAACTGCACCATTGTCTTACCATTCTGAAAACTGGGTTAAGTCACTTAACCGTTTAGAATATTTTTAGGTTCAGTATTGCATGAAGGCACACTGGCAGGAGCAGTGTCTCCAGATCTTTTAGTTACATACACTGTAAAGTGCCCATAATGTTTTGATTTCATCACAGTAACTTACTTTGAAAGATTTTTGGTCTAGGCCTGAAATAATAACATGTAAAAATGGTATTTAATTTACAGCTTACGCATATTGGAGCAAAATTCATGTTTGTGGCAGGGATGTTTGTTTCAGGATGTGTGACCATTCTGTTTGGGTGAGTAATTTTTGTTGGTTGGGTTTGTTGCATTTGTCTTCTAATAATTTTCATCCATGTGAAAAGATGGACACAAAACAAAACGGGAAACTCTTGGGCATCTTTTGGGTGTTGGTTAGGTCACCTAACTTTTTGCATCTTTACTTTTTATCCCTTGTAAAGCAGAATGAACACTTCTCCCTTTTAGTAGGTTTGAAAGCCTGTTTAGTAGTTTGAAAGCAAAGGAGGAAGGTTCTACATATTTAAATAACTACCATAGTTGATGAATCGCAAGCAGTCTGTCGAAGTGCAGCAATAAGGGGACTATTTATGCATAATATTTTAATTATTCTTTTCTTAAAAATACAGAGTACAAATGAGAAGCTTTGCCTGGCAGGCAGAGAGGCTAAGCTACTCATTTTGGCAAAATAAAAGTTTTATTGACAATGAAGGAAGCTCTTATTAGGTAGTTGTAACTCATTGCGTCAGACTCCTTGCACAGTTGCTTGGAAAAGCTATGAAATACAACAGAAGACAGTGTTGGGGTTTTTCACAGGTTAGGTTTTTCACGCTCTTCTCACCGCCAAAGAAGGGGGAAAAGGAGAAAGCTGCCAGCAATAGTTTGGTAGAGTTTGAATGACTTCACCGATGTGATTCAAAAAGATGTCGCAATAGAAAGCATTGTGTGTCTTGTAACTGTGTCCTTTAATGAGTAAGAAATGATGCTCCAGGGCCTTTAGTAGATGACTTGTTGCATCCTGAGAGATCTCCATTTACTGGGTTGGGTTGGTTGTTTTTTTTTTCAGAATGCTGGACAAGGTGCCAAATGGACCAGTGTTCATCGGTTTGTGCTTTTTAGTAAGAGCAATGGATGCAGTAGGTTTTGCAGCAGCAATGACAGCATCATTTTCAATCCTTGCAAAGGCATTTCCCAGTAATATAGCTACTGTCCTGGTAAGTGCAAAAACCGGTGTTACAGCTGAGTACCTGCAGTGTGATAAATTGCTAGTAGGCAGCCTAAAGCCAGGAGGAAAAAAATCTGCTGTCTCATATACAGGCATATTTGAAGTAATCGCATGATGGTTTTTTGTAATTTAGAATCACAATCCTGAACAAGTTTACACCTCAGCATAACTCCAATTAGATATAAATTAAGCAGTATGTATTAGTTGCTTATGTTTTGAAGACAGCTGAGCATTGATGGCAGTAGTTATTTCTTCAGTTGACATCAGACTATTAAAATACTAATACAGCTTTCAGTGACTACTTCTACATGGATAGTAAGAATCCATGTGGATTGATTCAAGAAATTTGATTAATTCATTCAAATAGTCTTGATTTAAATGATTGAAAGATGCAAAATGGGAAACAATTTTTATTTCATTTTTCTCATCTATTGATAAAAGTGGTATATGAGAAGAGGAGAGCTAGAACTTCTTGAAATCTGGAGGGCATTATTCCTGGTCATCAATGATTCATTTCAACCAGAGATATTACCCTTATTTAGTAATTTTTTTTATGGTATTAGGGAAAAAAAAAAAGTTTTGTATTTAATAAAGTGCTGCTTTTTCTTTCTTTTTTTTCAATAAATTCTGGTTTCGGTTCAAATATAGAATGACAGAAATAACCGGGTTAAATTTTAATGAGTGAACAAATGTCAAGAACATCCTTCAGAACATTTAATAAAATTGGAAAAGTTGATGCTTTTATTAATATTGTTGTTAAACTGTATAGTTACTTCTGTAGATAAATTTCTATAAAAATGTGACCTCCTAACTAGCAAAAAAACTACTAAATTGCATCAACAGTGAGGAGTTGGCAATTTTTTGGAAAGTGGGTTATACGTTGTAATCATGTTTTGGATTTATTCAGTCAATAAGGTTAAGCCTTCCTGATGGCAGATTTAAAAATATAATTTAAATAGGTAAGTAAAGTAACCTTGACTTAAACAGACTTAGTGATCTGTCTTATAATAAGACTTAAAAAAATGAAATTCTGTGGTGGCAGCACAATAAACATGATGCATAGCTGAAAATGGTGCGTGTTGATGAAGGTCACCTCAAGACCACAGTCAGAAGCACTACACAGCTATGGCTTGGTAGCTACCTTTGTCTAAAATCTAGAAAGGGTGCTGTCAGAAGACAGATCACTTTTAAATATTGGTCTGTTTGCCATACTATATACACTTAATGTCTTGTTCTGCATGAGAATAAAAGCTTTTCAAATTCATTCATGTAGACTTACTGTCCTTAAATAGATGTGGTGGAGAGTTCTTGTTACTGTGAGCTCTGCTTATGGTGGTGGCAGAGGCAGGAGGAAGAAGAACTGATGAGTTGAAGCAAGGTGCATCCTATGGTAAAATCATAAAGCCTAAAGGAATGGATGAGAGATTTTTTGCCTTGCTTTCCATTGCCCTTCTTGATAGTGCTAGATATTGAAAAGCACTTTTCCTCTCCTTATCCTTTTGGTACCAGTTTTCAGCCAACCTTTTACCCATTGGGTACCCTAGGAAATGTATGGGGAATGTTATTAAACGTAGGCATATCAGCCTTGTTGAAGTGGGAAGTTCAGCATCCGTCAACATGATCCCTCTGTTGGAGGAGGTATGAACTTCAGAACATAAGCAATATCACTTTTCTTACAGTATCAGATATACCTTATCCTCCCCTGATCTGTAATGCAAAGCCTTAGCTTCCTTCCCCCACCCAATAATTAACTTAGAGGGGCTAAATGATGTACAGCCTGATTTGAACTGAAGTCTCACCAATCAGAAAATATTTTTTATGGTTGGTGAGCAACGCAAGTAAAAGCATTATTTGGATGCAGTTATGTTAACTCATGGGCATGCCATGTGTTGAAGTTTACCAAAATGACTCAAATCTATCTAGAACTAATTTTGAGGACTTCCTAGTCATATGCTGTAATTAGTTATTTCCTTTCCTAGGAAAGGAAAAGGCTGGGATCCTAGGCTGAACTAGGGTAAAGAACTTGGCTATTGCTGACTGTGCCTGCTCTTGGGCCATTTGACCACTCTGACTTGTATCAGTAAAATTAAAGATGAGGATGAATTCATATACTATCTTTCTGGGTCCCAGAAGTTAGCAAAACTTTAACAGTAAGCAGTTATTACCACCAGCTGTTACTTGTTGACAGGGGTTGGTCTAAGCACTGATTAGTCAAGTATTGGGGCGGATGTTGACAGTGGTGACTATGGTGGTGTTACACAAGATTTAAGTGTAACTGTATTATTGTCCTTCTGAAAATTACTATCTGACAAAAGATGCCAGATTATGAAATTAAAGCCAAAATAGTCTGAGTTATCCCCGTTGCAATTTCACTGTTATTTCCTACCCATAGTCAGTGAATCCGAATGGTCGGAGAAAGCTTTAACTTGGCACATGTATCTCATCCCATGAGATAATGACCCATCCCAGTAGCTTTGTTTGGGTCCTCCCCCTCAGGCTGGAGTGTAACTGCAGGTCGAGAGATGATCACTTCAGCCTGAGTAGTCCTAGAGATGCTTTCCATCAGTAGAGCATTTGTCTTGCCTCGGGACTGGGATGTGTTAGGTGACAGCAGAGTGGCTAATGCTGCAGTACAGGTGGTTTCCCATAGTGAAGCAAAAGAGGTGATGGCTGTCACGGAGACAACTGTAAAGTTCCTTTCTCTGTCCCACTTTGTGAAGGTTGCTACCAGCCCTTATTCCCCTTAGTGATGCAGTGCCTTTTTCTTTTTAGTAGCCTGACTATGTTGTGCTGCTCCTCAGAAAAATGGGTTGCTTCTATTGTTACAGTAGAGTTTCTCAACATTCTGACTTTGCTTGCTTGCTTTCTTTTTCATCCTTTAGGGCAGCCTTGAAATTTTTACAGGACTTGGACTGGTGCTGGGCCCGCCTTTAGGTGGCTTTTTGTATCAATCGTTTGGTTATGAGGTCCCTTTCATTACACTGGGATGCGTAGTGTTGGTCTTGGTGCCTGTGAATATGTTCATATTACCAAAATATGGTAAGCACCCTTCTTCCTGTCTCCTTCACTCACCTTAATTTCTTATGTATATAACTGTGTTAGAAAATAGCAGTTTCTGGAGTCTGATACAACTCAGAGGGCAAAGCTCCAGCTGAATTAACTTGTGATCTTGATCAGGCCCATGTTTTAATGCAAACTAAAATTAATGCATGCAGATGGCCTGGAATGAATCCAGCACCTCATGCCCATCTCTGCAAACACTAAGAACTCTGTGTGGAACCGAACTGAGATAAATTTTTGTTTTCGTTTGTTTCTTTAGCTTCAGGGCTTATAAAGGATCAGTTGTGTCTTCTTTGTATCAGCTTGTCATTACAGCTAGTTGAAGAAAAGCTAGAGAGAGGTTTTGCCTAAAACAAAGAGAACTTGACATGTTTGAGGGGTTAACAGAGGGATAAAAAACAGAATTACGGGGGGAACAAAAAGGGTTTCTTTGTACTGAATGATGCAGGATCTGATTAACATGAAAGAATGTTAAAGTTAATAAAAGAGGTGTTTAACTGAAGTGTTGGAGGTCATAAATTTGATTAAAGTTTAGATGGTCCTCCTTGGACAGAAAGTTAACTTAAAGATAAGTCTTCAGACAAGATCATAATTGCAAAGGTTAGAGTTCTGTTAGTCTCTTCTAGAATAAAAACTAACAACTTTAAAATAATTTTTAAAATATCTTTTTCCTCTTAAATATGAAAACCTTGGAGAATAACTTCATATATATTGGCTTTTAGAAGAAACTTATAGTGGTTAACTATGGGCTGCTATTGCTGGCTTCCCCCCAACCTCCCCGAGCTCTGAGATTGTATGGAGTCATGATATTACTAGCCAGTTTGAAACTACATTAAATAAATGGTAGCTCTGAGCTGGTGATGCTAATGAATGAACTTTTACTTCTATGTATACTTTGAGACCACATTCAACTGTTAAAGTACCAACAGCATCAGGAAGGGAGCCTGACTCAGAAACTACATCTAACCATGACATCTGAAAGAAGCTTCCTGTCTGGAGTACAAATTGAATATGTAGGAAACCCAAATGACTAGTTGCTTAAAAATTTGGACAGATCTCAACTGATAAATAGCAATCTTCTTATTTTACTTTTAAAGCATGTTTCTCTGATTGGATATGAATGGTTCATGCATGTGTGCATGTTGTTTTAAGTTGAGATGTATCCATGAGATTTTCATTGTATAAGGGCTAGCGGAGAAGTAACTGTACTTTCACATAACTGGGAATAGTACATGCTTTCGTTCTTTTCAAGTTGGGATTTGCAGTGTTGGAATCTAAGTTGTTAAAATCTAAATTTATTCACCTGTTAAATTTGTTTTTTTAATATAAAAATAATATAGTGTTTAATAGTATACTATTGACTTTCATCTGTTAGATAACAAGAGTAATGGGACTACAAAAAGGGAAATACTGATTTCTTTTCTAAAGCAAGAAGATCAATCATGAGCTTATGCTGCTGAAAATAATGCAATTTCCCACCCTTTTCTTTTGAAACAGATTCGATCCCTAGCAAGGACTCCTTTTGGAAGCTCATTCTTCTGCCGAAAGTCTTACTACTCTGTCTTACTATATTTTCTCTAAGTGCGTGCTTGGGCTTTTTGGATCCCACAATGTCTCTGTTTATCCTAAAGAAGGTAAGTCCTGTTAACATGCAGGGAAGTCTTAACTTGTTAAATAGTAAATAACTGGTTATAAATGTGGTTTAATTATCCTAAACAAAATTAAGCTATATCCAACTACACTGCTTTAATTAACTGTTAATAATATGATTTCCAAATAACTTGATTTCCACAGTACTGACAAATCACAGTTTCCATTGACACCATCTGTTGCTGCTGGGCCTCGGTAACTTTGAGACTGAGGAAATATAAGGCCTTTAAAAATGTGCTTTTGGCGCTTAATTGTCTTTTAGCTGCAGAGTACCCTCTCTGAGCAGGGCATAGTAGCTGGCTTTGTAAACGGGGGACTTTTTCCTCCTTTCTGAAAGCAAATTCTGTAAAACTGCAGCAGTCACAGTGTTGTATCTCTTGATGTGGACATTTGTTTTCAGGGACATGATGTCACAGCCCTGTTTTGTCTTACAGCGATACCAAAATTAAACTGATTGCAACTATGTAGCTTGCCAGCTGACTTCTTCACTCATTCATTAAAAAGGCAAATGCTGTTCTATTTATTTACTTTTATTTTAGTATTTATTTATTTGTTTCCTACTTAATTTTATTTATTTATTTTCCCCATGGTGTTTAAGGTAATGAATTTTGAAGTAAACAGTTTAAGATTCTGTTCCTGTTTGAAATTAAGCAATGCTTTTTGAGTGGTTTATTTATTAATTGTTTTTCCAGGGAATAGCATTTCACAGGTTGTTGTGCTCCTACTTTTCGTCTGTCTCATCCAGTACTTAGAGCACTCATCCAGGGTGGAGGAGACTTGGTGCTAACCTCTTCCATCAGTGGAGATGTGAATGTATGTCTTCCACCACCCAGGAGGGATCTGTAATTATTCCACTGTAGAAATTGCACACTGGTGTGGCTCTTCTGCTTTCCCTCTGCTCTGTGCTAACAGATACTTGCTGTGAAAGGGCTGTAGCCTTTTTGGCAGGTGTTCTAATCACTAAATTAGAGTTATTATCATATGCTTGCATATGGCAAGGAAATAGTGCATATTTATGTAGTCCATGCCACATGAAACATCTTGGAATACCTTCTAACTGGTAGTTAAAGCACTCATTTGAGAGACTAGTATGCTTTTTGTTCATTAGACATTTTGTTTCAATACAGAAATGTGACTGCATTAGGAAAATGTAGACCTCAGGGTGTGTGCAAAAACCCTCTTATTCATTCTCATAAAAATCGTCTTTTGGTTGAAAAGCCAGAGTTGTGTTTATAAAACACACTACTAACTTCTAAGATGCGCTGATTAGTAGTGGATGACCACAGTATTTATGCTTTTCTAAGTGGAAAAAAACCTGAAGGTTGGAGAGAGAAAGACTAAATCCATCTAAATTTCAGTGTCTGAAGTGTCTGTTTCAAATGTGCCAGATATTGATGGCAGAATCCAGTGTGCTGGTGTAGGGACATAGCATAGTGTTTCCTCCTGAGATTATTTAGGCTTTATCTGAGTACAGTCATGACAAGTGTTTTCACTAGATGCTTGGAAACGGAAGTGGAAGGGAACTGGAGCTCTGCTGATGACTTCAAATACTTCAAAAACCTCTGTATAGTGTCAGTAAAATACTTAAAATCATGCATTTCAGTATTTTGACCTAAAATATAATTATTGGATTGTCCTTTAGTGAATGTAGCATATATGGTTTCATTTGCTTTTTGTTTTATTTGTCTTCCTTCCTGTAGTTCAAACTCCCAGCTGGTTATGTGGGCTTGGTATTCCTTGGTTTGGCACTCTCATACTCCCTGTCTTCTCCCCTCCTCGGACTCCTAACTGACAAACTGCCAGTGAGTACGACCCTGCTGTTTGTGCAGGGTTAGTAAAGCACTCTGTACATTTAGTTAAAACTGGAGGACTTCCCACATTGAAGCAATGGACGTAGGCCTGGTCCTGTAAAGGGATCTGTCTTTCAGGACCTTGCATGTGCACTGAACACTGCCAACTTGAAGGTCTCTTGCAATTTTACAAGGTCCAGGTAATGTAAGAATGTCCAAAATAGTAAAGGATGTTGGACAAGTATTCTGTAGTTGAAATGTGTTGAGCTTTTCTGGTGGACTAAGCGCAATCTATTTCCAGCCAATATGGAACGGAGAGGGGGAAAACACGTCCCAGTTATTCATGCTTTTGTCCACATCTAATTCTATTAGCTTTTGAGAAAAGGAGTAAAGATGTTCTGGTTAGCTGTATTGACTTTATCTCTTAGAAGGTGTAATATCCAAATTAGATCAGCACATCGACTGACTACGGTTCTCCAGCTCTTAACTGCAGCATAGAAAGAGACTTCGACAGTGATGCACCTAAAACTGCCTGGTTGACAGCCACTGCTAATTGATCAAGGAAACCTTTGAATACTGTGCACGAAGGACAGTGCCAGTTTTCTGACACTGGTTGTTTTTCCCCAACACAAACTAATAATGGCCTTTGTACATAAGAATTACATGCAATGCTATATGATATTTCTTATACTAAGGAAGAGTAAGACCTAAAGTACTTTGCTAACAGTGAAGAACTGTTACTCAGTATCCCGAAGCGATCTCTGTATTAAGCCGCTGCTGCCAGTGATTGCATTGGTGGCAAGGAAGCATGAATTCAGTATTTCTTGGTGGTGTTCAGAACTGGCAGAGAAATTGAGAATTCCCAATTTGTGCATAATCATGGTCTCTACAGGAGCAGTACTTTTCAGGAGATGAAGATTTAGAAGAGGGGTATTAGGAAAGACAAAATAGTTACATCACAAATTCACCAAGTTACATACCTCTTCCTTTTCTTTCACAGTACCTCAGGAAGTGGCTGCTGGTATCTGGAGTCTTAATGACAGCACTGTGCTTTTTCATGTTAGGACCTGCTCCTGTACTGCACATTGAAAGGTACAGAACTGCCTCTTCTTGAACCTGTCCCCTTATGGGATGTCTTTTGATAGTTATTATGACCATAGTCATTGTCCTGGTTTCGGCTGGGATAGAGTTAATTTTCTTCCTAGCAGCAGGCATAGTGCTGTGTTTTGGATTTAGTAGGAGAAGAACCTTTTGATAAAGGTCAGTAAGCAGTTTAAAAATACCATCCAGAGATCTACCCCAAGGCTGGATAGTTATGAGGTGCAGGGTGTGTGGGATCGTATGCGCAAGTACCTAGGGCAGTGGGGACCTCCAGTGTTTTGGAACTTCACCCCTGAACAAGTGCAGAATCCTGAAGAATTAGTAAAGTATTTGGAAGAAGTATGTTGTCACCCTGGTAGCTCCAGAGAGACACAAATCATTGCAACATGCTGGGGACTGGCCCATGCCTATCAAGCCGTGGTTAACGCTAATCAGTACCCTCAAAAGAAAGAGAAGGTCTCTGGACCTGATGACAAAACAACAAGCACTGTGGCTACTCAAACCCCCACTACAGGCCCTGCGGCTACTCCAACCTCCACTACAGGCCTTGCAGCTACTCAAACCCCTGCCCCAGGCACTGCGGCTACTCCAGCCACAGCCATGAGCACTGCGGCTACTCCAGCCACAGCCATGAGCACTGCGGCTACTCAGACCACAGCCATGGGCACTGCGGCTACTCAAACCCCAGTGACAGACACTGTGGCTAAACCAGAGAACCAACCTGCGCCGGTATCAGTTGCCCCTATACAGAAGAAAAAATACACGAGGAAATCAGTTCGTTTAGTAAGGGATGAAGATGAACCAGGGCCATCACGAGAACCAGAGGAGGAAGAACCCATAAATGAGATGGTGACCACCCGATCCCTATCCCTGAGTGAGCTGTGAGATATGCGAAAAGATTTCGGTTGTCATCCAGGCGAGCACATCATCACCTGGCTGCTCCGATGCTGGGATAACGGGGCCAGTAGCCTGGATTTAGAGGGTAGGGAAGCCAAGCAGCTGGGATCCCTTTCCAGGGAAGGGGGCATTGACAAAGCAATTGGAAAAGGGGCAAAACCGCTCAGCCTCTGGAGGCGACTTCTGTCAAGCGTGAAGGAAAGGTATCCCTTCAAGGAGGATGTTTTATACCGCCCAAGCAAATGGACCACCGTAGAGAAAGGTATCCAGTACCTGAGGGAATTAGGCGTGCTGGAGGTGATTTACAGTGACCTGAATGATGAGCGGTTACCCAAAGACCCAGATGAAGTCAGGTGCACACAATCCATGTGGCGGAAGGTGGTACGGAGCGCACCAGCATCGTATTCCAACTCGTTGGCAATACTAGCCTGGAAAGACGACGAGGCACCAACGGTGGATGAAGTGGCTAGACAACTCCGGGACTACGAAGAAAAGCTCTCTTCCTCCCTACGGGCCTGTGTCTCGGCTGTGGAAAAACTGTCTGAAAAAATATGCCAAGAGTTCCAACAACTCAGAGAGGATCTGTCCTACTCCCCACCTGCACGGACCAGTGTCTCAGCCATTAGGAGTCAACGTCCCTATGCTCAAGAGAGAGGATATAGAGGATACACACCACGGGGCACCCTGTGGTTTTACCTGCGTGATTATGGAGAGGACATGAGAAAGTGGGATGGAAAACCCACATCAACCTTAGAGGCACGGGTGCGTGAGTTGCAAGGAAAAACTATTAGAAAAGGCGGTTCTCCCAGGAAAATTGCAGCTCCAGTTTCCAGTGAGCAGTTCCCGAGACAGAGTAAGAGGGCTAATTTTACTTCCGACCTTGATCAGGGGACTTTTGATTCACATTTACAGGAAGTGAACAGCGAATACTGTGACCAGTGTTAGAGGGGCCCTGCCTCCAGCCAGGTGGAGGAAAGGGACAACCGGGTTTACTGGACTGTGTGGATTCGATGGCCTGGAACGTCAGACCCACAGGAGTATAAGGCTCTAGTGGACACTGGTGCACAGTGCACGCTAATGCCATCAAACTATAGAGGGGCAGAACCCATTTGTATTTCTGGAGTGACAGGGGGATCCCAACAGCTAACTGTACTGGAAGCTGAAGTGAGCCTAACTGGGAATGAGTGGCAAAAGCACCCCATTGTGACTGGCCCAGACGCTCCGTGCATCCTTGGCATAGACTACCTCAGGAGAGGGTATTTCAAGGACCCAAAAGGGTACCGGTGGGCTTTTGGTATAGCTGCTTTGGAGACAGAGGAAATTAAACAGTTGTCCACCTTGCCCGGTCTCTCAGAGGACCCTTCGATTGTAGGGTTGCTGAAGGTTGAGGAACAACAGGTGCCGATTGCTACCACAACTGTGCACAGGCGGCAATATCGCACCAACCGAGACTCCCTGATTCCCATCCATAACCTGATTCGTCGACTGGAGAGCCAGGGAGTGATCAGCAAGACTCGCTCACCCTTTAACAGTCCCATATGGCCAGTGCGAAAGTCTAATGGGGAGTGGAGACTAACAGTGGACTATCGTGGCCTGAACGAAGTTACACCGCCGCTGAGTGCTGCCGTGCCAGACATGCTAGAACTTCAATATGAACTGGAGTCAAAGGCAGCTAAGTGGTATGCCACAATTGATATTGTTAATGCATTTTTCTCCATCCCTTTGGCAGCAGAGTGCAGACCCCAGTTTGCTTTTACTTGGAGGGGTGCTCAGTACACCTGGAACCGACTGCCCCAGGGGTGGAAGCACAGCCCCACCATTTGCCATGGACTGATCCAGACGGCACTGGAACAGGGTGAAGCTCCAGAACATCTGCAATACATTGATGACATCATTGTGTGGGGCAACACAGCAGAAGACGTTTTTGAGAAGGGAAAGAAAATAGTCCAAATCCTTCTGAAGGCTGGTTTTGCCATAAAACAGAGTAAGGTCAAGGGACCTGCACAGGAGATCCAGTTTTTAGGAATAAAATGGCAAGATGGACGTCGTCAGATCCCAATGGATGTGATCAACAAAATAACAGCTATGTCCCCACCAACTAGCAAAAAGGAAACACAAGCTTTCTTAGGCGTTGTGGGTTTTTGGAGAATGCATATTCCAAATTACAGCCAGATCGTAAGCCCTCTCTATCAAGTGACCCGGAAGAAGAACGAATTCAAATGGGGCCCTGAGCAACAACAAGCCTTTGAACAAATTAAACGTGAGATAGTTCATGCAGTAGCCCTTGGGCCAGTCCGGGCAGGGCAGGATATTAAAAATGTGCTCTACACTGCAGCCGGGGAGAATGGCCCTACCTGGAGCCTCTGGCAGAAAGCACCAGGGGAGACTCGAGGTCGACCCCTAGGGTTTTGGAGTCGGGGATACAGAGGATCCGAAGCCCGCTATACTCCAACTGAGAAGGAGATACTGGCAGCATATGAAGGGGTTCGAGCTGCTTCAGAAGTGGTTGGTACTGAAGCACAGCTCCTCCTGGCACCCCGACTGCCGGTGTTGGGCTGGATGTTCAAAGGGAGGGTCCCCTCTACACATCATGCAACTGATGCTACATGGAGTAAGTGGGTTGCATTGATCACACAACGGGCTCGAATAGGAAACCCCAGTCACCCAGGAATCTTGGAAGTGATCATGGACTGGCCAGAAGGAAAAAACCTTAGAATATCACCAGAGGAGGAGGTGACACGTGCTGAAGAGGCCCCACTGTATAATAAATTGCCAGAAAATGAAAAGCAATATGCCCTGTTCACTGATGGGTCCTGTCGTCTCGTGGGAAAGCATCGGAGGTGGAAAGCTGCTGTATGGAGTCCTATACGACAAGTCGCAGAAACTGCTGAAGGAGAAGGGGAGTCGAGTCAGTTTGCAGAGGTGAAAGCCATTCAGCTGGCTTTAGATATTGCTGAAAGAGAAAAGTGGCCAGTCCTTTATCTCTATACTGACTCATGGATGGTGGCAAATGCCCTGTGGGGGTGGCTGCAGCAATGGAAGCAGAGCAACTGGCAGCGCAGAGGCAAACCAATCTGGGCTGCCGCATTGTGGCAAGATATTGCTGCCCGGGTAGAGAACCTGGTTGTAAAAGTTCGTCATGTAGATGCTCATGTACCTAAGAGTCGGGCCACTGAAGAACATCAAAACAACCAGCAAGTAGATCAGGCTGCTAAGATTGAAGTGGCTCAGGTGGATTTGGACTGGCAACATAAGGGTGAATTATTTATAGCTCGGTGGGCCCATGACGCCTCAGGCCATCAAGGAAGGGATGCAACATATAAATGGGCTCGTGATTGAGGGGTGGACTTAACTATGGACAGTATTGCACAGGTTATTCATGAGTGTGAAACATGCGCTGCAATCAAACAAGCCAAGCAGTTCAAGCCCCTCGGGTATAGTGAACAATGGCTGAAATATAAATATGGGGAGGCCTGGCAGATTGATTACATCACGCTCCCACAGACCCGCCAAGGCAAGCGCTATGTGCTCACCATGGTGGAAGCAACCACTGGATGGCTGGAAACATATCCCGTGCCCCATGCCACCGCCCGGAACACCATCCTGGGCCTTGAAAAGCAAGTCCTGTGGCGACATGGCACCCCAGAAAGAATTGAGTCAGACAACGGGACTCATTTCCGAAACAACCTCATAGACACCTGGGCCAAAGAGCACGGCATTGAGTGGGTGTATCACATCCCTTACCATGCACCAGCCTCCGGGAAAATTGAGCGATACAATGGATTGTTAAAGACTACCCTGAGAGCAATGGGTGGTGGGACGTTTAAACATTGGGATATGCATTTAGCAAAAGCCACCTGGTTAGTCAACACCAGGGGATCTGCCAATCGAGCTGGCCCTGCCCAATCAAAACTTTTACGTACTGTAGAAGGAGATAAAGTTCCTGTAGTGCACATGAAAAATATGTTGGGGAAGACAGTCTGGGTTACTTCCCCCTCTGGCAAAGGCAAACCCATTCGTGGGATTGCTTTTGCTCAAGGACCTGGGTGCACTTGGTGGGTGATGCGAAAGGATGGGGAAGCCCAATGTGTACCTCAAGGGAATTTGATTTTGGGTGAAAATAGCCAATGAACTGAATTGTATAATATTAATTGCTTTATAATACTGTATGTTATCTCTTAACTATATGTTATCTCTTAACTGCATGTTAATATAATAATATAGTAGGTTAATATTAAGTATATAATACTATATATTATGATTGCTATATGCCGCATCAATGGTATTGCAGTAAGAATTGCCCAGCTTAATGAAAATGAACTTTGATGAAACCATGTTGGAATGAGAACTGACTTCAGCATGGAACAGTCCAACACTGCACACCACCTCTCCTGCTCTGAAAGACTGTGATGACAGATGGAACCCAAAGTCATGGGCTAAATCAACTCAATGGACATTTTAGAGGGATGGGCCATAGACGAAGGGAATGATATCTGTGTGTATATCAAGATAGGGAAAGCGGTGGTGATTAATTAGAACACATTGGAAAGGGGAGGGCCTGTGCATGACGTAGATGGTATAGAATAAGGGATGGATACTGTCCTGGTTTCGGCTGGGATAGAGTTAATTTTCTTCCTAGCAGCAGGCATAGTGCTGTAGGAGAAGTAGTAGGAGAAGAATGTTGATAACACACTGATGTTTTTAGTTGTTGCTGAGTACTGCTTATGCTAGTCAAGGACTTTTTCAGCTTCCCATGCTCTGCCAGGCGCACAAGAAACTGGGAGGGGGCACAGCCAGAATAGTTGATCCAAACTGACCAAAGGGCTATTCCATACCATATGACGTCATGCTCAGTATATAAACTGGGGGGGGGTGGCCAGGGAGCAGCGATCGCTGCTCGGGAACTGTCTGGGTATCGGTCAGTGGGTGGTGAGCAATTGCATTGTGCATCACTTGCTTTGTGTATCATTATCATTATTATCATTATTATACTGTTACTATTAGCATTACTATTTTACTTTATTTCAATTATTAAACTGTTCTTATCTCAACCCAGGAGAGTTTCTCACTCTTACTCCTCCGATTCTCTCCCCCATCCCACCGGGGTAGGGGGAGTGAGCGAGCGGCTGCGTGGTGCTTAGTTGCTGGCTGGGGCTAAACCACGACAGTCATGTATGTCCACAAGTCTATAGTTAGCACCTCTGACCATAAAACAGTTTTGGTTGGTTTTTTTTTTTTAACTTGAGACTATGAATGTAAAGCAGTGGAAGCGTCTGAAAATTGAGATTTTACAGCTTTGTAAAATAGATCCTTTTCCTTTGCTTTTTGTTACTGTCTTTGTTCATGTTAATGTGTGTGTGGTGGGAAGAATGCTGCTTTTTATTTTCCTTTCCTCTCAATTCTGTGATATTTCCAGTGCAGCAAAACGAAGTTCTCTTTCTGTCTTATTTTTCAGTTTTCTCTGTTTCATCAGTGTTTCTGAGCTATGGGATTTATTTGCATGGCTGTGCAGCAGTGTTGATTTTTTTTCTTCTCTTTGTGTATCTGTTACTGAGGAAAAGGCCAGGTTATAGCTTTGTTTTCAGGTAGTTAAGTAGAGACAATGTCTGTTTCACCTTCACAATGCATTGCCAAAGCTCTCAAGTTAATTCACAGCAAAGACTCTGCTACATTTACAAAACAACTGTATAGTCCTTTTGTCCTAGGTTATATACTATATTAAAGCTGATGATAGGCTTGCTAATTTGAGTGGGAGGTGCTGATCTCTGGTGACCAGTGTGAGGACTAAGGCAATGGAATGAAGCTGCATCAGGGGAAGTTCAGACTGGACATTAGAAAAAGGTTCTTCACTGAGAGGTTGGGCAGTCACTGGAAGAGGCTGCCCAGGGAAGTGGTCACGGCACCAAGACTGTCAGAGTTCAAGGAATGTCTAGATAACGTTCTTAGTCGTGGTTTAATTTTACGTAGTCCCGCAAGGAGCGGGGAGTTGGACTCGATGATTCTTATGGGTCCCTTCCAACTTGAGAGATTCTGTGATTCTATAATGTGCAGAATTAATCAACTCCTTCTTCCCAGACTCCTACTTTTTAAAAAAGATTAAATAGATTTGAAACTGAGCCAGTGAGAAAAGGGAATCAGTAAAATCTTCAACATTCTTTTCCTTAGCTAAGTCTATTTTGCGTATAATGTATCAGGCTACAAATTGTACCTGCAAAATCCTTCACTTGTTCAACAAAGCAAGTCTGGAGCTTGGATACACATATTGCTAAGTTAAGCTCGTCTGTCCACCTCTTTTCTAGGTGTTCCTCTTAAAATGAACCGCATTTGATAAGGAAATATTTAACTTGAGCACAGGATTTTTAAATACTCTTGCAAAGTCTTTTTCTAAGCATAGAGCTGTATTTTCAAGTCTTAGTGTTTGTTTAAAGTTGAGTTCTTCCTGGCTTGCAAGAAACCTAGTTTTCTGGTCAGTCATGGAGAGCTGATAAAACAGCAAATGGTGTCTGTATTTGAAAAGAGTCTTCAGTAGCTAACATCTTTTAAATGCCTCTTTTTCAGTCAGCTGTGGATGTTTGTGCTAGTGCTGGTTTTGATTGGCTTTTCCCTTGGCATGAGTGCTATCCCAGTGTTTCCAGAGATACTGCACAGTGCATAGTAAGTAATTCGGTCCAGCACCATCTTTCATGTTACTGACAATAGGAAACTGCAACTAATTTTCAGGGATGAATATGAAGTGGGGTTTTGGTGTGGCTTTTTCTCCCCTTTTTGAGACAAAGGCAGTGAGAAACACTTAAACGCTTCCACTGCTCGTCTTAGTTTTTTCTGATGGAGCACCCCCATCATTATAGTCCAAATATAATTTTGTAAATTTATATCTCAGTACCATGAACACACTGAAGTCCATCAGACTTTTAGTCTTATAGTACAGGGCGACCTGTGTGTGGATTCATATAGACAGGATTTATTTCAGGTTCTGGGGACAATTAATAGCAAGCAGTTTTCACTGGACTTTCAGTCTGCATTGGCATTAACAGCTGCACCTACAGGAGTCATACTTGCTCACAGTACAAGGTCTGTGATGGGGCTTGACAGTAATGACTAGAAGGGTCTTGATTTACTCTTATTAGTATGTTCCTCTTGGAACAAGGTCTTTCCTTCTTAAACACCACCTGTCACTGTTTTGCACTTGCTGTATAAAACACAGGGAATGAGCAATAGTGTGATGTTAGGAATCTCGGAAGACATCAGAGATGAGAAGTAGCACTGCAATCCTTCAGAGAGGCAGCAAAGAAGAAAGCACTGGGTAAACAGACATGAGTCCACTGTACACTTTTGCTTGTTAACTCTTTATGTTGTGTGTAAATTAAAAGGAGGTAAAAAAAATTCTCTATAGGGGAAGGCTATAGACTGAGACACAATAATGTATTGTACTACTGTAACTGGTCTGTCTTTCTGCAGTGAGAATGGATTTGAAGAAGGTCTGAGTCTGCTGGGACTGGTGTCTGGGCTCTTCAGTGCAATGTGGTCCCTTGGGTAGGTATGCAGTCACCTTTTTCTAAACTATGAGCGTTCAGTTGTTCTACGCTATTGCCACGCGAAAGCCTGCTACGTTACAACCAGAAGTCTTGCATTGTGTTGACCGTGATTCAAAAGGTTCTTGTAAACAGATGCCTGGTGGACATGTTAAAAAAAGCTTTTTACCCAACAAAGGGAATGGATTCTGAACTTGTCTTCCTTGAAATGTATTGCCCTGCATGTCAAAAAGCTGCAGTGATTAAGTGGATGTTAACTTGCGCTTTTGTGTGGTCATTTTTGTTATCACTGAAATATTTAATGCTTAATACAGAGAGAGGTGGACCCTAATTTTTTCCAATGCTAAGTCCATCCAAAAGGAGCAAGCTAGAAGGTATCTGCTCCTGGCTAATTCTGTTCTTCCTTTTTCATTTTCCACATTTCCTCCTTTTGTCTGGAATAGCTTAGGGTAGAATCTTCTCTTTCAGCCACAGACATTATTTAAGGTCTGTGTTCGCATAGCTTATTAGAGTATGTCTGTGTGTATTACCCAGTGGTCATCACAGAAATGAGTGAAAGGTGCTGCTGGCTGAGTCACCCTTCACAGTTGTCACTCAGTGGGAAGTGACAGAGTCCCCCTCTTGACAGCCACTTCCAGGATTTTTTTAATCTGTCCTTGTAGTCCTCTGTGGCTGCAGGTTGGTTTCAGTGGTACAAATTTGCACCATTTTTTCCAAGCTAACTCAAGTTCTAGCTGTCCTGTTTATTTGACATAGGGTTCAAGTCCAGATATAGGTAGTATAAAGTTACCAAATCCTAGTTTTATGTTGTTATCAAACCTGGTTTTATTACGTGACTTGCTTCCACGAAGTCTCTGTAGTTTTACACAATTTTGGCCCTTTCTGTAGTGAGAGACCATGTCATGTAAGACTTGTCATAAAGTGACAGCAGCTGCATAACCTTTCATGGCATTCTTAGACAGGCATGAAGGTGCAGGGCAGTTACATACAGCTCAACCTTGCAGTGACTGCATCTGTCACAATGTGCCTCCCCACCTCCTATATCCATCAGTCTTTTGTCTTGAAGTTTGGAAGATTTACATATTGAGGGATGAGAGTTTAAATTACTTTTATGATAGAATTGATCGGTGTAGATGCCCTGTTAGAACATGGTCCTTAATGGGGCCTCTAAGCCATTCCAGATACAGGAAAGAGTGCATTCAGCTTTCTGATATAGTCCCTGTTTCCAGCTGAGGACGTAACTAGACAGGTTTATTGGGGCCATGGCAAACAAAGAATTAATACTTATTGTGGATTATAGGAAAGTTAGGTCTGTGGAAGACAATCTCTTTGTTGACAAAGGAGAGAGAATCAATGGAGGGAGGCCACAAAATGCAATAAAAAAGTTCTCTGAGAATATGATATTTATCATTTTTGTTTGGGATGCCAATACCTCATTTTGATTTGTTGCAGGGCATTTGCAGGTCCCGTTCTGGGAGGATTTCTAAATGAAAAGCTGGGTTTTGAGTGGGCCTCAGCCATCCAAGGAGGATGGGCACTGCTAAGTGTAAGTAATGACACATTTTTTGCTTTTTATATCTATTGCAATTATGAGCTATTGCATAAGGTTACTATTATTACAATTGTAACTGACTGTTTCCTCAAAGGGTCTTGCAATTGGAATATTCTATATCACTGAGGCAACAAGGAGAAGGTATGCTGAGATATTTATTCTTTATTTTACTTGCAGCCATATAAAGCAAACCTTTGAAAGCTGTGCTTCCTTTTTTTCCTCACTACCAACCTGATAATGAATGACAGACAGGATGTGCAGTAAAAATAGAATCATAGAATCGTTTAGGTTGGAAAAGACCTTTAAGATCATCCAGTCCAACCATTAACCTAACATTACCAAGTCCACCACTAAACTTAAATATTTCAGTACTTTGTCTGTATGCTTTCCTAAATCCCTACTGACCTAAACAGAGTCCTAAACCAGGCAATGCCTGTTCTATACAAGCAACAGGCCTGGGGCATTAACAAGCAAACACTACTGACAGTTCCTCCGCAAGGGTGTCTGTGAACTGGAATTGCCTGGATGGTCGCATCCAGAGAGTAGTGGTCAATGGCTCAATGCCCAGATGGAGATCAGGGATGAGTGGTGTCCCTCAGGGGTCTGTATTGGGACCAGTACTGTTTAACATCTTCATCAATGACATAGGCAGCAGGATTGAGTGCAGCCTCAGCAAATTTGCAGATGAGACCAAGCTGAGTGGTACAGTTGACATACTGAGGGATGGGATGCCCTTCAGAGGGACCTGGACAAGCTTGAGAAGTGGGCCCATGTGAACCTCATGAGGTTCGACAGGGCCAAGTGCAAGGTCCTGCACCTGGGTCACGACAACACCTGATATCAATACAGGCTGGGAGATCAATACAGGAAGGGATTGAGAGCAGCCCTGTGGAGAAGGACTTGGGGGTACCGGTTGGTGAAAAGCTGGACGTGAGCCAGCAGTGTGCGCTTGCAGCCCAGAAAGCCAACCGTATCCTGGGCTGCATCAAAAGCAGCGTGGCCAGCAGGTCGAGGGAGGTGATTCTGCCTCTCTACTCTGCTCTGGTGAGACCCCACTTAGAGTACTGCATCCAGCTCTGTGGCCCTCAGCACAAGAAGGACATGGACCTGTTGGAGTGGGTCCAGAGGAGGGCCACGAAGATGATCCGAGGGCTGGAGCACATCTCCTACGAGGCCAGGCTGAGAGAGTTGGGGTTGTTCAGCCTGGAGAAGAGAAGGCTCCAGGGAGACCTTATTGCAGCCTTTCAGTACTTAAAGGGGGCTTATAAGAAAGATGAGGATAGACTTTTTAATAGGGCCTGTAACAATAGGACAAGGGGTAATGGTTTTAAACTAAAAGAGGGGATATTAAGACCTAGATATGAGGAAGAAATTTTTTACAATGAGGGTGGTGAAGCACTGGCACAGGTTGCCCAGAGCAGTGGTAGATGCCCCAACCCTGGAGACATTCAAGGTGAGGTTGGACAGGGCTCTGAGCAACCTGATCTAGTTGAAGATGTCCCTGCTCATTGCAGGGGGGTTGGACTAGATGATCTTTAAAGGTCCCTTCCAACCCACACTATTCTGTGACTTGGTGAAATGATAGGTGTGAAAGTAATAGTACATGGTTCTGTGCAGTAGTGGAGAAGCAAATCCAGTGATCCACATAGCTCTTTCCACGTAATTGTGGCTTTTTTGCTATAATGTTGGTATTGCATAAAAGTATCTAGAGAATATTAAACCTGTTTTTTCCCTCCTGTTCTTTTCCTTGTGCAAACAGTTCCAGCCTGCAAAATCCTCCTGGTAATAACGAAGAAAGAACTCACCTGATGGGCAGTGAAACATAGCCAGACATAGTTTCAGTTCTCTATTTACTATTGTGTTTTAACCTAGTGTTGAGATGAGTGGGCTTAACAGTGTTTCATTATTCTGGAGCTGGGATACATGATCCGTTAGTGAACCACCAGTTGTGGTTTAGTTGTAGCTGCATTGCTGTTTTGAAACACTGACTGCCTTTCTTTTGGAAGTCCTCATGTGGATTGGCTGAAGTGATGAGTAACCCTCAGATGTCAGCCTGTTTAGTTGCGTCCCATATACAGTGCACCAC
This sequence comes from Pelecanus crispus, assembly GCF_030463565.1. NCBI lineage: Eukaryota > Metazoa > Chordata > Aves > Pelecaniformes > Pelecanidae > Pelecanus > Pelecanus crispus. The sequence continues at coordinate 68,896,737 of NC_134645.1, forward strand.
TGTATTTGAAGAGGTGAGTTTTCAAATGTCTGGTTTCTATACTTGAGCCTGCTGTGCATTATTCTGAGGTAAAGCTACTATTTTGCTACCATGATTTTCTGTATTTTTTAAAGAAAGTTCATTATCTTGTAATACTTTAACTGACAACAGAAAATGTTGAAATAGAATTTGAAATGACAAAGCATTAAGCACAATGTTGTTTTCAATAAAGCAACTTCTTTTCCTAAGTTTTGTGAATTTTCTTAGATAAAGGACTTAGTGTCTACCAGCACTTGTATTATCTTGAAAGTGCCTGAAAACGGGAGGCAAAGGTAATGAAGAGAAGACTTAGCAGCTCTACATAGAACTGATCTTCAGTCCTGGAGGAAACTTGACATTGTGTGTGTATGTGTGTATACATACATGCACAGACGTATATATGTTTGTGTTACATATGAAGGCTCAGCTTGTTGTGTGTGAGATCTATTTTACTAATAAATGCCACCTGGAATGTTTGTACTAATTGCCTCTGCAACAGTAAATCTATCAACAGTCTAGGGCTGCTATTTTCCAACAATGGGGAAAAAAAAAAATCTCCTCACCTCCTCCAAATGCTTGGCAAAAAAACTCAAGGGGAAGTGAGACAAGGGCATGCCTGGCAAACTCACAGTAGACTCTTGACCCTGGTTGTGGCAAAAGTCTTTTAATTTGTCCTTGAGCCCAGAACTGGGTCCTAGAAGGGGTTCCTTGTGGTACCCATTTTCCCATAAATAAGAAAATTGCTCTAGTCCTAGCAATTTCCAATCAGTTTGTCTGTTGAGTAGCTACTGGCATTTATGGGAAACACTTCTTTCTCTGCCAGAGCCCTTTTTGGGGCACTGGCAAGAACAACTGCTCTGGTAGCCAGCTGAACTGTGAAGCATCAGGGTAAGTAAAGGGCAGGCTTCCCCTGGGAACATCCTAGCAATAGCTCCCTTTCCTTTTGTATCAGGTGTTAGACTTTGCTGAAAGCGGGAATGTACACCTCAACCTGTACGAAGTGCTGACCCTGCCGGTGCTGATGGTGAAGCAGGTGAGAAGGAGCTGAGAGCACTAGAGGTAGATGAAAGGTGCACACGATGCAGATCTGTAGACATGAGACTTAATTGTCTCTTTGTGGAATGACTTGTTCGCTTACCTGACTTGTGCTGTTAGGACTTGAAGTGGCTGGGATTACCAGAAAGAGCACAAATGTCATTGAAATTAATGAGCTGTCCTGCAATGCATGAACTTCACCAGACCTCCAGCAGAAATTCGGCGGGCTTAACTAACCCCTCTAGTTTTCTGGCAACACATCTTCTCCCCTCTTCAGTCTTTCACGTATGCAGTGGAGGCAAAAGAAACTTGAAGAGGAATCCTGGTTTCAGAGTTTGTTGTTCAAATCAACTCTCGAGCATGTTCTCCTGCCATGATTATCCAGGGATCCTGGAACCGCGGTTAAAGCAGAGCAGTGGAAACTCTGATGGGAAACTCAGCAACCCCCTGGCTAGTGCTGTGCTTGTCTCATGCGGTGGCAGGTCTAAACAGCCATCTGCTGTTACTAACACAGTTGCACAATCTGTGAAGCTGCGATAAGTAAGGACTGTGCTAGGTATAGCCACACTACACTTGGCTAGATCGGAGCAGCCCTGAGCTGGGGGGCACAGGCAGTGCCCGTGCAGCAGCACTGAGCTCAGGACCGGCCGCCTGCCTCCTGCAGCCCTGCCTGCACCCTGCGCCCTCGAGTTTGGGCAGGAATGTGTCCGTGCTGGTCTTTGCTGAGATTTCCCAAACTCTGGCTTGTTTTCCTGCTGTGACCCGGGCTTGCCTTGAGCTGCATTACTACAGCCATGCCACACCCGAATCATTCGCAGATCTGGCAGGCGATGGGTTTCTTCGGCTGCAGCACAGTGGTGACTTCTTGTGACTTCTCTGTCAGGGGTGTAAGGCAGAATTGCTCAATGCTGGCGGCTCCCTTGCCTTTGATGTTTTGAGACTTTCCGGGCAGGGTGATTGCATCTCCTGGTGTCAGCTTTCTGCCACTCTGGGGAATTCCCAGGTTTCCTACAAGACTTTCCCTTTCAAAGCCCCCTGTCCTTGCTTGCCCCATCCTCCTCTTGGGGGACATCCAGGCTCCAGACATGGAGCTTCCCAAAGCTCGTGCCTCTGCCGTGCTTTTGGTGCTGTCGGCTCTGGAGGCCTGTGCCCTGGACAGCTACGTTACAGCTGTCTACGAGCACAACATGGTCTTGTCAGAGGACACTGAAGTGCTGGTTTCTTCTGAGGTGGCCTTGATGCTGATGGACAGAAATATGGCAATTTTGGAAGTGGCCATCAAAGAATCAGCCAGACAGGTATCAGGACAGAGTTAGAGACATTCATGTTGATAAGCACTGACCATTTATTAATTTTCTTAATGGTGTTTTTGGGTTTGTATGTTGGTACCAGGGTGCCCATATCATTGTGACTCCTGAAGATGGCATTTACGGCTGGGTCTTCACAAGGGAAAAAATATACCCTTATCTTGAGGATATTGCAGACCCACAGGTGGACTGGATTCCGTGTGCTGATTCTGGAAGGTATTGTCCCTGCTATGCATGGGGGAATGGTCCAATGGGAAAGATGGCTACCTTCAGGAGTGGTTGTTGATAGTTTTAAATGTCTTGGAACAACTGCTGTCAAATGAAGGCAGGTTAGACATCATGTAGTTGCCATAAGTAGCTTCAGACAAGTTCCTTCATAATTTTTCTCTTGTTTTTTTCTCACTGTAATTCTTTTGATTTTAGTTAGTGTACTCATAAAGGCTGAGGTTTATTTAAAAGAAAAACCAAAAACTCACAGAATCTACACTTCAGTAATATATTCCATGCATGTTGTAGAAAATGTTTAAGATACTGGAATATTAGAAGTATTTGTGAATAAAATAACAGCTACTACTGAAAGGATATACTGCACAATTTCAAATTTATGTTTTTGAATCATGACATCATAGCCTTTTTATTCTGTTATTTTCCTTAATGAATTGCACCATTTTTTGAGGCTGCAATATTTGGTGAAAGATAATGAAATGCACCATAGAAGAAACAAATTGTAAGCTACCTCAACACAGCAGCTGAATCAAGAGCTGAAGCAGAACGCTGAGATCAGCCCATGTGTCAGTGTAACATCAGTGCTGTACCACACACCAGCAGCAGAAGGGAGACTTGAATGTGCAAAGATTCGCTTTCACCGTGAGGAAACCCCTGTGTTCCTCACTTACCTAACCTGAGGTGAAGCTAGAGTTTCAGCATGCTAAGCTTTGAAGCACAAAACCGCTGCCTTCTGTTGAGTAACAGAAAACGACAGTCTCATATTAGAAATGACTAACTTAAACCTATCATTCTTGTGATCTGTAGTCTTAGTGTTGGCATTTTTATCGATTGACTGGTTTTGATCTTTTATTTCCTTTCCTCCTTCCCCACTGTTTAGGTTTGCTCCCTCACCAGTGCTGGAAAGACTGAGCTGTTTGGCGAGGAATAACTCCATCTATGTGGCTGCGAATATGGGAGACAAGAAGCCCTGTAATTCCAGTGATCCAAGGTGCCCAAGTGATGGTCACTATCAGTACAATATCAATGTTGTCTTTGACTCAGAAGGGAAACTGGTGGCTCATTATCACAAGGTAAGAGGATTTCACAAGTTCAGGAAGTGCATGATCTTCAGGTGATTAAAGATGTGAAACAGAAGCTGCCTCTAGAGTCATTATAGAGCGGGTGTCAGAGGACAGGTGAAAGCCACTGCCTTAAGATACCTTCATTCCTGCTATTCTGAATTTAATAGCAAGTAATTAAAAAAAATTAATTAAAACTCAATAAGCCATCTATTTTTACTGCTTCTCAATAGGAATTGACACATGAGATATTAAAACATTAATGTCCTAAACTCTTGCTAACTAAATACAAATCCCCTTCACTGGTATAAATCAGAACCATGGATATTTGTGCTTGACTCCTCTTGTAGTGGTATGAATTCCCCTTTTCGAAATTAAGATATAGCATGTTCACAAAACATACTCTCCATTACTTGTATTTAAATGAATGAGCATTATATTCAATATTAGTGTGATTTAAATGGTTTGATTTCTTTTCTAATCTTTTTTTTTTCTCCATTCCTTCTTTTCCATGAACAGTACAATCTTTTTGTGACAGAGAAACAGTTTAATTACCCCAAGGATCCAGAATTTGTTACTTTCAATACATCCTTTGGCTACTGGCATTTTCACTTGTGCAGACACACTCTATCATGACCTAGCTGTGGTCTTGGCAAGCAGATTTCAGGTTGACACTGTTCTGTTCCCAACTGCTTGGGGTAACACTCTCCCACTGTTGTCGGCAGTCCAGTTTCACTCAGCATGGGCTATGGGAATGGGCGTCAACTTTCTTTCAGGAAATACACACAACTCCACTTTCGATGACAGGTAATGTGATATTGCTCTAATTGATCTTGTTGCCGTGAGCAACGTTTATATCTATGTAGTGCAGTTGACCTGAGCAGAAATTCCCATCAGCTTTAGGCATCCATACACGTCAACAGGATTAGGACAAGAGAACTTGTACAGATAAAAAGGAAATCAAAATGTGGTATGTAAGAACTCAGAAATGCTTAAGATGACTAGAACATCTTTAGTTATTTGTTAAATGGTCACTCCTGAGAGTTTATGCATGTGATTCCTCATCTTCTGACACTGGTGTTGATCGATGTTTTGGTCATGTGAAGGCCCAAACTTTTTTTGTCCACTAGGTGGCAAGCTAACCCTGAGAAATGTTTTTGTGAGCCCTGCAAACAGTACTTCTGGGCTGGAGACCTTGTGTTTTGCAGGCTCTGTTTTCACTGTATAGTTTTCCTGAGCAGATGCTAGAAGTCAAGCACAAGTTTTGTGGGCATGCGCTTGCAGAATTGAGAGGAAACTTACTGGTGTTGCTAAAATGTAGCCCTAAACTTCGCCTTCCAAATAAAAGCAGATATGGGCTGTTCCTTTAGTTCTCAGTCACTGATGACCCTATGTCATACAGCTTGTGTTCTTTATGGATAGGTTTTACTTTGGGCTTTAAAGATTTATGTATTTATGTAAAGAGCTTGCATGAAGATGTGACTTTTGGTAATATCTTTTCCTTACAGAATTTTTTTGACTTGACAGTGTTACCATTCATTTTACTCAGAAATGCTGATTTCTGATGCAGCTAAACTCAATGAGGAGTGTATAAATTCAGCCACTTAAATCATATGTAATGGCATATAATTACAGTGCATGAAACAACAGAGTTTGCTCTACTTTCCATTGATTGCAAAAAGCATTAGGTTAGGACTGTAGTCTGTGAAGGCTTAATTTGGTTTCCAAACAATCCGGTAAACATCAGAATAAAATTTGGCACATGTTTAATTAGTGAAGACTGCTTACTTGTACCATACACTTGCTTTCAGATTAAAAGCTAAGCTTTCCGGTGTTATGTGTTTGCAGGGAGTGGTATTTATGCCCCAGATGGTCCGAGAGCGTATTACTATAATACAGAAACAGAAAATGGTCACCTTTTGGTGACAGAACTGAGTTCATGCCCACATCTGTCTCCTGACTATCCTGCTGCTGTTAACTGGCAATTGTATGCCAGCAGCACTGAACAGCTTACATCAAACCATCACTATTTCAGTGGGGTTGTTTACCATGATCTCTTCTCCTTCACGAATCTCACCGAACCTGAGGGAAATCGTGCGATTTGCTAGGAGGACCTCTGCTGCCATCTGAGTTACAAGATGGAAGAGAAGCAGAAAGACGATATTTGTGTTCTCGGTGCCTTTGATGGGCTACATGTTGTTGAAGGAGAGTATTATTTGCAGGTAAAAGTTTTCTGTTCTTATTTGGACAGTGGGAAGGCTGCAATACTCTCTTCGCAGTCCATTTGCATTTGCCTCATTTTTGATTGAGGGGGTTTAAGAGGAGGCATTTTTTAGGCCACTCTGAAAACGTTTTCTTCATGATGCATTTTGATTTCATTAGGGGTGTTGATCCTGCTTTTCTGTCTATGTTATAAATGGTGAAAATGAAGACCCTGAGTTGATCCTGTGCTGTAACACTTCAAGAAGGTTTCCATGTGTGTGTACAAAAGGCAGAGAAGATCGTAGAGTTCTCCCTGTCTTCATAAGGATGCTCTTGTCACAACAGAGAGCTGTTTTCTGCTCAGTGGATTGTGCCACTGTGTTGATGTGATTCTCTAACATGCAGTTATCTCACAAAATGAAGAAACTAAATACGGATATAACCTTTGTATGCACATGGTTTGTCAGTGTATTGGTTCTTTTAAATTTCACTGTTAGGCTTTTTTTAATATGCTATACCTTCATATCTTTTCTCTATATCTTTAGAGTATTCCCACTAGAGTACGCAAATAACTATGGCTTCAGTTTTTTAGGAAACACAGCCAGAGCTGAAGTCACTTACCTAGGTCATAAACTGCCACATCTATGACTAAATGCGTATGCATTATGCATGAATGTACACATAACTTATAAACACACGTAGGTACACATAGACACAGTGCTTTACTGCAGTGCTGGCAAAGAACTGTCTTTTTACAAAGTTTCAAGTGTCAAGAGCACCCATGGATCCTCTTGGCCTAAATAAATTAGTAGATGTATTGGATAATTTCTTCATCATGACAGCTTTTCTCGCAATAAGATCCAGCTCTTGGTTACTGAAAGCTTAGCTTTATTTTGCCTTTCTGTACCCTGTTCCCTGCAGATATGCACGCTACTCAAGTGCGAGAGCACAGACCTGAACACGTGTGGGCAGCCGGTAAAGACTGCGCAGACCAAGTTTGAGATGTTCTCCCTCAGTGGCTCATTTGGCACAAACTACATCTTTCCAGAAGTCTTGTACAGTGGAGTGCAGCTGTCCCCTGGGGAGTTCGAGGTAATGGGACACCCTTGTGTGTTGTCAGACTTGTAACACAAATGGTCAAAAAGCCACTACGAGACACAGGAACAACTTGGGAGTTATTGGTGTCCTCTATTTCAGTAACTGGCTTGAGTTCAAGGCAGCTTTATTTCTGCCTGACTTTCTGGTTGCATTCATACAGCTGGTCCGTTTCCCTGATTCCCTTCTTCCCCAAACCTCCTAGAACAAGATCTTGCTCAAGGCAGAAGCGTAGTTTTTCTCAGACTTTGTGGTATCCGAGTGAATAAGAGACTCAGACATGCTTTGCTTTGTCTTTTTTCAAGACATCTCTCAACGAGGTCAACAATAATTAATATATTATTTTCTGCTTGTCATACAGTAGTATTGCTTTGCCGATGTTCCTGTTTATTTTACTTTCCCATAACTAGGTGCTAAATGATGGATGTCTGATAAGTCGGACTAGTACATCAAAGCCGGTTTTAAGTGTAACGCTCTTTGGGAGGTGATATGAAAAGGATCCTCCACACACACAGCAAGCTTCACTATGATTTCACTGTAGATCCTTTAAGATTTCATCTGCTTGTTTCTGTAATGCTAATTAATCATACTTAATCATAATGTTAATTAATGTTAATACCCATAATGGTATTCTGTTTCTCAAGTTGCCTTATCTAACAGCATAGTCATTGCACATTGATTTGTTGAATTGATTTTGCAGCAAAAATAAATTACCTTGCTGGGCAGTTCTGTATGTGTTTTTGTATGATAGCTTTTGATTTTCATAGGCTTGACCTTGATCTCACTGGGGACAACAGAAAATAAATTCCTCTGACTTTAGTGGTGTGGGATTCAGGCACACAGCAGTGGGTTGTGGCCCAATAACAACCGATTTGTAACTCTGAAATTTTTGGCAGGGTATTAGAAGTCATTTCCACAATGCTGTTCTACCCCATCTCTGAACACACACTTTTCTAAACCAGAGATTAACAGAACCTTTGAAGGCTGATGGTTGAATTTTTAAGTTACAATTTACTTTGAAAAAGAAAACAAGCCTGCAAACAACATTGCTTCAAAAACAGTTTTTCAATTGAGTACACAGTGTAACATGCCCTAACTTACAGTTGGAGGAGTCTACTTGAACCTTTCTGGTCACTGTTTTAGGATGTGGAAAACTTCCTTTCCACAAAACTATTGGTAACTGTGTCACCTTTTTCAAGCAGTCAGGTGGGTCCATATCAAAAATTCTCAAAATGAGCAATTTTGCAGGTGCATATCTGTGTTCCTGTGAAATGGTTGCTCATGCTGGTGTGAGGGAGAGTCAAGACTGTGCAGGCAGGTATTGGGAAAGGCTGGTGAACAGCTTGAACAGATTGAACACACTGGCACGTGTGCAGGTGCAGGCTCTGCAGACTGTACCTTCAAGCAAGTGGACTGGATTACTTTGGATGGCACGGTGAAGATTTCTATGTACTGTTAATTCTGCTGTGTGTTCTGCAGGTTTGTTTTGAAATAAAAACACTGTTCACATTTAATCTGACCAACGTCAGGAAAAACAGACTTGCAGGATGTAAAATACATTCTTTTTGAACAAAGGGAATGTTGTAAAGACAAGATTATAGTCTCTAGATGTATTAAACTAACCCTCTACAATTCGTATAATAGAAATAATGGAAAACACTCTACTTGTTTGCTGAGAAAAAGTACTGTATCTCTACGTTTACATCTGTGCCCTAGGACCTGGTGTCCTGTTACAGCTAAGCAACATAACTGTGCGCTGTCACTAAAAAAACAGCTGCTTCTCATTTACTCACCCCTGCCCGCATGCCGTCACTGATTTGCAGTGATTGCGTGGTTGCAGGTGTGACCCTTCACACAGGCTTCTCCACAGCAAGACTAACATTGAATAAGTAGTCGTCTTCCGTGCAGTCTCTCTCTTAGCACAAGAAAAGGAGCAGGACCACAATGTGAAGATGGACTACCTCTACAGCTAAGCTGATTTAGCATCAAATCGTATCCTGTTTCACAAAAGTAAGTCAGTCCTCGGATAACCGCCGTGCTTGGGCAGTAGCAGAGGAGAGTGCAGTAGAGGGGGGAGGAGAGTGAACTGGGAGGATGAAGGTGTGAAAAGTAGAGGGATCTCTAGGATAAATTTCCTCTTACATTGCCTACAGCCATGTATAGCCTGGACTGCTGTAGTTGCGTTATGTTTTGTTCAGTGGGTTGGTTTGTTTAACCAGAGTTAGTTCCTTGCTCCTGGGTGAGCGCCCAGCTCTGCAGGCAGCAGGCTGCTGGTAGAGAGGCAGACAGGGATGCCTCCACCCCGCCGTACTACAGAACCCCCCCACCCCCGTCCTGGCAGTGTGACTTGAAGGGTGCAGGGCAGCGCCCCGCCCTGCACTCATCACTTTTTCTGCTCAGCTCTGCCAGGGTAGCAACCTTTCTAGGCTGACTGTTGTCCTAGCTGTTGCTAAACAAGGAAGCGTTTCCTGCTTCCTCCTTCAGGCTTACGTCTGTTTGTGGTTAATGTGACTCACTGCATGTTTCATTTGCTAAGAAAAACTGCGGAGGAAAAAAGGCTTCCAAACTACATTACTTAAATTATCACTGAAATCTCTACTGCAGCCTTTTAAAGGCTCGTACTTAAGGCTCCTGAATGGCCATGCTGTATCTAGCAATATATGTAGAGAAGTACTTAGAGGTGAACATTACCAGATGCAAATCAATGTTCCTAATGGTTGAAACCTTTGGTGAGCACTGCTCTTGCAGGGAACTCTCTGGTGCTTGCATTCACACACATTTCTGTCTTTTCTGAGACAGCTCTGCAATGACAGCCTGCTGTAGCTGAAGGCAGGCAGCCTGTTGTGCTTTCCACTACTCAGAAAACCTTTTCCAAATGAGAATACTGCAACTGCTAGAAAGTCAATAATGGAAAATGTCATAGAAAAATTGCATTTGAACTGAACTGAAGCAAAAGACTAAAAATAAAGGCCTCTCAATACACAGCATGATCCTGGAGACAGGAAAGTTGAGCAGAAGAGGAGGCATGCCACTGTGCCCGGTGAACTAACCTGCCCCTCTGCTTCAGGCAAGTGGCAGCCAGACAGTGAGGTACTCGATTAGTTGCCTGGCTGGTGGCTTACCTGCCTGATTTCAGAGGAAAACATTCCCTCCTGATACAAATTTTCTGGTGGAAGGCTGTTGGAAAGTGATGTACAGCTAAACAGAAGTGACTGGGAGAGCCACTGGGATAAATACATGGGACAGTTCTGTCGCTGACAAGTTAAGTGTATTACATCTAAGTACAGTGAGATGATATGTCATGGCTTTGGTCTAAAGAAACTCTGGGAAACAAGCTGCACATAATGGCACATATCACAGGAACTGGGGAATATGAAGACACTAGAATAAAGCAAAGAGTCTTTAAAACCCTCGGTTTTGCCACTCAAACCTCACAGAAGAGTAGCTTCAGGGGTGACACATCCACCTTTCACATGGGTATCAGAGTTGAGCCAACATAGATAACAAAAGTCTACTGCAATCAATAACAGAAAAAGTATAACAATAAAAATTGGACCGTTCTTTCTAGCTGTGTTTTTAATAACTTATTTTTCTATTGGCACAAGTACTCTTGGCATTGCCCAATTTTTTTAGCCTTGCTGAGTTGCAAAATCCTTACTGTGTACCGTTATACGTTCCCGTATGTCACCAGTGACTCCTGATTCCAAAGTAATGCTTTAACAGACCAGCACTTCCCCCCTCCTTTAAAGTTAAACTTTGTCCCTATTTTCTTTTCTATATACGTGCATTTCGCACCATTTGTCCATGACTCACAGCATTCTAGGAGCTGCGAGGCACCAGCCATGCTCCCTTCCCAGCCTCTCCTGCACACTGTGGTGCTTGCACTCACAGTCCTTCAGGCCCTCGCCTCCGACACCTTCATTGCAGCCGTCTACGAGCATGCGGTCATCCAGCCAAAAGACACTTACAAGCCTGTTTCTCCTGACAATGCTTTGGCCCTGATGAACAAAAATATGGATGTCTTGGAAAAGGCCATCAAGGAAGCCGCCCAGCAGGTACTAAGTGTATCAGGAGTGTTGTTAATTCATGTGTTCTGCTCTTGCTGACCCTCCTGGTTATCTGTTGATGGCTGAATTCTTAATGGAGCCTGTTGTCTCAGGGTGCCCACATCATTGTGACTCCTGAAGATGGCATTTATGGCTGGCGTTTCACAAGGAAAACCATCTACCCCTACCTGGAGGATATCCCTGATCCAGCAGTGAACTGGATTCCCTGCACCGATCCCACAAGGTGATTTCTTCTGCAGTGATTTACATGGTTTCAAACTAGTGTCTCACGGAGTCGTGAGCTGCTCCCAATAAATGCCTGAGAACTGCTAATGCTTTTGACGTAGGGATAAGTTTCAATTAAAGTTGCATATGAAGGTAAGTTACATGATAAAATGTATAGCATGGCCATGACTAATTGACTAGGGAACCCTGTTAAAAAAAAAGGGTTTTGCATCAGACACTTTAGAGAGAAATTCAAACAATATACAGAATTTGGGTTGCTAAATGTAGAGGAAAAGAGGAAACTTTTTTTTTTGTTTGCATTTGGAAAAGCTTTAATGCCAGAATATGCTGCTTTTCATTTTGCTTTCAGTATTTGCATACTATTTTGAATAGAACTGATTGGAAATTCCTAACACTATTTTTTACTTGCTTTGTTGGTTTGTTTCCTTTTTTATAAATGCTGTGTTCATATGTATAAAATATAGCACGCGTAAAAGCACACATACTATTTTTGTGCACATCCAAGAAATAGTTTCTAAGCAGCTAATAACAGAGGTAGTGAGTTCAATAGTCAAAGTCCAAATCTCTAAGTGACACAAACCCAGAAAATTTTAATCAGTTTTCCACAGTTAAGATAAGATAAAGTCCTGCTAGAACTGCTAGAGTCTCTGTGCTGTAGAACATGATCTGTCATTCAATGTCATGTTCCAGCAGGGACATAATAACCTATAGCTGAGCGCTGGACTTAGATCCGTACAGCATGAAGTGTGTGCTCAGCCATGAAACTACAGCTGTAGTCTTCCTTTTTCACCACTTTCTGCACCAATGATGAGGTGCCAAGATCATAATACTACATTTGTGAGGATGTAATTCCTCAACAGTCCTGAGAATATGATTCACAATGGGGAGAAGTGCAGGATAAGCAACTTTTTACTGTGACATAAGTAGCTAAAATATACAGTCTTTCAGTGAATGTGGGATGTGGGGTGGCAGCATGTCTAAGCAGGTCTTTATTCCAGTTCTTCGCACAGTTAGTTTTTGTGAAGGTGATCTGTGTGTCTCTTCACTGCCCTAAATCAGGTTTTTCATTAGTGCCTTGTGGGAATATAAGGCTTGCCATCACAGTCTGGCATGCCCTATTCCTTGGTGCTATATATGTATCTTGCATGTGTCATGATCCACGCTGGGCTGCCCAGGGAGGATCATGGCGGTTCTGTGATTCCCTTGGGCTAAATTAAGGTAAAACGACACCAAACGATGGATTAAATGCTTTATTGATGATAGAAACAACCTGAACTTGGCAAGCGTAATGGTAGGTAACCTGAACTAGGAAAGCGTAATAGTAGGCAACATGGGTTCTAACTGAAATATTTATAAGAAGAAAGGAAAAGGGCGGGGAGGCGGAGGGAGAGAGAGTTATCACCACACTTGGATCCCGTGATGATGATGATAGATGTGGTGATCCTCCGGTGGTGGGCACACACCTGGCTTTCTCAGAGTCGTGTCTTTTATAAGGCAGTCTCTGCCTCTCAATTCTGTCAAGTCCATCCCCTTGACGACTTACATGGTTCTTGTTTCAGAAAGTTCTCAATCTTCTGCACAGGTGTCATTGTGGGGAGTGGTCACGAGGGGTCTTTTGGGTGGTCGTGAGCCCCTTCCTCAACTGAATTCTGTATGATCTCTGGCCATATATGGTGAGTTGTGAGGCATGTCAGAAATACGGAACTGAGCATCCTCCAACATGCCTCCCCGCACTCTGTGCCAACCAACTTCTCACTTGTGGTTTGGTGTCGTCATGCAGATCTTAAATTGTTTTGCCACAATGTTGTGACGTCAACATACATTAACCCTTTCAGTCTCTCACATGCATGATGGCCCTCCTGTATGGCCCATGCATACCTTGCGAAGCCACATTCATCGCCACTTTACAGAGGGGGATGTCTGCTCTCTTTCTGGCCTGGTATGGGTGCTTCAGAGGTGCTGCCAGTTTATGGCACATGGCCTGTCACATCTTGAAAGGAATAGCCCACTGCTGTTCATGCCATGGCTAGAGGATTGTGTGCTCCTGTCCGTGGGAGCAGATTAATTGCCTTGACTGCATCAGATGCACTATTCCACAGCTCAACTCTGCTGGGTGTGTTGAGGGCCCAGAGCTATGGTTGTCAGGTGCTGCTATTCCAGATGCTAACATGTTCTCCTGTGTGACACCAAGTTAGTCTCTTCCTTTGCCCAGCAATTCCTACCCTGCCCTTTCCCCAACCCTAGCATTATCTGCTTGCTGCAGAGCATGTTCTGTGTGCTGAGGGGTGCTGGCAGGCAGCCCAAGGGTGGCATGTCCCTCCGGACACTGATGGGAGGGCTCCAGGACCTGCCCCAAGGTGCAGGAAGCAACCTGAGGGAGTGCTGCAGCCACCCTGTGTATCTGCATGCCCTGCCATGACTGCAGGATTGGAGGTGCTGCCGGCGTGCCCTCAGCACCCCAGTGATGGACACCACTGACAGCACAGATTTTCTTAAGTCTTTTTTTCTAAAATGCATTAGATTTGCTCCAGCACCAGTGCAGGAACGACTCAGCTGCATGGCCAGGAATAACTCCATCTATGTGGTTGCAAACATCGGGGACAAGAAGCCATGTAACTCCAGTGATCCTGGCTGCCCCAGCGATGGTCGCTATCAGTACAACACCGACGTTGTCTTTGACCCAGAGGGGAAACTGGTGGCTCGCTACCACAAGGTAAAGTGGCCTTGGCAAGTCAGCAGCTATTTTTCCACTACTTCCAAAATGTCTCCATTTCGCAAGAGAATTAAATGCCAGTCATTGTCCTATGGCAGACTTTTGCTTCTGTTTATAATTTAAAAGAATCTTTTTCTTGCTGTGAAGTGTTGATTCCAAATTTTCATTTGCTGTCACATTTCTCAGAACAGACCAGAATGAAAAATGGTTGCACAAGTCCAATTTAGTGGCATATGGTTTTAGTTGACTTCCTCAGTTCTGTAACTCCCTATTACTGGAAATCCTGCTGCTTAAGCAGCTTTAGTTTTCAGTGCCAGGTTTTCACCAGACTACCCCTTCACATTCCAGGATTTTAAAATGTTCATCTGCATCTCATCTTAGATGAGCAGTTTGACTTAAGGAAGACAGGCCTTTTCCTATCAGGTTTTTTTTTCTGATGATGTTTCAGTACAGTTTTTGCATAACAGGAATTAGGTGGACAAAACCATGGACCTAAGCTGGGTGTAAAAAGAGACGAGGACATTGAAACATTTACACCCAATGAAAGTATTTTCTTTCAGTTTTATGTGCCTGCCTACCTGCAAGGTTCATCAAAGTTGTCTGAGGGTCATGTGCCAGATATCATGCCAATGTGGCTAGAGTGAAGTCAGTTGTTTATTTATTGCATTTTGGGCCCAGTATTTCACCTGGTTCTTCAGAGATGATGCCAAGATACTTCTTTGCAAGCAAACTGGGTGAGGGGGACACTGATAATGTGACACTGGTCCCCCATGTGCCAGCCTGGCACAGCCCAGGCGCTGAGTTACAAGTTCAGTAAACTTTAACCCGTTTTCTGGCTTGCTGGCACATGTTTATTGCCTAGGCCACCTGGAGATTAAAGGACTCTTTTACTAAATGTGAATGCAGAAGAAGAAGGAAAATGTTGGAAAGCTGAGAATTTTGTGAACTTGGATTTTTCTGTTGGCTGAGATCATCTGCCTTTCCCCCATCACCACCACCTTTGTTCTCTTCTCCACTCTGCAGTCTCCCTGTACTGTCTTACGCTTCCTTCTGGTGCTGTGTGTTCCCAGTCCCTCTGGCCATCTCCACACCAAGGTCACCAATCCTATCCCCTGACACCAGATCCTCAGTGCTCCTCTTCCATTTATTTCTCTTCTGCGTGTCTTTCGGGTCACTGGAATTATAAACTAGGTGGGGAGAGTGGAGAGGTTATTTTCATGGGAGTTGCAGGTGGCTGACACCAACAGACTTGCAGATAGCCAGTTGCTTTCCTACCTAGATGCCGGGGCAATATTTGTCTCCCCATATCCACCTTTTGGGCACTATGGTGATCATACAAATTTAGCCTGACTTCCTACATGTGAAGGCTTCAAGCACAAGTCAAAAAACTTCTCTAGTTATTCTGAACAGTTTTAGGGAATGACTCCAGGATATTGCCACAAGTGCCTTTAACCAGTTTCTCTTTTTTCCTTACTCTACAGTATAATCTCTTTATGTCAGAAACTCAGTTTAATTACCCTAAAGAGCCAGAAGCCGTCACCTTTGAGACCCCCTTTGGGAAGTTTGGCATTTTCACGTGCTTTGACATCCTTTTCCGGGAGCCTGCCGTGGTCCTGGTGAGCGAGTTGCAGGTGGACACCGTGCTCTTCCCAACAGCTTGGATGAATGTCCTGCCATTTCTGACTGCAGTTGAGTTTCACTCTGCCTGGGCTATGGGCATGGGTGTCAACTTCCTAGCTGCCAATACACACTATACCATCATGTCTATGACAGGTAACTAATTCTCACTCTGTCTGAAAAATCTTTATAGCCATGAATCTTTATTCCCTGCTCTGCAAGGTGATTTTGCAGAGGAATATAATATATTTATTTGGAAGGTGAAGAGTCTAGTCATCAAATTTTAAACCTGACAACCCTTGTCCCTACTGATGCCATACAAAGCACAGCAAAACTTGTGGTGTTTTCTTCTCCCTGGCTTCTTAGGATTTTCCTTTCTTTCTTTTAATGCCTCTAAAGAAGTGGTACGTTACTGTCCCTTGTATCTGAGTAGAAACTTCTGAAACTTAGGTTCTTTTCCTCTCCACCTGTAAGTCTGCAACTGAATGCTGAACGATAAATATACTTGTAAACCCAACACATGGCTCCATTTATTCTGTCCAAATGAAAGACTTATTTGTAGCTGTATTTAACACAGTTGTGGAAAAGTGTTCAAAACAAATTTTCAGACCTGTTGCAGTAATGCTGCTAAGAAGTCTGCATTTTCTTTTAAGAGTGCAGCACTGATTTTCTAGAGCTTAGCTTATGGGATAGTATATTTGAGCTAGACCAGTATCTTCACTGAGCTGTGAAACCACAGTATTGGGGCTTCTTAGTTGAAATGCCTGACAGGCTACTGCTTGTTGCCCATTTTATGTGGCTCTTCAGCAGTGATGGGTATGACAGATCTTCTTTGATTTCCCTCTGTCGCTTGGCACTGGTCGGGTGTGAATTCCCCATGTGGGGAGGAGTCCTCAGCCAGTGTAAATGGGGCGGACAGCTGCTATCTCCTTCTGTGTTCACCAGAATGGGCCTGTGATACTTGCCTGTGTTGTGTTTTAGATGGTCTCAATCAGTAGATGGTTCTTTTACACCAATTAGCTGAGAATAACGGAATGCTTAAGCAACTCTCTTACATACAGGAGAAAAGAGAACTGGGGAGGCCATAAATACAACCATAACATAACATCCTCTGCCTTTGTCTACACTGAGCAGACCTCACCCAGGGAAATAAATGCTATTCTTTGCCAAAGCATGGTCACCTTTGGTGAGACTAAAATTTCTGTAATATTTATAAAGTAGTGGATAAGCTAGCAGTAGGGACAATTAAAAGGACAACATGAAATGTTGTATTATTTTTGGACTGACTGTTGTATTCTGCTCAGGGAGCGGTATTTATGCACCAGATGGAGCCAGAAGATATTACTACAATATGAAAACTGAGGATGGTCACCTCCTCATTGCTGAACTAGATTCACACCCTCGCCTTTCTCATGCCTCTCCGCCTGCTGTCAACTGGAGCTCATATGCTTCAAGTGTCAAAAGATTCTCACCGAATGACCATGATTTTGGAGGACTCATCTTCTATGACTCGTTCACTTTCACTGAGCTCACTAAGCCTGAGGGGAATCTCACTGTTTGCCAGAAGGACCTATGCTGTCACTTGAGCTACAAGATGGCAGGGAAACAAGAAGATGAAGTTTATGTGCTAGGTGCTTTTGATGGGCTTCATGTTGTTGAAGGACAATACTATCTGCAGGTAATGATTCTTTGGAGGGCGAGAACTTATTTTAGGAAGCTTCTTTACAGGGAGAAACCTTCAGCTCTGGGGGGGGAGAGGAAGACAATGACTTTCTTGTATGCTGGTGTCCTGGTCTCCTATTTGTTAACAATGGGAAGTAGTTGCTAAAATGTCCAAACCTGCTTACCTTTAAATCCAACAAATGCAGTGGAGATGTCTCTAAACTTCTTTTAAGTTCCCAGAGTGCACTCACTATTTTTTAGCCATGCAATATTGGCTAAATTTAGGTCCTCTTTTGTGACTATCTGCAGTAAATGTTCTGAATCTCCTCCATAATCTTCATCAAACAGTTGCTGCTAAAAATCATATCTATCTTTATGAGATGCTCTGATAACTTACAGTCACAGAGATGTTAATTTTTTGTCATTACTCAAATCATAGCAATGAAATTTACTGAAATGGCATATGATTTTTACTGGAAATGTCCACTCTTCCTCTCTTTTAATCAAATGTTTGGGAAGACAGTGAGTTACATCCTGGTTGAATTTGCTTAAATCCATATTAGAAAACTTTCTTTTCCTTCATAATTTAGTTATTTTGCCAGCAGATTATTGTTTTTTTAGTTAGTTACTTCTGTCTGTCAACACAGCCTTTGTATATCAGCTGGTACAGACTTCAGGTTTTGGGGCAGTCTTACCCAGCAAACAGCTCATCTAATAAATTTGAGGAAACAGCTTGAATAAATTCAGTTCTTAGTGAGCTCACTCGGAAAATTCATTTCAGTGATTGTGAAAGCTGCCAGATGGTCTCTACCAGTACCGAATTTTCTAGAGAAGACAGGAATTTCTACTCTTCCTTTTTCCTCTCAGTATTTTTTTCGTTTCTTCAAAACATACTGAGAGAATGAGATTCTTTATTTCTTCTTATTTGCATTTCAACAGGAAACCATGTTTGCTGATGAATAATACTTCTGATGTTTGCAAATGCACTGCTTCTATCTCCCAATATTTGACACAAATAGACAAACTCCTCCATCACCTGTCAGCAAAACTAGCCAACATCCTTTGAAACTTCACAGGAATACTAGCCCCATTTCATATTTCTTCATGGTGTCCATAAACATTTATCAGCTGTAACCTGGAGAATTAACTGTAACAACAAAACATTGCCATTCCTACTTTCCTCTGTGTGCTATGACTGCTAACACAAAACTGTAACATAGTATGCTGACTTCATCACCCTGGCATATATTCACCAGGATTTGGATGGAGAACATCAAATTCAGATTTCCCACACACTATCAGACCATCTAATAAATTGTTATTAGCAACATGTACAAATACCAGTAAGAGGACCTATGTGTGCAGCTGTACAATGCACCCATGAGGAGGATTTTGCCTCATTTGTCTAAAATTTCCATTCATAAACTCATTTTGCTAAGACATGTGTGAAAGGAGTCTTCAAATGAGAGAACTGGAAATTGGAAGAATTAGTGGAAGTGACAGGACTGACCTTCAGGGATTAAATAAGGTGCTCTGGCAGCACTTACGTCAGAAACTAAAGTCATTTCTAACTACTAAGGCAGTGCCACTCTGGAATGCCCCCAGTCAGATCAAAGGTTGAAAAAACAAGCTACAACTAAAAAGGAGCTGCTTAAAGATTATGAAAGAGAACCTGTGATGGCCACCTGCTCTGACACACACTAGCTGTGATAACAAAAGGCTTTCCTACCAGAGTGTTTCTGTCTTGCTAAATAAGTTGTTGTCTTCTCCCCACAGATATGCACACTGCTCAAGTGCAAGAGCACAGACCTGAACACGTGCGGGCAGCCGGTGGAAACTGCGCAGACCATGTTTGAGATGTTCTCCCTCAGCGGCACGTTTGGCACAAACTACGTCTTCCCAGAAGTCTTGTACAGCGGAGTGCAGCTGGCCCCTGGGGAGTTTGAGGTAATGGGACATCCTGGAGCTGTTTCATG
Organism: Pelecanus crispus; assembly: GCF_030463565.1. Taxonomy (NCBI): domain Eukaryota; kingdom Metazoa; phylum Chordata; class Aves; order Pelecaniformes; family Pelecanidae; genus Pelecanus; species Pelecanus crispus. Next base: position 68,915,940 of record NC_134645.1, read on the forward strand.
CAAGGTTCTCTGCATGATAGTAATGGAATAAACTGTCTCAAAACAGCCAAAGTGACCTTGCTCATAGTGAATAATCAGATCTACTAAATACCTTTTAATTAAGTCACTAGTTTCAGTAAGAGGTATGGTCTGATGTACCTTCTTCCTGTTTTGTCACGTTTCTGAGCTCTTAGCATGTTCATATGGGTACTCCTCTAATTATGTCCTTCTCTTACCTTTTTCAATCAGGTATTGAATGATGGGCGCTTGATAAGTAAGACAAGACCAACAAAACCAGTCATCACTGTGACGCTTTTTGGACGATGGTATGAAAAGGATCATCTGAAACAAGACCCACAATCAACAGCCTTCCCATGATGTTACCGTAACTGAAGCTGTACACTATTAATCTCGTATCCAAATGAGATATGGCATCCTCTACTACAACAATCCAAATTATGTATCTTATTTCCAGCTGCACAAACTTCTTATCAATGTGCTCTGTTTAGTAATAATGCAGAAATATTATTTCATTGCTACAAGCTATTGAGAAGTATCTATTTCTGTATCATAAGATTACTTTTATTAGTACAAAACAGCAGTTGTGTTTCTCTGATTTCTGGATTTTTATTTCTCTAGCCCTCATAAAATCTGTATTGTGAGCCAGAGGATGCATTCTTATTAAAATAGCATTGCAGATTTTATAATTGCAGATTATTATGAGACCAGTAAATAAAACAGTGAAAGATGTGATTTTGTCAGCCCTATACAAAAAAGCTCAGTAATGCTTTGTCTCTGATATATAACTACTTACGCTGACCTATGCAAGACTGCTCTTTTACCTCACCCATTTTTTTTCCTGTTTGTGTTGCTTTGGTTTTGCTGCCTTTATGCCATTGATGCACATCTTGTGGCACATGGCAGCACAGAATAGTGCATTATGGAGGCTGACCAAGAACCCCAATCAAAGAGCCAACCCTGAAACAAAACCTGCCACCACTTCTTGGTCAGAACTCAACATGAATCATCATTTCTTTGAAATCTCTGTTGAACCAAAACTTGGAATTGAAACCTCAAAATATTCTGCTTGCTAGTTCTGAACAACAGCTTGTCAGTACCTGCTGGCTGCACTGGATGCTATTCAGTGCTGGTACTGCCTGCACTCAGTAGAGAGGTCACCAAGTGACCTGGTATCATATGGCAGCTCCTCCCTCCCATCTTCTCTATTTCTTTCCGGATGTATAACATCAACATATGTGAAATAAGCTTTGTCTTTTGCTCCTTCATGATAATGGTGGTTGGTGCTGCCCTGCAAATTCATTTACTGTATGGACTAGGGGGGGTTAGATTTCTACTTAAGACCAGCTACTGCTGGTGAGAAGGCACTGTTCACATCTTTGCTTCCTCTTCTCCCCCAGCGACCTGCGATTTGTTGCTGCTGCTGGACCCTAGTGACCTTCCTTCAGCATATCAGTCTATAAAGATGTGCATGTTCTGTGGCTCTGTCTTTAAGAGTCATCAGGGACCCCTATTAGTATAATTTCTCCTTCCTTTTCCCCACACTGGCACCATTTCTGGTCTCAGCATGGTGCTCTCAAGGTCCTCAGTCCCACGTACTTCTGGTATGGAGCTGGTGAGAAGTTGGGAGTGCAAATACTATCCAAAGTCCAGCACCGCTTGTCACTGCTGTGCACCATATGACCTTTTCTGTTTCCAAATGTAAATAGATACTCACACATGACATAACATAGTGTCACGTCTAAGATAATGACACATTTAGCAAAAGCCCCAGACAATGTACGCTGACTCATGGAAGCTCAACATCAGTGCTGTTAGAGCCACGCTCTCTTAAAACCTTGTTCACTGTTGGAGTCAGTTACTGTCTGATCACAGACTGATCCCAGTCTGGCAAGGGATTATCCCATGTGATCCTCTTCCCATGGGTACAACCTCAGTGCAGACACTGCACTTGTCCCCCAGGAACCTGGTGAGTGATACCACAGCTGTCCCCCAGGGAAAGGATCTGGATTTAAGAGAGGCTATGGCACACAAGAAAGTCTCATCTCGCAATGCAGAAGGGATTCAGCGGGAGCGCGTGGCTGGTCCAGGAGCTGAGAGGCAGCTCCTTCAGCTCTCTTCACTGCTGACACCAGTCCCCTGGCTAAGGGAATGTGTGTGCAAGTTCTATATGATCCCAACCCTGAATCTGGTGAGTATCGAACTCAGGATTTGGTTCAAGGACATTGTGGTTTGGTTTAGGTATATTTGTATGTTGAATATTTTCCTACAGAAGACTGGCATAAGACATCAGGGCACTAAATTCTTTTTGCTACAAAGATTGCATAACATCTATCGTTGTGAAACGTGTTATTGTGTGAAGTGAGTCAAGCATACAGAAGGTAATCTTATGCAAGTCTACCCATGCATCCACATACTGGCAGTCTGTATAAAGACAAGGCTGCATGTAACCGCTGATAACAATAAACACTTCTTCCATGGAAGTGCAGAAAAAAAGCGTTTTGTTACCTGACAGCTGGGTCAGAAACGGAGAAGATAAGAAGCTTGGGCAACCAGATACAAGTGGTTTTTGTGCATGTGCGGCTTCAGCTTCAAGATTTCTGCTGGAGTGATCTGTAGAGGTAAGAAAGCAGGTTGCAATAGGCAAAATCTAGAAACTGTGGATCCCATTCATGATATTCTTCCAACAGAGACTGTTAGGGACCAGAGATCTTCAGAGTTCAGTTACTGACTGATGTGCTGATGGGTTTGCTCAAACAGACAGCCTGCCTGGCAGCCCCCCTGTAAAGTAGACAAGCCCCCAAAGGCCCTGCAACTCTGAGCTGGTGCTGTGCTGAGCTGGGGGGCACAGGCAGTGCCCGTGCAGCAGCACTGAGCTCAGGACCGGCCGCCTGCCTCCTGCAGCCCTGCCTGCACCCTGCGCCCTCGAGTTTGGGCAGGAATGTGTCCGTGCTGGTCTTTGCTGAGATTTCCCAAACTCTGGCTTGTTTTCCTGCTGTGACCTGGGCTTGCCTTGAGCTGCATTACTACAGCCATGCCACACCCGAATCATTCGCAGATCTGGCAGGCGATGGGTTTCTTCGGCTGCAGCACAGTGGTGACTTCTTGTGACTTCTCTGTCAGGGGTGTAAGGCAGAATTGCTCAATGCTGGCGGCTCCCTTGCCTTTGATGTTTTGAGACTTTCCGGGCAGGGTGATTGCATCTCCTGGTGTCAGCTTTCTGCCACTCTGGGGAATTCCCAGGTTTCCTACAAGACTTTCCCTTTCAAAGCCCCCTGTCCTTGCTTGCCCCATCCTCCTCTTGGGGGACATCCAGGCTCCAGACATGGAGCTTCCCAAAGCTCGTGCCTCTGCCGTGCTTTTGGTGCTGTCGGCTCTGGAGGCCTGTGCCCTGGACAGCTACGTTACAGCTGTCTACGAGCACAACATGGTCTTGTCAGAGGACACTGAAGTGCTGGTTTCTTCTGAGGTGGCCTTGATGCTGATGGACAGAAATAAGACTTCTGGGTGAAACTACATAGTGAAGAGGAAGACATTGTCAGGATGAAGTATATTTTCCTTGGTTTCTTGCTGAGCGGTAAATGATCAGCCAGGTTATGTTCCTTTACCCTCACAGACATACCGCAGGTTCTAACAAAGTTTTTTTTTTTATGAAGTACCTGAAACTAGAATAGTAATATTTGATTTCCAAAACACTATGCAAAAATTGCTTTCCACAAGGAAAAAGCTGCTTCGTATGAGTAATTTCAAATTGCTTATTGTGCAAAAAATGCGTTTTGCAACAAAAATAGTGAAAAAAAAAATCTGTATTGTTTTATTTTTTCTCACAAAACAAGCAAATGTGTTATCTCTAGGCAGAGAGATCAGCACAGTTTGAGGGTTAGTTTATACTGCAGTATGAACCCGGGAGGGAGGACATTCTCAGGGCACCTGCTAGAACTATACTAAGCCATTGGCCAAAGGCAAGAGACACAGCAGGACCATGTGTCTCGTCAGCATAGATAAATCAGCTACACTCTGAAGCGTGATGGCTGCACTTCACGCAGGCGGTCTGCTTTCAGCCCTGGCTGAATTTTTAACCAATGGCAGCCACGTGCAGTAAGGTTATATGGAGTAGTGTGCCCTAACCAGGAGAGTCTGGGCTCACCCTGAAATGGGTTTGGAAGCCTGGAGAGGGGTGTATGAATGGAGTTTGTAAGTGCTCTTTCCACAGAGACTCTTGTAGATCACCATGGCTTCTGACATGCTCTCTTAGCCTTTTGTTCATGTTTTATTCACAGCATTGCAAAATAGAAAAAAGATCCAATTCCTATAAATGTTTCTTTGACTTCTTACCGTAAATAAATGTCCTGATTGTTGGCAGAACTATACTGTACCTTCCCAGATTACTCAATAGAAGATTATTTCCAAAGCAAATATTAGTCTTTACTCCTCTTTCTATCCGCCTTATATTTCCCATGCTCAGTCCAGGAGCTGCGAGGCACCAGCCATGCTCCCTTCCCAGCCTCTCCTGCACACTGTGGTGCTTGCACTCACAGTCCTTCAGGCCCTCGCCTCCGACACCTTCATTGCAGCCGTCTACGAGCATGCGGTCATCCAGCCAAAAGACACTTACAAGCCTGTTTCTCCTGACAATGCTTTGGCCCTGATGAACAAAAATATGGATGTCTTGGAAAAGGCCATCAAGGAAGCCGCCCAGCAGGTACTAAGTGTATCAGGAGTGTTGTTAATTCATGTGTTCTGCTCTTGCTGACCCTCCTGGTTATCTGTTGATGGCTGAATTCTTAATGGAGCCTGTTGTCTCAGGGTGCCCACATCATTGTGACTCCTGAAGATGGCATTTATGGCTGGCGTTTCACAAGGGAAACCATCTACCCCTACCTGGAGGATATCCCTGATCCAGCGGTGAACTGGATTCCCTGCACCGATCCCACAAGGTGATTTCTTCTGCAGTGATTTACATGGTTTCAAACTAGTGTCTCACGGAGTCGTGAGCTGCTCCCAATAAATGCTTGAGAACTGCTAATGCTTTTGATCTATTAAAAATCCCAAGTGCCATAGAAAAGAGATTTAGAACTGTTAATTAAATGGTAATTAGAATATACAAGGTAAAAAGTATTGAGACAGTCTCACTTTTAAAAATTGCAAAAGGAGGAAAATAAGGAAATTTTAGGCAAAATAATTATTTTTAAAACATGTAAAACTTTATCACTTCAGATCAATTGTGAAAATCTTCTGTAAGTATAAGCTAGTTTATTGTCATATCAGATGCATAAATTAGAGAAGGTGATTCAATCCTCAGCTCATGTGGCTTGGTGATTTCTAAATCAAATTGCACAAAATATTTCTCTAGATCTGAAAGAAATGCCTTTTAGAAATCCAAGTGCTTGCACAGTCTGCTGTGTTGCACAGGGCTGCTTTGAATGTGTGTGAGCAGGGGACAGCAGGTTCGTGTCTAAGCTAAGCTTTTGTATTCTTCTGTTCTGAGTCTTCATGAAGCAAGATTTCAAGAGTCCTAAGCTCTGTAAATGCTGTGGCCACTTTTTCCTAAAAGCTTATGGGCAGCTGCCTTAAACAGATTGAAGAGGCTTAAAAAAGGCTAAAATGGTCTTTTAAATCAAGATTTAGGTCTGTCTGAGAATTTATTTTTAAGTTTATATTTCTATATTGATTTAGTCTCTCCTCTGTTTTCTGAAGCTGTCCGTATCTCTGTATGTGTGTTGACTGGGAATTATATCCACAAAGAAAATAACATTGTTAAAGGTACAGGAAAGAAGAATACAGGGAGACCATTTTTTAAAGCTAAAAGAGACCAGTAATTTAAAATTATGCTATGAACAGAGAAGAAAATGAACAGAAGCTATGATCTGTCCCTTTTTCTGTACCTGGGGATATGCACTTAGTGGAATAGTAATTATGAATGTATTTCTTCCACATCTGAACTTAAACTTGTAAAATTCTGGGGTTGTTTTCTTTCACAAAAAATGCATTAGATTTGCTCCAGCACCAGTGCAGGAACGACTCAGCTGCATGGCCAGGGATAACTCCATCTATGTGGTTGCAAATATTGGGGACAAGAAGCCATGTAACTCCAGTGATCCTGGCTGCCCCAGCGATGGTCGCTATCAGTACAACACCGACGTTGTCTTTGACCCAGAGGGGAAACTGGTGGCTCGTTACCACAAGGTAAAGAGGCATTTCAGCCTGTAATTGATTATCAGTATACTTTTCATCTCTCTAGCATCAATTTCAGATGGTTTATACAATAATTTTACATAACTGTAGAGTGACAACCAATCCAGGATGATCCAATGCAAGGATCTTATGGCCAGAAGGAAAAGCAGGCAAGTGCTTGATCGATCAGGCATTGTTTCCAGGAACACCGCAGCTGCAGAGTGCATGCCGGATACCAAACACCTAAGTGCTACATTTATGATACTACATGGGAAAGAAGCAGTGACAGAGTTTTCCATACTCAGCAAATGTTAGCTGGTCCTCAGCACAGTTTTAGCCAAGCCAGATAGTGCTTTTTCAGGTGACATCTTGGCAGGGTTTGGCAGTTAATGTTGGCTGGGCATTGCTTCCAGGAGACAGCTGGGGTGCAGCCACCCCATTTTGCAGCGGGAGAGAGTCAGCTGGATGGATGCAAATCCGCTGTGCTGGCCAGCTCAGGTACCTCAGCCCCCAGCTTTGCCTTAATGCCTGTCTCAGACACAAAAGTAGATGTTCATAACCTTGCCTTATTTTTAGTTTCCAATATGCCATTTTCTTCACCTGCAGTACCACCTATTTAGAGGAGAAACTCAGTTTAATTACCCTAAAGAGCCAGAAGCTGTCACCTTTGAGACCCCCTTTGGGAAGTTTGGCATTTTCACGTGCTTTGACATCCTTTTCCGGGAGCCTGCCGTGGTCCTGGTGAGCGAGTTGCAGGTGGACACCGTGCTCTTCCCAACAGCTTGGATGAACGTCCTGCCATTTCTGACTGCGGTTGAGTTTCACTCTGCCTGGGCTATGGGCATGGGCGTCAATTTGCTTTCAGCAAATACTCACCACACCAGCTTGGCCATGACAGGTGAGTTGCATTTGGGAAAAGGGAAATTGTCTTCAGAATACTGGATTCAGAAGCAGGCAAAAATGTTTTACAAATAGTGAAGTCTCTGGAAAATAGTATTTAAATCAGAATAAAAATATTCTTGATGTTGTATTGAATGTAGTAAACAGCTTCAGACAAGGAAATGTTGAATGTTCTGGGAGAGGTAAAATTAGAAACTGCATGACATGAAATTTTGATAATATAGAAGTGAAATTTTATTTCAAAAATAGCACAAAGTTTCACTTAGATTTTCAGCCTCTCCTTTAGAAGCAACATTTTTTGTTTAAAATTCAGTCAACAATTCAATGGAGAAAAAATGTTTTAAACAGAACTTAATAACCTAAAACTAAAAGGAGGATTCCTGTTGTATATTGAATAAAACTTTTCCAGGTTTTTGCGGCTGCTGAAGGATTAGAGATATTTATGTTTCGGTCTGATATGAATAGATATTTACTGCCAATTTTTTTTCTGTAAATTGAGAAAACATTGCTGTAGCTGCATCTGTAACTCTCCCCTGAAGCCAAAGCCGAAGCCACAAAGGAGCATTTTTGCCTGCCCTAAATAGACTGAGCTGAGTTTAGGCCACAGCCCTGGGTTTCCTTCTGTGAAACATAATTACCCCCATTGTTTCCTGCTTTGGCAAATATGCCAGTCTTAGAGCTCTGATTTATATTTAAATTAACCAAAGTTCTTAAAAAAAAAGGGATGGTCATGTGTCAAGTTGCCACTTAAGGCTCAGATTCAAGATCCAGCGAAGCACAAAACCTGTGAAGTTTAGGTCATGTTTTTACTCTATGATGGGTATTTTAGCAGTTCTGCACTTTAAAATTCTTCCAAAATTCTCCGTAGCTTGTTGACGGAAAGTAGCATCACTGAAAAAGCCCACCGGTGTGGCACAGGGGGTGGCTGGCCCCCTGCCGAGCTGTGCTCTGGGGTGCCGGCTGGGCTGACAGAGGGCTGGTGGGTGTCCTTGGCAGGCAGCGGGCTGTTCACGCCGGAGGGACCCGTCGCCTACCATTACGACAGTGGGACTGAGGAGGGATGTCTCCTGGTAGCAGAGCTGAGTGCACGCCCCCGTCTTTCTCCCACCTACCCCCCCGCCGTCAACTGGAGCTCCTTTGCCACAAGTATCAAGAACTTCTCAGGAGGAAAAGACACTTTTCTGGGAGCTGTCCGGCGGGATATATTCACTTTCAGTGAGCTCAGGCACAAAGCTGGAAATTACACGGTTTGCCAAGGAGACCTCTGCTGTCATTTGATCTATCGGATGGCAAACAAGAGCGAAGATGAAGTTTATGTCCTGGGTGCATTTGATGGCCTTCATGGTTCTGTCATAAAATACCATTGGCAGGTAACTGGTTTTGTGCGGGTGAGTGTGGGTTGTATATGCCTACACCCCAAACACCACAAAACACTTGTCTGTTCCTGCATTATGAGGACTTTTCTTAAAATCAAATCCAGCTCTTGATTGTTGAAAGCTAAGTGGTATTTTGCTTTTCTGTATCATCTTCCCCGCAGATATGCACACTGCTCAAGTGCAAGAGCACAGACCTGAACACGTGCGGGCAGCCGGTGGAAACTGCGCAGACCAAGTTTGAGATGTTCTCCCTCAGCGGCACGTTTGGCACGAACTACGTCTTCCCAGAAGTCTTGTACAGCGGAGTGCAGCTGGCCCCCGGGGAGTTTGAGGTAATGGGACATCCTGGAGCTGTTTCATGCAAGGTTTTCCAGATCGTGGCACTGGAAACATATATGGCAGCAAAGTCCCATCCAAGAACCACTTTCTTTGGTTCTGCGGACTGTAACTCAAGAGGACAGTTAAACGGATGGATTGAATTTATCCTTACGTATAAATGCTAAGGCTGAGGGTCTCTTCACTGCTTTCTTTAGCAAATATGTCTTCCCACTTCAGGTCCCAAATCCATAAATGGCAGCTTTCAAAGAGCTATTTTCTACAGGTTTCTGCTGACAGGTATTTTAGGAGGCAAAGAAATCAAAGTCTGAGAAATTGTCCAAGCAAGAAAAAATACTAATGAGTATCATGCATAAGAGCAGAGATCCTATGCAGTTAAAAATGCTAAAAGGGATTTTTGAGGGTTTTGTAGGGTTTATTTTTTTATTTGAAACTTCATCATATATTTTTGCCAAAACATGTTTTCATTCATAAACCTTAGATTACATTTCTGTAAGAGGCTAGATGAAATCTTAATTGATTTGAAAGAGGTATTTAATAGCTTAGAAGAGACAATGAAGACAGTGAAAAAGACTTGAAGAGTTTTAGGGGAAACAAGGGTGATGTATTTACAAGTTAGATTGGAAAAGTATTGCTTATCCTGCATATTTGTTTTGAACGTAAAAATATACACATCAAAGGATTTACTGGTATGCTAAAATGTGATCATGGTCTAATTTAAAAAAAAATATATATATTTTCTTAACAAATACATGCATATTGTTTGTCACAGAGACTCTTAAAAAGTTGCAGGTGTTCACAGACTATGAACAACAGCAATTTCAAATTAAACTGTAAAAAGTAACTAAGAAAAGTAACATATGGAAAGTAGCCTGAAATCCTCTACCTCCATCTGGAAATTGCTTCATTGTTTTGGGGTCTACAAATCAAAAAAGATTTCAAATTACTGTCCTAGATATGTACATAACCTTCATCGCCATGTATGAGTAACTAATGAGAACTAATGAGAATCAGTTATTCTCACTCTCACCTTCTTATGAGGAGGAGAAAATTATCTTTTTTTTCCAAAGATGGAGCTGGAGGAAGTTTTAAAGACCTTCAGGTCCAACGAAATGTGGGAAGGTTATGACAGAGTCAGAGCAAATTCTGGTTTCTTTCACTCTCACGATTGTCTTTTAAAAAAGTGCTGCATCAAAATATTCAACCTCTAAGGCCTATCCTTTCTGTACCATGCAATATTGCTACTCTGTTAGTGGACTATTAGTATAATTCTTTCTCTTCTCAACTAGGTGCTACGTGATGGACGTTTGAAAAGCAAGCACAGCACATCGAAACCACTCGTAACAGTGACGCTTTTCGGAAGGCTTTATGAAAAGGACCTGCCGCATCCTCTGCGAAACTCTCCATAACATAACTCCTTAACTGTTACACAGTCACCATAGACAGGAGGGGAATTCCCTACAGTGATCCACCTCCTCATGAGCTGTGTCAGTTATCCTATATCATTCCTGTTCTGCAGTCTTGCTCAGCAGCTGCAGCACTTGAGTTTATTTAGAAGAAAGCAGTGTGATCACTCTGTTGTGTACCTATTTCAGTGGTACTTTTTTTTAATAGCGCTTGAGCCAGTGCAACTATTTTTTAGTATGAATGCTCTGTCACATGAAATCTTTAATTAGAAATGATTGTTTTCCCAAAGATATCATGTAGATTGCCAGGATAATGCTAGAAAAAAGACTGATACCGAAATGTGTGAAATGTGAAGTTTGTCAATTTACTGCAGAACAAATCTTTGCCAAGGAATTCTTTTTGTCCCTTTTGCCCCTTCCTGTTTTTTAGACTAAGCACTAAGTGTCCATGTTACTCAGCCTTACACACCAATCAATAGGGCCTAATGTTCAGTGGGCCTTGGCCCCATTCTGACCAAAGGACTGTACAATGAAGAGAAAACCAGATTTGAAATGGTTTTAGGTGCAGCCTTAGAGAGAGAAAGTAGTCCTCCACAACCCACACAGGTGCTGAGTCTGGCTGAGCTCCATAAAGCATCTTCAGTTCTGCAGTCCGTCTGAGCTTGCACCACTTTGTGCATGGCAGATGCCTGCTGGGTCCAATGCATTTCAGCTCAGACTTACCATATAAACATAGTATGCCAGCACCTTCTCCTGGGTATTTGGAAAATTTCTTAAAAACTGTGAAAACATAGGAAAAAGGCAATGTTTTAGTACCAGCAACATTTTACCATGTAGTGTGAGAAATGGACATTATTTGGGAATTCTAGCAATGATATGTAAAACTTAGTCCTGGCAGTCCTGGGCCTGATTTCTATCATGTTCTGCAACAAACAGGCCTCATTCACACCACATACACCTTGGAGTGGTCCCCACCTCAGTGCTTGTCCCGTAGCCTTTTGCACCTACTGCCCTTCACATCACTGGCTTGCAGCCTGCCCCACGCTTAGCACTGAGCTGCCCTAAATGTGGCATGTAAGAAACACTCTGTGGTTTCCCCTTCCACGCACACCAATGTATGTTATCCAGAAGTTGTTGAAATCACGATTTCTGTTTTCCCATGTGCTGCTGCTTCTCAGCACACAACTTTGGAGGCTCCTTGCAGGACTTGTTTCATCCTGGAAATAAGACATCTGAGCCCGTACTCAGGGGAGGGACGGTACCACTTGGGAGCAGTTATTCAAAACAGGCAGGGCCTCGAGGTCATGCTTGCTGGTGCCTTGCCCAGCACCTCACCCTTTTCTCACCTGACTTGTGGTTGCAACTCAGACCAGTCTTTCATCAAACAGAGGAGCTTTTGGTCAAGAGAGATTATGACCGACCTGTGGCAGTACTAATCCCACATGACTGTTGGGTGCGTAGCGCATGTGGTGTCCAGAATTTCAAGACACAGATGGCCACAACTGAAGGGTAGGAGCTGATCCCGCTCCCCGAGCCAGTCTGGTACACTCCAGGAGACCCTTGTCTTGTCCATAATGGGCAACAGTTTGGGAAGGGCAAACGAGACTGAGCATGCTGGTTATGAAGGTCTGCAGTGTCACCCCGTTGACCACGCAGGTCTGTTGGTTTGCACTGGGGCCAGTGTGCTCAGGCACATACGGTGGGAAATGTCTCTGCAGCAGAGCAGCTGGGAGCTGTGCCCTCAGGGTGGTCCCCACTGTGGTGCTTCCCCATCCATCCTCAGTGCTGCTCACTCAGCTGTCTGCCCTGGGAGAGCTCAAGGAAATGCTCTGAGAAAGGCAAGAGCCACCCTGACTTGTAAACTCCAGTCCTGAAAAAGACCCTAAAATGTTTTTTAGCTGGAAAACGTAACTTTCTCTGCTGCCCCTGAACCCTGCTTTTTCCCTCTCTACCCCAGAGGAGGTACCTTTGATACCTTTCCATTCTAGACTTGGTTGCTCCTTGAGAGAGCTCAGGCCTTGGCTCCAGTGGGGTAGAGTGGGAAGAAAGATGGAGCCCCGCTGGGGGGAAGGTGGCTGCCGCTCGCAGCCCTCTGACCTTGCAGACTCTGCAAGAGCTGCAAACTCGGGTGTGGCGCAGCGCCGCACTGCCTTCTCGCGCCTTGCTGCTCACCTCCATCCCTCCCTTGGCTGCCCTCTAGGTGAAATATGCTTTTCTTACCTGAAGAAAAAAGACGGACTGCTGCTGCAGTGGCACGTGAACTCAGTTTGACTTTTGTTTTTGTTGTCGCAGTCAAATCACTTGATTAAAATCTTTGTTCACTGGTTGGCATCAATAGGTTTACCTGCCAATCCACAAAAAAGAAGAATTTGGGGACATTCTAGAGAAAAATGCTTCACGTGCATCAGTTGCATGTGAAATATACAAATATACAAACATTTACTTTGGAGGTTGCTGGTACTTTAATCCTGAGTATTTAATGTACTCCAAATGGACATGGAATTTATAAAAAACTTTCTGAAACTGAAGAGGAATACAGTTGGGAGACCTGGATTGGGCAGAACTGTAGACATTCAGTTTATTATTACTAGGTTTATCTTTCTCCTATCAGGTTAAACTTTCCAAGAATATCTATAGCAGTGGAGTCAGTAAGAGTTCATTAGTGTTAATGAAATTGGGCCCCTGGGGAGATAACTAATTTTTAAAGAAATATTTTTCTTTTATTCAAGGGTAGATTTTTATGCCATGTTCTGTTCCCTTGTCACTATTCAGGCTGTGATAACTGAACATAAAAATCTCTCACATATCGCTTGCTGGCATTTCTGAAGTATGGAATACTTCCTAGATACATGCAGAGCTGACTGTCTTAGCCTGTCACAGTTGGAAACGGGTAGGATACAACTGATATTGCTAGTTAAGTAGCTTATAGGATATCAGGAAAGGACTCTAAAACCTCATCAATTAGGGACACAGAAGTCCAGGATTCTTTTAAAATGACACTAAAACCAAATTTGAAGAATGGTTGACCTGTAGTTTTCGAGATTTGCTGCACAGCTTTCCTCTCCCTGAGAGGGTAACAAGGGTGTCATATGATGGACCACTGAGGAGTTGATTAATCCCTTTCTTATTTCCGATGATAAAGCAAAAATTTAACCAAGCAGAGGATAAAGTTACATGGACCATTGCAGCAGACTCAGTATAGCTCCACCATTTTAATGCACAAGAACCATGAACCCTTGCTTTTGGGCAAGGGTTCCCTGGAACGAGTGCAAAAACCAACCAGATCTTCAGCTGAAGGAACTTGGTGGTCACAGTGACTAGATGAAGTTCAGTTTTAGGAAATGTGAGTTTTTGTAATAAAGGCCAATTTCAAATGACGCAAATTACAGAAACATTCAGAATACAGAGGCAGAGAGATAATGAATGACCGATGCAACAAATCACATTCACCTAGAACAGTTTCTGTTGAATTCATGGAAAGTTAACCGGCTATGTGCTTACTTTCCTACCTGCTAGGTGGGAGTTAGAAAAGACAGAACATTAGCTCATCTTTAGGGGAAACAAAAAAGGCCTTTCCTACGTTTTCCTTATGGGACATAATTTGAGTTTCTGAAAGAACAGGAGTGTTTACTGACTCTGGGACAGATATGCTGAAGGAGAAGAATCAAATTAATTTATATGTAATTCACGTCAATGACTCCACCTCAGAAACTACTCCAGATGGTATCCTAATGAACCCCATCCTTTTCTGAGCTGGAAAAGCCTACTCTTCACACGTCAATATTTCTTCCTTATACCTTAACACTGGCTAAAGCAAACAAGACACACCTGTCCATGGTGTCTCTGATCACATGGAGAGAAAAACAAGTCCTTAATAGATTTTATTGATGCAAAGCTTCAGTTGAAGGTAGAAAAACACTGCATTAAAACAAGTGTGATCCAAACCTTACGGCTGACTTAAGTAAGACTGGTAACAACTTCAGGGAAACTTTAACTCTGAGTAAAATCTAATGTACTTTATTGTACATATTGAATTAAAACAAGCAGACCTTGACCAAAAATAGAGTGACAGAGTCTTAATAATCTGTTGGTTTTTTTTTTTTTTTAAAGAGAGCAGGACACTACAGCCATGTCTTTGTACACATATTTTATTTATCATGACCTCAAGTTATCCATTAAATAACATGGAACAGTGAGGTGCAGTCAGAGATTGTGCAACTATTAGACCCAGTAATACAAAACTAAATGTTTATGATCAACTCCTGTTTTCATAGGTGAATTACTGGCAGTATGGGACACCGTTCCTAGGTACACAGTGCAGATATAGTGAGTGATAGACAGAATGACCATGACCTGAGTTTGAACTGAAGGAGTCAGACATTTCTAATTAACCAAGAATCAAATTATAACCCCACCTCATCCAGACAGTGTTTGCAATGTCACCGTCCACCATCAGGGCAAGAAAGTTGAAAAAGAGAAATAACTTGCATAGGTCAATAAAGACAGCAGCAATTATTAAAAGGCTTACTACAGCTAATACAGGAATGCTTCTCATTGCCCTTGTGATGGACTGTGAGATGTCATGGAGCCCAAGAGAGAAATAATTCCAGCATACCTTCTAAAAATTAGCCTCTTGACACCGCAGACAAACAGCACCTCCTACTTAAGCCATGGATGAGCATAACAACATTACCCAGTGTTGTCTACCTGTGGATCAGACACAGCTAGAAATGATCAGTCTTGGTGAAACAGAAACTTAGCATATTGACAGCAATATGTTAATTTCTTTTTCAGTTTAGAAATGAATTAAGAATTAGCAGAAGCACTTGTATCCTCCATCTGTGAAAGTATTAAAATATTTCTTGTAGCTATTCATTACTATAATGTTGTAAGTGAAATACTCCATTGTCTGTTTGGATAGAATCATAGAACCGTTTAGGTTGGGAAAGACCTTTAAGATCATCCAGTCCAACCATTAGCCTAACACTACCAAGTCCACCACTAAACCAATTAAGGGTAGAGTAATAATTAATTTCATGTTTCCTGGCTTGGTGGCTGGATTATTTCTTAATTAAAGTAAAACTAGGAATCACTAAGGTTGGAAAGGACCTCTAAAATCATCAGTCCAACTGCCAACCCAACACCACCATGCCTACTAAACCAGAAGGGTCTGGAGCACAGGCCTTATGAGGAGCGGCTGAGGAAACTGGGGTTGTTTAGCCTGGAGAAGAGGAGGCTGAGGGGAGACCTTATCGCTCTCTACAACTCCCTGAAAGGAGGTTGTAGTGAGGTGGGTGTTGGTCTCTTCTCCCAAGTAGTTAGCGATAGGACGAGAGGAAATGGGCTCAAGCTGTGCCAGGGGAGGTTTAGGTTGGAAATTAGGAGAAATTTCTTCACGGAAAGGGTAGTCAAGCATTGGAACAGGCTGCCCAGAGAGGTGGTGGAGTCACCATCCCTGGAAGTGTTTAAAAAACAGGTAGACATGGCACTTGGGGACATGGTTTAGTCTAGTCTACCCTTGATTGGTTTAGTGTGGACTTGGTAATGTTAGGTTAATGGTTGGACTGGATGATCTTAAAGGTCTTTTCCAACCTAAATGATTCTATGATTCTATGATTCTATGAGTACAGGGGGACAATCACCTCCCTGCTCCTGCTGACCACACTATTTCTGATACAAGCCAGGATGCTGTTGGCCTTCTTGGCCACCTGGGTACACCGCTGGCATATTCTCATGGCACCACTGGATTTCCGTTACAAATATGTACAATATAAAAAGTGTATTGTAAGTACATGATTTTAACTGCCTATCTATCTTCATTTGCTGCTTCTAATGTTAAAGTTTATTTTGATGAACTCATAGTCTGGTAGCTGTGATGGTGTCAGGATACAAAAGCAGCAAATAATGTAGGAAGCAGTAATATTTTTCAATGTCAGAAAAAACAGTCGATCTTTAGGAAAACCCTTTGCAGAAAAAAAGGAGATTATGTATTTGCATACAGTTGGTTGCCCAGCTCACATACTGCAAAACATAACAACATAAAACATAAAAAAACCCCAGTAGAGTACCTTAGAGATAGTCCTCACGATCAAGTGATGAGTTTTGTAACAAAAATGTTTGAACATTTACTTCTAAATGAGTGTTAGGAGTATGAGACATACTTGAATTTATCAAAGTCAAATACATGGAAACATTAAGGTCAGTTTTTATAGGATAGTTATTTTTCTATTCTGCAACCCACCTTGCTGTGTTTTCCAGCCATTTGAGATTTCTTTTTGTACACTGACAAGGACTATTCAGTTATAGTTTTGGGGTTCTTTAAGGAAAAGACATTATTTTTTTCAGGCAAAACTTACTCAGTAATTCATATCAAATTTATAAATGGTTTTGGAAAAATCTAAACCTCATTCTGCAACATTTATGAAACCCTTAGGCAAAATATAACAATGATAAGCAGTTTTAATGCCTTAGCATCAACTCCATTAAGTTGAGCAAAGAGAGTACAGTGAACTTTAGGCCTATGCCATTGCTAACTTATTTACAGACTCTTTAGGATACACTCCCCCATACTTGTTAGAGACCTTTCTAAATTTTCCATATAGCATTTATTACTGTGCTGGCTACGTGCTGCTAATACCTAAATCTCTCTCCTCTCTACTTCCTGGTAGCTAGACTGAAAGACAGAAGGCTTTGGCAGGTGTGGGTAAAAATACATATGTCATGCCTTTCATAATAGATGTCATTTAGCTATACCTCGAGAGTATCAGATGTCTCTATGTATAAGGACCAGAGCTATATAAAAAGAAAGCTTAAGTTTGATCAATCATCATTACCTAGCAACAGGCTTAAACGTTCATTTTGTTGAAGATTTTCTAAGCCTATCTTTAATGTTATACTAGGCATTTTAGATTGTTTATTCATGTTAACATTAGCCTCTGTTTGCAGGGATTTTTCCAAGTTCAGTGTTAGACTAAACAAAAAGCAGGCACAAAACCTCTCACATTTGAACGTCGTGCAAAACTTAATGTAACCACTCTTGTGTTTTGCCAAGGGAGTTTTACAATGCCAGCTGTTTTCTGCTGAGTCTTTTCTTACAGATCATTGCTCTTCTATCACAAAGGATGCAACCTGTACCCCTCCTTCATTTGCCAAGGCTCATTGTTAGATAATATCTTGATGTCTTAGGAACATTTGCAATGGCAACACTTCCATGAAGCTAGGAGTAATTTTTATCCTGTAATGTGGATGAGGAGATGAAGTGCAAAGAAACTGATGTTAACAGTAGACGCTAATTTAGGCAGCTAACTTGAGATGCCAGGATAATTCATATTACAAAAATACTGTATATAGTCAAAACATGATGGTCACTGGCTTCAGCTGCAAGTGCTGACTACCTGTAAAAATCAAGTCCTGGCATGCACCCAGAAAATGAGGAGCACATGTTCAGTGAAAGCTTCAAAACCTGTGGTATGAAATGACCCACGTAACATTGTGTGGTTACAGATCTATATACAGCATGTTAGAAAGCAGGGAAAGGAGAAAAGGGACCTGCACAAGGGGGTCCATTTACAGCATTAGTCCATGTGGGCAGCTGGGGCAACAAGGCTTGCAAGGCACAGAAGGAAGAAGCAACGACAATTGCAGGTAAGAACAAAATGGACTACAGAGAGGGGGAAAAGGGAAGGGGGAGAAGAAAAGAGAGATATTTACTTTCTCTTCACCAAGCCTCACCTGCTAAAACAAAAAGTTATGCAGGCTGGTAGAGTCACATTTAAACAGCTAAACCTCCTGTTGCTGCCATCTGTTGCCTTCCAGTCACACAGGTATTGTGCAGGAGATGGCTTGCAAGCAGGAACTTGATGACAAATAAAAAATCAAATTCAGACTGACTCCAGCGCACCCTTACCTCCCCTTCGGTGATCCAAAAAGCATATTCGAATGACATACAGCAGCTACTGAGAATATAAACGAAGCTCTTCTGCTGAAAAGTCAGGCTGCCCAGGCATGTCTTCGTGAGACTGGGCAGGGGATGGTGGGCATGAAAGGGCACAGCCTCTGACACTGGTAGTTTCTGCGCTAGCTGAGTTGCTGTTCCTGCAGTGCCACGACACCAGCAGTGCTCATGCACAGCGCTCCCTCTTTCTGCAGCAACAAACAACTGTGGAAGCAAAGGATGGCACTGGCAGGTCCCCCTCCTTAAAAATGACCCGCAGTGCAGCAGCGCTGGCATCTGCAGCCTGTTGGGCTTGCAAATAGACAATTAGAAACAATTAAACTTTTTCAATATTTCTAGGAAAACAGCACGTGCCTACTGTACTCAAATCCAGCATTTGTGAAAAGCAACAGAGAGTAGTCCATGGGAATGGAGGCTCCAGGAGATTGCTTATTGACATATAAGCCTTTATTGGCAATTCTAGGTTTCAGGGGCTTCCAGTAGAGTAGCCACTTCCAGAGCAGAATGTGACATTTCAAGACCTTCATTTCACCAAGAGCTGTCCCTCTTGTTCAGCCTCACGTGCCCTGTGCCACCTTGCCAGGGTCGTACTTCCCTATCTCCCAAGCCCACCCCAATCCCAAATCCCCAGGGAGAAGTTGCAACCTGAGCCCCACAGGTCCCGCTCAGGGCTCAGAGAAACCTCAGGGGAGCAGGAGCTGGAAGGCACAGCTCTCCACCAGCGCAGGCCACCAGCTGAGGCACGCAGACTGACTCAAAGTGGGCCAGTTCATCTCCCTCATGGTACTACTTCTTTCTGGATGGACTCTCTTCCTTGGGCTCCACAGCAATACCAAAACTCTTACTGTTTGAAGATGCGGGTGCCAGTCAATGGGCTGTGCTTTAAAAAGAAACAAGCTGCAGTTTGGCCACTGCTGATTTATAATGTGGCCATATTTAGGTATAGTTCCTCTGGTATGGTAAAAGAGATATAAACAGGCAATCAACACCTCTTAAGTCCCTGCTACAACGCATATAAATACCAGAGCATCATAAATAAAAGACAGTCAGAATTTTTTCGTTAGGAGAAAACAATATCTTTTTAATTGGTCTTGTTCTCAGATACTGTTGAAATATTGTGGTTGGATTTTTTTTGAAAATGTCCAGTCTGGGATAGACAAATTAAATTTTCAAAGATAACTGAAATTGCTAAAGTTTGGCAGCATTACACAAAATTGAAAGGAGGGTGAGAAACATTGGGCTGTCTCAAAAACAGTTCAGTGCTGTTAGCTCCATCTGTACTTTGACCATAATAAATATTTATCTTTATTTTGTATGCTTCTTTCCATGAGCCTGGCTTTAACTTAATTCACATGCAGTCATCTTTGCATATGCTAGTGGCTTGTGTCAGAACAGATTTATTATCTGCTTATCTTTTCTGAATGTTTAATATTTACGTCATCCTGTTGATGAGATTTTTCCAGCAGGCTGTAAACCAGAATCAGACCAAGTGTGCAGTCGCTCAGCAGTGGGATTCATATGGGATGAGTCACTATCGCGCTGTATCTGCAGGCTGCACCAGTTCGTGATGAGGAAATAACTCCTGAGCAGGTACCGTCTCCGTGTCACGCAGTCTGAAATACGGTGAGCTGCTAATATGCTAGTCTGGGATATTATTTTGTTTCAGAGATGAATCTTCTATGGTTAGCACTGAAGATAATAGTTGTTATTCTGCACAGATTACTGCGTTCTTTCTGTAATGAACAGCAATAGCACCAACAGCGATGAGGTTTTGGTGGTGGCCGAATGAATGATTTAAAAAGCCATTCATTCCCAATAGCTGAAAGAGAAGCATAGCTAGGGGACAAAACTCTTTTCAGGCATAGCTGTGAATTCAGAGTAAGGCTCTTTACTTTCTGTGAAGTTATTGAAGGGCCATGAGGATGCAGAATGATGAAGCTGGGATCGTACCTGCTTACTGCTCACTGCCTCCCTCCTCCGTGTTCGCCATTGTATCGGAGGTGGTGTTAAGAGGCCACCGAATATAAAGAAGAATAGATTTAGACTGGATATAAGGAAAAAACTTTTTACAGTGAGGGTGGTGAAGCACTGGAACAGCTTGCCCAGAGAGGTGGTAGAGGCCCCATCCCTGGCAACATTGAAGGTCAGGTTGGACGGGGCTCTGAGCACCCTGATCCGGTTAAAGCTGTCCCTGCTCACTGCAGGGGGGTTGGGCTAGGTGACCTCTAAAGGTCCCTTCCAACCCAAAGCATTCTGTGATTCTGTGATTCTGTGATTTTGTGATTCTGTGAATATCTAGAAACCAGCCACAGTCCTAAATTCACTCCCGTGGGATTGGTGGGTGCATGGGAGCAGTGGAGAGGCACAGGGGACGTGCCTGGATGCGTGGGCACCTCTGCACCCACACTACAGCTCGGGGGATTCGCTCACCCTGCCGGGAGAGAGGCAAGGGGCTGCTCCTGCCCTCCGGGGAGCCCTGGCACTGCTGTCTCTGGGAACAGTTCTGCTACCGAGTGGAGGCAGTAGACCGCGTTATGGCATTACTTAGCAGGGCTATCAAATATGTAGACCACCCCCCACACCCTGTGCAGAGATAGTTTCTTGGCTTTGGATGGATGTGTTTTGCTTTGCTGTAAAAACATCATTTTCTTGGAATCTCTCAGTCCTCTGTGCATTTCAGAGATTTGCATTTATCTTGTGGTTTGGGTTTACAGTCCTGATCCTAAGCACTACACTTTAAGAAAGAGCACAAACATCGCATTACTCTGTATAAACAGCTCTTTTTACTTGACAAGGAAAAATTATGGTTTCCATTGAAAAGTAAGAATATAAACCATGGGAAAAGAGCTAAAGGTCAAATATCTCATCTATTCTTCTTTAAATTCCTCTGGTATAAATCTGGGCTAATTTCAGATTTTCTTCAATGGAATTGCACCAGATTTGCAGCAATAGCATTCAGATTAGTAGTTGACACATCTTCTTGTTTAACCCATGTAATGAAACATTTATTTTAAACTAATAGCTCACTGGGAATTTGTGCATTTTTCCCCAGATTTCAAACATATGAATGGAAACTTAAGATTTTTTTTTTGTAATGCTGTGCTTTTTTTCCTGAGGACTGCATAAATGGTGAGTGGAGTTACATACTTTCAAAATTCCTCTCCAACCATGGGGCCACCTTAGAGCCTCCAGTAGTTTTAAATCCATGGTTCCCCTTGCAGAAAGCCACTTTTTAAAATGAACCATATGAAAATGAGAAACTTTCCTCTGTCTAATGGATACCATAAAATGATATTTTCTGCCAAATGACAAAACTGTACCCATAGAAATGCAAGCTAAAAGAATCACAGTAGAAATCAATGCTTTCCTGCTTTTTTTTTTTTTTTTTGTGGTAACATTTCTCATTCCCGAGCCCCATTCTGTTCCTTCCCATTTCCAGTGTCCCTTTCACAGCCTTGCCTAAGAAGGACACAATCATTTTTTAACACATTGTTCAAATGGGTTTGGTGTCTGGCAAAAGTGCTGTTTCCATTCCCTTCTGTGCTGTTTTTCATTTTAATTATTTTATGTTTTAAAAACAAACAAACAAGAAGTGTAGATGACCCAAGGTATGCTAGACAGTGTGACAGCATCTTTTTTTCTTGGTTTTCCAAAAACCTGAAAACTAGTTATTGCAGAAATATAAATTTTGCAGAAAAGAAAGCCACAGCAACAATTTTGTAGACAAGTTTTTACTTTGAATTTTGATGTATAACTGCTTTACTATATTACAGACTCAAAAGACTGTTTATACTGTTTACTGATTATTTATAAGTGCTCTGAGGTCTTCCAAAAATAGAGCTTGACATACTCTCTTTGATATTATAAATAGCAAGTTCAAGAATTTTCTCATGATCTACATTAGCATTAAGCTGCAAGAAAATGCCTTATTTGAAGCATCTGCACCAACAGCATGAAAGCTTATTACCAAAGTGTTCCTTGTTGCTCTAAATCAGGTGTCAATTTGGCCTGCTTAGTTATTTAATCATCTTGATATCTTATAAACTGCCACTTTACATTCATTTCATACCATACCATCAAATACCACCCTTTCCTTGCTCACAGCTTCTTCTAGGTCTGTTCACACATTTCCAGTGTGTATGGGTCCTGCAGTACAAGCTGGTGCATTCAGAGATAACGAAGGCTAAGTGCTGTGCCTGTGGGTTGGTGTTTGGTAGAAGAATGAAGGGCATCTCCAAAAATAGTCTATACAGAGACATCCTGTGTCCTCCAGCTGCTCTGGCTGCCGGTGGCCTCCTGCTGCCGTGGGGTGCCCAAGGCACCTGCCGGACCCCACACCAGTCCTGCAGGTAGTCGTACTCATCAACCAGTCCCTGCCCACTCTCTCCTCTATGCTTTGCAGAGTACGTGGTAGGTGTTTTGCAACCCTTGGCGCCGAGAGGATTTCGGTAGGAGCAGGAAGTCTGGCCAGCCCCACAGATGAGTCTTTTCTTCTTTAAAGGTGAAGCCAAGGTGAGAGCCCAGCCGTGCTGATACTGGGGACAAAATTCACCTTTACTGTCCCTTTCTCTGCATTTTTTCTTTTAAAAATACATTTAATTATTTTTAAGTTTATAGGCATTGCCGGTAGTCAGCTAGAGAGCAAACATGGCCTGCCCCCAGGGACCTGTGCTCAAACTGGCTGCTCTCAGATTTGTTATTTGAACTTCCCCCCCACCAGCATATTCCAGTGATAAGTGCACAGTGCAGACAGACAAGATACAATTGTCATACAGACATCTGATAAATATAATAACCCTACAACATATCGGTTTGCATCATTGGGTTTTGACTCTTCCTCTTCATTTTATTTCATCTCCCTGAGGACTCCTAACCCTTCCAAAGTCCTCAGCACGCTTAAAAAGCAGCAGGTTGCCTCCTGGAGAAATGTCACATGTGAGAGGAAGAATGCCAAGTTGTTCTTGCATTTTATTGCAAGTCAGAAACTGGAGGGAGATGCTCCCTGACCGGACTCAAAATCTGGTGGTGGAGGGAGGCAGAGCAAAAACCCAGACTGCACAGCTGGCTGCTGCCTGCCCGCCTGCAGTGGAGCAGAGCTGTTCAGGGCAGGGGAAGGCTCCCCAGCCTGTCTGCCATGATTCTGGTAGCACCGGCACCCCAGAGGGTCCCCCAGGAGTTTGGCTGGTTGCTGCCATGCAGCTGTTTCTGAAACAAACACTTCAAGCAGAGCTGCCTTTCCAGATCATTGCCTTGAGATCTGGCCACTGAAGGAGAGGCACGGCAGGAGAGCAGCGTGTGTGCATGCATGGGTGTCCTTTGTATCGCTCTCTACAGCTACCTGAAGGGAGGTTGTAGTGAGGTGGGTGTTGGGCTCTTCTCCCATGTAGTTAGCGATAGGACGAGAGGAAATAGGCTTAAGCTGCACCAGGGGAGGTTTAGGTTGGAAATTAGGAAAAATTTCTTTACGGAAAGGGTGGTCAAGCATTGGAACAGGCTGCCCAGAGAGGTGGTGGAGTCACCATCCCTGGAAGTGTTCAAAAAACAGGTAGATGTGGCACTTGGGGACATGGTTTAGTCTAGTCTACCCTTGATTGGCTTAGAGTAGACTTGGTAGTGTAGGTTAATGGTTGGACTGGATGATCTTGAAGGTCTTTTCCAACCTAAACGATTCTATGATTCTATGACTAAGTCCCCATAACGAGCTGGCCGCCAGACTTCTTCATGAGTTTTGTACAGAGTAAGGCAACATGGATTCGTTCCCCTAAATTTTACCTTCCTATAAAATGCCTCTGTGAAGGCGGTAATTACCAAGGCCTAAACCTTCACTCCTCAAAGAGCAGTGCCTGGCTCCAGGGAAGGCCCACAGCTGTGAATCTCAAAAGGGTGAAGGCCTCTCTCACAGACCAGTATTTGGGTGCCTAAGGTCTCTTTGACTTTTCCCCAGCTCTGAGCAATTGGACCTGACTCCTCTCCTCGAATATCCTCTTGACTCTCTCAAGTGGTTTCTCACTCAGCCTGATGGTGGTTTCTGCACTTTTTTAGTTGGCAAACTCTCTTTCTACAGGAAGGAGAACCTTGCATTGTCCCTGTATGTGTGCAGCCTCAAGAAAAATAAAAGAACTGAGTTGCTTGCATTCATTTTGATTTTTGTGTACATAATACAATGAAACAGCTAACCCAGGTCATGCAGCATATTTTGCAAGAAGTAGTATCTTGATCTACCTTGTTGCGTATGTCCCTGAGGCACCCACCATAACTGGGCTTTAGCTGATGGTCACCATATTACCAGTCTTTTATGTTCAGCAGTATCACTGTTTTAAAAGGCTGCATGGTCCTTTGTGGAGCAAAAAATTGATGCTCCTCATCTGTGACTCCAGTACAGCTAATAATAGGTGTTTACTTTGAACAGCTTTTTAGTAGCTGTATCTTGCAAATAACTGTTAACTGATTAGGCTGTTAGATTAAACCTGTTTGTTCAGTCGAGTAATCAGAACTAGGCTGGTAAATACACGTCATGTCACTGTACACAATATACCTTTTCAAGGAAACCTTACATGCTGCTGTAACCTACCTACACTTACGTATTTTGCTATATTTTAGAAGCTTACAGAAGGGAGACTACACGGCAGGTTTTGTTCTGCACCTAGATAATCTTGGGCTGCTCCCAATGTGACCACAATGTTTAATCAAACAAGTAAACATACTTCAAATGAGTTCAATTTACCTATAAATAAGGCCCGTTAAATAAATATGACCGTTGCAGCCATGATTTTGTTCTTAAGTGGGTGATAAAATAAACAGTTTCTGCTACTATTCACATTAACAGCGGCTCCTGAGACAAGGGGCCAGGAACGCTATTCATTGCACTCAACATCCTCCAGCAATGTGCTGGGGGCTTCTGGAGGCTGCTCTGGCCTGTCCTCTCAAAATTACCCGGAACTGTTATGACGGTGAAGAGGCTTAGATGTCTTTTGAGATGGTTGTTAAAAGGAAGGGGTGCCATTCAATAATCAGAAAACAAATGAGCGTCAAGAGCAGACTTCTACCCAGTGTGAGGGGAGAAAGGTAGGAGGACAGGTTTTTAAAAGGATGCTTCTACATATTTCCATTTTATTGAATTTTAAACTTTGTAAGTAATTATGGAATCTGCTTTCTTGTTGAAAAGTTCTTCAGTGTTTAGCTCATTTGGACAGCTTGCCACATGAGTTTTGACTTATTTTGTTTCCATTTCACACAAAGCCACACACTTGATCTCAGTTTGCTCAATATTTTGGTTGGAGTTTCTTCCTTCTGTTTAATGAAAAACCAAAATCTCCAGGGGAGAACATATTTCTTTAGGCTAAACAGTTTTTCTGTTGAAGAACAATAGGGAAGTAATTCATCTTTTAAATAGAAAAGAAAACTAGAGATAACACCTTAATTGTTTTTGATTGGCTTCATAGCCTGTTTTACCATATTTGTTTAATTTATTTACACATAAACCAAATGCAAATTGAAATCTATGTGACACATTTATAACCTGAATGAGCTTAAAACTTTTATAATTATGTCCAGAATACACACTTAAATCGGTGTTTAATTCTTTCTGCTATGAAAATTGAAGATTTGAGTTAATAAAGATCCATCTGGCTGTGCTTCCTCTATCTGGGTGCGAAAACACCAAAAGAAGGAATGACAGGCAGGGAAAGAAATATGAAGAGACTGAACAAAAGTGAAATACATGAAGTGATAGTTAAAGTGAGGTGGAAAAGAGTACAGATGGTGTTAAACGTTAGTAGGTAGAAAAAAGGGGAAGCAAGAGGCACACCAAACAGTAAATAAATATAGTCAGGTTGTGTCCTGTACTCCTGAGAGTGCCTCTGGGTGCACCTTCTCCCTGGTACTCGGGTGCCACTGCTGGCACTACTTGAAAATCCCTCTGTAAACACAAGCTGTTAGTTATAACCCTGTAGCTGTCAGGGTTTTGCAAGCTATAGTTTATAATCTATATTCAGTTTGCATTTAGCTTCTAATGACATGGTGTGCTTGTAATAACATTTGTTTCAATATGGGGAAAAAAATAATTACTCTGTTGTGTTCTATTCAGAATAACCAGAGGCAGCAAAGTCCGGAAGCAAATGTGTTAAATTAGTGCTGGCTGAATTGCCATGTCAGTATTTTTCTGACTTAAACAACCATGTTATACCATAATGATAATGCTACTGAATAGCATATGCTAAAGTTCTTTGTTTTTCACAATAATACTATTTTTCTGTTAATTAAAGGAAAACCAGACCTTTCAGCAATGCATATTGCTTCCTAAGTGCTTAAGTACTTTCATGAAACACTTTTGTAAAGTCACTTGCAAAAGGGACATATTACTGCATACATGAGAGGACAGCCAATATTTATGCCCTCAGTTGCAGACTAAACCAACTGCTCAGAAAATGTTTCTCTCCTTGTCTGTGCCTTGGCTGAAGCCAGTATTAACATAACAAATATACAAAACAATGCTAAACTACTAGCACTGAAATAAACTAGAGCCCAACAGAAAAGATATTTGCTTATACAGCAACTAACGCGTCAGATTAATCAGGCTCTTCCATTATATTTCAGCAGCAAAAGGTCAGAAAAGTTTATTTCTCCTGTTAGATCTTTTCCTTACATCTCTGTTTACAGCTAAAGCCGACAAGAATTTTGCAGTAAGACTTGATCTGGTCAGGCAGTACCATCTGGCTAAAACCTGAGGGCTCGTGGAAACTCTGGTTTTGCCAGGCTGCACAGCGGGCTCAGTTATCGCTATCAGGACAGGGCTGGAGGAGGGGCTGAGCACGGGCTTCTCAGCTTTAGCTTTCTGTTTTAGCCTTGTAGATCTTAGACTTATGTATCAAAAAATAAGCTGAGGGAGCTTCAGAATCTAAAATTGCGGGTTTTCAAGAGCGAAGTGAGAGATAAGGATGCCATCCAATTTTGATGAAGATGACTAGGACTGTTTAAACAGAAGATAACAAAACGGACTTCTCATTTACCCACTATACAAGACATTGCCCAGTGCAGGCCTCTGGGAGCCACTGCTATTCTGGTGTGAGGACACCCCTTTATACAGTTTATGTCATCAAATGAGCTTCCCATTTCAAGGGAAGTCTAATGATAAAAGTGTAATTCTGTTAAAAGTATAATTACAAAATAGTTTCATCCTTCATAGATAATGAAATGTGAATTACTTCCAAATAAATGAAGGTGTTTACAATTGCCCTTTTTTTTTCCTCCCTGCAGCTCTCCCCATATAGAAAAGAAACAACCAGTTGTAAATGTATCTCAGCATTAGAAACAACAGTACCTGTGCTGCATACCTACGTGGATTTGAGACCTCAGTAAGGATGCAACTGTGCTGTGAATCCGTAAATGGCTCTTGCATAAGGAGCAGCTGGTCAAACAGTATCCGTGTTTCCATGTATGTCTTCATGATTTGCATTATTCTGGCCACGGTGGTTGGAAATTTGACAGTTATCATCTCAATATTGCATTTTAAGCAGCTCCATACACCTGCCAACTTCCTGATACTTTCCATGGCTACAGTAGACTTTTTGCTGGGATTCCTCATCATGCCTTGCAGCATGGTGCGCTCTGTTGAGCAATGCTGGTATTTCGGGGAGCTCTTCTGCAAGATCCACACCAGCACAGACATTATGCTGAGCACGGCTTCCATCTTCCATCTTTCCTTCATATCCATCGACCGTTACTATGCTGTGTGTGACCCTCTAAGATACAAATCAAAGATAAATACTTTTGTTATCCTGGTCATGATATTTGTAAGTTGGATAGTCCCTGCTGCTTTTGCTTTTGGGATGATCTTTCTAGACCTAAACTTGCGAGGGGCAGAAAAGGTTTATAATCACATACACTGTGCAGGAGGATGCTTTGTCATTTTTAGTGAAACTTCGGGTGTTGTGGCATCCATAGTGTCTTTTTACATCCCTGGATTTATTATGCTGTGCATCTATAGGAAAATATACTCTATAGCTAAAAGGCAGGCAAGATCCATTGATGCAATTAGCCAAAAAAAGATGCAATTTGAAATGAAGCACCACATTTCATTCTGCAGAGAAAGTAAAGCTGCAAAGACATTAGGCATAATAATAGGAGTGTTCCTCATTTGCTGGAGTCCATTCTTCTTCTTTACAGCAACCAATCCATTTACGAATTATGTGATACCTCCTATTCTCATTGATGCTTTGGTTTGGTTTGGTTATTTAAATTCTACATTTAACCCAATTATTTATGCATTTTTTTACATGTGGTTTCGCAGGGCATTAAAGATGATTCTGTTTGGGAAAGTTTTTCAACAGCACTCTTCCAGGACTCATTTGTTTTTAGAGTAACATGTTTTAAATGGTTGGGTTCATGGCTTTGAATTTTTGTCTGGAGGCTGAGCTCACAGATGTAAGAGCTGAAAATGAAGGAAACACCTATTTACCAAATCTGGTTCAAGCAGATAAGCAACTATTGCGCTTTACGTCTTCTTTCATTCCAGATTGGGATTTGTATGTGTTTTTTTGGTTATAGTTATTTGTATGCAATGCACAGGAGAGCAAGATTTAAGTTTAAAAAAAATGACAGCAGTTTATATCCCTGCTCTTAATCATTAAGAAATTATTCTGATATAACAGATTAATTACTTGAACAAGGTGTGTTTATATTACAATATTTGTGTTTATTTATTGCCCTCTAGAAAGAGCAGAAAAGCCTTTCCTTATGAATTTCTAGACATCTGAGTAATAACCCAAAGCTTTTAAGTTTTGTCCCTCCCCTTCAGTATGTGTGCAGAGGTCAAAACAGTCCCATATACGGCCATAACAGGACACTCCATGGAGGGAAGATGGGACAGAGAAATGTTGTGCTGCTCCCTGTTTCCATTTCAACTAGTGCTTGTCACTTATGACTTTGTCATTTAAAGGTTTTGCTGCTTGATGAGATCAAAAGCATGTTTAATGAGATCAAAGATAAGGAAAAATACAATGTACGGAATGAAAAGCAATAGTGAAAAGCAACATTGAACCTGACAATGCCAGAAAATTATGCTTGTCTAATGTTTCAATGTGAAGTATTTACCAATTTGCATCTTACAGGACTTTTTTTTTTAGCTTGGACATATTGTTATTTTGTCTGATGGCAATGCTGTGACAGCTGGTGAGAAAATATATTAAGAATTGTTATAGAAATTCTATAGTTGGCCTGAATGGAGGGTGCATGGGGCAGGGTGAACGTGGAAGCACCAGGAGGAGTGGCAGAAGAAAGGCTACAGGAATGGCTTGGGGTGACAGCGCCTGGGTAAGCAGGTTGTCAAGGTTACAGCTGTGTGCAGCTTCTCAGGACACCCAGATTGGGACATGAAGGACAGGCAAGTAAGCCAAAAACTAGCACATGGTCACCAGCTGAAGAAGACCCACAGGCTGTCATTTTTTTAATCTATGACCTGCCTTTTCTAGAATTGACATATCACTAAACAGAAGGAAATGATACCTGTGGCCTCATTCTGTGACATCTGGTTGGATTATGGACTAGTCCTGGGAACGGACAGAAAAGGATTAGTACCTGAGAAGAGACTATGGAGGGAAACTGATGACTTTGTACTGAAGTAAGAGCTATGCTCAGCAGTGAATGACATCCTCCATTCATGTTGCTGGGATAAGTGCACATCGTGTGTGTATCTTGTCTTTCTTTTCTGTGCCCTGTAGAGCACTGAAGCACTCTACGCTGTAGAGCATAACAGTTGAATGATGCTACATTTCAGCAGAGCAAAATCAGGATCTGAGATTGTCTCTTTTACTGTTTCATTGCCATCTTGTAAGTTTGCACTCTCCAAATGACATAAAAAGGAACAATGAAATATACTCCATATGGGCACTAATCCTTGTTAGTGACAATATGACTACTTTAATAATTTATCTCACAGAAATAAAGAAGTTAAGATAAAAAAAAAATCTATCTTTCTGAGAAATGAATGGTCAATTCTCTTCTTCCTTCATCCCCAGTGAGGCTAGCCTGATGCAGTTCATTTTCACATGCTCAGTGTTACCTTCTGAAATGGACTGTGTGGCCACTTGGACATCTTGATCTCTCTTGAAATAGCAGTTTCAGAAGTGCTTCCAGGTGATACCTCCTTTCTTCTGGTGGTGTTAAAGGCTGAAGGAAAGTGATCTTTCCCTATAAGGACTGTTGCCCATCTGAGGCTTTTTAAGTATATTTAGTAAGTTCAGCACATATTAACATAGTCCCTTCAGGAAGTCAACGGAGATGTTTCTTTCTGCTCATCCGCCATCTATCTATCTCCCTGAAAATCTGGAAACACTACTGTTTTTCTCTACTGGAGTCCATAACTGGTGAGTCTCTCTTCATAACGTGTTCTGGCATCTTTCTGGCATTTTTGTCTGGTTGTAGGAGGTATTTGTGAATGAATATGATCCCAGCTTGCTTGCAGGATGGCCTCTAGTTCAAACAGAGCACATGCCTCTGCAACCTGTGCCTAGACCCTAGTGCAAAGCTAATCTACTTAAAAACATAAAATCCAGACCCACACTCCTGAAGGCTGATAGCCACCTAACCTAAAGTTAGACATCCAAAAGTTAGGCACTACATCTGCTCTAGTCATTGGTAGCTCTCTTTATACTCACTATAGAAAACCAGTCATTGTCACACAGTGTTTTATCTCACCAGCTTATCCATTTTTAGGTAAGATGAATTGTCCCTGCAGATGCTCTTTCTCTTACTTCCAAGAGGGATCTTCCAGTCACTAGAATAGATTTTTTGATGATTTTAGATATAATTTTTAGGTAGCTGAGATGAGGATTACTCAGCTTAGGTGAATCCCACACTGTGGAAAAGTTGGGATGATTCTGGGACTCCAAAAATGCTTGTGTTAAAGGCCAGTTTTCTGGAACTAGCAGTTAGATGTCTTCTCTAACTTGCTTAACTAGCAAGAGACCTGAAATGAGATCTCAGATCTAAGCAGTGATCCACAGAGCTATTACTGAAGGTTTGCCTGAATAGCTGCAGCTGGGAGAGGGTGGTGGGATGGTGGATTGTGGAGTCCCAGAGGAACACACGCAGTTCCCTGATGTCCTGCCCTGGAGCACATCAGGAGGGAAGCAGGTTAAAAATTGTCAGCAGCCAGTAGGTCATTCTGAGGAGATGACCTGCCAGGGACCGCAGATAGGGGAGACCTTGGGTTAGGGGAGCATGCCATCCCACGCATGTTGTGCAGAAGTTTGGAGGGTGTCGTGGTTTAACCCCCGTAGGCAGCTCAGCCCCAAACAGCCTCTCACTCACTTCCCTGCAGTGAGATGGGGGAGACAATCAGAAGGATAAAAGTGACAAAACTCTTGGGTTGAGATAGAGACTGGTTAATAGGTAAAGCAAAAGCTGTGTGTGCAAGCAAAGTAAAATAAGGAATTCATTCTCTACTTCCCCTCGGCAGGCAGGTCTTCTGCCACTTCCAGGAAAGCAGAGCTCCGTCATGCCTAGCGGTCACTTGGGAAGATGAACACCATAACTCAGAATGTCCCTCTTCCTTCATCTTCCCTCAAGGTTTTATTGCTGAGCACAACATCATATGGTGTAGGATATCCCTTTAGTCAGTTGGGGTCAGCTGTCCCAGCTGTGTTGCCTCCCAACTTCTTATGCACCCCCAGCCCACTCACCAGTGGGGTGGTGTGAGAAACAGAGAAGGCCTTGACTCTGTGTAAGCACCGCTCAGCAACAGCTAAAACAGGGGTATGTTATGAACACTGCTTTCATCACAAATCCAAAACACAGCCCTACTATCATGGTTTAGCCCCAATAAGCAACTAAGCACCACATAGCTGCTTGCTCACCCTTCCCCCCCAGTTGGATCGGGGAGAGAATCTGAAGAGCAAAAGTAAGAAAACTCATGGGCTGAGATAAGAACAGTTTAATAACTGTAATACAATAATTGAAATATAATAATAATAATTAAATAAAAATAAAAAATGTAATGAAAAGGAAAACAATGAGAGAGAGAGAAACAAAACCCAGGGAAAAAAAAACAAGTGATGCAACCGTTCAGCACCTGCTGACCAATGCCCAGCCAGTCCCCAAGCAGCGATCAGTGCTCCCTGGCTAACTCCCCCCAGTTTATATAATGAGCATGACATCATATGCCAGGAAAGATTATGGAGAGGTTCATCTTGAGTGAACTCAACAGGCAAGTGCAGGTCAACCAGGGGATCAGACCCAGCCAGCATGGGTTTATGAAAGGCAGGTCCTGCTTGACCAACCTGATCTCCTTTTATGACCTGGTGACCCACCTGGTAGACGATGGAAAGGCTGTGGATGTCATTTACTTGGACTTGAGCAAAGCTTTTGACACCGTCTCCCGCAATATTCTCCTTGGGAAGCTGGCAGCTCATGGCTTGGACGGGCGTAGCCTTCGCTGGGTAAAAAACTGGTTGGGTGGCCGAGCCCAGAGAGTAGTGGTGAATGGAGTTAAGTGCAGTTGGCGGACGGTCACGAGCGGTGTTCCCCAGGGCTCCGTTCTGGGGCCAGCCTTGTTTAATATCTTTATCGATGATCTGGATGAGGGGATTGAGTGCACCCTCAGTAAGTTTGCAGACGACACCAAACTGGGTGGGAGTGTCGATCTGCTCAAGGGTAGGATGGCCCTGCAGTGGGACCTGGACAGGCTGGACCTATGGGCCGAGGCCAGCTGTATGAGGTTTAACAAGGCCAAGTGCCGGGTCCTGCACTTGGGTCACAACAACCCCATGCAACGCTACAGGCTTGGGGAAGAGTGGTTGGAAAGCTGCCTGGCCAAAAAGGACCTGGGGGTGTTGGTAGACAGCCGGTTGAATATGAGCTGGCAGTGTGCCCAGGTGGCCAAAAGGGCCAACAGCATCCTGGCTTGTATCAGGAATAGTGTGGCCAGCAGGAGCAGGGAGGTGATTGTTCCCCTGTACTCGGCACTGGTGAGGCCGCACCTGGAATACTGTGTCCAGTTTTGGGCCCCTCAATACAAGAAAGACATTGAGGTGCTGGAGCGTGTCCAGAGAAGGGCAACAAGGCTGGTGAAGGGTCTGGAGCGCAGGCCTTATGAGGAGCAGCTGAGGGAACTGGGGTTGTTTAGCCTAGAGAAGAGGAGGCTGAGGGGAGACCTTATTGCTCTCTACAACTACCTGAAAGGAGGTTGTAGTGAGGTGGGTGTTGGTCTCTTCTCCCATGTAGTTAGTGATAGGACGAGAGGAAATGGGCTCAAGCTGCACCAGGGGAGGTTTAGGTTGGAAATTAGGAAAAATTTCTTCACGGAAAGGGTAGTGAAGCATTGGAACAGGCTGCCCAGAGAGGTGGTGGAGTCACCATCCCTGGAAGTGTTCAAAAAATGGGTAGATGTGGCACTTGGGGACATGGTTCAGTCTAGTCTACCCTTGATTGGTTTAGTGTGGACTTGGTAGTGTAAGTTCATGGTTGGACTGGATGATCTTGAAGGTCTTTTCCAACCTAAATGATTCTATGATTCTATATGGTATGGAATCCCCCTTTGGCCAGTTTGGGTCAGCTGTCCTGGCTGTGCCCCCTCCCAGCTTCTTGTGCACCTGGCAGAGCATGGGAAGCTGAAGAAGTCCTTGACTGGTGTAAGCAGTGCCTAGCGACAACGAAACCATCAGTGTGTTATCAGCATTATTCTCATCCTAAATCCAAAACACAGCACTATACCAGCTGCTAGGAAGAAAATTAACTCCATCCCAGCCAAAACCAGGAAAACTACACAATCTACGATGAAGAAAATTAACTCTGTCCCAGCCAAAGCCAGTAGAGAGGGCATCCCAACACCATGGCTGCACAAGATCACCACAGTGTACTTAGTGTAAATGGAAATAGTAGAAGAAGAAATTTTCAGTGTATAGACCACCAACTCTCCTGCAAGCTAGTCTAGCCAGTGTGCCACCAGTATTTATTCTTTGCAGAAGTAACAAGGGGCTTCCACACACAGACTGGTGGTGACCTTCATCCACACCTAGAAGGCATTTCTCCTTGTTCTTAATAACCTACAAGTGTAAGTCAGTTTTGTGCATGGCCCATCTCAGAAAGTTTCAGAAATAACTTTTTGCTCTGGTGTCCGATTACCTAAAGGTGGCACTTTCCCAAAGAGCCTCCTTGCCTTCTGTTTACAGAGTGTCTTCTCTGGAAAAGCAACTTTAATGAAGTCCCAGGTTACTTTCTCTCATCAGCTCTAATCACAGGCAGCGCAAAACTAATTCTCACTGTGAAGGGGATGTACAAATGAGATGTGTTAATGAGGCTGTAGGGTCTCTATTTGAACCCAAGAATTTGATAAATTAGGAGAGCACAAGAAAAATGCCTCATGCTGTTGTCCGATCAGATTATGAGTTAGGTCTGGTGAAGCGGAATGTGCCTGACTGCAATCTCAAAGTGTCATCATGTAAATGAAGTGCAAAGGGTACTGTTAAATTCCTTATCAACACATTTAACTAGTGACCTTATTAAACACTTCCCAGAGGGCTACCTTTTTCAAAACAAATGATTCTCCAGCGGGTGATTTCATATGTTTTAACTTCCCTGAAAACTTGTGGAAATCAATGACTCCAGCATGATGAAAGGATCTGTTTTACCGGTAAACCTACGTCTGCTCATTTTGCCACCAGTAAGCACAGTTCGCAACGTCACCTTCCTCTTATGCTTTGTACAAAACTGACAGAAAGTTTCAGAGTCACAGACTGCCACCTGTCCCCTCTGCCTTAGTGCCTGTAGCTTGTGTTTTGGTGGTTGTAACACAGTGCTGCAGCCTGTGGGCTGCCACCTGCTATGGCCTCATGCACGGTGGTCCCACCTGTGGCAGAGCCTCATGGTCTGCCCCTCAGCCACCAGATGCAGCAGGACAGGGGAAGAGGAGGAGCACTGACTGTCCATACAGGACCTTTCCAGAAGGTTCACAAGAAAAGCCTCACTCCAAAACTGAGTATTTTAAACAGCTAGATAAAAGCATACATTAGTGCAGTGTTCAAACAGAAAAATTGGGCTGTCAAACTGTGTAAATATTGCAAAGTGTATGGCTTTCCTTAAATCAATAACTCATCCAGGTCGTGCACACTGTGCACTCTCTGTCCTCTACAATGCATTAATACCCTTTCAACAAGGAAGAAAATACTAGATACAGTCAAACATAAAATACTTAGTGTTCTACAAAAGGCTACTACTTCTGTAGTTTTTCTGATCATCTTAGTTATCTACAACACTACTTCCACACTAGTGCATTTAAAGACCTAATTCAGAAAAAGATTATGCCTATCTGTAAGCACTTTTTGACTAGTCTGTTTCCATTAGATATAGACTAAATTTGATAAACTTCTATGACAAAATGACTGGCCTGGTAGATGAGGGGAGAGCAGTGGTTATTGTCCACCTAGACTTCAGTAGGGCTTTTGACACTGTCCCCCATAAGATCTTTATAGAGAACGTAATGAAGCATGGGCTGGATAAGCAGACAGTGAAGTGGATTGAAAACTGGCTGAATGACCAGGCCCAGAGGGTGGTGATCTTTGGCATGAAGTCTAGCTGGAGGCAGCCACTAGTGGTGTACCCCAGGGGTCAATACTGGGTCCAATCCTGTTTAACATCTTCATTAATGATCTGGATGATGGGGCAGAGTGTAGCCTTCCAACCTCAACTGTTCTGTGATTCTATGAAACCAAATTCCGATAATATTTCCTTCTTTGTAGGCCTTTTAATAAGATCTTTTCACCTTCATGCTGCCACTTTAAATCCAACCAACCGCATGGGTAATTGAAAGTATTTCTTTGTGATTACTATGCTACAGCCTTTGTAAACCAAATTAATTTCCTAAGAGATGGGATCCACAGCTAACTTAGGCAGTGGGAACTCCACAACCCACTCCTAGATGTCTGG
Source organism: Pelecanus crispus (assembly GCF_030463565.1). Classification (NCBI taxonomy): domain Eukaryota; kingdom Metazoa; phylum Chordata; class Aves; order Pelecaniformes; family Pelecanidae; genus Pelecanus; species Pelecanus crispus. The sequence continues at coordinate 68,952,002 of NC_134645.1, forward strand.
ACTTCTTATTTCCCATAGGTATAGGAAAAGTCAAGTTTCCTTAAACACTGAGTACTCACAGCATACTGACTGAAAAGATATGTGTCAGCTAAAGAGAGACCACTGAAAACACAGTGCATCCTATACCCTTTGGATTTTCTCAGTTACAAACAGGAGAAAATAATTCTTTGACAAAATTTGAACTTGTCTTTTGCTCTGTATTTCTGTGATTTCTGCTTTACTAAAGCCAGCCCCGAGGAATAAGAGCAGTTAGTAATAACCAACCAAATGGTGCTCTTCAGTCAATAATTAAGAACAACATGGAAATTATGAGGCATAACATGAAGGAAACTCATAGGCTGTAATAAAACTAAACTGTTTTACTAGTGATAATAATGACTACAAAAATTTTTTCTCCATGCTGCCTTTGCAGTACAGCAGTGCCTCATATGACTAATTCTCAAAGACAATTTATCATAGAATCATAGAATGGTTTGGGTTGGAAGGGACCCTAAAGATCATCTAGTTCCAACCCCCCTGCCATGGGCAGGGACACCTTCCACTAGACCAGGTTGCTCAAAGCCCTATCCAACCTGGCCCTGAACACTTCCAGGGATGGGGAATCCACAACTTCTCAGGGCAACCTGTGCCAGTGCCTCACCACCCTCATAGTGAAGAATTTCTTCCTTATATCTAATCTAAATCTAACCTCTTTCAATTTAAAGCCATTACCCCTTGTCCTATCACTACATGCCCTTGTAAAAAGTCCCTCTCCAGCTTTCTTGTAGGCCCCCTTCAGGTAATGGAAGGCTGCTATAAGGTTTCCCCAGAGCCTTCTCTTCTCCAGGCTGAACAACCCCAACTCTCTCAGCCTTTCCTCATAGGAGAGGTGCTCCAGCCCTCTGATCATCTTCATGGCCCTCCTCCTGACTCGCTCCAACAGGTCCATGGCCTTCTTATGTTGGGGGCCCCAGAGCTGAACACAGTACTCCAGGTGGGGTCTAATGAGAGTGGAATAGAGGGAAAGAATCAACTCCCTTGACCTGCTGGTCACTCTTCTTTTGATGCAGCCCTGTTGGCTTTCTGGGCTGCGAGCGCACATTGCCGGGTCATGTTGAGCTTCTCATCAACCAACACCCCCAAGTCCTTCTCCTCAGGGCTGCTCTCAATCCATTCTCTGTGCAGCATGTATTTGTGCTTGGGATTGCTCCAACCCATGTGCAGGACCTTGCACTTGGCCTTGTTGGACTTCATGAGGTTCACACAGGCCCACCTCTCAAGCCTGTCAAGGTCCCTCTGGATGGCATGCCTTCCCTTCAGTGTGTCAACCGCACCACACAGCTTGGTGTTGTTGGAAAACTTGCTGAGGGTGCACTCAATCCCACTGTCCATGTGCGCCAACAAAGATATTAAACAGCGCTGGTCCCAGTACCGACCTCTGAGGAACGCCACTCGTCACTGGTCTCCATTTGGACATCAAGGTGTTGACTACAACTCTTTGAGTGTGACCATCCAGCCAATTCCTTATCCACCAAGTGATCCATCCATCAAATCCATGTCTCTCCAATTTAGAGACAAGGATGTTGTGCAGGACAGTGTCAAATGCTTTGCCCAAGTTCAGGTAGATTATATCAGTTGCTCTTCCCTTATCCACCAATGCTGTAACCCTGTCGTAGAAGGCCACCAGATTTGTCAGGCACAATTTGCCCTTAGTGAAGCCATGCTGGTTGTCACCAATCACCTCCTTATTTTCCATGTGCCTTAGCATAGTTTCCAGGAGGATCTGCTCCATGATCTTGCCAGGCACAGAGGTGAGACTGACTGGCCTGTTGTTCCCTAGGTCTTCCTTTTTTCCCTTTTTAAAAATGGGGGTTATGTTTCCCCTTTTCCAGTCAGTGGGAACTTCACCAGACTGCCACATGACATTTCTAAGGTCCTTTCTGTAGTTTTGCTTTAACCCTGTTAAACAGTTTCTTTTATAAAGGTTTCAGTTCCTATACAATTGTTAGCAGGTTTTAGACATTTAATTTCTGAGAGGTGAGGTGTCAAACTGTTCCCTCATCACTGTCTTCTGTCCCATGCTGAAGGAGGACCAAAGGTATGGCACATGGGACATTGCTTTCTGAAGGTAATGCTTTTTGAAGTGTAGCCTTTATCAACAGATTTATTTATTTTTTAAATCTAATATAATTTTGTCTGCACAGATTTCTGCATGGATTTATGTTCTAATAACTTTTTTTAATAAAGGATTATCTGTGTGAAGCTTGCATATCTCTCACTTGATTACTTAAAAATAAAGTTACTAAATATGCCTGTCTCAAAAATACTGACAGATCTCAAAGGTAACATATTTCTGCTGTACACAATAACAAAATTTTACTATTTTTGGAATCTGTAAATGATTTTGTTGTAGATAATTGCAGAAATTTGCATTTTATTTCCAACAGAAATTTTTCTTCTTTGTCTTTAAAGCAGCTGCCATAAAGGTAGACTCCTTTAGATGTTCTTACTTTTCCCTTAATTAATTTTAAACCCCATGTTTATTTCCTGCATTGTTCTTATGACATACTGTATATTGCATTCAATAAAAATCCAGCCTCTGCTGATTAGCACTCATTTGCCCTTGGGCTTGTAATGCATCTTCAATACACCTGAATAAGGGTCAGCATTAAACCTGAATGTTCACCTCTGACCTCAGAGGACTCCATTTATTCACATTAACAGTGAATTAATTTTGTCTTTTCTTGTAAGAAGATAAATACTACCTTTCCTATTTTTTATTTTTTTATAAATAATAGATTGTCCAATAACAATGACAGACTGACCTAAATTAACACTTCTTTTTATCCATCTCTGTAATGTTTGAGGAAGGTCTTCTGTACATTACGTGAAAGCTGCATATACAGCCAGCATGACAGAAAGTGCTGTTTCAGCCCATTAAATTACAAGGTAATCTTCTTCAAGGTTTTAAAATATTTCATTTCTAACTTTCATTAGAAAGGGTAATTATTAAAAAATGTGAAAGATAGAATGTGTTGGCCACTAAAATAAATAAAAACCAGAACATCTTTTCTTCACCTTTACCTTTAGCCTCTCATTTCAAAGACTCTTTTTGATATGACTTTTATACCTTAAGTCACCAAAATAGCTCACCTACACATGAGGGTAAATGAATTAATAGAGCAAACAAATAATAGTCTTGGGAATACAGACCCTTGGCTTTGTTTAACTCCTGTTGATGAAAACCCCTAAATTATATATATTTTTTTTTTAACTCAAAATCTCCTGGGACTTAAATGTAATGTCATAAAAGAAAAATAAATTCCCATCTTTCATTAATCTGAGCCAAGTTACAAAGGGGGTCTGTCTTTTACAGACACTGCAGTCATAGAATCATAGAATCATAGAATCATCTAGGTTGGAAAAGACCTTTAAGATCATCCAGTCCAACCATTAACCTACACTACCAAGCCCACTCTAGACTAATCAAGGGTAGACCAGACTAAACCATATCCCGAAGTGCCACATCTACCCGTTTTTTAAACGCCTCCAGGGATGGTGACTCCACCACCTCTCTGGGCAGCCTGTTCCAATGCCTGACCACCCTTTCCGTAAAGAAATTTTTCCTAATTTCCAGTCTAAACCTCCCCTGGCGCAGCTTAAGCCCATTTCCTCTTGTCCAGTCTTGCAGGACAATAACAAAACAGGAAAACATCTACTTAAAGAATCTATTGGTGGTATTACTAAAACAGATGCAGGTAGGGTTAGCCTATAAAACTGACTTCCAAGCACTCATTTTAATCTTTCGATGCTCTCTTTCTGTATTTTCTTCATTTCAGGATGATACCTATTGGAAAAAGTCAGTGAACCAAGCTGCTTCCCAAGTTCCTTTCAAGTGGGTTAAATTGCTGTGGAGAACAGTAGCTCTTTCTGCTTCTATTTCTAAATATGCACTTAGTCCCAAACAAGTTATCAGGAAAAGAGGTGGCAGAAATGGGTCTGGTTCTCCCCAGATAAATGAAGGGAATTTTCTGACCCTTGAAAATATTCACAAGTGTATTCATTTATAACTACTGCAGCTGCACCACTGTCTATTTACAGCAGGCAAGACTCAACCTATCTCCACTCCCTTTCATTTAGTGGAATTATAACAATAGAAAACAAGTGTATATGTAGGGAAAGAAAAGACTATTTCTTATCATACCAATTTTACAACTGATTTCCATCAGATATGTTTATTGCTAGTACTTCCTAATCCACAGCAGGTGAGTTTAGCATCATAAATAATTTGGAAAAGGGGATTTTGGAAGCTGATTTGTAACTCTTATGATGAGCATTTAGGTGAATAGCTATTAACTGAAATGTCCAAGAAAGCTGAGGTATGTGAGCTCTCTTAATATTTCTGCTATAGAAAAAAGATCAACATTCTAAGATTGAAGAGGTTAATAAATCCTATACAGTATTTACAGGCTGAAGTGAACTCGACGGATTTCTTTGTCTATGCATCTTTTTCTTCCACGACTTGAAAATTACTAATATTATGATGTGTATAAAATACAAGAACCATATTTTATGAAATGCTCCAGGCACAATAAAATACACAAAATAAAACTGACAGTATCATGTAATTTAGTTAATGTAAGAGGTAATTAAGGGTACTTTCAACTGCTTTGTTTTAAATATTATTTGCAATAAATTTTATAATAGCTTCCAGTTATCAGATTTCATGTACCATTTCATAAAAATAATAGGTTGCAGCTGGTCCCTATTTAAGCCAAGAGAAAGTTTGCCTTTGAATTACTGCATTTCCCTCAGTAATTTAATTCATGCTCTTGACTTACTTTAACTTGTATTCTCACGTTAGGATTTGGAATCTTTTGGAAACTCATGAAAATTAAATCTGCCTGTGGAACTGCATCTCCAGTAGAAGAATCTAATAAAGGATTGATCATGCTTTCTCCAAATGTCTTGAGGGATTTGACTGATTGCTCCAAGCTTGGAAATAGATCCTGTCCTGAGAGCTTTAGGACACCAGGAGTACGAGAGGTAGTAGTATATCTCTTCATAAGAGCAGCCTTCATTCTCACCATCGTAGGGAATCCGGCCATAAGCATTTCCATTTCATATTTCAGCTTCATTCTCCAAACAATTTCCTCATCCTATCCATGGCTGTCATGGATTTCCTTCTGGGCTTTTCCATTATGCCCTACAGCATGGTGAGGTCTGTGGAGAACTGCTGGTATCTTGGGATGACATTTTGCAAAGTTCATTACAGTTTTGACCTGATGCTCTGCTTAGTTTCCATTTTCCATCTTTGTTCCGTTGCCATGGATCGGTCTTATGCAATCTGCTGCCCTCTGCATTATGCCAGCGTCATGACTGTTGCAGCCATAGAACAAATCGTAGCTGTGTGCTGGTCACTGCCAGCTGCTTTTGCTTTTGGTGTGGTTTTCTTGGAAGCTTATGCTTCTGGAACTGAGGGCTATGAATTGTTGTTAAATGCTCGAGTTTTTGCCCTGTTGTGTTCAACAAACTGTGGAGGGCTGTTTTACCTACAGTTGGTTTATCTGCTCCTGCCTACATTGTGATAGGGATTTATGTTAAAATTTTTTCAGTCTCACAAAGGCATATACATGAGTTGAGCCAGGTACACAGGCACACAAAAAATGATAGGAAAAATGAGCTTTCTAAGAATAAAGATAGGAAAGCTGCCAAGACTTTGAGTATAGTTATGCTCAGTTTCTTATGCTGGTTTCCTTGTGTTTTCACAATCTTAATTGATCCATTTTTAAATTTCTCTAATTGCGGTCCTTGCCACGCTGAGCTCCCTCTGAAGTCAGTAAGAGTCGCTGCCAGAGTTCACATCAGTTACATCCTTGAAATAATGCTGGCTTAGTTCTTGTTACTGAGTGCAGCTAACTGCAGTCTTTTCATTGTGAATTGTACCTCTGACTTAGCTTTCATGGTATGCATACAATGTATAATCTACCCTTACTAAAGTTCGACTACCAAAAAGCCACCCACATGTCTATTCACTTCCTGGCTTATTGCATCTATATTAGTATGGCATGCCAGTGACAGCTGCTCATTTTCTTTGCTGAAAACTTTTTAATGCATCTGTGATAACATGAACAGGTTCTGTTTTGGATATGGAGAACCCCAGTTTCACCCCAACCCTGAAACACTTGAGGCAGCAAGGAGCTTGCAAGGTCACAGACTTGTCTGGGGTAGTGTGTAAGGCTCTCACCTTTTGTAATAAGAAACATAAAACCCAAGGTCTTTAAGTTGATGCAAATACTCTTTCTGTGCACAACTGCCACTAGCTGAACAGGTAGACCAGGGAACAGAGCAGGGCTGGATGCGATAAAGATTTTAAGCACCCAGAAGTTGGACAATACATTTTCCCATATCACTGTTTAACGCGTGCCCAGGGAGACCCTCAGATTAAACACAAGGGCAGTGGGAGCAGTGCTCAGGGAGAGCAAGAAAACTGAGCAGCAGGTTGCTTGTGGCCGATGGCCCAGCTCTGGAGAGCTGCATCTCTAACACAGCCCAGCCCTGGCTTTCGGAGCCTGTGCTGTTGCCTCAGGTTTGTCTAGACTCATCTTAATCTGTTTTTGCTCCTGCAATACTTTCCTGGGGGCCAGCTCTGGTGGAAGCTGGAGGGCAACCTTTGTATACATTTCACATGACACCTTACTGGCCAGGGTACCATCTAGGATGCCATCAGGAACTTTCTGCTTCTCCTTTTGGAGCTGAGCCACATGAAATGCATAGTGTTTGTGGGCAATATGGAGAGTCCACAGTGTGCCAGTGCTGGTAGGCAGAGGGGAGCTCCATGCCAGCTGGTGGGGGACATGCAGAGATGGTGTCGCAGCCAGCTGTGCCAGGTCATGTCTGCATGCGGCTCAATGTGGCTTCTCCAGAGAAACTTGTGTGCCATCAGATCTGTCTTTGTGTTAAAACTAGTCCATAAGGGGGTTTTATTGAAAGCTAACAAATGCTAAATGTCCCTGACATCCTTCCAGCAGCAAAACTATGAGTCAGATGATGGGCCACAAAAAATTAGATATAACACTAGACTTGGAGGCAACTACAGATCCTTTCTAAGTGTCTTCACAACATTTGCTGCCAGCAGTATTTGCCACAGTACTCAACTATTCTGCAGAGTGAGTTTTAATCCCTTTTGTCTGTTAGTTGCACAAGAATATGTTAAGTTAATGTTAGGTGTCTAATTAAGTCTCTCAGTCCACATTTAGGTATTTCTGAAAATTCTTCTACATATTAAATGTCTAGCTGGTGACACACGATGCAGTTGGAGACATTTTAAGTAATGATTAAATTACTTCATTAACACATAGCGTAAAACATTCAGAGTCAGCCAATACATTAAATTTCCTACAAAGACAATATTTCTTCCAGACTGCAAATCTTCAGGGAACAATTTTGAGCTATCTGTGAGGCTTCAGTGTGTCATGTCCTTGTGTGTGTCCAGTGTGTGCCCTTGGATGTTAAAGTAGTATCTGCTTAGTCAGTCTTGCTACCCAGCTTTGCAGCCTACAGCTAGATCTTCTTCAGTAGTTGTTCTGGCCAAGGGGACTTGCAGATCTGTCAGATGGTGGGATTTGGTTCCTGAAAGACTTTGTAGCATGCCATGCTGTTCCACCTGCTGTTAAACTTGACGCTGGTGCTAAACTTGGTGCTAAACAAAGCACTGCTTTGCACAAAACCCGGGGCTTCAGAGTATCAGGGATTTTTTGTGGACGACACCTGCTGGTGCACAGAAGAACCTGAGTGTCTGTGGGTTTTGCTATAACATACTAACCACATTCAATTCAATTGACTACTACACTATTTATGTTCAGATGCAATCACTGCAGATCTCTTCATTTCTTCCTCTCCTTAAATATCATGGTAAGTTGTTTTGTATTATTTTTTCTGAAACGCATGCTCACCCATTAATCTATTTTTCCAAACTACATGGTGAACTGTTTTAGTATGAATTCTGGTCTATATCAAATCCAGACCATGTTCTTCTTCTCCAGGCAGCAGCCAGAAGGGTTAGGACTTATTGTATCTTTTTTACTGTGGATGATTCCAGCAAGAGCTAATGTTGCCCTCAGAGGTTATATTTCCAGTCCTGGATTCAGAAGGGAGTTCAAGCTCCCACATCCAGGTGGGCACCTCAGTCTGAGAGCACGCTCATAGCCCTCTTCCTCTCTGGTACATGCCAATTTGAACATGCAGGACAGCAAGACACACTTAAGAACATCCCAGCCAGCTAATCCACACTCAGCTTCCCTCTTGCAATGCCTCTAAGCAACATTCAGAGCTGTCTTTGAAACCAGTGATTTTTATTCAAACAATTGCTATATTTTTATTCTTAAATGGTTTATGGTAAGAATAGTTAAGTTCACTATTATTTTTTTTTCTTTTGATCTTTTCTGTCACAGCCTAAACTGTGAGAAAGGATTTCCTACCCCCTTGTGGAGTCCACAGGCAAAGGCAGCTTTAAAGAGAAAAGTCGACAACATCTATTATTGACAGGTGTAAAAAAAAAAAGTTAAATCCTTGGGTTGCAAAAACACCAGCTGAAAACTTTTTGAGGAACAGATTGATTTATTTTTGCAAGCTCTGTGGTGATTTTTGTTTTATACCTTAATACTGCAGAGCACTTAAGTATTTAGCATGAAGTCACTGATATAACTATGGTTCTGAAAGCAGGCATGTTCTGGAAGTGAAAAAACTGAGCAATAAAATAAAACATCCAAATGGCAATTCTCTGGAGACATTGCAGTAGCATATCCAAAATAAATTATTCAAGATTTAAATTAAAGGTTTTGGTTTACAGGCATTAATTTTTCTATTCAAAACAAAAATATGCTAAAGTAGTCAGATAAGTTCAGGTAAATTAATGCTTAATAGTCAGTGTCCAATTTTCAGTTATAATTTTTTTTTTTTTGACAAAAAACCCCACAACATTTTATCAGCTTTAGTGAAAATTAAGTAAATGAAAGTAGCTGTTCCAAGAAACTCCTGACAAAAGGGCATATACAGCTGTAACTGTAATTTATTAAAATAATTTATTTATTCTTCCATTTACATAAGCTAATCAAATCATCTTCCTACTGGATCAGTTGCACGTCAGTCTTCATGGCTCCAGCAGCAACAAAGCATCAATGAAGCATTACAGAGAAAACTGACATAGAAAAGGATGTGCAGTTTCTCAAGAGACAGCCTTCAGTCTTTTTAGCTATATATAAACCAAGAATATTCCAGTTTTTCTTGTAAGAAAGGAGGAGTGCTTTCACTTGTATTTTTAATTACACGTTTCCACCGAAGTGCAGAATGGAGAAAAAGAGCACTCAAAGAAGCTTTGGATTTTAATAAGAGAAAGGATATTTAAACACACACAAAATAATTAATCTGGTAGTGCTCTGGAGCAAGATGGGAGCAAGATGGAGAGGCAGGGGAAGGAAGCCTTCTGAGGCAGGGGGGTAGAGGAGAACAGGCAAATATTTGTTCGACTCTGATCAGGAGCTGCCTTCTCTTGCTCTGTGCCTGCGAGCAGAGGCTGTAGCTGCAGCAGCTCCCAGGCGAAGCCAGCCGGGGCGGGGGCAGCTGGCCTGTGCCACCAGCCTGCATCAGCATTTTCATACCGGGCAGCTAGGGACATCTGAGCTCCATCCTGTGCTTGGGGTCCTGCCCTCAGATACTTTAATTTCAGAGCCTGCACATGACTGAAGTACACTGACACCGCAGGTACCTGACATCAGCAGAGCTAAGGGCCAGATTTTGTCCCCTCATCCTTCAGAAGCCAAGTGACAGAACTGACAGTCACAGTACTTGCGACTGTCACATTTGTCTCTAGACCTGATGTTACTACAGTAACACTGTAGTCATGATGGTTTAAAGATACTTCTGAAGATATAAAGATCCGTTCTAAATAAATGAGGCAAGATTTGACCCAAAGAAGGGATTGTGTGCTCAAGAACATCTTTGTCCCAAAAAAACTTTCCCCTACAGATTTTGTCCTTCAATGTTTAAGTAATTTTGTTTTATCTGTTTTTCTTCCCCAGAACTGGCTGTGTTGCAATACTTTGGCGAATACTTCATTCTGCCAAATCATTACTTCACCCAGCCCCTGGGGCTCACAGCTGGTGTAGTATTGCTTTGATTTTGTTAAGATTTTAGGGCCTAGAAATGCAAGGCATGGGCTTTGCCCCTGTGCTATGCACACGTACATGGGTGGAACCGTCCTGTCCAAATTGGGGGGAAATATGTCTGTGACTGTTTCCATCCATCATCTCCAGCAATCCACTCTCTCACCAAGTTTCTGGTCTGCTCCACGGTCAAAACTGACTTCTCCTCAGTGTATGCTCCACAGCACAGCCAGCTCCATCAAATCGTGCTGGTACCTTGGGACTCTCTCCTGCAAATTCTGCACATCTTGTGATGCAGTTGTGTATAGCACCTTGCCTTCCTGGCTGATTTCTCTCTCCTGACTGTAATTATACTGTCTTTGACCCATTGCATTACATCACCAAAATCCCCATCCCTATGATAGAAGTAATTTTCTTAGATAGCTAGTCAATTTTATTCTTGTTTGCCTTTAGCATGGTTTTCTCAGGGTTAAATACTGACATTATTGGAGAATATACAGCACCTATCATCTGCAGCAGTTTCTGTGTTTCTCCTGTACTTAACAAATGCTGAGGAGTGCTGGCTTCTCCATTTGCTTCCTCTTTTCCAGGCACAGTGATGGTAGAGATACAAGTCCACATATTTTCTGGAGCAAGAAAACATTGCAGAAAAATTACTAAAACTCTCCATGTGTCACAAGAATCAGAATCCCTTCAAAACCAGAAATATGTAACAGAAACACCATGTGTAATCATGGAAATGGTTGGTTTTGTTGTTGTTCTTGGCTGCTTTTCTCACAATAGTTGATCTTTTTATTAAATTCTCAGCACCTAAGAGCTTCTGCAATGCCACCTTCTGGCTGGATTATTTCAGTTCTGCCTGCAGCCCTATCATTTATGGTTTGTTTTATCATTTGTTTCAAAAAACCTTTGAAAATGGTCATTGCAGGTGCAATATTCAGACTCTGCTATTTTCTGTACTCTACTGCCTTCCTGTAAAAGATGGTTAACTAGTCATGTTCTTTACAAATGAATTAGCAACTCCTGGAATTACTTTCAGAAAACTTTGCAAATATTTATATGGGTTCTTTTATCTTTACAGTATTTGCATATACTGTCAAATACAATAACAGGTAACCTATGGGTAGACTTACATTCAGCAAGATAATACAATATCCTAAGAAATGTTGTGTCCAGATGCTAGCAAAGGACCCAACACACGGTCAACATCTACAGGATACATTATCCAGACTCTCTTCTGTGCACACAGAGATGCAAGCTACGTGGCCACAACACTGAAGAACCATCGTGTCCAAGGGCCAGCATGAACTTGCACGTTTAAGCCGCATGAGATAATTATTGAGATACCCTTGTCTGAAAATTAACACCCTAGTCATACTGATCTATTAGTCAAACTTTCCAAACGAGTCAGGGAAGCAGAATGGAGCCAAAACACTTTTTCCAGCTGAAAACACTCTGCTGTCGTTATCTACTCACAGGACTCCAGACACAGTCTTACAACCACTGGTAAACCAACCTCAGCCTGCTTTTATAAAAATAATTTTTAATTCTGTAACTGAAGAATATTTTAAATGTGGGTTGATTTAGGGTATGATGGTCTAGCCTCTGAACAACTGCCTCTCTCTCTGTGTGCTGCACTGCACTGCTTATGAAAATAAGTTATCATCAAAATAGTCATCTATGAAGGTAGGTACGTTCCCTCAGAGGAATTAAAGTTTAGATTTTTAAAAAGGGAGTAAATCAAATATAAATAAAAAATCCCCATCGTATTTGTCAAAGATTTCATGGGCAAAGCTTCAGTTCTGTCTTACCAGTGGTTACTGCACCGTGCCCCTTCCCCACAGTCAGGACGCCAAAGTGACCGTCAGGTGCTGCCATGCAGCTGCTCTGTTGTGCGAGTACAAAAGGAGCGTGCTCCTATTTGGCAATGCAGGACATCTGGCTTTTCTAATATTATTATGGGCAGAAAAGTGATTGTTACTCCTCATTGTGACAATTTAGAAGAAATCAATATCTCATTCAAGTAACGCTATCAGCAGTGCAACATTGCCAGGTCAGACAGGAAAGAAATGTGTTTCTACAGGGTTTGAAAGTGATGTTTGATGCCCATGGAGCAGCTTTGGATCAGAACATCCCGTCTAGTCTCACAGATCCCACACCAGCCGAGCAAGGAAGAAATTGTGGGCGATTATATTGGCCATTTCTGCTTCCTTTGGTGGAAATCTCAGGGAGCGAGTGCTATCTGCCCAGTCTGGGATCAGCGGTCTGGCTGCAGGTCAGTGCTGTGCAGGTGCCTTGAACCAGCAGAAGACAAGCAATGGGGAGGCCTGCTTTAACCTGCTATGTGCTCTCCTGCTCCTTGCCCAGGGCAGTTCTGCCACCTCTGCCCACTTTGTGCCACTAAAAAATTGCCCAGCAAAATAAGGCAGCTTTGCATGGGCCACATCCAAATGGTTGAAGGCCGTTTGATACTTTTGATAGGCTGGACTACTTGGTGGCTTGTATTTCAGTATTAACTCTTCATTCATTTTGTTCTGCCAGTGCTGTGCAGTACGCCACCTTACTTCTCCTTCTCCTTTCCTTTTTTTACCAGCTTAAGATATCTTAAGTTTCTAATTTTTCTTCTGAAATGTGAATTAACAGGCCCTATTAACATATTGCTTGTTTTGGTTAGCTTATTGCCAGTTGACATGTGTTTTGTTCGCTGCAAACAGCAGCAAAGGGGATCGGCACCTCTGGGGAAGGGCTATATTGGTTGTACCTGCAGCCCTCCTTTGCAGTCCTGGGATTACTTTTAACACCTGTTATTAATGAATTCTTCTGCAGAGAACTCTTGAACCAGAGTATGTCACATTCAACTTTTTTCTGTGGGTATTTTGACTTTTTCTGTCACATCTTTTGCAATTCCTCTGCCACATCACTAAACACTAAGTTCACTAAAAACTGCACTTTGAGGTCACATTCAGAAAAAAGTCTGGACAGAAAAAAATTATAGAATCATAGAATCGTTTAGGTTGGAAAAGACCTTTAAGATCATCCAGTCCAACCATTATGAGAGGGAATGTTTTGAAGATGATGAACTACTGGGATTTTTCACTTTATTATGATATTAATAATTTCACATTTGACATAAATGGAAAAAAAAGGAGACAATAAAAGGATAACAAGATGAATAAACTGAAAGAAAAACATTTTATTTTGGGTTAAGGCAATCCTAGACTGAAACAAATATAAGTTGTTAATTTCAAATATAACAGAAAAAATATTTGAATTTATTAATTTTTTTAATTCACTTCCTGAACTAAAGTATCTTTTTTTTACTCCTCTAATCCACAACCTCTTCAGTTTTAATCCTTCAGCTGACTAATTTGGACAAAGATGCTATAGATGGGGACAACGCCAGTGAGTTCTTTTCTCTCCATCTTCACTTCCACTTTTAACATGGTTAAGCTGCCAGTTAACTTACAGAGGTACTGCTTCTAAAACTGCTCATATAGGTGTGTCCTATAAGAGCACTTGAATCAGACAGAACACAGACCAGTGTAACCAAGAGTGGGAAAACATAAAAGCCACAGTTACATAAAAACAGGAGGCAGCAGGTGAAACAATTTCTTGTGAGTGCTGCGGACAAGAATTTTCCATATTTACAAAACTGAAGGCCAAATGCTGCTATTTTTGTAAGAAATAATAAGAAAAAATACTTACTGCACCCTATGGAGACCCCCTGTCTGCACGGAGGTGGGGTGCACTACACCCAGCAGAATTTTAAGCTGCGCTGGGTGAGTATTTACTCTGCAAACACTTCCGCCACTCTGAAGTAATGATAAAACATTCATATATGATACGCAGACTTCTTCAGAGATGATCACTGCTCACTACTACAAGGGAGAGCAAAAGGCTCCACTACAGGCTATATGGCTGTAATACACGTGATGCAACATTTGAGGTTTAGCTAGCTCAATGTAGGTCATCTTAGTAAGCCCATACCCTTCTTATACTATTATATTCTATTTAAGGATCCCAGACTGACTCTTTTGGAAGCTGTGAGGAAAAATTTCACAGCAAAGGGGCACTGATGGTGGCCCTCTTAGAAAGTCCATAATCATTTGAAACTGTCTTGTTCTATTTTAAGGAACTCAGACTCAGAGGTTACTTAGAGGAATTTAGATCTTAGAGGTTTTGTGCAGCAGTTTCAATAAAAAAAGATATTGGCTATGCATGTCTTCACTGCAGATCAAACCATATCAGATAGCCCACTTATCCTTCTATTTTTTTGTGTGTTTTCCTGTAGATTACTAGGTTGCATAGTACATTCAACAAAAGTTCAGTTTGAGACTATATCCAGCACTTCTGTCTGAAGAAGGAAGGGTAAAGAGAAAGAACATTTTGAGTATGATTGGCATTTTTTATTTTGTGATAGCATTCTTACTTTCAAAGTTGATACACATTAAAAAGTTCTTCTTGTTCCAAAGTATGAAGAACTACATTGTCACTATTTGAGCCTTCTCTTAATTGTGAACTGGTGTCTTTTCCCATGACCAGAATAGAAGAGAGGGGAAAAAATGCAAAGCGATTCCAACAAGTAATGTGTGCAGGAAGGGTGAGCAGAGATTGTTTTGTTATGTGTTGTTCCCTTTAGGGGTGGTGATAATCACTTCAGAAACATCACAATAGCTAGCTAGCTAGACAGGGTAAGTATTTTGACAAGAGCGTGATTTTACTTGGAATTTGAATGACAAAGCACTTGGATGAGAATGATACTTTATTGCATAGAAAATACAGGAAGAATGAAAACTAATGAAAATGTCAGAGCATCAAGGACAAAAACCCTATTGTTAATATCAAGAGCTATCCAAAACCCTCGACAATCTTAATATAAATGACCACTTATTAAAATGTGGAAATAGGAAAAGGAGAAACAAATTTCTTTGAAGTTTTATGGCAAGTCTCCAGCTAAGCACAGTGTTTCAGAGAACTATTCCCAATTTATACCTTTTTGCACTGGGATTTTTAATAGTGTGGAAATGTTGCCTTAAATTGTTGTTGAAGCAAAACTGAAAAAATAAAAATATCTTGCTCTTGTAGGAGTTTTTAAATCCCTATAGTAATAGCTGCTACTCGTGTCCTGACATAAACCAGAATGATATGGAAACTGATGCTGACTTTAGCTCTTTCTTGTATTAAAAATTCAATCTAAACAATTGCCTCAGCCTTATTCTAACAGTCTCTCTGCTGGGAGTCAGCAGCCTTTGGCACAGAGTGCCTCAAAAACACCAAGAGAGAGGGGAGGGGAGCTGGGCCACAGACAACTTCTTAACCGAAGAAACTCAAACTAGGGAAGATGAAGGATGGCAGTCATATTGGAGAGCTTGTAGAAAAGTAATTGCAGAGCAGGCATGAAGAAGACAAGCTCTGAGAGATGTACCATCAGCCTCCCTTAAGGAGGTGGTATGAGCTTCCCCTGACTGAGCAAGAGATGAGAGTTGAGGATCTGAGCACTGGCAAAACTTTCACTGAGAAGCAAGAAGCTTGTTTTAAAACCCCGTATCCTGTCTAGGATGAAAAATCCAGGCCTTCCCTGAGTGATATTTGTCTCTGTAATGTCCGTGTTAAACAGACTGTTCCACTGCATCAAAGAAATATCACAAAATCATCCAGGAGTGAAGGTTGCTGTACTCACCTCTTCTGCCAGCTTATACTGTGGGATAGAAGTGGGGACTGCTACAGAGGAAACAACGAAAATCCAGAGGTACCTGATGTACCTCCTTCTGGAGTGAAAGACATGGGTTTGGGGAGACCGAGGCTCAGGAGCAGGCAAGGGAGCCCTCCATGGTGTGAGGGTCATTGACGCCCCAGGATGAGCTGGCATCAGCTGTATCTTCTTGCAGGAACACCATAAGAAAGAAAATTCAAAGCAAACTCTGATATAAATCTTCAGAGATTCAACAGCAGCAGAGCATGTGTGCATTTAAACTTCTTCTTAGAAAATGGCAATTTTTGCCAAATGCATAACAGTCTCTCTGTGCCCCTAAGGTATATTAGTCACCTATAGGGACTCCCTCTCCCTCTGGTTTATGTGACATCTCAAGCTTTTGACCCAGGCAGTAGAATCATAGAATCATAGAATTGTTTAGGTTGGAAAAGACCTTTAAGGTCATCAAGTCCAACCATTAACAAATAGACATGTGGTAGACATGTAGTTAGAAAAGGAGTTCAGTGCACTGCAGTACAGCTCCCATTCTACTGTCCTGGCTTCAGTTGGGATAGAGTTAATTTTCTTCCTAGTAGCTAGCATAGTGCTGTGTTTTGGATTTAGGATGAGAAGAATGTTGATAACACACTGATGTTTTAGTTGTTGCTAAGTACTGCTTATGCTAGTCAAGGACTTTTCAGCTTCCCATGATGTACTGACTGGAAAGGCTGGAGATGCACAAGAAGCTGGGAGGGGGCACAGCCAGGACAGATGACCCAAACTGGCCAAAGGGCTATTCCATACCATATGACATCACACTCAGTATATAAACTAGGAGAAAGCTGGCCAGCAGGCTGCTGCCTGGGGACTGGTTGGGTATCGGTCGGCGGGTGGTGAGCAATTGCATTGTGCATCACTTGTTTTGTATATTCTTTTATCATCATTATTATTAATATTATTACTACTATTTTATTTTATTTCAATTATTAAACTATTCTTATCTCAACCCATGAGGTTTTTTTCACTTTTACTCTTCCGATTTGTGGCGGACTTGGTAATGTTAGGTTAATGGTTGGACCAGATGATCTTAAAGGTCTTTTCCAACCTAAATGATTCTGTGATTCTATGATTCTTTCCCCCATCCCACCAGGGGAAGAGTGAGCGAGCAGCTTGTGGTGCTCAGTTGCCCGCTGGGATTAAACCACCACATCTACAAAAAGAGATATTTTACTGTAAGTATTCCTGATTTAAAAGTTTATGGAAATACAATTAAGAGAGATTTGCTATTATGTTTTGTTGCTGCTGGGAAAGATGGGAAAGGTGGGAATAATTTCCAGCTATTATACCAGTCATTTCAAGAACTAAAATACATATAGAAAAATTTCATGTATTTAACTGTAGTTGTCTTACTATTAAAAATCATATTGTTCTGTTATCTGATTTATTAGAAAGACTGCTGGAATAATCCCTTATAACCCATTAATATCATATATTTCTTACAGTTCAAATTAAAAATGAAATAACTTAAGACTTAAATAGCAATTTCATAAGTAAAAAGCAGGGGCAATCTTTAGGGCATATAACAATATTTCTGTTTGTCTTGCTTAATATTTATGTCATCAACAGAATGGATATACATATATATCCCCATAGCCAGAACACTATAAAATGAACAAATTGCCCTGTGGGGTTTTCCTTTGCAATCAGATATTACTTGTTTTAAAATAAACAGTTCACAGCTTCTACTTAATAAAAAGAATCATAACTAATTTGGAACTTCATTTCCAGGGAAATTAACAAGAACCAGTGTACCATTATACTAGAGTCAGCTTTCAAATCCCTTAAGGAGCTTTGTCTTGCAATGCCTGTTACTTAGCACTGGTTTTCATTCTAAGGCAAACCTTCTCTTTATTGACTGCTTACTCACACACCTCTGGATTTGCTGCATTTCCTGCACTATTTGCAGTATTGGCTGAAAGAAAACCAAGATATAATATAAACAATGACTCCACAAAAGTTGCATACATTGTTCTGGAACTGTTTTATTTCAATAGAGATATAAAACAGATAAATCAGGCTCATTTTTTCACTTGAAATATGGAAACTGTCCAATGACTTTAATAAAAGTATTTGCTTAAAAGACACAGAATCTCTCCCTCTAACTTTCCTTTTCATTACCTTTTTTTCAGGTTAGTAATTTGGCACCTCTGCTGGAAGGTGAATCCTTTTCCAGGCTTGTGGCAGAGCCAGGGGAGGCAGTGGGACCTGGGCAGGCTGGCCAGAGCTCAGGTCAGGGCCCCACTGCGGAGAAGGGGAAGCTCATCACCTTGTGCTATGAGGTGAATGGCTCCTGCTAAAGGACCTTAAACCCCTTTGGGGTCCAGCTGGCTATTTATCTGGCCTGTGTCTTGGGCACGCTGATCATGGTGCTGGGGAACCTGCTTGTCGTTGTCATTGTTTCCCATTTTAAAGCCCTGCACACCCCCACCAACCTAGTGCTCCTCTCCCTCACCCTTACTGACATCCTCCTGGGGCTGTCCATGCTGCCCTTCAGCACCATCCAGTCTGTAGAGAGCTGCTGGTATTTCAGAGATGACTTCTGTAGGCTGCACACCTTTCTGGACACACTCTTTTGCTTGACCTCCATATTTCATCTGTGTTTCATTTCCATTGATCGACACTGTGCCAAATGTGACCCTTTGCTTTACCCCACCAAGTTAATGGTAAGAGTGGCCTGCATTTACATTGGGGTGGGGTGGGCATTGCCTATGGCTTATACGCCTGTCTTCCTCTACACTAAAACAATTGCAGAAGGACTGGGACATTTTTTGCAAGATGTGGCTTGTGTTGGTAGCTGTCAGCTGCTGTTCAACAGCTCTGGGGGTGGTTGAACTTCCCAGTATTCTTGCCTCGTAATGACAATTTTATATGTAAAAATATTTGCTGTGGCCAGACTGATAAACAACATGAGTAGGAGTATAGGGTCTTGGCTACATGTAGGAGCATCCAAGAGTTAAAGGAAAGCAGCAAAGACTCTTGGGGTAGCTGTAGGAGTCTACCTCCTGTGCTGGTTGCCCTTTACAATTGACACCATAGTAGACAGTCTTCTGTATTTCATACCCCTCAGTTCTGTTTGACATTCTAATTTGGTTTGTTTACTTCAGTTCTGCCTGCAGTCCCTTGTTCTATCTATTTTTCTATGGTTGGTTCAGGAAAGCTGTGAAACTAGCCTTAACTCATGCTATCTTTTGCTCTAGGACATCTACAGTAGACTTGTACCGGGAATGACCAGAGCCTTCATGTGTACTGTAGAAGAGCATAGTATGTCATAGCATCTCTCATTAATATTCTTCAACATCCACTTAGCTAGTATTTCTCCTCTTATTTTCTAATTTTTTTTAAAACAGCTGGTTTGGGCAGATCCCCAGTTTAAATAGGCATGCCATTCTGTGACTCACCTTCCACAACATTTGTCCCAGCACACACACCTTATTAAAGTGTTGCATTTGTTATGTGATGTTGGCAAGCATTTGAAAATGGGCTGTAATCAGCTCCAAAAAGGACCCTGTCCATGTTATTCCTCAGGTATCCTGAAATAGTTGCTGCCTGTTTCTGAAGAGAGTTTCTTCACAGGAAATTGTTTAATTTTCACACAAAGCAGGTGGTACTGATTAACAAAGTTACATAGGGTGTATGTCAGTTTTTAAATACAAAAAGGCATGAGGATGCAACTACAGGTGAGGTCAAATGTCTACCTAAGCTAGTGGCCAACAGCAGGTGAGAGAGCAAGGTTAAACCAATATTTTTTACATTATTTTTCTAGCCCACAGGGACATGCCCCTGAGCCAAAGGCCACATATGGGAGATACAATCCTGAACTCCTCAGTAGTGTCCACTGAAATATAAAAAAATTATATTGTAGCAAGCATTAATAACTCTTCTATAAAAAGTTAACAAGCAGCTAAGTAACAACTCTAGTAATTTTGTCTTTTTCTGTTAATGGCATGTAAAACTCTTATTAGGTTTGAAGGTTGTTCAAATTTTTAGTGCCTTCTAAAAAAAGTTATTCCGTCCTATAGTCAGCTGCATATTTTCTGAGTGACGAACACTAAAAAACCAAACAGCTACAGAAAGCATGTAACTAATAGTAAGAAACCAGCAGATGCCCCATAGCCTACTGAAAAGAGTAGTCAATTTTCCACTAAATGCAGTAGGCAAATTACTCAGGCCCTACATGTGTAAGAACAAAAGAAAGGAATTGCACTGCAGATACTCTGTAGGAAAAGAGTGTAATATAGTGATTGTTGTAGCAGCTGCATATTTTAATGTATGCAATAAACTAAATGGTAAAACTCTTTTCCCTCTTTTTTATCTTATCAGTATGTTTTTTGCATGGCAAGAACAGTTTCTTCTACTAGTACAAATGACCTACAGCTTTGGGATGTTGTAATCTGTTCTGACATGTGTTTATCTCAAAACATTTTTGGTTTTGTCCATAGTCTTAAGACCCCAGTCAGAAAAAATATTGGTATTTAAAATATTTAAAGCTAAAGCATATGTCTGGAGGAAGGAGAAGAGAAAGAGGGCTTATGTGTTATTTTCAGGGATGTCCTGAATAGAGAGTGATCATAAAATGTTGGTGTTTTTAAACTGAGATATTTGTGAAACCTTATGCCTGTAGTTGAGTGTCATTCAATCTCACTTCATTCTCCCAGTGTCTGACATACCCCCGTTTGCTATATTCATCTTCATTGTTTCTTAGGACAGAAGCCAAGGCTTCTTCTGTTGTTCCTCTCTCTCTACTCATGCTGTAGCAGAAGGTAGAAACCTGACCCCTACTGCATACAGCTGTAGACTTTCTGTAATGAGGGTACCAAACTCAGGGACCAGGCTAAAGAGTGAAAGGAAGAATCAGATTCAGAAAAATACAGGTGCCAAATTACCATAGAATTATATAGGAAAGCTGTGGTACATCTTGAAAGACCGAGACTGTGGGACGAATTTCAAGATTAAGACTCTTAAATTTAATGTGTATGGGTAAGTGTTTATAATTATGGTAAATGTCTAAGCACTGATTATAGCTACAGCCAGAATGGCTGTTTAAACTCAGGCTGTAGTCAGTGCATATTTAGGATATGAATCATTTGCCCAGTGCCACCTAAGGTGCCTTAGGGAACCTGAGATGTCTACATGGAGCTAGCATCCAGCACCAATGAAGCAGCAGCTGAGAACCAGGTGGGACACATCTGGGCATTTAAAATGGCACTAGATACCCATCTGTGGGGCATTGAGCTTAAGCAAGGCATATAATAGAAGTTTGGATATTTAGCTATGTAGAAATCTGCAAGTCTCAAACTGAGTCATGTCCTAGGGGCCTCTTAACAACATCTTTCATTGACACCTTTTGCTCTGAACTCACTGCAGCCAAAGCAATAGAGAAAGGGAATTTCCCCTGAGTTTCTAGTTGTTTTTTGATATATTTTCTTCCAGTCCTCAACAGATTACAGAGGGTATATTCTATGAATGTATTCAATTGGCCACTTCTTTTTTGAGTCCCATTGCATAATCTGTCTTTAATGTTTTCTTCTGTGGAAGCAGATGAGCCTTATTCCCTCCATGGGTTACCATTGTCTATGCCGCAGTATAAGGACTATGCCATAACATCGCGTGATTGGTGCTACATTTCCTTTTTGGCTAAACAGCAGGCTGGAATGATGGAGAGAAGGAAAAGCAGAACCCAGACTACCGGTAGTGGCACAGCAAACAAGTGAGAAGGAAAAGCTACTAAAACTCTGGGAGTAGCCACAATCACTTTTCCGATTTTCTGACACTGCATTTTGCAACTATCGTTAAGTAATGTTTTCCTCATCTTTGTAACTCTCCACCTGTCCCCTGGCCTTTGATGTCTGGTTTACCTAGCCAAATTCTGTTAGGATCCCTTTGTGTGGTTTTTCTTCTCCAAGGTTTCAGAAAGCAATGAAGGTCATTATGAATTGTAAAATGATGATGATGATGATGATGAGGTGGAGGAGCTGTAAAATGATGAAGATTGATTGCTCAACATTGACCTCATTTTCAAAATTACAATCTACTGGATTCTATCAGAGCTAGTTGCTGATCTCAAAGTCCATAAATTTTATTCTTTTTAATATATTTCCTTCTGCAGATTTGTATTTCTTTATCTGAACAAAATATTGCTATTTAATTTTATGCTCTTTCTAAATCATCATTTTAAGATGGTCTGGCTGAGTTAGAAAGATTATGTATTTGCAGGTACTTCTTAATTAAAGACTGGGCTTTGAAATAATAATGTCAGCTCATTTCACTAATGCAGAAGAAATTATATTATGGTCTTTGAAAATTAAACAGAAAGGCAAAGAAAGATTTGAAAATAAGTTGCTAGCAAACTTTTTTTTTTTTTTTAGGAAATATTATCAACACCGGGAACAGAATTTTTCTCTGTTTATTTAAAATGTATGCTATCACATTAATTACTGCTGCTGGAGAGCAAGTACCAGCCTAAATAACATGCAAATGGTCAATACAGTTTTTTTTAAACAAATAGGTTTTACAGGCCATTCTGCAACATAATTAACCCATAAGCTTGCTCAGGCTGGAAACCATCATCCATCATAATTTTGTACAGCATCGGGCGTAATAGGAACCTAATCTCATTTCAGGTTCCGGAGCGGCTATTTTAATTAAATTAGCAATGTAGATGATGACGACAATGACAGGAATTCTTCCAGCTGGTGGAATGCATCAGTAACAACCACCTGGGAAGCTCTGCCAGGCGGTTTGCCATCAGTACCAAATACTGGCAGCACTGCTCTTCCTATCTAAAGTTAGAGGTACGCAAGTCAAATGCAATAGCAGAGAATGAAATTTGCCCATAAGGTAAATTACGCACCACTTAGGCACTGCTCACGCCTTGGAAAGAGGACACTCATCAGGAATACAAAGCCAGGGTTGGGCTGCTTCCCTCTCATTTCATCATGCATCATGCAGGCATCAGGAGCTGCACAGGAATGAGTGCCTTGTTCCTGTGTCACAGGCAGCCCCGGCGCTTGTGCCACCCACCCTGCTGAGCCCGCCTGCCTGCCGGTGCGGTGCCAGGGCAGGAGCAGGAGGTGGGAGGCAGAAATAGAGAGTTGGGAAGGTGGAGCAGATTAGGATACTGGGCTAGGAGGAAGGCGTGCCCTTTCAAAATCACGCTATGCTGGTTTTGGTTTAATTTCCAATTCTTTCAAACATCAGATACTACACTGAGTACGGAACCTCAAACAGCGTGCGTGTTAAGTGACATCCCTTTTAGCTCAGTTTTACGTACATCAACAGGAATATAAATGGCACATACTCTGATCTTCAGTTAGTGAATATCCACAGCATCCTCCATGGTATATTGCACCTATGAATAGCAGCGTCTCAACATTTTCCCCTTTCTTTCCCCAGAGCTTTCCCCCATTTCATTTAATCAATTGAAATCTGATCATGCTCCAAAAGCAACAGGAAAACTCCATAAGTAGGTGAATATATGATTCCAAACTCAAACCCTGGGTAACACTGGTGTGGGAGCTCTAGAAATAAGCCAAGTAAATGAACTTAGAGACAGAACTGTGTAGCAGTGCTCCTCTTCAGCATCACTGATGATAACACTTAGAGATGGCTTCATCACGACTCCTGTCCATGGATTATGCACCATTGAAAATATTCTTATTTGCTAGCAAAGGAAAGCATGCAGAAACCGAAGGAATCTTCCTGTTTCATCTAAAAGGGTGAAACAAAGCACCTTCTCCCAGCCAGTGGCTTTTCTATAGGAGTCAACAAAAATCTTCTGAGGACATACCATGCTCTTAGCAGTATCTGATTAATAAATAGGACTTTCTGGCTGGTCTCTTAACTGTATCTTCATAATTATTTTATATGATTATATTAAAGAGGCCATTTAAATATTTTCATAGTATGGAAAACATTTTAATGAAAAGTTTGTTTTACAATCCATCTTTTCCTCCCAGGCTGTAGTATCTTTGCTGCAACCAGTTACTTTAAAGCATTATATCACAAAGATTGTTAGTTATTGAACAATAAAAAGTGGATGCTAAGTGAGCTAACAGCAGGTGAGCACCAGCATTTTGTTCATAAAACACCCAGCATCACTAGGAAAGTGTTTGGATACCTCTTTTCCATCGCATGAGAATGAACATTGCTCAGTGATGACTGTGTATTACCTCCAAGCTAAAGAAAAAAGTAACCAAGTGGTGATCTCTAGATAAAGTATTCTCACTGACAAAGGGCCGCTTCTCAATATTTTTAACTGGAAGTACATATTTCAAATCAGATAGCAAAAGATGTATTGTTTTCTGGAGAAGACCTGACAGTGAGCTCAGCAGAAGCTTTATAAAGCAAGAGTGACCCGGCTCAGTCAACAGAATTTACATGACAAACACCTGGAGATAAAAATCAAGGCGAGGCCTTAATTCGGAAGGGATGTGCATTATACTCTCATTAGTGCACGGTCTAGTGGGATCATCTTGGATGATCTTCAGTATGTCAACAGCATGGGGGTAAACACCTGCGCACGTGGCAGCGCCAAATCATCCCTACTCAAAACAGCCTACTAAAACTAGGATGAAGATGTATACAGGGTGCCTGCAGCAAATAGGCATATCAGCATGTTTTTTCCTTAGTAACTTTAATTTATGAAAGCAAGAAGAGGACATTTCCAAGCATCAATTAACAGAGCTACACGTAGGTATACAAGTCTCGGAGGCTATGTTGTCTCTCCTTTCAGCATGCTTTGAGACACATCAAGAAGCGCTTATGTAGTCTGTTTGAGGCCTGTAACTTCACTTGATTGTGTTGGCAGTTTATTGGGCTTTTCTATTAGTTTATTTGGTTAGGATGTTACTAAGGTTTCCACTGCTTTAGTTACTTCTAAATCTTAGCGACGACTGAGGTCTATGACGAGGCAGAAATGAACCCTCACTTCCCAACTTCTGCACTTCTTCCCTAGCCAAGGCTGGGCTTTGCGGAGGAGACGGCGTTCCTGACAATCAGGTGCTGTGGTGTTTAACGCACACGGGGCTATCCTGCAGATGAAGCAGCCCAGCCCCAGGGTTCTGGGGAGCATCTGGTCCTGTAGTTTCGGCTTTGCAGAACTGGGGAGGGTGCGGAAGCGCCCCAGCTGCCATGCCGGCGGCCTCCAGGCTCGCCCCTGGCCTCTCCTCAGGTAGCTGGGTCAGGGGGAGACCGGGCATCCCCACGTCTCTGCTCCCCTTGCTCCCCGGTGCGGCGGCCACTGCTGCCCTGGCAGCCACGCGCGGCCTGCGCCTCCGACGCACCCGGCCGCCACCTGAACGCGCCCGCCATTTTCCGGTGGTCCTGGCATCACTTGCCCCCTCTCTCAGGTAAATATGGTAGAACTTTTCGTTTAAAGGCACCTTTCGATAAGTCTACAATTTCCCACTCACTCTCTTCCAAGTGTCCATTCCCATTTAGAGACCAAGTGACCAAAACTGCAGGCAGTGCTTGAAAGCAGGACATTAATGGATTAACATCGTATTTTTCACCGCAGTATTGTTTCCTTTCTCATGTTTTCCCCTTAATTCCCGACGCAACAGCGTCTCTTCCTTAAATTACGCTCTCGTCCGCCATTTTTTCCACCCGCGGAGGGCTGCGCTCCCGGAGCGGCCGGCGAGGAGCCCGGGCCCTGTCAGCAGGCGGCTGCCGCCCGCAGGCCGAGCGCAGGCGGCCGTCAGCGGGAGCGGCGGGCATCCCGCCCGCCCGCCCCGCCCCGCCCCGCCCCGCTCCCTCAGCCCGCCCGCTCCCGGCCCGCCCCGCTCCCTCAGCCCGCCCGTCCCCGGCCCGCCCCGCTCCCTCAGCCCGCCGGGCGGGGCAGCGGTACGGCCCCTCCTCCCCACGCCTCCGCCGTCACGGCGGGGCGGGACGGGGCGGGTAGGGGCGGACAGGCCGCGGCCCGTCCCCGCCCTGCTGCCGCCGCCGCCCGCCGGGAGCAGGTTCGCCGGCGCCGAGTAAGGGCAGCGGGAGCTGCGCCGGGGGTGGTCGTCGTCCGGGCGGAGGAGGGGGCGGGCAGGGCGGTGTTCGGCCAGCCGGGAAGGGGCTGCCGGGGCGGGGAGCCCGTCAGAGGGCGGCGGGAAGGGCCGCAGCGGGCCGGGGCCGGGGCCGCAGCGCCCCGCGGGCCCTCGCTGGGGTCGGGGCCGCCCCCCCCGGCGCGGCGCTGCCGCCTGGCCTGGGGCGAGCGGGGCGGCTGCGGGGTGACCGGGCCGTGGGGCGGGCAGGGCCGGGGCCGCGGTTTTGGAGCGCGGTCGGTTGTGTCACCGCCACCCCTTTTCCCCCACACCCCTCCCCGTGACAACCCCCTGATATCATGGCTTTGGGCTTGACGCTGACCATGATGCTCCAAGGAGAGACTCGGGGCCTACAGCTGGTGTTTTACAGCAGCTTATGTCGGCTTGTAGGGTAGGATGGTCACCTTCGCCGTATTGAAACGCTCTCCATGCTATTCCAGATCCGAGGTGAGCAAAGCATGCCAGCAGGAGGAAGGGAGGTTATAAAAATCACCTATGTAAATAGCGAGCCTGGGCCTGGCGCGTCAGGGCCCTGGCCCGACGTTATCACTGCTTTCCTGGTGAACCACTCGCCGCCGCATCAGGCAATGGGCCCTTTTTGAAACTGTAAAAGGAAGTGGAAGGTTTCACTCAGCTTTGCATGAAATGCAAGGCACTGCACCTTAGCTGAAGCTCAGTGATAAAATCCCAGGATACTTAGTGCCAGAAGAGATGTGCTTATGTGTTGTGACCCCCTCCACTGATGAACAAGCTGTGCAAAGGCAGAGAGCCGTGCAGGGTGAGCAGAGCCCTCCTGACCGATCATCCTCCAGGCGTGTGCTTTGCCAACAGTGCAGCCCTTCTGCTTGGAGCCTGGGGTCTTGTGCAAGGGCTGTTAATAGAAAAGAAGGAAAAAGGAGGAAAATAAAGTTAAAATAAGTTAAAATTAGAAGAAAGTGATGCTAAATGCTGGTGGTGTTATAAACTGTATTTGTGTTCCCTTCATGAAGATTTCTCTTGTAGTCTTATATCAGACTATTAAGTAGCACTCTTCTTGGTGGCTTACATTGAAGTGAAACTCTTTGGGGGGCAGGGGGGGAGAGAAAAAAAGGGACCATGTAGTCATTGTGCTACTATATGTAGTCATTAGCGTCCTGGTAGGCCTCAGAGGAACTCAGCATCCAGCGCAATCAGATTTTGTGCAAAGCTAACTTCTCCCTCAGTGTACTTGATCTGAACATTTGGTTCAAAATGAACAAGCTGCTGTTAGGGAGATTTGGGTGAGAACACGTAGCGCGCTATATGCCCTGTGGTCCTGGTCCATCTTTGTTTTCCTGTGAGACATTCATTGTCTACCAGCAGCACAAGAAACTTGGCACTTCAAAATGGTCACCTTGGGTCCATTTTCAGCCCTCACCTTCCTTCCCCTCCCTAACAGTTCCATCACCCAGCGTTCATTTTCCTCTTCCCGCTTCATTGTCAGGCCTCTCAATGCTTTGTGCACTCCTAGGAAACGTAATTCCCTTACTTAAGGCATTTCCCTGAGAACTAATATGTTCTGTTAGGCTTGTGAAAGCTATGTGCCTCCTTCACCTGGTTCATTATCAGTGTGAATGAATCGGACAATGATAAGCACATATTTTTTTTAGCCATATATGCTGAGCGTTGGTGATGCATTAGGTCTAATAGTATTTCAGGCTTCCATAATCTAGTTTTCCACACTGGGCAGTTCTAAATGCCAGCGCTTTAAATTACATCTTTGCTGGACAGAATCATTCATAGGGAAAATGAGTAAAACACTGACCAGTGGCACAATCTAATTTTTTTCTTTTTCCTTTTCTAAAAAAAAGTACTTCTAGGTGTTACATGATGCAAGCTTGGGTTTGGTATGTTTCAGCATGACTAATGTGGCAAGGCTGAGGGAATTGGGCAGAGTGGAATAGAAAATCACCTTTTGACATCTTTTGTGTTAGTGTTGCTGCATTAGAGCAAAGGAAGTTTTAAATAAACTTTGCTTGCTTTTTCCTACCATATATGGATCTGAGTTTTACTTCTACCTGAAACTAGATGATAAAGGAAGATCTGGAAACTTTTTTTCTTTTAAGAAGGCAGGAAGGATTAATTTTAATGCTATTTTGTTTC
Source organism: Pelecanus crispus (assembly GCF_030463565.1). Classification (NCBI taxonomy): domain Eukaryota; kingdom Metazoa; phylum Chordata; class Aves; order Pelecaniformes; family Pelecanidae; genus Pelecanus; species Pelecanus crispus. The sequence continues at coordinate 68,980,045 of NC_134645.1, forward strand.
CATGTTTATTATGCTCCACAGTTGGTTTTGTATTATGGAAGCCCCCAGCCTGCCTTTGTGGACCAGGATTCCAGCTCATTAGGAGCTGTAAAGTGGAAAATGTGATCTCTGTCTCTAAATATTTTAGCCTAAGTATAAAGGGAAAAATAGATAAATCCAGAAAAAACTTAACCTCCCTCATCCCTACTAGAGAAAATAGTGCAGATTCAATGCTCACCTGTATATTACTAAGTCAGTTTCTATGAGTCCGTTATGAGAATCCCTCAGGTGCTGTAGCAGGGAGTACTTATCTTACAGTGTACAGTCTACCCTTTATTCCAAGAGCAGTTTTTTGGGTTTGGGTTTTTTTTTCCTTAAGATTAGTTTTACCTGCTGCAAAGTGACTGCTAAGGTCAGCAGCAGATGCTGTCCGAAGATGGTAATGTGTTTTGGGCTGCCTCACGTAGGTGCCAGAGTCACTCCATAGATGCATGTTGTCTCATCTCAGTGTTTGGGTAGTAAAATCTACTGAGGTGAAATAGATTGAGCAATGTTATATTGCAGAAATCTTTCTAATCGTGGTTGTTATCATGATACAAATTTTCTGTAGCTGTGACTGGCTGCAATTTTTTTTTTTTTGCTGAAGTCTTTCAGCAGTTTGTTGGTTTTGCCTGTGTTTTCACCCTGTTTGAATGATTTTGCACTTTTTTGGGGGGAGTAGTTTACAAAGGAAGTAACATTTAGGAGTTGTTTGGGAGAAGATTTGTTTCTGTGACTTTTATTTAGAAAAAAAAAATAATCACATCCAAGAAAGCCCCATGACTTGTCTCTGGATATTTAAAGGCATAAAATCCTAATTCAGATCAGAATTAAATTTTTAAGCATTTCTATGGAATGCAGCATGTACTTCTTGCTTTCTGAAAGTTAAAGATCCATGTAAATGTTTCCAGGTCCTCATGCTAAAACATTGCTTAAACAGCAAAATTATTGCTTAAGGGTTCTTATCGTAGTGTATATGGGCTAGATTTATAGGAGAAGGAAAACTCTTGGAATATCTAAATGAGAAAATACAAAACATATTAGGTGCTTTTTAACTGTATCTGACTGGAGCCTGCAAGATAGTTAGGTGACTGCTGCTGAGATCTAATTTATATGTGCTGCGCTTGTCATGTCACATCATTTTGTCCTGATGGAGCTTTCAAGAATGGTACTGGGGAGCTGCTCAGTTGTGGAGTTTCCGCTTTCTTGTCTTTGCATTTGGCAGTGATCTGACTGGAAACAGCCAAGGGAAAAGTGGATTTTTTTCTATGCCTGACAAACACCTTTCTAGAAAACAAGTTGATACTAAGGTTCATTTTTTGCTTGAGTATGGAGTAACAGTATGATGCAGAAACCAGTTAATGCAGAAATTAGGAAAAATATGTAGCAATCCTTTGAATTCTTTAAACTTCTTGTAGGTACAGAGAGGTCTTGCTTCAGTGAGTGTTGATGAAGTGTTCCAATTCTTTATTTCATTTGTGCCAGTAGGTTCTTCGGACTTTCTTCAGTAGCTTGACCAGCCGAGTTACCACCTGGTATACTCCCATTTAAAGACAGAGGTGTTGAGCAGAAGATAAATGTACAATCAAAAGCTCACACCCGACTGAAACTTTTAGAGGAACTGAAGACTACCACAGATGCAGCTCTGTTCCAGTTTGAATGCAAAGTGTACTTCCCTCAACTGCAGCTGATTATTAACTTTCCCATTTTAAATGTTATGCAGGCAGTAATACCAAAATACATTACAACAGCGTAGTTAAATGCTGTGGAAGTTAAAAAGGGTAATTTCTATGGAAATTCAGAGTCTTGGTGAATGCTCCTATGACCTTGCTATGGAAGGAAATGCTTGGTGCACATGTCTGTTTTGTTTCCTGGTGGTTGAAATCCTGACCTTGTCAAAGCCATTAGCAAAACTCCTGTTGACTTCCCAAGGGCTCAACTATCTGTGTTTTCAGAGGAGTTTGAGGAACTGAGCGCTAATAAGTGGAGGGTGTGTGAGTGGAGGTAGGGTATTCATTCAGTTCAGATGCCCGTGTTGCTGTGAGAACTAGGATGAGGCAGAAGTTCACACCTCCTGTTTAAAAAATAATAACAAACAAATACAAAATTTTCCTTCTCTTTGAGCTGTTCAGTTTGTTTTTTCTTGACTTGGGGAGTTTGTGGTGAAGATTGGGAAGTGATGACTGCTGATGGCTGGCCCCTTACCACTCTTTCTCTCTGTTCCTCAGACCAGTAGCTTACCCTGTCACTAACCTGTATTATTAACATGCTCAGGAATAGCATTGCTGGTGGAAGAATTTGTATGGAGTAAACCAGCTGTGAATTTGCACTGCTATCCTACAAATTTACTCTAAATGTCAATTGAAATATGTGTGTTGATACAAAGAATTGTATCAACAATTAGAGAAATGTACACGTGCAGACGAAATGCTGAACTATATCCTGTGGACTTTGCAGTCTATCATCTGAATGTCCTCGCATTATGTGTTGTGTTTGGCTGCCCAACTCTGTAGCTAGAAAGTTGAGAAGCTCAAAGTCTTGTGTATCATACAGTCTGTACATTTGTCAGTATAGTGCCATGTAACTTGTTTAAAGATACTTATGGTTAGCTGTAGAAATTTTCAAGACAAAAAAAAGAAAGTCAATCACTGCTTTTGTCAAGACTTGGATGAAATATTCTGTGTATATCTCTTGATTGTAATGCTGTTGCTGAGAACGGTGTTACAGGCAGCTGTCTGGTGAATACAAATATGAAGGGAGAACAAACAATCGTGAAGGACTATTTCAGTTAGTTCTGTAGCCTTTCTACACAAGGTAATTTGGTCTTTTGCTGTCTCTTCTCCCGAGCAGCTGCATTTTAATGTTAAACTTTTATCATTAAATATAATATTTAACTAAAAAGTATTTTTAGCCAGTGCTGGTGTTGTAGTTAGCATGCTACTAATGTGTCTAAAAATAGTCATAACTTTTAAAAGAAACAAACAATGTCAACAGTTCTGAGAAATCTTCTTTTTCAAACTAACTTCTTTTTAGGTGTTTTCTTTGGATTTTATGCCTGTGATTGTATTTTCTGCTAAATTGATAGAATTTCCTTACTTAGTCAATACACCAAGGCATAGGACCGTTTATTCGCTATAAAGTTTGCATGGGTTTGGCCTGACAATACAAGTTCAGTGCAATATTGCCTAGAGTTTCCAAAAAGATCAAGGGTTGTTATGCCAGCTTCAGACCAGATAAGTGGGATTTAGGCTGGCTGGCTGGCTGACTGACTGACTGACTTCAGACTTTAGTCTGTGACCCAAAATAACTTGAATCTGCATGTGGTACAGACAAAGACAGGAAACAATACTGCAGAGAGCTATCATGACTTGTGGCCGATTGTGCAGCAAGTAAGTAGAAGAGTGTAAATACACACACTGTTTCTTCATCTGCAGTCAGGTTGTTCATTACTAGGGGATACTTCAGGGCCTGCAGAATCGAAGCAGAGTTTGGGACCCTGGTGCTGCAGCCATTTCAAAATTGTGCAGGGTTTGTCTTCACGGTAGCAGCAGCTTGTTTATCTGGCATAGGTGATGTAACCTGCAGGGCAGCAGGGATGAGGCTGACCTCTGTAGTTATATCCCTAGGGAAGTTCTGGTGGGATGTGTCTGACCAGCGCAATGTCTTGGCAGCTGCACTAGAGATCATTTCATATCATAGAGGTGTGAAAAGTCATGTTTTAAAAACAACCAGGGTGCTGCTGCGCTGTATTAATACAGGCATTTTGAAGGTGAAAGAAAATAATGTTTGGCAACAAGGACTGTTAATTGGTTTGTTTGGTTTTTTTTTAAAGTTCATAAGGACTTGAGGTTCTAAACTGTAGCACAGCTGGTATCACACTTGACAAATCAGTTTCCATTTCATTTCCTTCTTTTCTGTTTAAACATTTAAATGTGCTTTGTCTTTCTCCCTGAAATTGAGTTTTAGCAGTGTCTGTTGACCAGAAGCTGACAGGCCAGGAGAAGAGGACATTGCTTGGAAGACACATGGTTTGGGTTGAATAGTGGAAGTGTGGGGAACTGGTGAGATCAAAACGTTGAACCTGTGAAGGTGACGTGCAGGACAATGGAAAGGATAAATTTAAGACTAAGCACAGCCTGGATGAAATTGTGGGATGGTGTTGGATGCACGTGTACTTGATTAGTCTGCATTCTCATTGCAGAAGAGATAAACGGACAGTTTTAATTTGCACGTGTATCCTAAGCTATGTCTTATTGATTTAGATTTAGAGTATCTTTGAGCTTGTGCTGAAATTTGGTCTGTATGGATGGAAGGCAGGCTAAGACAACTCTAGTAGTTATATGCTGCATGATTGTATATGTGTGCTTTTAGGGAAAGTGTATTGGTCAGTATCTGTGTTGTCAGATTTTGACCTTTTTGGATAAGATATGGTAGGCCTGGGTGCAAAAAAACACCCCTACACCCAAGTTGTTGAAAAATGAGTTCACATTGGGAAACACAGCAGCTGAAACAGGATAGAGTGGCAATTCGTAGAATTCAGATGAAACTGGATTACAGCTAAAACTGAAGTTAATACAAATTATTGGTGTTTAGAGGGAGTTGGGTGTCTCCTCCATTCAGATATCTTGTGTGATATTTGCTGGGTTTTTTCCCAGTGTTTTATATATGCTAGGTTGTATTGGTGGGATGGGTGATTCACAGTGTGGAAATAACTATGCAATTGGTTTGGGACATAATTCATCAGAGGATTTGGCATTGACAGATAAAACGTACAGCTTTTTTCTGGAATGGCAACAAATGAAAATGCATACTTTTTCTTTGCTTACAGTGGAAAAAACATGTAAGAAGTATGGCCACGGCTGTAGATTCTGTGATGTAGCTGCTGTAGAGTAATTGCAGATCTTAAGCCTAAGAATCTTAATAGTAAGAGTTATTGTAGGAAATTCAAAAAGGACATCATATTCTTATTTAACACTTTTTTACGAAAGCATTCACTTAAATTCCATCTTTGAAATACTGTGTTTTTGGAGAGAGTAAACATTAGTATATGGAGTTTTCTTTAATCTTTTCTTATGTATTCTTCTTTAAGATGATGAAGACCTTTGTAAACCAATGACCAAGATATAACTCTGTTTTCTGGGGGGGATTTAGGTGTCCTTAATAGGTGGAGAGTGTCTGACTTGTTCCCATCGTGGATGAACTTGACAGCAAATCTACTCAGCCATGTCGTACGGTGCAGGTTTTGGGGACCCTAATCAACTAGCCCAATGCATAACTTCTAACATCCAGAAGATCACGCAATGCTGTAAGTTGCACTTATGCATGTTTTATATAAAACTTTAATAATGGTGGTGCCCCCCATTTGAGGTTAGTTTCCCAGATTCATGCACTGGAATTCACTCTTTGACTTCCTCTACTCATTTGACAGGTTTGTGGCACCCCACACAGCAGATCCAGTCCTTTGTATGTGTGGTTAAATGTGATCTATCCTGAGAAAGTATAGTATCACTCTGTATTCACCAACTGAATAAATAATTAAAGATGGCTGCTGGTAATAAGCCAGTTTTGTCCTGGCCAGTTATGTGGCACCTTAAGATGGTAGGTTGAGCTGTTTGCTGAGAAAGGATTGCATCAAATATTTGCTGGAGCTTGAATTGTTTAGCAGGAACAGAAGCTGTGGCCTTGCAGCTTGCCCTTGGAAGTACATATTGGATATGTAAATAAGATTGTGCAAGTTTTAATATACCTGTGCTTAGATTCATGCCACCTAATTTTTTTTAGCCACCTAATGGGGGATGTTCAAGTTAGAGGTAAGTTAGGCTGCTGGGGTTTTCAGTCCTTTTCCCTTTTGCTCCATTTTCCGTTATATTTTTAGTGTGTGTGTATATGTAAAACAAATACAACTTGATCTCACAAATTGCACAAAGTATACTGTTCATGAGAAGGGAGCTAGCCATGAACAGCATATGGTTAGGTTTTGGCATACACATTTTTAGTGTTGCATGGGACATAGTGTGCATGCAGAAATGAGTATTTTATTATTAAAACTTTAATTCTGATCAGTTAAGTATGTCAGTTTTAATAAAAACTTTGATCTTTGTTTTGCAAGACAAGTTTTAGGAGTTGGCATTTGTAGCACAGATTAATGGCACAGATTGGGTTTTTGTCTATTTTTTCAGCTACATTTTGTATTTTCTTCCAGAAAGAATTTCTTTGAATCTCAATAGACGGGAAGAAAAATTGCAATTTTGCTTTATTGAAAAGTTTCTGTACATCAGGGTTGTATTTCCTCAGCCTAAAATGAACAAACTGGCTCTGTAGAAGCCGTTAACACTTTATTTCCTAAAATCTGCTCAGTGAATTCACTCAGTCTCATGGCTTCTAACTTGGTCTTCCAGTTAGAAGGCAACCTGTCACAGACACCAAGGCTCCAAGATGTAAAAAAGAAGCCTTGGTTGTCAGGTGAAAACATAAAGTGAAACCAGTGGTTGAACAGATTCAAAGATGGCAAGGTTCACTCTATTACTACATAGAAGCACATAAAAGAGAATTAAGTAACAACAAGTTAAAATGATTCATAAAAGCATTGCGTTTTCAGAATGAAATTAATAGAATAAGAGAGTTTCTTTTCAGGTTACTGTACCATTTCAGGAGGTCCCTCAAAACTAATTCACACCTCTGCTAACATGCAAGCAAACTGAGTACTACTACAGAGATATAGATGAGATACAGATTAGTTGAAAGGAAGCAGGCTCTTCCAGCTAGAAGCTGGCCCTTTAACTTGTGGGAGAAATACAGAAAAACTTCCTGAATTAGACAACGCTGTGCTGCTGACATTTCATAATACACCAGAGTTTTATAGGAAGTAACATTGGTCAAAACAACAATCTTTGCTGTAACATTTCTTCAAGGTTGAATTATTACACACACCACCCCCCCAAGTAATAAATTTGATCTGGTTCTTGATTAACTGTTTTTAATATGCTATACAAGATAAAATACATATATTAAATACCTCACATTTCATAATGCATCCACATGATGCTGCTTTTGTATTAATACTTGTGATCCTTACCTCCCTTCTTTCTTAGTTCGTGTAGCCCACTGTTGCTGATTGACAAGCAAAGCTCATCTCTATGCTGGTTTAGCACACCAATAATTAAATCAGTTGCAAGATAATATTCTTTTTGGTTTGGGTTGTTCTGTGATAATGGAGAGGACCTATATTTGTATCAGGCTGTTACCTGGGTTAGCTTAGCACCCTTTTAACTTTAAAGAACAGATTTCATTGATCTGTGGATCCAGTCATGCAGTTGATCATTATGTTGAAGGTGCGTTAAGAGTTGTAAATTGCATCTGCCTTGCCTGAACCCCTGGTGAACTACTCCAGTAAATGCTATCTGTAGTGGGCTGTTTGAGTTTCATTGGAGCAGAGGGTGTTGGTGGGTCATTTTTAGGACCTTGAAGATATAATTGAGCTAGCTAATAGGAAGCAGCATACACTGCTGTCTGTACTCTGAGCTCTCGTGGAAGCTTAAGCCAGGAGGGCACCTATATTTATTTGGGATCCCAAACCCCAGAGCATTCTTTGAAAAAAGGGTTCTTTCAGCTGTTCTTTAAACAAGGATCCATGCTCTGTTTTGTGTTTCCAGCATTTCTGCAGAAATAAGTGATTATAACATCACTCAGCAACACCTAGAGAATGGAGTCTATTTTCCTCAGCCTGAAACTCATGTTTTGCTTATCAGTAACATCTCCGAGATGAGATTTAGGGAACTAGTCTGCGGAGCGTTTCTTTGTGCCTTTTGTTAAAACTGTTCCACTGAGCAGCTGGAACTGCAAAACTTAAGGCTCCTCTTGACATCTGATGTAGAGTGGCAGGGCTCAGGCAGGAGTTAGGCTCTCAGACCCACTCCTAGCATCTTCAGAGAATCCATGTGACTCTCTTTGAGCAGTGCTGTAAAACCTGGGGAGCCTGAATCACATGTGCTTGAATGAGCTGCAGTGTTGTGTGCTGAACCTCGGTGAGGTCAGTGATGCCCGCAAGCTGTGTCTCGCTGGTTTGGTTTCGGGTCTGTGTTAACAGTGATGAGAAGCAGATCTGCGAATGGTTCGGGAACCTTCAGATTTAAACAATAAAACCAAAGAAGTGTATAACGAGCTTTGGCACCTCTTAGGCTTAGGCAGCTGCTAAATTTATGTGTTACTAGAACACAATTTATGATTAAGGTTTGAAAGTCTGTCTGTCTGGAATTTGGTCCAAAGTAACTGTAATTCTCATTCCGGGCCTATCTTGTATCTGATTATAAAATCTAGATGACACACACTGTGTTGGACTTTTGAAATAGAAATTTAAAGGTGGTTGAGGTTTGTCCCTAACTTTCTGAATATGGAGAACAGAATATAGGGAATGATGCAGGGTGTAGAGCTCCAACCTGTTTGGGCTTTGTAGACAGAGAACCTATTAGCAAGGTGTTTTAATCAGTATTTACTAAAGGAGCAGTAGTTCCAGAACTGGGTTTCATAGGTTGCACTCTCGCTTATGTGGCAGCTTAATGACAGCTGCTACTAACAAGAGAAATCTCAATGCCTGCCTTCTATATTTCCTTGAAATATTTCCTGTTGGTCACTCGTTTACAGCAACTGGATAGCCAAGGAATGAGTGTGATGCACAGAAACAAGATGAGCTAGCGAAAGATATTACTTTGTGACAAAACAAGTCCTGCCTGCTTACAAATCTGTGTTTCTACCAGGCATGTTCATTTATCATACTAGGGATGTGCCTAGTGTCACAAATGCAGGTCTGTGAATCCTGCTGATTATGTCAATTCACTATGAATGAGTGACTTTACACGGTTTAATTTAGTAAAAGTTAGAATTTACTTGTAGCAAATTGCAGAATTTGATTATAGTATTTTTAATAGCACTCAATCATCAATGATTAATAAAGTGATTAGACAAAATTGATCAAAACAGTGACTTAGTTACAGATTCGAAGATGGCAAGGTTCACTCTATTACTACATAGAAGCACATAAAAGAGAATTAAGTCACAACAAGTTAAAATGATTCATAAAAGCATTGCGTATATGTGGAATAAAGGCGGGGGGGGCCCTCCCGTTGAGTCACGAGGTTTAGACTAGACCCCCTTGCTTTCTAAACTCCTTCTCAGAGAGGAGCCTAGGTGCGTCTAGGTCTAGTCCTAGTCTCAGACTTGGTCAATGGTTTATATGGATAAGGGTAATGTATGTATATGCATATATGTATATCTAGTACATAGGAAAAGTATATAAAGGAAATTGGATTATATGAGAGAGAGAGAGAAATCATATGTAGGGGATACGGAAACCCTCCCGTTGAGTCACGAGGTTCAGAATGGACCCCCTTGCTTTCTAAACTCCTTCTCAGAGAGGAGCCTAGGTGCGGCTGGGCCCACTCTTAGTCTCAGACTTGGTCAACGGTTTAGGAGAGTAATGCTATAAGAATAGTACAGCAATATAAAACTCCTTTTAAAATTAAATCATACATCTACAAAACTACTTAAATTGATTCATGCATGCACACTTACAACTATAAATGCATATATGAAAATAGTATACCTGTTAAAAATTGCCCTTGAGTTTAGTGAAATACTCATGTCTAATGCCTTGGCATTTCTCAACGGGCGAGAATAGAGTTTTGAGGAGTGAAGAATATCAGCAGCCCAGGCTCCGTTGTCGATCTCTGGCAATGGAGTTCTGGTGGCAGCAGACTTTCGGATATCTGCTAAGTTTCGCTGACTCCGAGTGACGCTTCGATTGGAGGGAGATGCTGGTGCGGTCCGCGGCGGTCCAGGAGAGCTCAAAGGGCCTCACTTAGGACTGCCGTTTATAGGATTGTGAGATGATTGACTTTAATCACCAGTAAATTTCCATCCGAGCCACAATTCGGGTCGGTTTGTTGCTGGAATTCCGGCAGCGATGATACCACCCTGTTTCAAGGCTGTCTGGGGTAGCTGTTCTCGTTCCCCTCGTTAGCCATAATATGAATGTTGATAAGAACAGAGCTGCTCTCTGCTCCAGCCATGTAGGAGTTTCTGGTACAATTAAGGGGTGCTTAACTGACCAACTCACTACACAAAAGCTGCGGCCTGGAATTCCTGAGATTGTAAAGCGGCCGAAGTGAAGGGGAAAAACAAAACAGAAAAGCAGGGGCAGGGGGAGATGTACCACCACACCTAGTAGGATGAGAGCATTGAGTCCCTATTGTGATTTTTTTTTTTTTCCTTCCTCCTCTTCTTGAGCATGTAGTGAATTGTACAAGAGGGAATCTGATCTTTCAACAAATGGAAAGATTAAACTAAAATAAATAAAACAAACAAAAAGCCTAATTTAAAAGCTTTAAAACGTGTTAATTTCAGACTTCTTACAACTGTGAAGATGACGGGGAGCAGTTCTTTGAAATCTGACAGTTTTCTGCATTTTAAAGAATTGATTTGCTGTGTGTAGCAATAAGAGGGAAAGCATTTTGTTTAAGAAGATGTTCCCAAGAGGGAACAAAATGGGAGTTGCATTTGTCTACAGGGATAACTGCACAGTTATAAGAGTAGGAAGGATATGGTTAGAGGAGTAGGGGCCTCTTCTACTCAGCCGGAAAGATTTGACTTGTGTCTCTGACAGGAACTGTGCAAGAAGAAGTAAGCAGGTGTGTTTTTTCCTTCCCCCACATACTACTTCTCAAGTCTCTCTCCCATGTGTGGGTCATTGATGAAGCAGACTTGTATGTCTTTGTTTTGCTTTGTTCCTAGTATTTTCTGTGTAGCTAATGAATATGTCAGTGCAGTCCCCGAAGAAAAGCCAGAATGATGCAGGCTAGACAGATAACTATTATGTCTCCACTGGCATCTTAAGCCGGGCTTTGGGAGCTGTTGGTTTAGAAGCAGTTTAGAATGCTGCCTTTTGCTTGGGAACACAGAACAAAGCCTGGCGCTGATAAAGCACACCCAGTCTTTGAGTTTCAGAGATGTTCTGGTTTGCAAACTGTAATCAAACAGTTACAGAACCTACGCTAACTGAAGTGAGGCATTCATATTCCCTCCCTACCTCTCCCTTCCCAACTCCTCCAGTTTTTAAAGGTCATGGCAGGATTTTGTGCAGTGGTAGTTGCAAAGTCAGTAAGAAGGGCGTAATCTACCCTTGCTCAGTATTTGCAAGGTCAGTGATAGAGTATGTGACGTGTTCATGCACACTGAAAATCAGCCAGCTGGAGAAACATACGCTCTGCATACTGCAAGATAATAAAAATAAAATAAAATCCAGTAGCCACAATCCACATATGGCTACAGAGAGTCTGCCTGGCTTTCAGAGATTCTTTCTCATAAGGACTCTTGCTTTCTGCTGACTTCCTTTTCTGTTCATTAAGGTAGCACAAACATCAGTTCATAGAGAGCACATTCCCAGAAGGTCAGCTTCAGCCAGCAGAGATCCCTCTGTCATGTGATACCTCTCCTGTGACAGCTAAGTTTGTCCAATTTCTGTTGTATCCCAAGTTTTCTATAAGCATATTTTCACTGAATGTTGTTACACTGGGAGTTGAATTACACCAATCATATGACTTTCACTTCTATGTAACTGTAGAAAATCATAAACACGGATTAAACCCTGAAGAATATTAGAGTTCTGATATATGCCTTTTTGTCGTGGTTTAAGCCTGGTAGATAGCTAAAACATTCAGCTAAAACAGGCTGAAACTAATGAAAAACTATGTCTGCTACTATGTTTGTAGCACCAACTGATTCGCATGATTATTCTTTAGCTAAAGAAGTCTACAGATGGGCAAGTGAAAAGCAAATGAAATCACTGAGGTGTTGAAATCAGAGCCTGTCTGAAAACAAAATTCTGTTTTGTCTAGATTTAAAATGCGGTTTTGTACAGGTGTGGTTTTAAAGCTTAAAGTAGAGCTTGTTGACACTTTTAACAATGGTATTGTCAGAAATTTCCGATTAGCTGCAGTTAACCAGAATTTAACTTTGCGGGAACATACTAGTTGGAACAAATCTTTTTTTTATTATTATTGTTGCTGTTGTCAGGAAGGTTTTTGGATTTAGGATGAAGTTTCAGTAAAACCTGGAAAAGGCTGGTTATTTAGGGGTTTTAAGTACCCGTTATGGTCCTCCAGGTTGCATTTTGTGGACTTTTCCAAGGCTGAGGAATGGAACTTGAATCTGCTATGTCCAATTCATAACCTGAATATGAAGGATAATAGGAGGAGGAATTCAGATATTTTGGGTCTTTCTAAATGCCTGTCTTCCTGCAATGAGGTGAAGTCGTGAAGTTCACAGTTCTTTTAGAAATAAACTATTTCTGAAAACTTCAAACATGAATTATTTGCATGCTCTTCCTAAAGGCTTTGATCTATGTAAAGTAGCATATATATTAAAGGTAGTATGCCTCACAGATTTGTTTATGAATTTGGAGGGTTTTGTTAATATTTTTCTGTGTTTTGTCTTTTTTGTTAAAAATATTTTGGTCCTCTGGAAAGTGATATATGAAAGTGTCTTATGTGGATGACATTGCACAAGATGGACAGGGATTTATTTATGCTAGCAGCAGAATAGAGTGAAAAAATGGGTATTCCATGTACACCCCAGCACGCTATTTATGTTAGTAGGTGCAGAAAAAGCAGAGTTTTTCCCTGTCCTACAGTTTTGCATTACCTTAGTTAATGAGTGTGGGCGAGGATGGCATGAAAGAGGTCTGTAAATTGACCCATCTTAGTTTGGAAGCAATTTAAATAACAATTGTAAAACCACTGTGCAATTTACAAATAGCAAGGTGACCAGTGAAGACATCCATAATTTTGTCTGCAACTGTTGCTTTTGCTGATGGAGCAAATATAAATGGACTCACCTAGACAAGATAACTTTTGCAAAACAGCCTGCATTTGCAGCAGAGAGGGGAAGGGATGTGGCAAGGGTCCTCATGCTCTTTCCTGTCTCTAGAGAGCTACATTTCAGAGCCTAAGGTACTTAAAATACCTATTCCAGTTCATTTCTGTTGGATTTTCCTCCTTGTGGACAGGAGAAGAGGAGACTGCATGGCAGGAAGCTGCAGTCCAGTTAGGGCTCAGAATAAACCCAGGTCAGTGGTTGATTGCGAGTTACCCCAGCGTAAAAGCTACTTCCTTGTGTTGACTGGTCTGTGGTGTGTGGCATGTCTTTGCTTCCATGTTCGCTCCTGAATTAGTTTCCTGTATCAATGACCTGACCTCTTAAAAAGCCAAACTTTCTTCGTGTAGGTGAGTTGGGTTTATGGTGTTTGTGCAGCAACAGTTTACTGCAGTCATGCATCGTTTTCATAACTTAATAAGTTACTGGTATTCTTTAGAAAAACATCCAAACTTTGGGGTTTCAGGGATTTACCAGGGATGGTTTAGGATATGAATATAAAGTGATTACAGCTTGATTTAATTCCCCTTGGCTGAGCTATAATAATTGATCACATGATCAGTTATTGTGCACTTAATGTGTTTCTAGTGTGCTCTACACCTAGATTAGAGGAACGGGCACTACTTCATTCCCACTTCCCAGTGTCCTTGGAAGACCACTGTAAATGGTGGTACACTAGCATAAAATAATTACAGCTGCGCTGAAAGAACTGAAGGTAGGTCCTGAACTCCAGACACTGCTACTGATGTTCCTGATCACTTGGGGACATGATTCTATTTAGAAATGCTTAGAAGCTCTAATAAAATCCAACAGGAATGAGTACAAGACTTGGTGTTTTCCCACTCTTACATACTTAATGAGTCTTTAGTCTGTAGAGCTCTGAGAACAACCCAACCCCATCCTCATTCTAGTTTCTCCTTCCCATACATACTTCAGGTACTGTTTCTCTGTGCCAGCGTATTATCCTGTTTTAGAATAATCAGTGTTATACATTGAGTTAAGACAGAATAAAGCAAATACCTAAAACCAAATTGCTTAAGTTTTTAGATACTTAATTCCAATCGGGTGAGCTCTTGGGCATCGGGCTGCTTTTTACTAAGTTGGTGTCTTCTGACTTGTGTCCTGGATTTGATTCCTCTAGTGAACTGTCACTTTTGGTTAAAGTAGGGATAGCAAAGTGTATGCACAGTGGCATTGTAATTTATTTAAAATCTTTAGTGAATGTGAACTACACTAGTATCTTTGAAGAGGTACTTACACTCATACAGAAAACTCCAATCTGCTGGCTTTATTGCAATTACATTAGGTTGCTGTATGTCACAGCTTTTGTAAAAGATTGATCCAGGCATGTTTTCTGCAGCATCTGTCCATCTTTAGTCAAGTACTTTCAGTTGAAGTGCAAAAGGAAAACACATTGAAATTGGATTTGAATAAATTGAAAAAGCCTGTCATCCCCAGGCAAAAGCTGTCTGAACTGGTGTAAATTTTACAAATAATTCTTCTATTCCAATAACCTGCTCTGAAGTGACTCTGAAGTTTGTTAGATTCCATGCAACTTAATATGTAACTGGATGTGCTCTTTGTTGACTCACTTGTTCAGCTGGAAACAAGTAGGAGATTTCTTCATAGTTACCCAACCGGTGGCAGCTTATGTAAGGTCTTTGACGAAGCATTTCTGAAGGGTGACTGTGCTGGTGGTGTATACGCTGCTTATTTGCCATATGAAGCCATAGCTGAGCCTGAGCCTCACGTGGAGCAGACTTTGGTGTGCACAAAAGAATGCTTTGCTGATTCTGTTTATTCTGCTTGGGCTCAGGAACTAGGAAGATGACTGAAAATCAATGGCTTTAAACCCCCATTGTTAGTTTTAGTCCTGTGATCCTCAGGCAGTTACTAAAACTGTATCTGCCCCTTTTTAAGTAAAAGACGGTGGCATGGGGGGGACCTTCACCATTACAGTTAATATTCAGGAGCAGCTGTAGCTGCTGGTTGGAACAGTGCTCTGTTCCTCCTTCCTGTGACAGTTCCCAAGCCTTGCTGTTCTGCAAGGCAGGTTTCACGGTACTCACCCTGCCTGCTTGTCTGGTTCTTGTCCTCTGCAGTACAGTGCCTCGATGTTTGTTCCTCCTGTTGCTGCAGGTGTTTTTTCCAAGCAGACCCAGTGGGTGCCGCATTTCCTGTGGAAGCATTAGACCGTAGCTTTATGAAACTGGGCAATGCGGTGTGTCTGGCTTGGCCTGTAGCACTGAAGGAAACTCCTACTGTGTGGCTATAATGCAATCTTGTGTGATCCAAGTAAGAAGTGAGGTTCCAGGCTGCAAAGGGGTAATAAGCAGCACTCGTTAAACATATTTTTTTCCCCCATTTCATGCTTCTGTGTTGTGGCCTTCTATTTAGGATTCTGGAGGTTATGTGTTGATTCACCTCACTCTCCAGCTGTAAAGCAGCAACAAGCTTGGTCATGGCCACTTGAGGGTTTTTCCAAATGTTAAATAGAATGGAGGTTGAGATGGGAAGACAGCTGATCATGGGTAACCTGGGAAAGTTTCTCTCCTGTAGCTGGAGTTACTGGCAAGTGTTCCAAAATAAGACCATCCTCAGTTTCCCTTGTCTTGTGCTAGGGATGAACATGGTGCTTGGACGCTTCTCAGCTCTGCCAGAGAAGGTGAATGACCTTCTTCTGTTCTTCATTTCCCTCCTCTTTGTTAGTTCTTTGCCTTTCAAACATTAGGATTTTAGTCAAGGGTTTGGGGTTCTTTTTACCTTTTCTTCTGCAACAATACTATGGTGTCATAGCCTGTACAGTGATTACTAATTCGCAGATTGGGATAACTTTGTTTGCTCCTGTGTTCTTGGAGGCAACAGGTTGTTTACATTTTGGTCTTCATTTGTATTAACTTATGTATTTGTATCTTTATTTTAAGTTTGAAACTTCCTGTGTGTTCTTAAACATTTTCATGTTCAAGGAGCAGAACCAGCAGTTATGTCAACATGGATTTACTTGTGGTAATGGAACAGCTTTGCTGAGGTGGTTGAAAAACAAGGGAAGATGAGGAGACAGGAGATGAAACTTTCTTCTTTCCCAGCCAGCTAAAAGCCAGCTGTTAAGCAAGGATATTCTGTGATCTAATATGTGAAATATGTTTTTATCTATGGAAAAAATAGTATGTATTGCAGATCTGGCAGGAACATGTTCCTCAAATACTCCTACCTGTTAAAAAATGTAAATATTTCCACTGTAAATCTCACTACTCCTGTAACTCATGTAGAGAAAAGGAGGCCTTTTGTATGAGACAGTATTACTAGTTTTTGTGTACCTTTTTTATTTTGTTCTCTTTAAGTAGAGGGAGAGCTTCCACTGACTAGAAATGGAACCACTGTTTGGCTTAGTAAAAGTAAACATGAGCTGACTCTTAAATAATTTTCTCTGGAGGAATTCAGGTTAAGTCTTAATTGTTTCTCTGGCTCATCATTAACTGTGTCTGACCTGTTCCTGAGCATGTGACCAGTCAGAGAGTAGCCAAGTAGCTTGCTTTCATCAGCTGATAGTTATGTATTATGAGACCTAAATCAGGAATGCCACAAAGACAAGTGAAAATTCTTCTTATTAATACAGTATTGCTTCTTTCTAATACAAGACTCATTTTCAGGTGGAAAAAGTGAGATTCTTTTCTTTTGCATGCAAGACAGCACTTGCTTGGAGAAAATGCATTTTGCTTGCGTGGTACCGTGTACCCTGCTTCCTGCACTGCCCAGTTCCCAAGGGGGACTTGCCTTCTGCGGTGGCTCATTGCCAGCCCACAGCCATCAAGGTGCTGCTCCTGCAAGGTTACAGTATGAGCCCT
Source organism: Pelecanus crispus (assembly GCF_030463565.1). Lineage (NCBI taxonomy): Eukaryota > Metazoa > Chordata > Aves > Pelecaniformes > Pelecanidae > Pelecanus > Pelecanus crispus. The sequence goes on from NC_134645.1 coordinate 68,996,832, forward strand.
GAAAGAGTTGTTGATCTTCATTATATGCAAACATCTACCCTGATCTTCAGTGTAAAAGTGGCTGCAGCTGTTAGTGTGCCTCTGACGGAGGCTGTTGCTGTATCCTAGTGACTTTGGTGAAGAATGTCCGCATGCACACGGCGTGTGCTCTTCTGCAGCTCCTGAGCAAAGTCCAGCAGCTAGCTGTACATACCCAAGGAACCTGAGCCTAAAGTGTCAGACTTTGCACTGAAATGGATTAAAATCGTGTACAAGATCAGTCATGCTCTGTTACAGGATTGGTAATGCCCAGAAGGACAGGAGGGACCTCTGGTAGTCATATTACTCCTGTCTTTCAGAGCTCCTTGGGAAGTTGGAAGAATCGGGAAGTGGGGAAAGGAAAACCATAAAGGGTGAGGTAACCTAGGAACCTGTCAAAACTGTGCTCTGATCTTTGGTCCCTGACTGTTACCAGTATGTTTACAGTGCAGAGCTAGGACTTTGTGAATTGGACCTAAGCATTTGGCTCTCCAGGGCACTTGGGCATTACTGATGGATTGAGAGGCACCAAAGCAGCTGCCAGGTGCCTTGATGTGCCAGCCCAAACTCCCTGCACAGGGGTGAAAAACTGGGTAAATGAGTAAGGCAGTACCATTATAAATACCACCATCAGCAGTGAAGCTAGGAACTTAGGGGCCTCTGTTTTATGAAAGGTAATCCCAAGTTTCCAGCAGTTTTGCTCTTCCTCTTCAGTGCCAGGACCCTCTCCCTGCTTGTTTCCCAAATGGGGCAGTGGAAGGAGCCAGCAGAGATGTTTCTACAGTGTAACCTTCAGGAGGAGAGGCTAAGTCTACCCTGCTTTTCCCTTAAGGAAAGGAAGGGATAGTGAATTTTATCTAAGAAGTTTCAAAGCCAGTTTTTGCTTTGAATCATATTCTGTAAGATCTCTATGTGTACATGTGAGGGAACAAGACACTTTACCTCTGTGATGCAGGTAGTAGTGTCTTAAAGCCTATTTTAAAGTTTGTTTTTATCAGTAAAGCTGTACAAGTTCATGAGTCCGGACAAATATCTGGGGTTTAGGTGGTTTTGTGATTATATATATAATATTATAACAAGTGTTTGAATGAATAGTAGCTACAGTAAGAATCTGTTTGGAAAAAAACCAAACCAAAACAAAAAAAACCCAAAACCCAAGCCAAACCAAAAGAATTATAAGACCATATAAGAAATATATTTTTAGCCTGTATAGACTCTAGCATGTTTATATTAATATGAAGGAGTACAAAGGATGGATTTCTTTAACTCATCAACCTGCAGGTATGTACTGTAAGTCAAGATTTCAGGAAGGTGAGCTTCTCTTGCTTCCTGTGTTATACTGGTCCTACCAACTTGCTTTTGGCTTTTTTATGAAAACAGCTTCAGGAGTGCTGCTGAAGACTGTTGGCCACAATTTACTTTTACTGCTTTGCCTTTTTTTTGTTTGCTTACTTGAATAAACCATGTTACACTTTTCAATGCAGTATACTTCATATGAACAAAAAATTGAAAAGATAAATGCTTTTTTTTTTCTTAAGAATATCCTTACTGTGAAAGGTTAAGGTGGAAAATGCTAAATTACAGGAAGCCCAGAAAAATTGGTGTCAGTTCAGTCCTTGGGGTTTTTTCGTTATTTTATTTTTTCTCCTTGAGGTTTGAAAGCCTTTTAGCACTTTGCTATTTTGATGCATACTTACAGACTTCTTGGTAACATGTGTTTTAATTTTATGCTGAATTCTTGAATCACAAGACCTGAACTGGGATGAACTTCCCTCTGCCTGGAATTGTATAGCTGACCAGCTACGCATTGCTGGCTTTTAATTTCCCCTCAATTATCTATTTGTGTTCAGTTTTAGAAGTAGGATAAATATCTAATTAACTTGGAATGCAAATATTTTAAGTATAGGCTTTGTTTCAGAGAATTTTTCAAGTGAGATCCTTTATTTAAGACACAAACCTGTTTTCTCTATTTGCATTTAAATAATGCATCTCTAGGTGGCGGTAGGACACATGGGTACTTTTTCTGTCTGCAAAACAGCTGTTAACAGAGTGCTTGCAGTTTGTTTTGGGTTTTTGGGTTTTTTTTTATTCTCCCTGTAAAAGTACATACAGAATACCTGAGCCCCTTGGCTCATGAATCAGAAGGGAGAGTGCCTTGGAACAAAAAAAGCATAATTTGTGTTCAGTTTTATAGATATTAAAACTTCACGCTGTTGAAGAGGACACTGGCCAATTACCTTTTTGGTTGTTTGTTTTAAAACAATGTGTTACACTGAACATGAACAGAAGGCTTAATTACCCAAAGTCAGTATTTATCAGTACGTGTGACTAGCTCCAGCTGCCAAGGAGCAGCATGGAGGACCTCCTGGCCCTGGCAGGTGGGAGATCCCTGCCAGGCAGGGAATGGCAGGTGGTTGGCGGCAGGTGGCGACTGTAGACAAAATTCAAAAATTTTCAGTTATGTTTTGCTGCTTTTCAGCTCAATTAAAATACAGGCTGCGTGAAACTCGTCTTACAGTGCTGTTCACCTCAGTAATTTTTCTTAGTAGCTCATGTCCACTTAATTCCCCCAACAACTTCTGTCTTGAAGTATTTGATTTTCATCTCATGCAAAACTTGGGTACTAACTTTCCCCTTTTTTTGATGTGTTCATTACCTGGGTGTGCACAGAAGGAATTGGCTATAGCAGTCATCGACATCGTGAGGTTAACGTAATGCAGTGTAGAAAATCCAATATCATCTAATTCACTGGAGACTCATTATGAAACAAAGATTAGAATTAATATTATTACTAAAAATGTTCCAAGGAATTCCAATTCTATCTAGCTGCTTAACATAAGTCACTGGTAACTTTATTCTTGTAAATGAAGTTCTGTCTGTTACAGATCTCTTCTATGGTATATGGAAAAATACTCTTTTTTTAAAATTTTTTTTTTTCATTACTTAGGGATGGCTCTTACTGCAATTTTAACTCTATTTAGGAAAAAAAGATAGTGTGCTAGTAAAGTGAAGATCCCATGTACTATCATACCATCCTGTTTTCTACTATGTGGTATACCAGTCTGCCTGTGGAGGGCCACAGAAATACAAGGAACACAAGTCTACTCCTAACTGAGTTCAAGCAAAAATAAGTTATTTTGCATGTGTATTCTTTCATTTTAGAAGATGTGAGGGTGTTAAGCTGAGCTAAAGCATGCTGAGGATATCCTTGATGTGTCTATCCATTTTTCTCCTTGCTTTCTCATGTGACAGTAAAATACATTAGGCTGAAAATAAGGCTCAGATGATGTGTCACTTTTTGCAGTTCAAAACTAATACATTTTATGAAATACACTTAAAAATCACTGGTGGTTTGTATCCCATATTGTAAAATGTAAGGATCTCAAAAATTATAATTTAAACCTGGACGTCTTTTTTTTTTTTTAATGTACTGTAAGCCCATGAATGCTTTGTTGCTGTCTCTTCATTAATGCACTGGTTCTGAAATACTTGTGTCATGGCAGACTTTTGTATGGCTTTCCAAAATGACATGCATAAAATATGATTAAACTAGAATAAGAATTGTGCTGCTTATTTAAAAAAATAATATTAAAAGGCCTGATTTGTACTTATTATAGTGAAACTATTAACTGATCTTTAAATTGCCTGTTTCTCCCTAGACAGTTGAATACATTCCCATCCTTTATAAGAAACCCTGGGCTTTGTCTTTGACTTGGCAAAAACCATTCACTAGTTGTTCTGGGACTTCTTAAGTGGAGTCTTTGTAGTAGGTTGAAAAAGTCTTGAGTGTCAGTTTCTGACAACTTTTATGGCTTTAGAATTGTCAACCAAAAATGCATAAAATTAAGTGGGAATTGTGTATGCCCCATTAAAATTTCTCTTCCTCTTCACAAACAGCTGCCGAAATACAAAGAATACTACATCAGCTTGGAACACCACAAGACACGCCTGAGTTGAGGCAACAGCTGTGAGTACTTCACATGAAAATGCTTAATTTTATTGCATTGTAAACAATCTCCTGGTAAGTGATGAGGTGTTTTTTTGTTAGGCAGAGTGCTTGATGTCACCGAGAAAGGCGAGTATAGAGAAATGCTTGAAACTTAAAAGTTGCAAAGCCCTTTTTAAAATTAATCTTGGATAGCTTTTGTAAACTAGTCAGCTGGTTTGCCCAGGTACATTGCCTGCAGTATCCAAACATCTATAAAACTTATGCTGTATGTCAGCAAAGGGAAAGGGGCAGGAACAGAAAGCAATATCACTGTTTTAAAAACAAACACCCGCACCCCTCCACCCCAGTCAACTCTTAAAATCTGTCTGTGTAAGTTTCACAAGGTAATGAACATACTGGGTTTTTGGTTTGGTGTTTTTTTTTTTTTTTTTTTTTGTGAGATGTGATGCTGGGGGAGAGAGGGGAATGGCTTTTTAGTGATGAAAGCTACAGTAAGGGATGACAGTATAGAATAAACATGTACCAGAAATACTAAAATAGCAGAAGTGAAATAAGGCTTCAAGGCAGATGTTGTGCTGTAGTTCAGTAACCTGAAGGTGGACTTTCATTAATATGCCACTAGCAGAGCCAGTCAGCTGCTCTCCACTTCTCTGCACACTCTAATGAACTGGTATGTTTTTTTCCATTAACCTCCTTTACCACATTAATCTTAGCATCATAAATGCACGTAAGCGATGTGTTGTGCTAACTCTGTGGGTGAGAAAGTTGGCAGTCTTCAGTGTGGTTAATGCCGCACTGTGGCCGTTGAATAGTAGGAGAAGGTGTGTATTGGACTAAAGGCATCACATTCATTTTGTGTGAACAGCCAAGTTGCTTTATAATAGCCCAAGTTCAGGGCCCATAACATTAGCCAGGTACAGCCCACAGATCAACATACACAGTTTATGCAATAACCAGACAGAATTCGGGCATAAATTCACAACTAAACAGAATAGAAGCTGTTGTGAAGTATGTGTTCCAATCCTTTTCTGGAGGTGATGTATATGGCAAACTTCCTTGAGTTGTCTTCTGTCCCTTTTTCACTTGTCTGAACACTTGGCCCTTCCTTTCGTGTTGGTATGTATCAGTTATTCGATTATTTTAAATATTGATGTTGATTGTTTGCTAATAGCTTTCCAGATAAAATCTTTATATAAACACTGGGGAGGAGGATGCTAAAGCAGGTAAAGAATTTGAGTTGCTCCAGGAAAAAAATATGAAAATTGGTACAGGAGTGTGTGATAATATCAGAAGCAAAGAGACAAAAACCCAAAAATAGCAGTGCTTTTTTTTTAAGCACTGTTATAGCTATTAGTAAATAACAAAGTTTTCAGCTAAGTTCACAGCTATTGTATCATGGGAGAATGTAGATCTCTTTGGATAAGCTTACCAGTAACTATCAGGAATTGACTGTGGTATCAGAAGTACAATCAAGCCACAGTATGTTCTTCCATACAGAAAAAAGTGGTCTTTTCTACAGTTATTCTGAACTCAGAAATGACCAGGTGTTTCCAACTATTGATAGCCTCAAAAGGACTATGAAAAGCATGTTTAGATATTCATAATAACTAGAGACCTATTGCTGCACATTAGGAAAATAGAAGAAACCTCAAAAAAAAAAAAAAAAGGTGAATAATGAGGAACAAACCTTCTTCAGCATCTGTACACCTGGAATCCATGGTGCCATGCCTTTACAGTGAAGAACAGAATAAAGATGGCTTTGTGCACTTTAGAGAAGCATTTAGTACTGCTCCTTCACTGAGAATCAGTGAAATTCAAACAAAGTAACTCAATGGTCTCTAATGAAACTATGCATTTGGTTTTAGGCAACAGAAGCAGCAATACACCAACCAGCTTGCCAAAGAAACTGACAAATACATTAAAGAGTTTGGATCTTTGCCTGCAACAAGTGAACAGGTAAAAAATCAAAGAGCATGGCTTATTTGACCTGTCATGTTGGCTCATGTAGAGTATTTGAGTGACTTCAGTTCTGCATGCCTATTTCTGTGCTCCTCACCAGGCTTTCAAACTGCTGTTTAGTTAGGCAACACATTTGCACAAGGGGGACACTTACAACATAAGAATATTTTGTTGCAGTCCAGACTTGTTCCAAAGTTGTTTTTATGCATCAAGAATGAGGTAGTTTGGCTGAAATAGTAGGAATCAAGGCAGTGTGCTGTGCCTGTGATTTCAGTTAGCTGGGCACTTTGTAATCTGCTGCAGTGATGCTAAGTCTGACTCCACAGGCACTCTGACTGCTTCCAGGGTCAAGGAATTGTGTGCAAAAACTGCTTGCAAAGCAGGTGGCCAGACCTGTTCACCCATTGTCGAATAATTTGATTATGCACAGTGGGTCTGTTCTACATGACTCAGATCAGCGTGTATGTTATGTCTTGTCCACAGGCTTTTCTTTTCTTAAGAGGAGTGGACAGGACCTGTTACTAAAAGAACTTTTGCAGTCTTTAAACTGCTTCTTTCCCAGATCTGTGTAAAATCTCGGCAGGAGGTAACATGTGAAGTAGCTGTTGTCATTAGCACACTCTTGTCTGCCACCCTGTAGTTTCTTATCCTAGCAAAATCTGTCACTTAAATAAGGGAAGAGCAACAGGAACTCAGAAAACATGGATTTAGGATATTGTCACTCAAACAACTTGCCCTGTCTGTGGCTGGTTACCAAGGAGCCTTTAGGAAAATGAATTGTCCTGAAACACTGAATTCAAATGGCAGGCCATGATCCATGTGTGCTCATCCTGTCAAGTTTTAAACTTGTAATAGAGGTGTTAAAACTTAGTCTTGGTATATAACCTCTAGTTTGGGCAAAGTATGTTTGAGGGGTTTTTTTTATGGTTTCTCTGTTTCTTTGTCTTGGAGCTGAAAAGTTGGTGGTGAGATGTTTTACTGTTTAATTTTACTCCTTTTATCATGAGCATCTTCATCAAAGCTACCTCCCAATGAAATGCGTAAATAATAGATTGATGAATGCCAAATTATAGTCTTTCAGAAATTTGGAAGGAAGGGTTGATGTAATGCATACATTTAGGGAAATATGGTGGAGGCTTTCCTGAGTGCCCAGTATTCCTCTTCCCTCCCCTACGTTGTAAAATAAAATTTAAAAAGAAAAAAACCAAAACAAACCCAAACCACCCCCCCCCATCCACCCCGAAAGGTTAGAACAGGTATTTTTGTGCCAGTTCTTAAGCACTTAAGGGAGGATGTGAACCCACTTCTGCATGCAGCTCAATATGTATTTCCAGCATTTACGTAAAATACATGTGAAGTGCCCTGTTCTTTCTTTTCTGCACCCTTCCCCCCATTCAGTCACCTTTGCATATTTTAGCATCAAAATATTTCACACTTAAACAGTAGGTTTTATAATCAACAGATAATAAGGAAGGTAGAAGCTTTCTTGTCCCTACCCATTTCTCATTTCCACCTGTTAAATGAAACTAAATACATTGGTTTCCTCTTTAAATGTCTTAAATTGTGGCAGAGGTATGTGGGAAGGAAGGTTTGTCCATGCAGTTGCAAATGGTTTTGTAGACAGCCTTCCCTTACACCTATTTAGAAAAAAAGAGTATGTACCTTAGCATTGAGCAGTCTGGAAATGGCAGAGTCTTGAAAAGCCTGAGCTCATTTGACTTGGTAAAACTTCTTTTCCTATAGCGTCAAAGAAAAATACAGAAAGACCGTCTTGTGGGGGAGTTCACCACAGCACTAAAAAATTTCCAGCTACTCCAAAGGCAAGCTGCTGAGAAAGAAAAAGACTTTGTAGCCAGAGTAAGAGCCAGCTCAAGGGTATCTGTAAGTATCAGAAAATGAGCCATTATACTCTGTTTACAATGGTGTTGGTGGTGTTCAATGTCAAACTTGCCTCTGTAATGCTACTTACAACAGCTCATATCTAACTCCAAATACTGCAGAACATGTGCGATATGATTATAAGTATACAATTATAAGCTTTCTTTGCTCACTTCTATGCATAGCTGAATTATGCAGTTCATTTTATAGTAAAGGCTGAATTAAGTTGTAATGAACCCTCAGTGAAAACTGTTAACTCTTCCCTTGCCTTTGTCACACAAAGGCATGAACTGCCCCTGGGTTCATACCGTAATCTTGCAAAAGCAATTTTTAGTAGATTTTGCAATGCTTTTGCTGGACCTTTAGATATCAACATATTTGTCCTACAGAGAAGAATCACTTGCCAGATTTCTATGCAGTATTAAAGTGAAGAAGTGCTGAGGAGGTTGAGATCTTGAGCTTTTCCTTGTTAACGTATCAATTTTGCCTTTTTATTCTGTGCCAAATACACGTTGCTGTACTTGTAAATTTTAGCAGGCAGTTACTGAGCTGAATGCTTGTATTTCAGCTTTATGCATGCATAAAGCAAAATTGGGATGAGAACACTTTAAATCACATTTCAGTTTGAAGTTGACTTGCTGTAAACCTTGTAATATTGACTCATTATAGAAATGCTGACAGTGCTCTTTTCAGGGCCATAATGTTTTTATTTATTTTTTTAAACACTGATCATGTAGGGCGGTGCTCCTGAAGATAGCTGCAAAGAAGGAACACTTGTCTCTTGGGACAGGTAGGCTGAATTTGTTAATAAGTCTTAACCTAGCTCAGAATAATAAATGGCCTGCAGGGAAGCCAGCTGCCATTATTTTTGTTTGGGTTGGGGTTTTTTTTTTTTTTTTCTGATCAATTGTGTTTTCTTGCAGGAAGTTGGGATAGGTTGTTCAGTCAGGTTTTCTTCAACAGGGCAAGTGTAGAGAAGAGGCTTTTTGGTGGATTAGGTGGGAAGAAAAAGGAGCAGTTCACATCATCTCCCCCTTTTTTCCCCCCATGCTTTGGCTTCAGCCATCTCCTTTAAGCTGCCCCAAGTCTGTATCTGGGCTTTGTGAGACCCAAACTTAAGTAAGCACAGTCCAGCCTGTGAATAGAGTAAAACTGTTAAGCTGTGATAAGAGTCCAGTGTTTACTGGGATCTCCCATTGCTTTTGTACTCTCCAAGAACTGCTTCTCAGTCTCAGATTCTGTTTTGTTGGCTAGCTTGCTTTTGCCTCAGATGGATATAAACTGCAGTTCGTAATTCAGAAGAAACTTTGCCCTTGTATTCATAGTTGGAATTTTCAATCAGCTAACTCAATGCTATGTGCAACTTTGCTACAGCGGCAACTTCCTATACTAAAGGTGCGATTGTTAGACCTTCCCTGTTAGCTAGACAGACAAGAGTAAAAATGTGCATTTTGTTAACTGATAATGTAAAGTATGTGCTATGTATTTAACTGTCACTTTATTCTTCTGCATTATTTCTCATCATGCCTATTCCATTCTGGGTTGGGGGTTTTTGGGGTGGTTTTTTTTTTTGTTTGATAGTCAACCGCAAGCACAAGTGCATGATGAAGAAATTACAGAAGATGACCTCCGTCTTATTGAGGAAAGGGAATCTTCCATTAGGCAGCTTGAGGTACGTACAAGTGGTTTTACAGCAGAATATGCTTTTAATGTTTCCACAGAAAAAAACATTTTATAGCGGCATGAGCCTTAATTGCAGACGTTAATCTTGAGGGGCTAGGGTTTGTTTGTGGGTGTGTTTTTTTTTTTCCTTCAAAACTACAAATGTTGCCTTTGGATGGTATGTGAATGTGCATTAGAAATCTACTGTATGAAAGCCATGTTTTGATACTGTGTTTAACTTCAGTGGTTCATTTATGGAATAAGAGAGTGCTCATGTGATTGCATGAAAAAATATATATCTTTTTTCCAACATAGTGGTCATAGTATGGAACCTTTTTTAACAGTGACTATAAAAGAAGCAATTCATACCTTTCCTCCCAGGTATTCCCAATGTATTGTTCAGCATCTTCATTTTGTAATTGGCTTTTTTGAACACTACTTTGGAAATACTGAGATGCTATGTTTCATTCAAACTTCTGTAATTAAGGGTTTGTCAAAAAGTTAAAAGCATTTAAAAGCAAGATGTAAACTACACAAAAATTTGTCACGTGATGAAATACTGACATCAAGAGACTTCTGTGAAGACAAAATGAATTTTTCCAGCCAGTCTGGAATCCACTTCTCTGCCATCAACAAGAAAGATGCTGGAACTGGGGTTTGTCAGGAAATCTTGCTGATCCATGTGGCAAAGTCCATTCTATGTCTAAATTTTGCAATAATCTCTTCCTTGCCACTGATATGTTAACATACAGTGAATTGAACTAAACATGTATCAATCATTAGTTCAGAAGAGATCATATGCACAGTGGTAACGTGACATCTATCACTTCAGCATAACCACATTGTAATAGGATAATGTAATACAGGTGCAGCAGCCTGGCCATGTTGTAGAGGTAATTTCTGTAAACTGTGCTGTTTGTGAAATTTGTGTGTGTTAAATGTAATAGATGTACTAAAACTAATGCAAAATACTTTCTGCATATGCTTGTATTCATTTGGGTTAAAGGGATAGCTTTTAAGCAAAATTGGCATGAGCCTGCCCCTTCAGTTAAATTAATACAATGCGTGTAGACAAGCCCTCAGCAATGAGAGATCCTGTTTGTCATGTGACATGAAGTGTAATTCGTGCACACACTCATCTCAGTTTGATTATAATAAAGTTGCTCTCATAATACAAAAAAACCCTTCCAAATAAACATATTAAGGTAGGCATTTTTTATTCTACAGTGTAAAGAGTCATGGATGTGTACTCGGGAGGAGAAGGAGCAGTACTTGTATCTAAATGCACAGAGATCCTGGAATATGTTATGTCAATAAATTTGCTGATTGTTTCCTTGCAGGCAGATATTATGGACATCAATGAAATTTTTAAAGATTTGGGAATGATGATTCACGATCAAGGTGATATGATAGGTAAGTCCAACTCAATTTTTCTCCAAAAAAGTTTTTATTCTGTCTCCCTTGCAGCAATGTAGAACTTCTTTTGCTGGAAAAATTCCTGTAATGAGAATATCAATGCTAAAGGTAATCAGGTGGAACCTAATAATGGGTAGACTGGCTGACATAACTGGGAATACATTAAGAAAGTGTGCTTAAAGTGTAATTTTAAAAAATTATATGTTTTTTAATGTGTATAATGTGTATTTAAAAGTAGTTATTGGAACTGTTTGTACATAAAATTGGAGTTCATGTGGGGAGTTTTATTGTATTGACTAGTGATATTTGTGCAGATTTAGCAAGGGTTCCTGCTTTACCCTCTATGCAGACAAGCTTATTCTTTTAATGAAATGTGATTGGAAAATACATTTTCTGAGTCTGCTGTTAAACCACACTGTTGTCTGTGTCCAGCATACATTTGCAGGGCAGCTTCTGTGGCCTTAGCCCATAATCTGTTCAAGATACCGTCATATTTTTCCATGGAAAAAAACCTGCGTCAGTATGATAGAATCAAAAACTGGAGTCATGCCTCTTGAGGTGCTTTGTGTGTCTGTTTCCTCTGATTTCATAGGCCTTAGGGCTTTTTTTAATCTGAGCAGAGGGCAGTCAGTAGCAAGTTGGAGGACAGAAAAGTACTGAACATTTCTAACCTCATCGGTTTCTAAGGCTCAGCCCTGCTCCTAGAGCAGGGAGCTGTTACTGACATGAATTCAGCCACTCATTGCCTGGGTGGTTTGGAAATGAACTTGGGCATAAGTATAGATGGGTCAAATTTCTGTAATGCAACGTGTAAAACTTTAGGTATTGATGAAGACACCAGCAGTTGAGGGGCAGCTATTACATATACTCTCAAGTGCATTCCAAACCTTTGGCTGGGTTATGACTAACTAAAATTTGAAATCTTTCCTTTTAAAATAAAGACAGCATAGAAGCCAATGTGGAAAATGCAGATGTACATGTGCAGCAAGCAAACCAGCAGCTGTCAAGAGCAGCAAACTACCAGGTAATGTCAGTGCTGACTGCCAGTTGTGTGCAACTGTTCTTTCTCAGTAGTCCTGACTTCCACTTACTTATACAGTTCAGATTCTGCTTGTCAGTTTCCTCAAGGCTTGGAGACTTACTTAAAGCATTATGGTAGACTACCATGGTACTCCTACATCACTGTAACACAGAAGTCAGTGACCTCTGAAAACTTTGGGTTCCCTGTAAAATTAGCCAGGCTGTTTTAGAGCACCTGGAGTTACACCTTTATTTAAAAACAAACAAACCAACCCCTCCTTTTACGGCTCAAGAGGTAAAAGGTTCCTGTATACAGAGAGTGAGCCTCTAAAGATCACTGGAGGAGTAGGGAAGATAGGCAGGGAAGTCTTTTGAAGATGCTGCCAGCTAGCATCAATTTTTGCTGTCCAAAATCTTCTCAAAGCCGTATATATCCAGCTTGTGTTGATTGCTACCCTAATGCTAAAAATGTATTTTAAACTCTCGAACTTTTTTGAAAAGCCTTTTAAAAACCTTTAAATGCCACTTCTTTATAACACTTTGGAATGTATTAGAAATAATCTTATTAGTAATAAGTCTTCCCTCTTTAGTCAGAGTTAGTCCTTAAGACTTTTTTTTTTAATCCTCTTATGTGTGTTAGTAGCCAGGACAGTAAATTGATGACAAAATATCTGAAGGATTGCCTGCTGATTTCAGAAGTGGGAGAGGGGAAGGGGTAGATGCATCCTTGAACTGTATTCTAGGTGGCACTAATTGGCACATTAAGTATGGTTGATGACTCCTATTTTGATACTGACAGCGTTCAGGAAAAAAAAACAGTAGTAGCCAGAAATTTCTGTGGAAGGTGTTAGTTTTCTGGTTGAAATTTTAAATGAAAAACTTTGTGCTTTTTCTTGAGGAGGAAATGATTAATACCTTCTGATCTGAAAGGAAGGTTATGGAGACTTTTGACAAGTTTCTGTTCAGTGGGTCTTGAAGCAGACACCAACTACTCTGCAGAGTTGGCCTGTGTTTGAAAGGATTATGTAGTTTGCTTCATATTCGAACTTTCCTTTGCTTGAAAACTCATCTTTGTTCCAAGATGCTGAAAAATCATTTCCACTTTCAGCAGACTTACTTTAATTTCAGCAACTATTATATCTGTATGCCCTGACCCCCTCAAGGAAGTGTTAGAGGCCCAGGCATGCTGGCGAGGACGAGGCTGCACATGGTTGGTACCCTCACAACGCCTGTTTGTGGTTGGACGAGGTACGCACCACCCATCTGCCATGTGGGGTGCATTTGCACAGCAGAGCTCTTCAGGAAAAGCCAGGCTCCTCTCCTTTCTTTTCCCCTCCCCCTTTACCACTTCTGCTTCAGCAGTTGTAGAAGTGATGATCAAGTGTATGAGGAAATAAGATCTTCGTGTCTTTAGTCCACTAGTGTGCTTAAGTAGTGTTACAGGGAAAATGTTTTGACTTCAATGCAATGTTGGCAAGAGGTGGTCTCCAGGATGAAAAAGGAAGAGACTGGGAGTGTAAGGAGAGCATCTGACCACATGCTAAATAAAAAAAAGAAGATACTGTAGCAAACGGATTGAGTTCTAGCACGTAAAATGATGAAATAAAGAAATCTTAGCCTGACAATGGGAGAAGTGACAGTGAGATATTAAAACTAGAAGAGGAGAACAGTTAAGACAAGAAACTTGGTAGTGTTGGTGGTACTTGGCAGAAAACTGCCAGCTCCAGTGAAGAACTGACACAGATGTAGTTCTGCAGGGGGGGAAAAAACCAAAAACACCCAGGCAGAAGAACCTCTGCCAAATAAAGCAAAGCGTGGCTTTGCTTCTGGAGCTGTGGCCTAGAATCACAGGATTTGAGTGTTATTGTCCCTTGACTATCAGCAAAAGCTTGTGAAACCCACTGGTAATTTCCTTTTCTGCTGTGAAGGAAACCTTCAGATTCCATATCCTTCAGACAAAGGATGACAGACTGCTGCTAGTCTTGGGTGCTCTGGTATCTCAAGTTACAGGCGTGTATGGGAAATGTGAAAGTTCTGGACATACTCCTAACTTACACTTTATTGTAGTGACATCTATATAACTGGGTCTCTAGTCAGGTCTCTCTTTCCTTTTTTTTTTCCTTTTCTTTTTTTTTTTTTTTAAGAGCAAGTTGTACCTAGGAAATTTGACAAAAACAACTTTACAATAACTCTGTGAATAGACACAAAATCAATCTTCCAGAAGTCTAAAATTGCAGTCCTTTGTCCCTGTCTGTCTATACATTAATTGCCCTTAAATATTAAATATTTTTTTTTTTAGCAGACCATTTCTACCTCCTCTACTGTGCAGATTGATTGTCCATTTTCCTCTGTATATGGTCACCTGCTCTCTCACGTTTTCTTTCCCCCAGTGTTCTGATTACATCCATTCATTACATTGCTGCATTCTCTTTCATTAGTTTATTATGTATACCAGAAAATACCACTGAAATAATTCTGTTGAATAATACAGCACTAAAAGTAAGTCATGGATAACTTAGCTCCTATTTTTTTCTTGAACAATTTTATATGACTTCTTGTTAGTAAGGACACAATTTAGTTAGATTGCACAAGCAGTAGGACCATAAAGGCATTTGAATAGTCTTCTGATGTGGTGGTGCAGTTTTCAATCAACTTGTTTTTTTCTCTATTGGCAGCAAAAGTCCCGAAAGAAGATGTGCATCCTCATTGTTATACTTGTTGTTGGAGTATTGCTTCTTGGAATCATCATATGGTTATCTGCAAAATAAGTCTATGGAGAAAGCGTTGTAATTGATATTTAAATTATCAAAGGAAATTCCTAATTATGGTTTGCTCTTTGTGAAGCTGAGTAAAATAATGGTTCTGTACTTCATTACACTTACTTTTTTTATAAGACTTTTTGTTTTAACCTGGGAAGTAATGTTTTCCATACTACCATCAATATAACTGCCTGCCCTCTTGGATATGGGTGCTGTCTTACCAGTTAAAAAACCAGTCAAGGTCATAAACTGTTCTATTAACTTAAACATAAAAACCTCTTAAGGTTTAGGGGGCTAATCAAAATCCTGATAATTTGTTTTGACAGGGCAGTAATTATCTTTTGGGATATTGCTGAATGTTGCTGCCAAAACAAACTCCTGAATTGTTGCTTGAAGCGACGAATTCACATCTCAGAATTTATTTTTAAGTTAGAAATGTCTTTCTATCTTTCCCTTCCATCCCACTCATCTGCCCATTTGATATGGGTGGTTCAAAAATAAAATGTAGGTTGCTGAAGTTGGTGTGATCTCTCTTTTATAACTGAAGCCTTTGAGTTAAGCCTTCAGTTTGCCTGAAATCTTTTAGATGCTTCATAAATCTCTGTATCTGGCATTGAGTATGGTTGTGCCTGGAAGCCTCCTGCAAAGGTAGGTAGGGTGGATGATGTAATTATGTGGATTTTTAGTTTCAGTTCTTGCATTAAGAAATACTGTGTTTTATGTGCACATGTCTGGTATCTTTGCATCTGAATGGTACATTGATGAGCTTGGCTGGATGAAAATAAGCTCTATTCTGTGAATTCTTAGATTTACTGGGAAGAATAGAAATTCCCAACTTCTTAACTGCACTTGAATGTCACTGTTCTGAAACTACTGTGATTTGGTTTCCATGAACAGATCCAAAGTTGTATGTGAGGTCTTTCATACAGCTGAAGAAAAGAAGATTACAAGTTCAATTCCAAGTTCAACAGTGGTATTTGAAATTAAGTTGAAATCGGTTGAACTGATTCAAACTGTTTAAGACGTTTGATGCTTATAGCCTTTAAAATGACCTTTTTCCTTTTGTGCCATTTTGTACTAATATATTAAAAATGTAACAACACTTTTTTGCCAATTAATCTATTTGCCCTTTTAATTGATCTTGGTGAACTAATCTGAAAAGTGTACAGATGAAAAAGTCAGTCTGTATTTTATAAAGTTATTGTACACTAGACTGATAGAGAATGCATTGTTCACATGGTGAGCTACAAAATATTTGGGAACAATCTAACTGTAAGCATAAATGGACTTCAGAATTGTAACTGTGCAACCAAAATAAAGGTCTTTTAAAGAGTACCTTTTTCTAGTAGTTCCTTTTTTCCAGAATCCGTCTTTACAAGCCCAGCTGTCATCTTTGCTTTGATGTAAATGATTGAAACTTCTCTGAACAACTCCAGAGAATTTCAGCCCTGCTGGCTAATCAGCCCAGAGAGACCTCAGTTCCTGTGCTGCACTTCACATCATTAATGAAAATGCTCCTGGATCTTGGCATTCCCACCTGTGTGAGCCCAGTCTCAGGAGGAAAGGCTGTTTCACTTTGTGTGGCTGCTGACAGTGGGTGCTGGGGGTACACTGTTACTAGCTCTCCTTCAGCACAGCATGAAACTTTCGAGGGATGGGAATCCATGGTGCAGGAAGGAGGCTTCTGCTGCTGTATTTGGATTCCCAAAAATAAGTCTTGTGAAACTGCATAATTATGTTCTATGTAATGTGGAAAACACCTCTGAAATTGAAAGGGGAATTTACTTTTCATGTAAGTTGCAGGATGGACTCTTGTGTGTTGAGATGCCAGCTACTGTGTTCCTGTGGCTGCCTTTGTGCTACAAGTGACGCTGGGACTCCATTACCATTACTTGTTAAAAAAACATCAGATACGCTTTGGGCCATGCTAAGGCTGGCACTAGTAATGCTAATGCCTCTTTTTGTTTCCAGACTACACTAGTCTAAACTAGAAGAGCAGTCAGCATCACCGGTGAACTGTCTAAAACTGACTTTGGAAGTTTCCTGACCTGAGTTTAACAAACTCTTTTACACTATTGCAAACAGGCACAGAGGAATGGCCTGACACTACTTGCCCAGGAGATCCTTTTCTCTGTTGCAATACCTAGTACCTGCTTCTGTCCATGACTGGCTGATTCCACTGACATGCTTGGGATGGAAAAGCAGCACTTCAGCAGCAGATCTTCAGCCCTGACTCCTGGCAGATCAGAAATTCTGTGTATGCGTGATACCTGTCACATTTTGTATGCATTGCAATTTGTCTGTTTTTCTTCCGGGAGGGTTTCTTACTAAAAGACTTATCAAGTTGAAGAATATTGCTCATCTTGGGATGAAATGGCATATTTACTGATTGCCTATTTACCTTATAAAGGGATGAATACCTTCATTACTGAGTTTATCCAGCAGTGACTGTAAAGCAGAATAGCCAGTACACAAAGCTTCATCCATCAGGAGCTGGTGAGAATCAGACTGGGGCAGCAATTTCGAGTGACTTAGAAATTCTTTGAGTTGCACAGCATCGCATTTCCCAAACCCATGCTGCAACCGGCTATCTCTGTTTTTGTTCTTCTGCATCTGATTTGCCCACATGTCTTTATTTCCCACATGCGGTCGGCTCTTTCTTTTTTAGACAGTCGTGCACCTTATCTGTTGAGCTGTTCTCTGGCGGTAGTGGTTCAGGCACTGTCAGGGAGAAGAGTGCTGCCGAGAGCCATGGTGCGTGCGTTGCTTTCATTCATGATCTACTCGTAAAAACGACTTAGGGGGTGGGTTCCCTCCCCCACGTACTCTCAGAAGAAAGATTTCTTCCTCGAATCCTGGTGGATGGGGGACGCTGGAGCCCTTTACCTGTGGAAGAGATGGAGGGCCAGCCATCAGAAGTCATGGGGCTGTCTCCGCCTGTCTCAGGACAAGCAGCTGGGGGCTGGCTGGTTCCAGCAGGCTGGGTGGCTGCTGCCCTGCTGATCCAGCTGTGAGGCAGAGGGTGGTGGGGAAGTCAGCACTGGAGTGTCTACACACAAGCTCCCCTGCCTGTTGGAGAGACCAGCCTGCAAGGCCCTAATTGCTCATTAAGAATCTTGGTGCTATTAATTTTCAAACTCGATTAGACAGAAACAAAGTGTTGGGCTTTTTGTGTTTAGAGTGTCCATGTTGGGGGGCATAAATACTCCTTTTTAATCTGCTCCTAATGGAGCTCCTCTCCTTCTATCTTTTGCCTCCCCTGCATACATGCATGTTTAACTGCATAAAATGGAATTTCCAAGTATTTAAAGAAAGCTTTGATATCTATTAAGAACCTAGTAAAACATCTGGATGTAACATGTATGAGTCAATGTTTTTAGAACAAAGATTTTGGCTGTTCCAAATTATCCATCGATATCTGTCAGATTAGCAAGGCCAAAAACTGCAATCAAAGCACCCTTCATTTTACTGAAGGAACCTGGTAAGAATAGTTCCTTTGTAGTTATCTTAACCACACACCGGGGGTGCTTTTCTGTTCTTTCTTGTTTTTTCAAAGAACTGCAAATCACAGAGGCAGACAGCTTTTTAAAAGGCCCTTTTTTTCCCCCTGCACCTCCCCCCTTGGAAATTGTTTGTGATAATCAGCAGGGTATACAATATCCCCAAACTAACTTCATACCTAAGAGCCTTCTTAAGTCACCCACATGCACACTGTGTGCATATAGTTGGCAATATGTTTGATGTCAGAGGTGTGGGCTAGATTTTGGGCACCAAAAGTAGTTTGAAACCATGAAAAAAAAATTAATCTTGGGAAGTAGGAGGCCAAAAGGTGTGGGAGAAGGAGATAATGACATAATCTGTTAGTAAAGTTCGAAAGATCATATAGCCTTGTAGCTGATCACTGTTTTGGGATGTTTCAAGGACTGTTTGTGTTACCGGGTATAACACTTGGAAGAGGTGACTTGCTTTGCTTTTGTTTAGTTCTGGTCGAACCTGCTTGATGCTTTCAGGAACAGAAAGGTTAGTGAGAGAGGAAAGATCTCCTTGCTGCTGGATATCAACATGTGATGAATTTCTTTCTGTTTCTTATGAAACCTACGGTGCAAAGTGGTGCTTAAGTGCATAGCATGCAGCTTTCCTTTTCAGTTTGCAATTAAGTCCAAATCTCTCACCCAGAGCTGTTGAGTGAGGAGTAATTATTCTCTGATGAGGTACCCACCTGCAGAGCCATTCTAGATGCTACTGCAACATAGAGTTGCAAGAAGAAATATCTGAAAGCAATTGGCTTTCAGACATCTTTGTCCTTGTACATGTCTCTGATGGTGCCCCTGATGCTGCAGAAGTTTCTGTAGCTTAAGCATGTAAATAGTAAGACATTTGTTTAGTTTTCTGTGTGTCCTAAATGCGTTTGGTGATAAAGGAAGCCAAGTGTTTGCACAACAGTAAGGAACTCTACAAACCCAGAAATAACCAGAAAAAGTAACAAAATGTTCATTTTTGAAAGGCATGCTGTATTCCCTCTAGTAGAACATCATAAGAGCACCAAACAATGTTGTAATCTGCTATTTATACAATTGATTCTCTACTTTCCCTGTTGGCTATTTTGAATGTCTAGGCTTCAATGCAGCTGCAATGATTCTTTTTGCTCCTGTTCCAAATATCAGAAACTATTCTAAATACCGGTAAGGGAATGTATCACACTTGTTGATATCCGCAAGAATATTCTGAAGAAGAAATACTCACTATACGTGTCTGCTTGTTAATAGTCATCCGTCAGTCCACAACACAGCACTTTTCTGCTACTGCTGAGAAAATAGATTTTTCTAAGACAAAAAATAACCCAGATTAAAAGGCTTGTTAGCACAAGAAAAGTAATTATATTGCAGCTTTGATTTTATTAATGTAACATTTTAAAATATGTCTTGTAAAAAGTGGGGGGGGGAAAGTAAAAATAACAAAAAATTTGGAGGTTACTAGCAGCATTATTCACACACACACACACACACACACCCCCCAACAGAGTTCTTCAAGATTCATCCTGGACTGAGTTATGATCATGTTTTTCCTTTATTTAATGTTTATGCAGAAAATGTTTGGTCTTTGGCAGTGCAGATTGAAGTCTGAAGAGGTAATAAGGGTGGGAAGGAGCAGGCAAACTGCATAATCCAGGCAGTATAAATGATAATATACCTTCCCACCTTTACTCAAAAAAGGAAAAGCTGCTGGAACTATTGCTGTCACTGCCAAGCCTGCGGTTTAGGAGGGAGGACTTGACTATGCTCAAGACCCACAGCGAGTGCATCAGCAACAGCTCCAGCTGCTCACTGGGTGGACCTTTATGTAAAGGAGGTAAGCGGGGACAAGGGGAGGATCTTTTCTTCTCTAAAGGAGAACACCAGCCAGCAATTTGCAGAGAGGGTAGATAAATATATTCCCTGCCATCTGTGCCATGTTTGCTCCCTCACACCCACCCTCACATATGCCTGGATGTTCTCTCTGCAGAGGGAACTGAAAACCCAATACTGGGTTCCCAAGGCCCAGCACAAGGGAAGAATTAGACCTTCGTGTTTCGTGCTCTTCAAGAACTTCTCTGCCACAGAGTGTCACTGAAAGAGCGAGAAACCTCATTGTCTGATAGGCTGTTCCCTGACAGCTCTTCTTCAACCAGATAAAGAATAAATAAAACCTCGAAGACTAGCCACTGTGTTGCCAGGGAGAATTAGGCTGAAGAAGCTTGGAGGATTAGAAATGCTTATTAAAAAGTAGATTTAAACTGTCTTTGTAAGATGACAAAACAAGTTGAGGCTTTCTCATCCTGTGTCAGCCTCAGTTTTGATGTCTTCGGCAAATCATTGTTTAAAATAAGAAGAAGAGAACTTTAAATGGAGAAGGAAACTACAGCATTTGTCCCTGATCTGCATTGTTTCTATTAGTTTATAAACTAGTTTGTAAATTCCCGAGCAGGGAATTGCAAACCTTGAAGCTGTAGGGGGAGAGGGGCTGTCTCTGCAGCAGTGAGCCACTCTCCTTCCACTGCAGACCCACGGTGGTGCCCCTGGAAGAGGGCAGTCTGGCACCTGAGCGGCCAGACAAAAGCACAGGCCATCATTAATTTTCAAGTCTGGAGGCAAAAGCAGGCTTTTCGTTTAAAGGATGAAATACCAGCTGCCACAAGAGGAATAGATGCGTGCCTCTCTCCCTGATGCCTGACTTGAGTTGGGGAAAGGGCTCTTCTGCAGCCTGGTCCGCTGTCACCTGCTGGGGCGGGATGTGGTAGTTACTCAAGCTCATCCGGTTGCAAATAGGAATAGAGTCAGGTGTTTGAACACCTGAAGAATCTGAAATTACAGTGAGAAAATGCAGCTGGGTTATTGGTGAGAGCCACTTGGTTATCTCTTAACAGCTGCTTTGCAGATGAGTGTTGGACTGGCTCTTGTTAAAGTCTGTGGTGCCTTGAGATGAGTGAAGAATTTCTTTGTTATTCTTTTTGTGGAAGTTTCTTTCACAGTTTTGGTATCTGGATGTTTCAATAAAGGGTAGAAATTACCTGCTCCTAATCTGTTTTGGGGAGGAAGGGTTTTGTTAAATATATTCAGAATATAAAATATATTTTGAAATATACAGATTTGCTTTCAGTGCTGTATAAACTAAGGGCAGTGGTTTGTATGATATTTGAGATTTTTCAGGAAAAATATCAGTATGATACTGTAAGATGTGTAAGACATTTTCTTGGTTGCTCATTATGCTAAACTAAACGAGCGGCTACCTGGAAAGATGGGCTGTTTCAACAGGATTTCCTTAACCCTTGGTTTGCGGCAGGTCGTGACTGTCTGCGTGGACTGAGACCCTGCCAGCCTAACCACATAGCGTCCCTGTCCTTTGAAACTGTCTCTGTGAGGCACTGCTTACCGTTCGTCCTTGCAGAAACTTAACAGGAGAAGCAAACGCTGTTTTTTGCAAGGGGGGGGGGAGTTGTATCTGATTCACAGAGTGTGGGAGGTGCACAAACCAGCACAGAGAAGGCAACCAGCGCTACACTTCACCTCTCGGGATTTGCCACCCTGGGAGTGGTGCCTTCAGAAACTGAGGTCCTTCTCCAGGACTCAGACTCACCTCCTTCAGCATCTTCCCTATGCTCCCCATGCCAGCTCACCCAGACAGGAGGCAATTTTTTTTAAAAAGCAACTCTTTGCACAATTTCTCCCGGTCTTGCCTTTCCTACCGGCAGCTTTTCCCCTGTTCCAGCCTTCACCTGGCAGCCCCTGTGGGCAGAACCAGCTCTGCTTTAAGGTTCTGCCTACCCCATTGTGCTGACTTTCTTTTTGCAAATAAGGTCATGTAGGTTGGCTACATGATTGCTGTGGAAGTCAGTAGTTCTAGGCTGGGAACAAACATTTTATTCACTTGGTGTCAAAGGCATTCAGTGATGGAGCAATTTGACATCATCAATTCAGTAACTTCCATGAACTTCTCAACCAGTTGTAGCGTTGATCTCACTGCAGCTCCTCCCAGTGAAGAGGAAAATTCAGTTTGTTTCTTCTGTCAGACACTGGAGAGAGATTTTTTTTTTTTTTTTAATCCCTACAGTTCTAATTTTATGATGGAACTGTGCCTGAAAACAGGCAAGTACACAGTAAGCCAAGCATTTCCTTGCAAGTCAACCCTCCTGTCATCTCCTCTGCCCCTCTCCCAATTTACATGTGAACATTGCTAGGACAGTGAAAGTTTGACCTCAAGTTTCTCTTTTCCCCCAGACCGGAGATAACCATAAACTCTCTAGCTAAACTGCAACTCTTCTGGATTTTCAGTAGAATCTATTTCTCAAAAAAAAAAAAAAAAAAAAAAAAAAAAAAAAAAAAAAAGTATGAGGTTTGTGATTCATCCATTTGCAAACACAGCTCTGCATAAAAAGGCTGAAGGGAAATTTTGTAAACCATGCACATAGACTAGAAGAGCTCTGAAACCCCAGAAATATTACATAAAGACCACAAGACTAAATGAAAGTAGGAAAAATATTTGAGGGGAGAGGATGAGGTAGGGGAGACAGAAATGGATCTTTCTATAGCTTGTGCTACAGAGAAGGGCAGAAACAAATATAACAACCGTAGGTCTGAGAAACTGGACATGACTGTGGAGGGTTGTACTGAATAACACTATGCAACATTGTTCTGGGCAATAAATGGTGGCTGACTGTCACCCAGTACAGATGACTCAAATTTTGGAAATTGCTCTTCTATGAATAGCCTTCTAAAGCTGACCTTTTCTACAGCCAGAAAATCCATCTTTGCTGTTGCTGTTTTACAGCTTTGGGAGGGGAAAAACCCAGGAGCTTTTCTGCATGTTGTGTTTCATTTGTATCCTAAGGCTTCAATAGTCTGGTGGAGTCATTTTTGTTACAAGTCTAGGGAAGCACTCAGATCCCTGAACTTTTCTTGACTTCCTGTTATGTTCTTGTTTTCTGGGTGGGGTGTGTGCAGAGCAAAAAAACGTAAGGAGGCCTGGAGCAGAGGCAGAATGTTTTAGGAAGGCTCGTAAAAGTATTAAGAAGGCCAAAGTAATGGCATCATAGTAACATCAAGAAATTGAGATATACGGGCATAATTCAGTTCGGCTATGCATGAGTTGTTATAAGACAAAATATATACCAGTCTCAAAAACTTAGACACTTAGCAAGTCAGACATTTTATTAAATCCTATTTGAAATTTCAGGAAGGCATAAATATATTTGCCTTGACAGCATCCTCAAGGTTGCAAAGGGTCCAAGGGTGTTGGTGTGTTAATTACTTTTGGTTTCTAATTGCTTTTGTGCCTCTTCATCACTGCTGTTCTATCGGGAAGGTGCTGGTGAAGGAAATGGGCCGTTCCCAATGCATGTTTGTTCATTTGTGCTTTTCACCATGATTCCCCTGCGCGAAAATCATATCTGCAATACTCCTATGCTATCCTGTTGGGATGTTTCTAGCAAGAGCCCTGCCCCAAGCTGTGTTCTCCACTTGGATGCAACAACTCCAATCCCCAAAGGAACACAAGGGCAAGACTGATCAAGACTGGTTTTTTTGAAAGGTGTGTTTGAAATACCACTTCAGGTACTGAAGATGTAGTAAAATCTTATGTTTATCTGACATGGTGTTCTTTGATGCCAAGGATACCTTGAATATTTTAGTCTGGCAACTAAACTTTTTTTCTGGGAGTCCCAAATTTGGGCTGGCCTTCAGTAGTCATTCCTAAAGGGAGAAGGGAGGAGTTTCCTCAGTTTGATTCCTCAGTTTTTCCTGATTAGGCTTTGCCATGTAGATACACAGAGGATCTTTTGATGAGGTCCTTAACAAAATCAGCCCAGAAGCATTTAAGGAAGTCAAAAAGTACAATATTATCAAATGCATTATCAGGAAACCATTTGTCTGATCAAAAATTCCTGAGCGCTAAAGAAAAAAACATATGGGGTTTGTAAATCAAAATGTGAAAGGAGAATGCAAATTTAACAAGGTTTAACCCAGCCTCTAACACAAGCCCTTTTTAGGAGCTGTTTGTTGTTTTGTTTTTTCTATTTATCCAGGCTTGTAAAATTTTCCGTGGATATGCATTACAGAATACTTCCCACTGTGCTGAGTAGTGCTTAATGACTATTAGTCATTATGGTGCTAATAGTACTGATTGGCTTTTAATGGGTGCCAAAGCACCTTGAGTGTTAGCTTTGTTAAAGATGCTGTCGGCAAGGGGATGAAGTAGACTTAAGAGGATGGCATAAGACTGGGGCTGGTCTGGGCTGTGCACACGTGTCATCTCAGATGAGAACAAGTAGGTGACAACTGCACCTCAGAACCGTGCTGTTTCTGAGGTAGTGACAGGGAAATAATTTATTAAAAAAAAAAAAAAAAAAAGCAAGCCAAACCAACAAGCCCTAACTGTCTGCTTCAAACTCAGGCAACAGCCTAGTGGTACAGTCTGAAGCCTGAGATGCTGTGGCATACCTACCTAGGCTGTATTTTCCCTTGGAGAGGATCAGAGCAACCTGGACAACCTGCACACCAGTCACCCTATTGGTGACATTTTTCCACCAGCTGTAGGAGCCCAGATTGGTTATACACAGGGCAAGATCTGCCCCAAGATCTGCACCCCAAGATCTGCAGATGCTGTCTGGAAAACCCTTGAGGGTGTTGTCATGGTTTAGCCCCAGCCAGCAACTAAGCACCACGCAGCCGCTCACTCACTCCCCCTACCCCGGTGGGATGGGGGAGAGAATCGGAGGAGTAAGAGTGAGGAAAACTCCTGGGTTGAGATAAGAACAGTTTAATAATTGAAATAAAGTAAAATAGTAATGCTAATAGTAACAGTATAATAATGATAATAATGATAATGATACACGAAGCAAGTGATGCACAATGCAATTGCTCACCACACGCTGACCGATACCCAGCCAGTTCCCAAGCAGCGATCGCTGCCCCCCGGCCAACCCCCCTCCCCCAGTTTATATACTGAGCATGATGTCATATGGTATGGAACAGCCCTTTAGTCAGTTTGGATCAACTATCTTGGCTGTGTCCCCTCCCAGTTTTCTTGTTTACCTGGCGGAGCATGGGAAGCTGAAAAGTCCTTGACTAGCATAAACACTACCTAGCAACAACTAAAACATCAGTGTGTTATCAGCATTATTCTCATGCTAAATCCAAAACACAGCACTATGCCTGCTACTAGGAAGAAAATTAACTCTATTCAGCTGAAACCAGGACAGGTGTTTTTTAGATCATTAGTCCAGATGAAGATTTGCTAGAAGAATAAACAGGTGGCTGTGGATGTCTCGAACTAGCGGTGATGTACTTCACAGAGAAATCTCTGACAAGAGGCTGTGAGCACGTAAACTAGCAATTTGCAGGGAAGTCTGGGTTTGGACTGTAACCTCTCATCCTACCAGGGATAACAAGAGTATGGTGTTAAAATAATACAGAAGCTCCTGAAAAATGCTGAGGAGTCAGAATCTGATCTATACTTAGCACTGTGAAATTACAGTACAGCACTAACAAAACGAAGTTCATTATTTGTAGACCATCTTTTTAATGGAAAACTCAAGAGTTTTGGCTGTTGCAATGTCAGGCTTGTAGGAACAGAGAGAGATGAATGAAACAAAACAAAAAAAGACGTTATGATTTAAAGTCCATGAAATGCCACTACTTACTGAAAATGACGCATTGTGCAACTAGGTTGGAAAGAAGTGGTCCACAACAGCATTGGTATCACATGGGTCTTCTGAGGTTGTGACCACAGATAGATGTCTACTGTGAGCTCTTTCTCCAGCTGCCACAGAGGGTTTGGGAGAGCACACTGAATTCACTGCTTCCTCAAGGACCTCTGCTTCAGAAGCAGAGCTATTATGGGCCCAGATGTACGAGCTCCAGAGTGTTATGCTGCCAGAACACATCATTGTCTGCTGGCAATAGCGGTATTAGTACTTTAAAGCAGATCTGTAAAACACTAACGGGGCAAGAGGCCATCAGAAAGCAAACACTGTTGGCAAGTTGTGCTGATAAGTGCTAGTAGTGTGTTGGCTGGGAAAGCAAGATGTGGTGTTGGGAACTGGTGTCTTTAAAGGCCTTAGCTTCAGAGATGGGAAGTCTGCAAAGTGGTGATGGAAGTGCAAGTTCCCCAGGCAGAGCCGCTGGGACTGGTCCCTGAAGAAGGAGAGCTTCTCTGTGCCCAGAGCGATTCCCCAACGCTGCCATGTCGGTGGCCTGTCTTACTTTGTTGTATATCCCTTTCCAAAAGAGAAATGGAGATCCTCTCTAATGGAATTGCCCCTCCCAGCAGGGACTGTAATTCCCTGTAGATTTCCCTGCTGAGAAATTTCTGTATCCGGTTGGCCTCAGTAAGGTGATTTTTCTCTTACTGGAGGAAGGAAAAGGGGCGGGGGGGGGGGGGGGGGGGGGGGGCGGAAAGCTGCTTTTCCTGCTCTGAGCCACAGTAGAGTATGAAAACATTACTTGTCTTCAAAATGCTGTAGCATAAAGAAATCATGGACTGTGGAAGAATTTTCTGTTTGCAAGGTGCTTCACAGGCCATATCATCACACAGCATTACCCAAGTCAGCTGCTTGAAATCTTGGCACCAGCATGGGGCATTTAAGGCAAAAAAGCCCAATCCTTTACAAAAATGCAGTTTGGGGATGCCTCTGACCTCCACTGGGAGGGAGGTTTGAGAAGATTGTTTTGTACACACGTATTCCCATATCCAGATTGCACAAAAGCCACTGCTTTTTTATTTGCGCTGTCGATAGTTTCCTTGTGCAATTGCTGCAGAATTCTTGCTTGCCCAGCCCCCAACGCAGCCCCAGAGCCCCTGGCTTTGCAAAAGGAGCACTCCTGTTGATTTACAGCTTGTAGACTGTCCAACTCTAACCCCTGAGCCTGCAGGAAGGGGGATCAGAGCAGTTTTCCTATCTTTATGTCATTTTCTCATTGAAATTTTTTTTCTTTGGGTGCGTGGAAAGGAGAGCCCTTGCTTTGGTGCTCCTCTGGGAGACTAAGAGCTGGGGTGGGGGGCTCCCTGTCTTCTTGTGCATCCTCTTCGTCCACCCCAACCATGAGGTGACCACACAACCTGACCTGAAGCAAATTCAGGAATCAAGCAATCAGTCTTGATCCTTATATTTAAAAGTAATTGTTTTCCTAAATTAAAATAAATATTTAAGGTACTTTTTTACACTTGTCAGCTTTTCATATTAAAGAACTGCTGCTTCTGGAAGTTCAAAGCAAGCTCAGCTTTGGGAAGAGGTAGTTTCTTTTTCCCACAGTCCAGCAATGTTTTGTCAAAATGGGATTACCTATGTATTTTGTTAATATCATGACTTGTGACTAATACAAAAAGAATTAAAGCCTTGGTTAAAATGAAAGCCAGCAAATAGGCAGTCGCATCCGCATGATCTTTGTTCTCCCCTCACACCCATGCAACTTAGCACACCTGGAGCAATCTCATGGCTTACAAAGCAAACAAGGACCCAAATTCATATCATCAGCAGACAGTGTTAAATACCGCTGCAGCCAGAGTCCCCACAAATAGCCTGTGG
Organism: Pelecanus crispus; assembly: GCF_030463565.1. Lineage (NCBI taxonomy): Eukaryota > Metazoa > Chordata > Aves > Pelecaniformes > Pelecanidae > Pelecanus > Pelecanus crispus. Next base: position 69,024,550 of record NC_134645.1, read on the forward strand.
CTATTGAGCTCAGCTGGTACAGTCACATGTAGAAAGGTTGCTTATATAGGTATGGGTTTCAGGCTTCAGCCTTGTGGGTATATCAACAAACCTGTCATTGCCAAAAATTGAAATAACATGTACTCATGCTTTGGATTGGTATTGTGTGCTCCAAGCAATGATTTGTTTAGTTTTGTTTGGAAGACTCCAGCTTTGGTGAAGTAAGCCCTAATTTGAAAATGTTTGTGTCTATGAACGTTAAGACAGCTGCAAATCTGTACAGCAGTGCCCATATGGGAACATCTGACAGCTGGTTTTCTCCTGATGTTTACAAGAAATGTCTGTGATCTGCTGTGGTCTGGACTTAAACTTTCTCAAAAAGTCTAGAAATGATTCCATCATACTTACTGTTTCTTCTGCAACACTTGCATAATGTCTTTGAAAAAATGTCAGTGATTTATAACATAATATGTACTGATGACACCGTATCCTCAACATAGCTGTATTATAAAAGAATAAGAAAGCAAAAGTGTAAACAGTTCTATTAGAGCAACTCTTAAATGACCAAACTGAGCATGGGAGAATATTTTATCAGATATGGCATTCTCATATGGTCATAAACCATCCGTGCAGACCCCTCTCTACACAGCCAGCTACTGAGAAGGTGAATGGCATTGTTGCACAGAGATTACAAGACTTCCTTGTACAAATACGGGGCAGGGCTGTATAACAAACCTGAGAAAAAAGTGGTTTATTGTCAAAACTATAATGAGCTAGGCTAGTTTAAAAGCTTTAAAAGCATGATTTTGGGTCCTCTCATTTGGAAAACACTGGGTTAGGGAGTGGTTAGGGCAGTAAATGGAGGAGCAGAAGCAGTGTAGTGAAGGAAGGGAGAAATGGGGGAGAAGTAGTAACTCCCGACTGGGAAAGCGATGGTGAATATCTGGGACTTGGCTGCGACAGCAATCTGTTTACCCAGTTCAGATGCAGTAAGAACAGGGCATGTATGGCAGTGCAAACACACTTCAGATTGCATTACATCAATTAAAATCTCTTACAATGGTAACTTGCCATTAGCATTGGAATTTAGCTTTCCCATGATGATTATTTTTATTTAAAATTTATGTCCTGCTATCCCCTGCCTATGTAAGGGCCAGAACAGCTACTGTGACTCTGATGTCTGATCACCATGGAGTATTGTCCAGAAATTTCTCCACCCAGTTCACAGCTCTGGGTTGAGCTGGCACGTACCTGCATATAGGACCACAGGTCCTGCCTTGAAGACTGCAGGGCCTGAGTACTCACCACATCTTTTGGGAAGCAGCTCAGGCATTTATGGTTATCATTTAACTTTTCTGTACAGTTGTCCTTCTTGTTTTGAATTTGAATGGCATTTGTTTTCAGTGTTGCAGCTGGGTAATATCTTTATTTACAGATTATCTTTTTTACTGTAATTTTATCTATTGGTGTTTACAGGCCATGATCAACTCATGTCTTACCTTTGACTCAGAGCTAAGAAATGGAAGCAGGTTTTCGAGGCCTTCAGTGACTCTTTCAGTCATTTTCTGTATATTTTCAGTTTCTTAGCTATCTTTTCAGTGTGTGGACCCTGGAACAGGGGAAATAGCACAGCAACGCTTGCCTCCTTCCCTGGAGACACAGCCAGCTCTCCACTCTCTCATTGTTTCACACTGGGGGTTCCTGCTCAGTAGATTATTTAGCATGAAGCCTTGGTCTCTTTCAGCATCACTGCTTCCAGGGCACTTTTTCTATCACATACCTGTGACTTTATTTTTTTTCTACACTTGATGTTATGGTCTTGCATTTTTGTGTTCCTTCTTCAGGTCTGCTTTGTGTACCCTGAAGTTAGCGATCATTGCTGACATCACAGATGTCAAGAGATTATGTCATTTGTTGATACGAAGGATTTTAATTTCATTGCTTTCTGTCATATTCCTTTTGACTTCATACTAACAGTGTTTGTTATTCTAAGTTTGAAACTTGATAAAAGCATCTATGACCATGATAAGGAGCTCAACATATCCAGGAGAAAAATACAGACCTTTTAATGATGACCATGTTAAACACCATGTTTTGGAAATCTTGTAGTAAACTTGCCTTCAAATCAGCAGGCAAGAATCTCGTTCCTCAACCTGTGTACACTTTATACGCATACACCTTATATATAAATTCTACATTTCAACAAAACTTTTTTCTTTGCTTAAATACAAGCCATCTTGTGTGTGCGTTAAGTGTTTGGGGGTGTGTGTTATATATATAGGAGCAAAATGTATTGCATCAGTTCTGAGTAAAAAAACTCACCTCGAAAGTTTGAGAGATGGTTTTTTTTTTCCACCAGGGAATGTTTTCCTTCTCAAAAGCAAGGTTACTTCTCCTGTTTGCATTGGGAATTTACCACTGACTTCTGTGGAAAAAGCACTAGGTTCAATAGTTTGCTGTGTTGAAAAATTCTGGAAACTTTAATGTGATGGTGTAATTGCGAGCTAATCTTCATAATTTGTTGGGAAGACAGATGCTACTGTTGTTGTCCAAAGGACGCAGTACATTTGGCACCCTCTTTCTGCTACATTTTTGTTTCTTGTGTGTATTTATAGCTGTGACTGGCTATGCAGGCTGTTTGCACAGGGGGTAGGGCATGGGGATGCTCTCCACTTCTGCAGAACAACACATTGCCCCAAAGGCATCAAGTCACACCTTCTGCTCTCCTTCTGTTTTGTGTTTGTTCTGCTAATTTTGACATAAATAAGAGAGGGAAATTAAACTCAGATGTAAGTTATGCTCTCTGAATCCATCTGTCCAATTAGGAAAAAAGTAGAAATTGTTCATTTAGATTTAGAAAACTGGGTGCCTATTGAGCTTCGTGAAGGCTGCACAGCTTCTTATGAAAGTTATACAGGTTGAAAACCTATATCCACCAGTTGGTTTCTGAACTATACGAAGACAGAGAACAAGGTAGCGAGGGGTAGGGACCAGGAAGTGCCTTCCTCCCCTCCAAGAGCAGATGTGTTGTCTTCCGGTCAGTCAAATCAATCTGTAAGGTGCAGAACAGCAGTTACGGGCTTAAACTGCTGCTACAAAGATTAGCCACCTAACAGCTTTCTATTGGGAAGAAAATTGATGGATGGGAGTTGATTTTATGCAAAGGGAGAAGGAAAGAGGAGAAGAGAAAAAAATCCACACTGATGGACATCCTAACGGGGAGGCTGGACGGACATCTCCTGGGTCTGACACAGGTAAAAGCGATGGAGTCAGCGCTTAGCTTAGATTGTGTCAGGAAGTTAATTCTCACCTGGGAACTGCATTACTCTGATGAAGACTCTAATTTTGATTTTAGACAGTCTGTCTTAAGAAAAAAAAAAAATCCACAGGTCTACTCTCAATCTGACAACTATTTGGCAACCTGCATTATTCATTTTTTTAGTAAAAGAGATATTAATATTAAATCGTTATCAACCCATTAGCGTATACTCTGTCTCTCAGAAATGTAGTATTATGTGGAGATAACAACAGACAATATTTAATTAACCAATAAAATCCTAGATAATCTCTCTACAATCTTGTCACAACCAGTAAAAAAATGAGTTGACTAACCTTGGTTTTCTAGATTTCTACTCATGTTTGAAATTACAAAGACACAGCAGGGGGAAGCAGTTTGATTCCATTTTTTCACTGGTGTCATTGTGGTGAAAGTCCACCTGGGACCAGTTTGTTGTTCTTCCTGGGGCTGGCTGGCTTCCTGCACTCTGCCTTTGCTCCAAATAAACAGATTTATCTGGCCATATGAGAGGAGGAGTATAGGAGGTACTTTTTAGGTGAAGAAATATTAGAAAAGAGGAACTATTTTATAGTGTTTAATCCTTCCAGATGTTTTGTGTAATCACCAAAATCTTTGAAATATTACTGAAAAATATGGATGGAATTTTTAATGGGACTATGAGAAACCAATTTAGCTGCATACCATAAACCACCCAAAACCAGAAGCCTCAGACTCCTCATTTGTTTTGAAAAATTAATGTATGCAACTCTCAGTTTTGTTGTTTTAATTTTTCAGCTATAGTTTTTGTGCACTTAAAGTTAGAAAGACTTCCCTCCAAAATATACTCTGTTTTCGAATTCATTATACGTAATGAATTACTCATTAATTCAGGCCTACATGTTACTTCTGTAACACCTGTACATAAACTAAATGTGGCATGTTTTAGTGCTGTGTGGAATACCCAGGTTTAGCAGCTGGTAGCGAGTTCTGGGAAATAAGAGGTGCACTTTGCCTCCTGCTGCTACCCTGCTGAGGATGCTCCTAGGTGTTGATAGGAGCTGGGGAGCAAAGGGCAAAGAGATGATGCCTCTCTATTGTTCCTAATGGGCCAATTAATTATGAAGATTTAGCCTGATGATGGGTAGTGACCTAACACCTAATTTACCCTTGCTGGTGTGCAGTGGCATTGAGGCGTTCTTGCTAGAGAGCAGCCCAGCAGAGCTGTCTGTTCTATTTGCAGGCAACAGGATATCCCAGAGACATAAAAAAGGTTTGGTTTCAGCCTGTTTTTAATGTATCCTATGCTCTGTGGCACACTTTGGGTTAGACAGCTGCTGACTGTTCTCTTATGCAATTCAGCTTACATGCAGGAAATCTGTGAAGACTGAACATTGATTATACAGTACTAACTAATGCAAAGTCTTTTATAAACATTTTATAGACTACCTAGCCAATAGCAGCACCATCTTGCTAACAGGGGGCAAGAAGAAGTCTGTTCTCACCCGTGAAAATGAAATTAAGCACCTTTTATTTACCCTTTTAATTTAATTATTTCTATCCCTGTTGGAATGACCTACATAAATCCAGATTTTGACATCAACGTGATGCAAGAGGGTTGGAGAAGTAACCTGCAGATCCAGCTGGAAGCTTTTTACAGTGGGAGAATTCCTACGCAGAATGAACCCAACTTCACTGACAATCCTGTTTGTGGTCAACGTAGGTGAGGGACTGGGAGAGGGAAGGTTCATGGGTTGAACTTGATGTTGTCTCCGAAATGCTGAGCCAGCAGGATGGGCTCCTAGGGAACATTGCTACCAGCACAAGTAAGAGGAGCTGAAAAACTCTTCTGTCTTGATCCAAGGCCAAGATTACTTCAAGAAGAGGAAGGTGGAAATGTTCCACCTGTGCCTCCGCCAGCGCCAAACATTTCCTCAGGCACACGCAATGATCTGGCTGCTCTTAAACATTTGTTTAAACTATTTAACTTACAGAAAAAAACCCTTCAAGTTGAGAACAACTGTTCTGTCTTAACCTAGCATCGTGCTTATTGATGTTTATTGAAGCTGCACTTAGGTGAACAGCAAGATGGCCATCTAAATACACCAGAAGTTGTGTATCTATTGTTTCTGTGCACTCCTGTGTTTTTCTGAAAAGATATCAAAGGCATTGACTATCTCTGAGAGGGGAAGTGTATGGCTCCATTATGTCTTCTGAAAATGGAAGCCCTCTGAAAGCAAGATATCAAAGTAGGGTTACAAGCTCTCCAGCATTTCAGTTTATATTTTTTTCTGGAATTTGCTCTATTACTTCATCTTTTGTAGAAAGTCTTTAAAGTTTTATTTTGCCTCTTCTCCTTTGTCCACCCCATTTCCCAAATACTTGAAAATAATTTTTACATTGTAAAGTGGAAAATGCCTACAGTTTAATTGATTACTGCAAACAGAGTAACTGCATGAAGGCTTTCATAAGTCTTTTTAATTCTCTTTCTATGCATTTTATGTACTTGTTTTGCATTTCTCTTTTGCTGGGGGTAGTAGAGAAGAAGACAGTTGGTTTTGCTTTCAGGTTGGCATTCCGAGGAGATACAAATTCTTCTTATGAAGGAACATATATTAGTCACTGGAACTGGAAGCAATGTTTGGCACCAGTGGGTACAGAGGTGAAGCATTTGTACCTTTCTGTTTTTGAAGCAGCCTGGCCTTGGCTCAAGTTAGCATAGTTTTGGAGCTCTCCTGTGTTAGCTACAACCTATATTTAAACGCTCGGTTAATCTCAAACTAGTATAAATAAAGACTAGTATACTTTCAGCTATTCTTATGATGAGTTTGGACTCATGTCGGTTGATGTTTTAAATTACTTGCCTGAGGACAGAAAACTAAAATCAATGTTAGAAAAAAATTATTTTCCCGATCCTGTGCTCGGGGCACTAGCAGAATGATTTAGCTTTCTTTTCCACACTGGCAGGCTGGTTTCTGCAGACATTGCCAAATTTCCAAATACCTTGACTCAAGTTCATAAAAACTTCTTACTTCTCTTGGGAGAGAAAATTGGAGGGCAAGAGTTTTATTAGACCAGTTGGAAAAGCCGACAGGCTTTACAGTAAAGTGTCTCTCATTTCTCTTGGTTGTGGTTGTTGTCTTTTCCCTTCTTTTACGAGTACCTCTGCAAAAGGAGGCACTTAGCTGCAGTCAGTCTTGCAGTGTAAAGCTGGGAGCTGATTCACAGCAAGTGCCTCAAGGGGATACCTCAGCAATGGCATTTCTACACGGGCGGTTGTATCTCCTCAGGTGTGGGGAAGAATTCATTCCCTTTCATCTGAATTTAACCCAGTCTCAATTTTTTTACTTTTTACTGAGAGTATCTGTTCTGGTGCTGATATTCTCTAAAGAGGAACACCTTTGAACATATGTACCTTTAAGTATAAGTGCCATTTTAAAATGGTTATTTATGCTTCATATATACTTTACTAAGTTAACACACATGTAATTACAGTTCTACCTGTCTGTCCATCTATCTGTCACACAGGGCATACACAGTTTAAATGCTTTTTGCATAGGTTTCATAGCGGATTTTTTTTACAGTAATTGCTATGTACTCTTCTTCACAGCATTACTCACAGGTACTTGGTGCCACGCTTGCATGTAATGCATTTGCATGCATTTCTTGCAGGACTGAGAAGGTCCTTACACAGACGGTTTCAAATGTTTCTATACTAATTAGATGAGGCGCATCTGTCTGGCGCAGGAGTGGGTTTTAGGTTTTTGAGTAAGCTAAGTTATTCATGTTGTTGTTGTTCTGGATGAAACCCAGTGTCACTGCCAGCTCCAAGTGATTTTTAAGATTTTTCTGACACAGCTAGGTCAGCTCACTGGCTGAGGGCCAGCTTTCTTCTGGATAGTCACAGGTTGTTGTTTCAGCTCTGCCATGTTCTTTCTTTCCTTACAGTTTTGGGAATTGATGCGTAGAGCGTCGCCTACAGCAAAGTGCACTAGTTTGCATCAAAAGATATCTACGTTTTTAGTAAGTTTTTAATGCTTTATAGATCTTGTGCTTTGTTTCTCAAGTATTTGTGATATGAACAAAAAAGGGCCATTTTAAAATCAGTACTTTAGTATATGGACGATGCTGTGTAATGGTGCGAGGGAGCAATTGGCAAGATCATCTTCAGCAATGGTAGTAAGAGATTTTAAAAAGAAAGCCACTCACTTAATCTTTCTGTGCTTGGTTAAGTGACTGTCTTCCTCTAGAAGAGAAGCGGTGCGACTGAATTCAGCCAGGAGAAGGTGGTAATGTGATGTCGCCCTGTGCTCCTGCCAGCAGCATTACTTCTAGGCCAGGGCTCAGATTTAGACTGTGTTTTCTTCATATGAGTTTGGTCTCTTAATGATGCAAAACATTTTCGGTGAAGTCACCAAAGTCTCTTAATGTGAGTTTTGGGAATTGTACTACTCTGCCCACAAAGTGCCTCTTTTAACTCTACTAGGAAAGTTTTATTACATGGGTATTGTTCTTAGGATTATAAATAGCAGCAAGTTGAAAAAGGTTGGTTTCATCACAGTATTTGTAGATCAAGTGTGCAGCTCTACAAAACCATTTGGATGGTTTATTTTAATGGAAAAATATCTGCTGGAGATTGGAAAGCAATAGGACTGCTATTCCTGTGCTTCTACTAGTCTAAACATAGCCAGCATGACGGGGTGAGCAGGGCTGCTGAGCACGGTTCCATTGCTGGAAAACAGGTTACCAGCAACTCCAGGTAAAGGGTCACAAGGGCTTTGGGAATAAAGGTTTCAGAGCTGCTGAGAAGCAGCAGAGTGACCCTCGAGCTGCGCGGAGAGAAGATCATTCGATCCCATGGAAGATTTCAAGAACTCAAGTATTGTTTCCATTCCAGCTCTCAGCCTCCAAAATGTCATTTTTCTCCACAAAAGAAAATAAATGCTGGGAACAATCTGGGGTTAGTTCCAGAGCCATGGAACAGGGACATCCTGGCCACAGGCTTTGCCAGCACAAGACACTCGCATGCCGGGCTGCGCAGGGGTTGTCCACCCTCCAAGGCCCCTGCAGCTCCCCAGAAACACCAGGCTGTTTCCTCTGAGTGTTACCACTTTTACCAGACCCACTACAGCAAACCTCTGGCTTTTCTGAGATACTGCAGTTTGTCCAAGTCACTAGATGATCCTGCTGTCTTGGCTTTTGGCTGAATTGCTGGAATGATCTCAGCCGACCCCAAGTTTGAGTTCATTAGAGCCTGTTTTTCAGTTTTCTGTCTGTGCCTGTTTGCTGTAAGAGGGGCAGGGAGTTGGCCGGAGGGGCAGGGAGTGGAGGCCAGGCTTTCGGTACGGGGAGGTGTGTGGCTGTTACTGACAGCGGTCTCTGTGGTGCACACCTGCCTCCGGCTCTGCTTCCCTCACGGCACCCGCATCCAGGCTGGCTGGGGAACCCTATTTCTGCTTGCTGTGCTGTACAGCATAGTGCGCTGTAGGGGATGTTCCGTCATCCTTCCCTATGTAACAACATCCCGTGTTGTGTACGGGCTTCTAAAATGTCGTCAGTACCATCCTTACCAAACTGAGACATCACGGAGTACTTTGAAGTGAGTATTTTCCATTATTTTGTACAAACACTTATACAACACATGCTATAGAAAGCACTAGTTAGACTTTGGTGCCCACTGTTGTGGTTGAAAGGCAGCGATCTCCTACCAGATGTGTAATTCAATTGTTCTTTCTGAGAGTAAAGTTGCTGTATGAGCTTGTCATGTCCACATGACTGAAGCTTTATCTCAGGGTTTCTGTTATGTAAGAACATAATACACAGTCTTATAAGAAAATGAAGAAAAAAGCTAATTTTAAGAAACATCCTTCACTCCTTTGCCCCTGCCCCCAGAAAACATAAGCATACTTTTTTTGTAACTGTCCTAAGGATCCCTTCTTTAACACACAGCTTTAAAATGGGTGCATCTCCCCATTTGAGTGCTGAGGTCACACCTTTGGCCTTGAGAGGTACCGTGCACTTGCAATTTCTTCTTAAATTAATCCACATCCACTTGTAGGTGTTAGCAATTTTTTAGAAGAGAATCTGAATACTCACCATTTTCTATTTTGTCAGTCATCCAGGTCTGTACCTTTGAAGTTACTGCTGCCATTGGAAGAAAGGTCACACCAGTTCTATTCCTTTAACTGTTATTTTCATTTCAAGTTATTTTCATTTCACCAGTATCTAATTATTTTTTTCTCTCATTTCTTACAGTGTTTTAGGTAAAAGTAATTTTTGGTGCTTGTCATTTTTTAAGCATTATCTTTTTTAGCAATTGTTTTGTAGTTTGAGGTATTCCTCACATCACAGTAGGTGGTGATATTCTGGAAGCCCCAGTGATATTTGTGAAATATTTTCATGCAAAAGCCTAAAAAGGAAGCATTGCTAATTTCCCTCACGTTCTAGTTTGATTGGTTTTCATAGAATTAATGTTTAATTACTGTTGAGTGCCAGGCTCTTTCTCTTCAGTTTAAACATGAACAAAACACGATTCAAACAGCGTAACTTCATCTTAAAACTGATTTCATATTGCTCGGAGCTTTCAAGGGCCAATATGACTTCTTGTGGACCATGACCTTCCCTTTTTGGGTGCTATGCTACTTTTTCTTTCCATCCAGGTTTGCAGGGGGCCTGGGGAGCATTCCTGCAAAAGCATCTTTCTGATCTTTACTTTCCTACCGAAATGGCGGTGGCGGGGCGCGGAGGGAAAGCGGATGCAGCTTCTCTTACTGCTGCGTCGGGGACGGCCTGGCCGGGCTGGCCGAGTGATGGTGGCACCGGGGACGGGTGCGGGGGAGTCAAGAGACACGGGTGGGGTTTTGAGCTGTGCTTTTGGAGCCGTCTCGGTATAAATCACTCTGCGGATCCTCGTTCTCCACTTACGGAGCAAAAAATAACTCTCCCGACGGGGGATCTCCTCCTTAGCCATCCATCCGCGGCACCGTGCTCCGCTCACACTGAGTGAAGAAGGGGCTGAGAGCTGGAAAGCGCTCGTTTGATCCCAGGCTTCCTCCCGCGGACTTCTTCCACTGGAATTAAAGCTCCCGTGGGGCCGGGGGGGGTGGTGGTGGTGGTCCCCAGCGAGCAGCGGGGGGCCGGGGGGGGGGGTCCCCAGCGAGCAGCGGGGGGCCGCGGGTGTCCCCAGCGAGCAGCGGGGGGCCGGGGGGGGGCTCCAGCGAGCAGCGGGGGGCCGGGGGGGGGTCCCCAGCGAGCAGCGGGAGAGCCCCGTCCGCCGCCTCCTCTCCGCTGCCCCCGTCGGGAGGAGGATTTTCCCTCGCCAAGGCGAACTGCGGGCGCCTCCCCGCGAAGCCCCCGCCGGAGCCCGGCAGCCGCGGCGAGCGCACGGCAGGTGCTGCCGGCGCGGCGGGGGCTCGGCCCTGCCCCGACGGGCGGTGCGGGGGAAGCGGGGGCGGCCGGCAGCGCCGGGCCGGGGCGGGGAGCGAACAAAGCGGCTGCCGAGGGCGCGCTGCCCCGACGGGGCCGGCCGGCACGGTGCCGCCCGCAGCGGGGGCGGGGTGACCGGGCCACCCCCCCCCCCCCCCCTTCTCCGCACACGCACCCACGCAGAGGCACAGGCGGCCGCCGGTGCGCGGCGGGAGGATGCGGCGGCTGCGGCCCTGGGCGCTGGTGCTGGGCGGGCTGCTGTGCGCCGCGGCCGCCGGGCCGCCGCGGAGCTACCCGCACAGCGCGGTGCTGGACGGCGCGGCCGCCTACCGCCTGCGCTGGGGCCGGCGCGGCAGCGGCCTCGCCTTCCGCCTGGAGGTGCGCACCCGCGGCTACGTGGGCTTCGGGCTCTCGGCCGGCGGCGGCATGGCCTCGGCCGACATCGTGGTGGGGGGCGTGGAGAGGGGCCAGCCCTACCTGCAGGTAAGGCCCGGCTCCTTCCCCTGCCCGCCGGCCGCCCGCGGCTGCCGGGGGAGAGCGCTCCCGGCACCCCGCTCCCCGCCCCGCACCCTTTTGTCCGGGACCTTCCCCTGCTGCTTCTCTCTCGGGACGCCCCTCTTTCCCTGCCCCGCTTTCTTTTGCACCCTCCTCGCCCTCCCCCCCCCCCCATCTCCGTACCTCTTTGCCTCTTCCTTCCAGCTTTTTGGTTATTCCTATTGTTCTGCCTTCCTCTCCCCCCGGAGCGGCTCTTCCTTCTCGGTCCGCTCCCTGCCAACCTTCCCTCTAAACTTCTACATGGGTTTCGCCAAAGGTGTCAGGTTTCCTCCCTCTTTATCCAGAAAATGCAACAGCCCTTTTCTCTCTCCTTGGGTACCGTCTCCCTGCCGGCCCCCCGAGCCGAGACGCGGGGAGGAGAGGGGAGGGATGGCAGGGTCTCTCCCAGCGAGGTGCGGCACCTCGCCCCTCACCCTGCCAACGAGCCTGGATGTCCTGGTGCCGCCTGAGCTCCCTCTTTGGAAGCCCACTGGCATGAGGGCACGATCCCACCAGCTTCCCAGCCTGCTGATGTACTCGTCGGCTGGGGCACAGCCGGTGCTGCTCCTGTCCTTGGTCTTCCTCCTCTCCTCACTTGGAGGTGTTTTGACCCAGATATTGAGAAGGACTTACAGAGCAACCACTGAGGCTCCTGGTACTTGTCCTTGGTCTGCTAAAACAACTTCAGAGGAGCCCAACGGTATTGGCGTAAATCTCTAGGTGTGTTTCTGTAGTTGTCTAGATACTGCCAGGGCTACGGCTGGGAACAGGAATGCGGGACATAGGCTCCACTGGTGCTTCCAGCAATGCATCCCTTCCAACAGGCACCGGTGGCTGGTGGGGCAGGAGCCTTGAGAGGGGAAGGAACCCACACCTTCCGTCCCCTCTCAGCAACCTGGGATCCAGCCTGGAGGAGTTGCTCTGGGGCTGGGGGAGCAGGGACACCTCGTCCCACGGGTGACTGAAAAGGGGACTCAGGCTCGGCGTGACAACTTGGCACCCCCAGTTGCCTGAATAACAACTTTTAGAGAGGCAATTCAAGAGCAGAGCAACACCCAGTTGCTAGAGCAGGGTCTAGGAGAAGTTATCTGTCTTTTCTTCATCGTGTTAGAACTAGTTGATCTTTGAAGCTGCTGCTTAAATTTTGTGAGATTTTGCTTTAAGAGTATGGATTTTTACCAACATTTCATCATAAGAAAACTAAATGCTTACTGTGCCCCCCCTACTATTTGTCAAGATTTTATAAAATCAAACCTTTTCCAGAAAAAGGACTCCAGGGAGTTTTTAGCATAAATATTTCCTTTTTTTTTTTTTTTTTTTTTTTTCCCCTATTAGTTCACTATGTAAAGTTTAGGCAAATATTTGTTTTATCTAATTTCAGACTGATGATTTTTAGAATATTTTTTTCTCCGTATTTCAAAATGAAGATATTTTTTCCAAAAACCTCAGTCTCAATAAATCACTGATAATAATTAAAAAAACCCCTTATTCTGGTTATCAAGCAATGAGCTCTTAGCTCGCAGAATGTAAGGCTTGCTGGAGCCTTACATTTCAGGAGATACACCTATCAACCATTAAAAGAAACACAAGCTTTGTGCTTGGTTACTTCATAGATCCTGTTAGGGGAAAGCAAGCCTTTTAGAAAGGTATCAAAGCTTGTGTAAGGACATCCAGTGATAGAGGATCCATCACTTCCCTTGGTAGTTTGTGGCAATGGTGAGTCTTTCCTACACCTGATTTCCAGTATTAGTTTGTCTGGGTTCAGAGTCCAGCTATATAAATTTTCTACATACAGTCTACATAAGTCTACTCCCCCCTCATCCCGCCTCCATAAAGTTATTTATATGCTGTAATCAAGTCACTCCTCAATTCTCTTTTGCACAAAATAAATAGATCGAGCTCTTTAAGCATCCCACTGCAGGACATTTTCCCCAGCACTCAAAGCACTTTTGTGGCTCTTTTCAGCACCTCTCACAGGTTTTCAGCATCATTTAAAAATGGCTCCATACGAATTCCATTCTTCTTCCAAAGATTTTATTCACTGGTATCCCATGACAAATACAGCTGAGATAGAAAAGGGAAGGACCGTAGCAAGTGCCTCCTGTTACAGAGCACCTGATATTTTTCCTGAAACACTAATTTAGCATGTGAACATCTGCTGCACTAAGTGCTATGAGTTATTTTGTTGCACTTTTGAGTAGGTAAGGCGAGGAAGAAACACTTCTGTCAAGCTTGTTTGAGGTTTTCTTCATTTTTTTCTTCAGTTCTAGGCAGCAAGGTTTCTTTTTAAACTTGAATGACGTCTTTTAGAAGAGTTGCTCTGTTTAAATATTTCTGTATTTGCACCAACAAGGAAAGGCTAGAAACAAAGATGATGGAGAAACAAAATTTGTGCAAAAGCTTCTTCCGGCCAGTCAGCAGGGATTGCTATAAAGTGAATAACTTGTTCTAGAATGCTATGTCAAAAAAATCTAATTCTTCCCTTTACTGGACACACAAATACAGTTAATATTTTAAAAACACGTTCTGTGTTAAGTATATATCATCATCATTTACATTATTCACTACTAAAAAAGAATTTTTCATAGATAGTACCCTTGAAAGTATGTGGTTTTATGCCTAGCTGCACTCTATAAAATATGTACACCCTATAATGAAAGAACTTACTTTTCTTTTTGGTTTTGGAAATATGTTTTTATTCCATGATCATCAGTCGGAAAATGTGCATCGTGGTCTAAACTCTTAGAAGGGTCATTTTTTGGTTTCTTTGAAAGTTTTGAGATGCTTGTTCATGGCCTGATTTTCAGAAGATGTTCTGAAACACCTTTATAGCCTTTCAAGTGGGCATTGAAATTGCTAGTCTCTTGGGAGAATTTAGCCCTCCCCCCTCCCCTTAAATTCTCTCTCCTTTAAAAATAGAAAATGTTCTCAGAGGAAGGAGTCCTCTTCTGGGAGCAAACATGTAAATGTAGTTAGACTACAGCCATCAGTAAAGGTAAAAGTGGATACTCCTTAGTCTGTGGAAGAAGATGGGTGTATTGAGGTAGAGGAAAACTTCCAGATAGTTTTCAGAGAAGAGAGAAAACATTTCCTCTGGCATTTATTCTTCATCGTCTCAGGGCAAGTAGATGCTATTCCCACCATCAGCAGGCAGTGCTTTCCTTGAAAAAATCTGGTGACTCAAGGTTCTGGATATCCAAGATTGGGTTTTACTTTCTCAGCTTGTAGGTGTATCCTGAACTTGGGTGTAATGAATTATTTGTTTTGGCTTGCTTTTCCATGTTTGAGCTGTATTTAAGCTAAAGGGGTGCCTGGCATAATAAGTAAAGGCTAAAATGATTTGAAAGTCTGAGGTTTAGTTCTCTCTAAATATATCAAGGTGAAAAATGTTTCAGTGTCATGAGAGAAGAAGAACAAACCTTCATGGTGTACTAGGGTAGTTTTTTGGAGAGCACTGAACGATCAGAGAATTACACATTTACTATCCTAATGTTTTGGAAGTTTGGTATTTGGAATGGGAACCTAGACATATTTTGGGAGCATGTAGAGGACATAGCATGAATACATGTATACATACATGCATAGCTTTACTGTATTGTTGTGAGGGACACACCTCTACCAAGCAGAAGGAGGAAAAGAGGGCGATCAGTGAACAAATTATTCTAGCATGTTACTGAGAGCCCTGTGGTGGTGACAGAGGGGCAGATTATGTGAGGTTTGGGTGAGCGTGTTTGAGAACAAGTAGAAGATACCAATGGGGGCTGGTGTTGGAAAGATGGGAGCTGCCTTTGTCTCTATAGGGATGGGGTGGACTTGGAAGGCGAGATCATGCTTAGCAAAATGTTACCTTGAAATATTGCCATGGCCACTTGCAGCATGTGGTACTCTTCATAAAAGTTCTTGGGGCAGCCTTAATTTTTGCACCTAGTTTTCTTTCCTCCTTTTTTCTTTCTTTTTCTTTCTTTCTTTCTTTCTTTCTTTCTTTTTTTTTTTTTTAAATGCATCTCTTTTGTGCTTATGAATTGACACAGCATGCATTTTCATGCTAGACCCATGCCTTTTCCTTGGTCTCCACCCCTGTCTGGAATTGTGCATCCCCACCCACAGCACGTAGCTGCTGAGAGCCCCATTTTGGGGAGAGTAATCCTCCTTGATGAATGCCTATTTTGTGCAAGTTATACAAGAGGGTTGCATTGTTGGAATCTTCTGTTGAACTTGCACAAAAATAGTCCCTACTCAGGGTGAATAGGGACTGTGTGTCACTAAAAAGTACTTTATTATTCATTACAGCCTTGCTTGTTAACTGTCACCCAAACTAAAGAATATCTGTTATCAAATGTATCCCATAGAGTTAGCTTAATTGCTCATAGGGAAGTACTCGGAAGAGATTTTAAAGGACAGAAAACAGTGAGCATTCTCTGTACTTAATGATATGCTGCTTTTAAGTGCACTCATGCCAACAGCAACAAAAGAAGTGTTTAGAAAACAACTTGAAAGGCACCGAGAGAGATGCAAAGTGAGTGCCACAGTGACATTTCTCGGTGCTTTGTTGGAGGTATTTCATGCCTTTGGGCATTGGGGCAAAATCTCCAGATGAGTAATGAGTCCCTCTTGGCTTCTATGTGGGGCATAAAGAGACACTCCAGTGTACATCTCCACTGGCTGGGTGCTTTGTAGTTCCCTTTCAGAAGTACAATAGTTAGGACAAGGAAGCAACAGTTGGTGAACAAAAGGTGAGAAGAATTCTGTAGCTCTTGTATTTTGCAGGCTTTAGAGTGCTGTTTTGCAAGGGGTTTTTTTTGTTCTTTATGATATCTTTTCTTGTCCTTTGGATATTGGGAACACCACGAAAATGAAATTTTCTTACCACTCCCCGAAAATGAGTACCTGGGGCAGGATGGAAATGTAGCCACCATGAGTGACATAAAGGCTTAAAATAACGGGGGAATGATTTAATTCTCAATATAAACAAGTATCTTAGAAGTAGGAGGGGGAGGAGGGGAGATTTTTGAAGGCACATACAGATATTTTGGGAACAAGTATCACTAATAGTTGTGCTCAAAAATCCCTTAAGTGTTTTTAAAACTTCCTCATAATTGAAGTAATTAAAGTAATTAAACCAAGAAAACTTGTACTGGTTAAATGTGGCTTCTGTGTAAGGAACGTTCCTTGTGATAAAGTATAGTTGTGATATTGGATCATGCAGTATCTCCTACTTAGGGGTATTCTTCACCTTAAAACACATTGCTACATGTTTTGTCTAGTCTGTTTGTGTTAGGACAGCCTTTAATCTAGCTTTATAGCTTCTGATAATACTGGAATATAACCTCTTAAATCAACATTTACTCCTGACGTAAAGACTCGGATAGGTCCTTGGGACTCTGCTGCAAAGTCAAATTATCCATGCCAATATGCAATGTCGTATTTCAACTTCTAACCGCTTGTGCTTCTTACACCTTTGTGTGGTAAGTTAGAGACCTCTCCACATTTCAGTGTTTTCCATTTGCGTGTGGAGAAAGCGATATTTTTATATCTCCCAGGAATGCCACAGAAACCAAGGGGTGTCACTGCCGGCTGTAGGCTACTGGGAAGCCGCCCCGTGCAGCATTAAACTAGATACAAGAAATATACTGAAGTGTATTCAAATGACTTACAGTTTGAATGAGGAAAGATGTGTCTCTAAATAAATTATGTTTCATGTGTAAAAAATACACACCCTCTTCTTGCAAAGAAAATATATGTACATGTACACACACATTACATGCATTATCTGTTTCTGTAAATACACAAGTGGAAAATGTGTGTCTCTATATATGTGTATGTCTGCATTTAAAATACAGACACACCCACAATTATTTGTTATAGATAAAAATTTTCTGTCCTTGCTAAAGTTGGTAGTACACCTGAAATAAGTCACATCTACTCCAGTGTAATTCAGTTTAATTGGAATTGTACCGGGAATTTTGTACAGCTTCTCAGAGCTGCCTGCGCATGAATGAGATCCAGGCTTCCTAGCAAGAAGTGAATCACTCTTCATACCAATCTGCTGTGTAGGTAAAAATAAATAAATCAGTCAATTAATTGCAAACAGACTGCTCGCAGGGCAGTGGCTGAACTTACTGATCCCAGTTACTTTAGAAACTTCTTGCAACTGCTTGATTGCTGTTGCTGTACCCTTTCTGTGGATATTTTTTCATTTGGGGCCAATCCCAAAATTGGATCAGTCAACTGGAATGCTCACAAGGTATTCTTATACGGAGCAGCGATGCTTTCAGACTCCTGCTTCGTGTTAGTGTTCTGTGGGTGGGCTCTGTTTTTCTCTAACATAAGAGCATAGTAAGATCTTTGCCTGAAACTCAAGTTGAAATTTATTTGAGGTTGCAAAGAGGTTTGGTTTGCTTGTTTGTAAACTCATGCTCTGTTTGCTTCTTGCCAAATACAATGTAAAAACAGCTTCTTTTTGGTGGTAACATCCAGTGTGTGCTGGAACCATGACCAGCAGGATTCCATCGAAGTTGAATGCGACAATAAAAAAGAGAAATGTTAACCACAGTTATTTTTTTGGAAACCCAGAAAGGCATAGCTTGGTGCTTATTTCAAACAAACATTTTGGTCAGTTCTTTTGTGTACTGTAGCAATTTATCCATCCTATTTATACTCAGATAGGTCTCCTCCTGCGCCAACTTTCGTCTTGGTTACAGCTTCCCGATTCCTTTTGCCAAACTTGTCTTCAGCCCTGGTCTTAGACATCAGTTTGGTAGTTTGGGGATGTTCAAAACTCCATGGGTTGCCTATAGACCATAGGTGCGGACTAGTTGCAACACAGCTTGGTTTTCCCTCATTTCTTATTCCTGGCTTGTCCCTTACTCGCTTGTAAGTGTTAAATTGCTGCTGAAATGGAAGCGATCGCCTGGTTAGAGAGGGGCAGAGTGTATAAATCCCGGCGGCAGAGCTGCTCGCAAGCTGAGCCCGCAAGGCGATTGCTGGACGGGGCCACAGTTTGAGAGTTATTTTATGCTTCTTGAGGTTGAAAGGTGCTGTGTATAATTTAGGATGGGAAATGGATATCATAAACAAAACAATCTTGTACATTGTAAAGGTCTGGGGAGGGAGTCCCATAAACACCTGTTCAAGTCTGTGATGACAGCTGGTGGTGCTTTCAGGGTCAGGCTTCCCTCTGCAGCTGTGCTTACATTCTCGAAGGAGAAACCAGCCTCTTTTCACATCCTTAAGAAATTATTCTCCCTGACTGTTTGTGTAGCAGCAATCAGAAACCATATATGCCACAAACCATTTTTTTTTTAAGAAAGAGAGAGGTCGATGGGATCTGAAAAACAGTATAACACAATCAGCTTCACATCTGGAAAAGAACATAAAATAACTTGTACTGTCAGGAAGATTTTTCATTTTCCATATGTTGTTTCAACTTCTAGGTAATGCGAGGAAGGAAATACCTAATTATTTGACTGACTGCACAGCTTAGTCCAGAGTTTAAAATGCCATTTTATGCAATATTATCAAAAGGAGTACAGAAACTTCAAATGTTTCACATGTAAACAGTTTACGTAAGCAAAATCTGAAATAAAAATAATATCTTTGTCACCATGTAGCTTGACAAATAACACTTCTGAAACTTTGTTTTAAACACTTACTATTTAAATAACCAAAATAAGACATTCATACTAGAAAAATACAGTTGTTCCACCCTTATCTTCTCTTTCTGTAATGCTTAACACTTCTGTAAAGTTGATGTGAAACTTGAAAACTTTATCTTCATTTAACATATGATACATATTTTTGTGTGTATAAGAAACTGAAGAATCTGGATGCAAGTGCTGAGTTAGCACATAAATCCATGTTGTCAGGTTTGTGCTGTGAATATTTCAGAAATTCAATTTTAAGGACTTGATAATTATTGTAGATCTCTGCTGGGACTCCATGAAATTTGGGGGGACTTGTATCAGTATAAACCGTCCTACAAAAGACACAGGTTTTCTAGCTAACTGTATGGGGTGGCAAAACCAAATCTGTGTGAAAGAGGTCACCACATTAGAGTCTTTTCCTACGCAGTAGGAAGAATAAAGTGTTCCAACACGAGGCACGTTTCAGACCATCTGTGATAAATACCGAAGCACTGTAATTCTGTTCATGAAAATGTCACACTCCTTTCTCTACAGAATTAAATGAGTGAAACTTGTGAATTTAGATGAGATCTGTGTTACAGTAGTCTGGCCCTGAGAGACTTTCGAAGTGTGTTTAGACGTCCTCTGTTCAGGTGAAGCCCAGATGACTAACGTCCCCGCTCTGGCCTCTGGTGGATCCATCCTCTGTGCTGTCCTTTGGTCTTATAAGTCACTTTTCAAAGGCCTTCAGAGGTACCCAGCTTTCTCCTTTGACTAGACACAAGGACTTAAATGCAGTGTAGGCTGTCCAAATGTGGTGGGTTTGACTGCTTTTGTACCATAGGGGCAGGACTTTCATTTATTCTTATTTTTCTACCCTGAAAGGAAGCAGAGGAGATGTATAAAGATACAGACACGTATCCATATAGATATATCCACAACTAACTTTTTCTTACTTTTCCAAGTTGCTGCTGAAAAAGATGTGGCATTACAGTTTGTCAGTGTGACTTCATTTTTGATAACCTCCTTTTATTCATTATGTTTTGTACACAAACATGTGTCTTAAAGGCTTTTAACCTCTGATAAGTAAATTGAGCAAATTCTGTGTAGTTTGACTTGAAATCTTCTCAGTGAACAGAAAGAGATCAGTATGTTTCCTTGGCAATGTGGCCTTATTTTATTTCAAAACTGGTAAACAAACCATTATCATGTGAGAGGTTGAGCAATCGAATTCTGACCTGTTCAGAATTTTTTTTGTTACATTATTTGATTTTGGTTTTGTGATGAACATCTGGATAATTTTCCACAAAGAAAATAAAAATAGTAATTGAGGCAGTTCACTAACTTTTAAATAGCTCCTGGCAAGCATAGTCACACTTGATTGCTCTAGGGCAGTCCCACTGCCCTCAGTGGAGTTGTAGGATTTGGGGAATAAATAGACATCTCTGTCTTCCTGGGCACTACATAAATTTGCTTCCCAGGTATTCTCAGCACCCTGCTATTCACGGGCTGTTTCAAGGTGGTGTGTATCAGGCAGAGAAAGTAAGTAGAGGCAAGGAATTCATTACTTCACAGAAATTTTCACATGGGAAAGATTAACGTTAGTTGGTCAGATTAGCATCTACCCGCAAAATAATTTAAGGTGAGTCACTGAGAGAGGTGCTGTTCAGCGTTGACAGCAGGGGTAGGCAGCGAGCGCCCGGGCAGGCAGTGCTGCGAGCGCCCAGCACAGCTCTCCTCCCGCGGGGAGCAGCGTGGTCCTTGGGTCCCGGGGCTTTGGGACCACCTTCCCCAAAGCATTCACTGGCAGCCACAAAGTGAGCCAGAGCTGTGACCTGTCTTTGACTGTCAACCAGGCGAGGGAAATAATAACACAGACAATCATGTTATCAAGGCACATCTGAGCTAATACCTTAATTACACAACTTCTTTGAGTTATTTTTGCATTCTCCCCGCAGGCTCATTGAAGTCAGGGCTATGTTACAAGAGGTTTTTTTTGGTTACGGCTGTGTCCTCTAGACTTGTTAAGAAACGGTGAAGTTTCTAAACCACGACAAGTTTACCAGCAAAACATTTGAGTGTGCACACCTAACTTTGCTTCGCATTTCTGAGCTTTCCTTCACAGTGGTTTCAGGCAAAGGCTTTCAACCTGTCCACATAAGGAAAAGCTATTCTTGAATTTGTATTCCTCAATAATTCCATGTATGGGTGGTCATTCTAATACAAGGGTGCCTTCCTCCAATTTCGTGTAACATTTCAGCAAAGATACCACACTTTAATAAAAGCTGATGTTCACAAGGTTACATTTCTCGTCCAGACAAGCCCTTACTATTTTTAAGATGGAAGCGGAGATTTCACAGAGCAGTGTTTTCAGAGCAGGGATGGTATTGCGTATAGATGTACACTGCCTCTTTCCAAGCTCTGATGCAGGGTTAAAGTGGAACGTTTTCATCCCATAAAGTACCCAACTTCAAGTACCATCCCAGCACAAGCCCATTATTTCCCTCTGGAAAAGCAAACCCAAAATTCTTTCTCTAAACAAACACACTCATCAGTTTCCTTTCTTTCAGCATACAACTTCAGGTCCCAGACCCCTCTTTTGCTCTTTTTGGTGATTATTTTTCCATGTGTTTATTCTTTCACATGTGTACTTATTCATTTGTAGTCATGAGGAGTGCTGACAGGACAAGAAAGACTCTTTTTGGTAGCTTTCAAAATTTTTGAAATTTAGATTTGTTCCAGAACTGAAAAAACCCAAACTGTTTCAGTAGTTTTGGCAAGACAGAATTAGATCTGAGTATTTTCATACTGATAAAAAACGACCAGCTTTTTACCCTCTTTTTCCTTGAAACTGCATCGTGACTGAGATGATTTTATACAAATTTTCATCTAAATTAATATATGTTAATGAAATGTTTGGGCATGTGGTTATTTTTACATCTATAAAAGGCAGACCAGCTTGTGAACTCTGACTGGTGTGCGTGTCATCTCTTGCACACACACAGCTTTGTAGGGTGGGGTTAAGCTTAAGATTACAGCTCCTAAATGATCCTTTAGTTAGTTAGTAAGTATTAGTACAGATGAAGTATCAGCTACTGTCACCAGTATCAAAATACTTGGGCATAACATTTTACAATTTTTCAGCTTGGTTACCTCTGCTTTAACAAAGGGGAAAAGCTAGAAATCTCTCGAAAAGTGAATGGAGGGCCAAATAGCTACAGAAGTGAACGCCTTCCAGGAACAGCTGGCGCTGCATTATTCTGCAAGGATGCCGCACAATTAATGGTGTCTGCCTGTAGCTTGTTCGGCCTGAGAAATATATCTATTAGTTAAAAGCCCCCCTCCCCAACCCAAACCGGGCAGAAACAGCCAAAACCTCAAAGGAGGGTGACCGGAGGAGGTGCCTCCGAGGTGGTGGTGAGCCCTTTCCAGGTGGCTGGGGTGGGAGGCGAGGGAGGGCTGTGTCCCAGCTGCGTGGGGCCACAGGAATTCGGGGTGAGGAGGTTAATGGCCCAGCATCGCTGCAGCCGCTCCTCCATTGTACTGTGCCTCTGCTGAACCCCAGACGGGGAGCGTCTTTCTTACAAACAGCTCCCCCTGACCCCAAAACCCCAACCCAACCCCAACCCAGCACCTTTTGTATGAACTGAGCACTTCCCGTGCTGGTTAAGCCGTAGGGTTTCTGGTTCTAGTCGACGTTCATTCAAGAGGTTTGCTTTTTGTGGGGAAGAAAAAAGAAAGAAAAAGTTGTGTGGATGTGACTATTAAGTGAAATTCGTTCTCTCTGTAATTTGCCCCAAAGTTCATGACAGCCCAGCCATGATAAATTAGGCTTCTTAGTTGTTGGGTACAGCCTTTATTTCTGCAGTTACGTGCAGGCAGCATATTGTTAAAGTTGCTCAAGACATTCTTTAAGCTTCTTATCAAGGAGACTTGCTTTCTTGAAGATTTTTAATCAAAAAAATGTTCAGTGCTACCTCCAATTTATCATTTGATACAAAACTATGATATTTCAACATTTTACACAAAGATGTGTTTTAAGGTGCTTCAGTATTAGACATAAAGTTTAATTTAATATTAGATTTCAATAATGGCTCACCTTTTATTTTTGACAGGATTATTTTACAGATGAAAACAGAGTACTTAAAAAGGACCCTCAACAGGATTACCATCTGGAATATGCCATGGAAAACAGCACACACACAATATTGGCTTTTAGCAGAGAACTGCACACTTGTGATACAAATGACAAAAGCATAACGGTAAGAGGCTCTGCCTATATGTAGCAAGATGAAGTAATTAATACAGGCCAAATGTATATGTGGGTATGAAGCTGGTCATTAAAATCTCATCCTAGTAAAAGGACAGAATTAGAGAAATTCACTTTCTGAAACATCTGTTTGGCAAACTTAAATTAACCATGTAAAATACAGGTGTTAGTTTTATTAAACTCTTATAATTTCAGCTTTCTTTGTCCTTCTACTTTAATGCATTATGTTCTCTAATTTCTAACACACCAAGTGAACACAGGATTGAAACAGGTACCTCTGGGCCATCAAGTCCCATATCCCACACTTACAATCATTCAAGAGATGCCAACTTGAGAAAAAAATTTTAGGTCTTACACTGACTTGTAATTGATCTTAAAGATAGACTTTTTTAAAAGTTTGGAGCAAATATATTTAAAGTATATATTTGTTTTATTTCTTTATTCAAAATTAAGAAGTTGAAGAGCTTTATGATAAAACTCCTTCCATGGTAAAATACTTTTCATGGTAAATTCTTCTGTTGCCCTGGGGATTGTTGTACTGTTTCCTAAGCATAATTTTAAATTATATGAAGTCGATGACTTCTGTATTGGAAATGACAGATAGGTAAGAGAGTTTTGCAAGATTTTCTGTGCTTTGGCTTGTTTACTACTAATTTTGGAAGCATTGCTATAGTAGTTCAACACTATTTTCATTATCTGTATTTTCACAATATACACAATAATAACAACATGAGGTGCTGAAAGATGCAGGAAGCAAACCACAGCTGTATAAACTGCCAGATTTCCAGGCAGCCAATAGATCTATGGTTTTCGCACCTGCTCCAAATTCTCAGTGTAATTTAACATTCTGGGACACTTCAGGATTTATTAGAGTTCTTTGTCTCAAGGGTGATTATTGCAATCTGAGAATGGTTTACAGGGAATTGATCTGTCCTGTGGCTGTAGATTGATTTTTAAGATGTAAATCTGTTCTGTAATTGAATGTCTATCTTCCCTAGTATGTAAGGACAGCAGTTCACAGAAGGTATTCACATCTTTACAGAGCTGAGCCTGGAAAATGTTTTTTGGGGAAACCTTCTGATTGCTGGCCAAATAAGTGACCTCTCCAGAAAAACCTTTTCCATGCATTTAGTTGGTTACCTCTTTATGAGTCTGTTCTGGGTTTTGCAGATATGATTTAAATTTGCAACATTAATGAAGGAATCTATCAGAGAGAGATTTAACTTCTGTCTATCTCCAATGAACCCTATGAGTATAAAACATTATTAATTTTAAAGGCAAAATTGCATCAGTAGGTGACTGCTCCGCTGGTATACATTGTCATTGCTCAAATACAGCAACGCCTACATGTGAACTATGTAAGGAAGATATTGTTCCTATTCCTTATGGACTTTTTGCGTATGGTGGTGTTTTTGGTTTTTTTTTCAGGAGAGCACAGTGCGGGTAATATGGGCCTACCACCACAAAGACATGGGAGAAGCAGGTCAAAATTACCACGGGTCTAATCGTGGTACAAAGAGTCTACGTCTACTGAATCCTGAGAAAGAAGAAGTCTCATCTGCCTCTTTGCCATACTTTGACTTGACAAACAAAGACGTAAGTTACTCCGGGTTTTGGGTTTATGTGGAGAAGGGGATAAGGTGGCAGCCAAAGCTTAGGCTTATGCAAGAGGGTAATGTGACTTTTATAATATTGTGTTCTTGCCCTTTTTATTAAGACAGGTGCCTGTACCAGACAAGGATACAACATATTGGTGCCAAATGTTTAAGATTCCTGTACAACATGAAAAGCATCATGTGACAAAGGTGAGTGATTCTGACTGAGCAAATTTAGAGGAGCTCAGATAACGATTACTCTTCAAATCAATTATTGCACTTTCAAAATTTGTTTCACTACTTACTGGAGTGAAAACAAGACCTCTTGTCTGTCTTCACAAACATGGGGCAAGTGTATGTGTGTGTGTGCCCAGGATCTGATTCTGGTGTGCCCTGACAACTGGCGTGCGCAGCGACAGAGCCCCTTTCTTCCTCTTCTCCTGCGGCCTCTCTCCCTTAGGAAAACAAGGTTGAAAATTATTTCTGTTTGTAAACATTTTTGGCAAAGACTACGTAAAATTGTCTAAAAGCTTGTTCCATCAAATTTCTGCTTTTATATAAGAATGTAATGAATTTCTTTTAACGGAGAGTAACTTTAGATTAAAAAATAAGTAAGTGGTGAAGTTTGTTTAAATAAAGGGCCAGGTTCTTATTTGATTCCAGTCGCCTCTCTTGCAATGACCACAGTGGAGTTATGCCACGTTACATCACGTGAGCACAGACTTCATTATCTTCAGGTGTGTAAAAGCCAAATATTACAAGAAAAGAGATAGATGTTGTAGATTATTTAAAAATTAATGAAAGCGTGTAAACATCTACACAAGGTTCAGCAGGATCCAAGGTGATTTCAAAACCCACACGCATAAACGTGTTTTCCTATAACACATTTTCTAACTTTTCTTTCAGTTTGGAACTGAAAGCTTAAGAGTGCTGGGGGAAAGATGGTTCTCACATTCCTTCCCAGAAGCAATATACTGAAGACCTCCTAAAAGAGCAACTTCTTATTGTTCTAGACTGCTTAAGAGAGCAGAGTGAGATAGCTCTGGCCCTCATTTTTATCTTTCTTTGAACCCATCAATTCTTTTAAGTATACAATTCTATCCCATTTTTTGGATTATTGTCAGTCATATTTCTCCAATGCATTCAGTAAGACTGAAATTCTAAATTAACTCAAATAACATAATGTGATCTCCAGTGTATGTCTGAGAAATACCTATAGTTATTCTGAAATATTGTGGGTTTCCACACTTTATCAGAATGAAGAATTGTAAGGTCCAAATTTCTTCCCTCAGGTACTTGATCTTTAATCACATTTGAAATTTCTGACAGCTACTTTCACAGATCTGTATGTAAAGCAGAATTTGCTTGTAATACAGTATATATGTCAGGATTCCTAGCTTTCTGCTTTCAGCTGAGAAAGCTTCAAAATGGTAGTATCAGAATCATGTTTTCCATGTTAAGTTTGGTGGAAGTTGTAGATACATGCTATTCTGCTAAAAAGTTCTCTGGAACTATTTGTTATTTACATTTTCTGAATTTATTTTTTAAATGTTTTGCTTGACTGCACATATGGTTACTCATTTTTTAAAAAAAATTGTAGTTGGTTGAAGCTAAAATATGATTTTAGCTCAGAAATACGTTGACTAATTCTTCAGAATAGTTTTATATTCTTTATTTTTACCATGATGTATAAAGAATATTATAATTTTAGAAATCATATTTTAAAATCAGCAAATTGTTTTTTAATACAATTAAAAATTAAAAGTAGAATCCTCAGCGATTTTCTACCTTCAGAGAAGCAAACAAATTTCATCTTGCTGCTTAAAAAATGTTTAGAGAGAGAAAAATGATTACAGAAAGAGAGAAGAATTATGTAGAAACACTTCCTTAGCATTTCTTTTCAGGGGCACAATTTATATTTTCATGTACTTGACTTTTGTAGATGACACACAGAGGGCTGTTGTGGAATTGTATCTATGCACTCTTGCAGACTGATTAAACATTTCCTAAAGCCTACTGATACACAAAGGATGGGGCTTATGGCTACTCAGGAGGATATTAGCTATGCAAACAAAGATTGAATTTCACAAAGGGGAGGACAGATGAATTATTGGCCTGATTAAACTGTCTGTGTTAGTTAAATACTTACATAGGTGTTGATTCTGGATTTCTTCTGTAGCACCATTTCCATACAAACCTGTACACCTCATTTTAACAGACAAAAAAAAAAGTACAAATTCGTCTCAGGTATAATTCAGTCTACTTAAGTAGTGTACATGTGAGCTGACTTTGGCCATTTCTGTCCGCCTGTATGGTTTTGTGGAGCACTGAAGTGCAGTTCAGCTCTTGTTGGACAATGTGTGCCATCAGCACAGTGGTGGAAGTGTGCACTTAGCTGTGCGTATGTGTAAATCTGCTGGTGATCTGGGTCTCAAGTAGGTGCAACAGCAACAATAAGAATATTTTTTGTACTGTTCAGCTGTTCTCTGTCATTCCTTTCTTCTTGAAAATTGCTCTGAGCCTTTTATAATAATGTATTTTTAAAAATATCAGTTTCATCAGGAAAGCATAATATTTTAATGAAGGAAACTGAGAAAAAATTAGACCTATGATTAAAACTGGAGGCCAAGACATTTAATCATCTCTGGTTAATGAATGCCAGATTCTGAATGCAGATTCTGAATTCAAACAGATTTTTTAACTTCTACTGACCATCCATTATTTTTAAAGAGTACCTATATCTGTCAGGCAGAACATATTCAAAGCATTTACAAATATATTTCGTAAATACAATCTATTAGTGCAACAGCTGGGTAAGTGAAAACACTTGCTTTTAGGCTGTGCTGGGTAAGTGGTAACACTTGGTCTTAGGGTGCATCTACAGTAGTGTTTTAGTTTGGATGAGAAGCACGCTGTTGAAGTGAATCTTCAAGGTATTCTTGCTTACTTTGGCATGGTTACTGCCTTGGAGCAGTCGTGCAGCTTGTGAACTGAATCCCTTTGCGTGAAACTCAACAGGAGGGTGTGCACCAGGAGCACAACAAAAGTCCCCCAAATAGAAATGGGCCATCGGTCCGTGGCACCAGACCAGCGCTTGTACAAGTAAACCATTTCTAATGCTGGATAGTGTGGATGTCAGGACCACATCCTTTTCCTCTTTTGTGCTTTTTTTTCTTGTGGAAAAAATGTCCCCCAAACTGAATGACTCCCTGGACGATGAGAAGCTGTTTTGCAGATGTCCCAATATGCTGCCTTTGCCTTCCGGGTAGCTCAGGCACAGTCCTCAACATAATTGTGTGAACAAGCTGTTGATTTTAAGTGAATCAAAGGGCTTGTTTGGGTAACTACTGGAAGGTCTGGGTTCTTCTGTTAGCACAAGGTAAAGAAATAACTAGCATAAGAGATCTCAAAATCAGTTGAAGGTAAATTATGTAAGATCTTGTCTTTTCTTTCTCTTTACATAATATTCACGCTACTTTCCAAGAACCTCAGGTAATGAGAAACAGCATGTTTTCATTGACTGTACTTGACCAAGCTGCACTACATGACTTGTGAAATTGTGCAAGAGATAAGACTGTAATCTTGCATTTATCCCATAGGTAGAATAAGGACACGGATAACTAATTTCTCCTTATGCTGCATTTACCAGTTGAGAACAGAGCTTCACTGCAACAACGGGGCACCCAGCCAGGGTTAGGACTTCTCTGCTTAATCTTCCTTTGTTTCATATCTCTTGCAACTACTTCCTTAGGGAAGAGATTGTGTCTTCCTACATGTCTCTACAATGCCTTCTCTTACAGTATCTTCTCTGATGCCTCCGGGAACTCCCGGAGAAATAACTCAGAATAACTTTATGCCTGCTAAGAAATAAACCAAAATAAGATGATTTCTCAATAGCTGGGCATAACAGTGATAGGAGTTACCTAGATTACAATCAACACCAGGCACTGAGCTGGTTTTGTGACTCTGAGAGGGTACGTCACTCCTCAACTTCAAGCTGCCTACCTGGCTGAGTGGTGGCTGCTTGAAAATTTGATATACTTCTACAGATATTCCTTCCCATGTGCTTTTTGTTAGCAGAACCAGTTATCAGGGTAATAGGTCAATTTTGAAAATAACAATACAGGGAAGAGATGAAGGAGATTGCTTGGAGGTAATCTCAGGCAACCGTCTGCCTTCAAGTCAGCTGTTTGCAGGATGGCTCCGCAGCGGTCCTGGAGCAGCGGACCCTGCCTGCTCTTTGCGTGGGAGAGTGCACATTGCCGCCTGGCTGCAAAATCCTCCTGCAGCTACATGTGCATTGGCCTGTTTTGCTGCTTTGAGCTTCAGGCTGTGGTATGTGCCTCGGGCTTAGTACCCTACAGGGATTTTTACTTTTCTCACATACGGAAGTTAGCCGGGAGCTTTCTCAGAAGTAGCTTTCTTAGGAAAAAAGCATTCCGCTTATTAGCCCAGACTTTCTGGAGATGGGTTTAAGGTTATTTCTTGCTAGCATTTTTGCAGTTCTCTGTAAATATCGTTATTCTGACTGCTCCTGAATGTGCCTTTTAATCGTGTCCCTAAAGAAAGTTCTCTGGTTTCACAGACTGCACCTGGGGAAGGACCTCCACTCTGGCAGGACCTCTCAGAGGGAGGGAGGGACCCACCGGTAGAGCAGACACACAGGCATGTCCATGCACCAACATCTGCATGAAAAGGTTTCTGTCTCCCTGCTGAAGCCACGCTGAGGGCAGCTCTTGGTGTGTGGAGAGCCCTTGCAGGCAGAGTCACTGCCCTGCCAGGGCGGGGAGCCGGGGCTTGCAGAGCAGGAGGCGCTTGCCCACAGGAGAACGCACAGAAAAGGGGAGTCTCTGCAGCACCCTGCCTCTTATAAATTGCCCACTTTAAAAGCCTCTTTCTTATTGCTCTTTCTATTTTAAAAAAAACATTGTTCAGTGACAGCACACTGGAGCTTCTGAGATTCTTTAATTTTGGTACCATCGAGATGTCTGGTTTTCATGATTTTCAATGTGCTCAGATATGTGTGCTGACACGTCCCTCTCTACTTTGAAAGTCTGTCATTTTTTATGATTTTTTTTTTCTGCCTATTTGCTGAATTTATTTTTTTCTTACCATGAGCTGGCATCATGCAGATGTTTACCAGCAGTATGAAAGTGAAAATTTGTTTCACATCCATGAGAAATACTTCCCAGTATTTTGGTAAACACCGCTTTTGCTGTATGTTCGAAGCTTGTTTTTACCGCTCTTTCTACTTGTGGTTCTGCGGATACAGCTTTTTTTTTTATTACTGTCTTTAGCTTGAGTTTCAATACTCCACATCTTCCATCTGTTTAATTTAATTGTATTGCTTATTATTGTAACTGCATCTGCTAAAGATTCATTACTTTGGCTTTCATTAACCATAGGTCTCCCATGGGCTCCACTGTTTTTTCCACTGCAATTAAAAAACCTTAAGATACAGTATTTCCTCTACTGTCTCTAGAATTTCTGTGAGTTCTCTATACCTGTTGTCTCCCACTACACCTGACAAATTGTTTAATGCAGTGTGTAAACTTCTGAAAATTTACAGTATTTACTGGTGAAGGAATAGTATGTATATTCTACATGTCAGATATGCCATAATGGATTTGCATGAAGCTTTTCAGCTTGAGTGTATAACATGTCCATGCTAATTTCAACATTGTAAATTTTCCCTCTTTATTTTCTTAATTTCTTTGAAATGTACTGTGTTTTCCTCAGGGAAAGTAGTTCCCTGGGCTTCAGTAGTAATAATCGCATAGACAAAAACATGTTGGACATTGAATTTCACTATTAAGAGTCGGAAAACCAGTTTATGTAAAATAACAAATACAGTTGGGTAATAGGGTCATTTAGCTGTATCTACCTGTCTTTTCTCTAAGAATTGCTCATTTTCCTATAGTTCCAAAGTTTCTGCGTATTTTTGAACTAACATAGTCAGAGAAATACTGACAGAAAGGCTGCGATGCAGCTGTGCTCAAGAGCATAAAATACTTCAGATTCTGTAAGAGAACTTTTTTAATGGGATGCCCAGTTTTAGAGGGCATTTGGGGTTGGAAAGGAGGATAGTAGTTTGCATTTTGTAAGCTCTTAAAATGTTTGGATGCCTGTATAAAGCACTCCTTTCGTGTGCATTATTTAAACCTGCTTATGAGAATGGAGTGAGCAGGTTTAGCGCTGCTGAAATGGGGAATAAGCTGCATGCTGGGGATTAGACTATGTGGTCAAAATTAAGTACACCTCATGCATATTAAATTAAACTCAAGCAACATATTAAAGATAGTAAATTTCCAACTGCGAAGATGGGCTTCCTCTCGTCTAACTTGACTTATCTGCAAGTCTGAACCAGCTGCTTAAATGACTTTACAGTGGCAAAAATAGTAATTTTTATCATCTGAGATGATGTGGCTGAAATACATCAGCTCAAGCATCCCCTGTATGGTTCAATCTCTCTCCCCATTGACTGAAGAGAGAACCCAGATATCCAGCCTGTGTTAGATATGTAGCTCTCAGATGGATGAATCAGGGGACCCGTGTCCCACTAAAATGGTCAGGGGACAGAAGAGATTGTGATAGGAGCAAAAATTGCAAAATAAAACTTTTTATTTTAAATTTTCCTTTAAGAAAAAAGGATTTTTCTCAACCATAACCCAATGTAATTTTTTGGCACTGAATTTAGGATGTGACTAGTAAAAACAGGCCAAGCTTATCACCAGAAAAAACTTAATTATTTAGCATTAACTGAGGAGTGTTACACTGAGTATATTTTTACATAATCACCAAAGTTTTCCATTGTTGATCTCCTTGGAAAAGGGAGCCTCTTTTCAGTTAAAGAAAGGCCTGTATTGGAGCACACCAGCAGCTGCTAGTTAATCTTCGTGTTCAGTTTCAGAGCAATCTCTGATAAGGAAGTAAAAACTCCAAAAAAACTTGTTGCCAAGGGTAACTCTGCTTTTTGACAGTGGAATGCTTTAGTAATACCAAAGACCCCAGTGTGAAAATACAAAGGGACTCCAGTTTAAGAGACTGATTGATTGAAAGCCAGAAGGGCAGCTTGTAGCCTCCAGTACCTAAATGAGGGCACTGATTTTTAACTTGAGTGATACCAGACAGTAACTGCTTGTTGTTCTCTGGCTTGAACTTTTACGTTTTGCTAAATGTGATAACTCTAGCAAATTGCATCATGCAGCCTGACATAAACAAATGTTCTGTATTTTCCTGTATGTTCCCCTCCAAAGCAATTTCAGCCTTGGTAAATTAGATTTGCAACCAAACGATCGTCTTACGCTGCAGAGCTTGCAAGCTATCTGCCCTTTAATCCAGAGGGCTGTCTCTTCAGTGCAAGCCTGAATTGGTCCATTAAGCTTTGCAGTGTTAAAGAATCATATAACTGAACTGGCTGAAAATTAAAAGTTTCCCAAGCAACTGTCTCGGGAAATAACAGAAATACTGTCTTCTCTCATATTCTGCTAAGTTATTTCATAAGTAAAATTATTTCATATATTATTTCATTCTGTGATCAAAGATGAAACTACATGTGACCACAGATTTTACTGTCACACCAAGCTTTATATTTCTTAGTGGAACATATTCTTATTCTGCGGTAGTCTTCTTTCATTTCACTTGTATATTTTTACAATAAGAATACTTAAACTATGCAGCTATTGCTGCATTATTTATTCCATACTTGGTATGCAAAAATAATCTACTTCATTTCTGTCATCAACAAACTTGAACATCTAGTTAATTTAATCCAGTTTCTTTGATTTTTCTTTTTTTTTAATTAAAACACCATCCATCCATTATGGCAATGTATTGACTATGCTAGCATGTGGTTGAAAAATATGTATTTTATGTGATTTTTCTCATTAAATGAAAGTCAGAAGTTACGTAATTTCTAGTTACATACAAGTGTTAGATGACAGAAATCTTAACTTAGAATATGACCAACGGTGAACATGGAGGAGGGGAGGGTACAATTTTTGTGAAGCTCTCTGACTTTTACCTCCCAATTCTGAGATGATTTGTGGGGTGATCTTCAGGAGGGGATTGCTATTGATTAACCCCATTTTGTCCTGTGTCATATCTTTGTTTCTTCTTCCTCATCCTTAGATTTGTGTATGGGTTTAGAGTAAGCCTGTGATTAGGTAATGCACCGAAAAAATAAGAAAATTGTGTCTAGGAATTGTCTGCAGTCAACTGATCAACACTTCTTATCATAGCAGGCAATAAAATATTTCAGAGTAGAACTGGGTCTTAGATGAGCAATATAAAGCATCTTCTGTGCAAGTACCAGAACAGCAGGTTCATAGGTAGTAAAATCTGACTTGATGGGGCTCGCACAGTGTAAGGTGAGTGTCTAGATGGATCACAGAACAGATCTACCTTGGCCCTCCTAGCATCTTGGCATTGCTTCTTAAGATCAACTTCCTAATTCAGACAAGTCGCAGAGTAGCAGCAAATTTTCTATAGGGCCACATTTAATTGCTCCAACGTCATTTAAATGGGGGAAAAAAATTATTTCTGATCTAACTGTTTAAAGTGTTTCTCTTCAGTACTGACCTCTCTGCAACCCCAGCATTAGTTACTGGGGGTAGTTTTCAGAGAATGATGTTATGATACGCTCTCCATCTCTGCTTCCATTTGCAATGCACAGTAGTCACAGCTATGTCCAGAGCATAGATTCATTGACTCCCAGGGTAAAATAGAAAGAAAGAACATTAATAACAGTGGAAAAATAGACAGACAGACAATAGTCAGACATTACCATTCTACCATGTCTACACATAGTATACATGACATCAAAATGACACATATGACAACTGAACCAGAGGTAGATGGTGAAAAGTTTCTCTTCGCACCAAGACTGAAGTGAAGTTTTACCTGGTATGAAAATAATTTACATCTTGGATCTAACTAAAATAAACAAAAAAACCCAAACCCAATACACCCTAACCTGAGAAAACGTAATTATCCAAGCAAATTACTATAAACTGCAAACTAATGCTCTTCAGTTTCCTTTCTCCATCCCCTCATTTCAGTGACCTTTCCATTACTATCTCTTAAGTTGCTTGGACTGGAACTGTGTCTTTCTGTTTTATGAAGTTCCAATTACTGTTTTGGTTTCTAGAGAACTAATACAGTATAATTTTAATACATTAGTCTCAAGTGACTTTAAAAGAACCATGTCATCTGAAAATGGCCCTTGTTGTGTGACTTCATGGGTGCCATTGAGGGGTGCTGGATCCCTACACAGGGGTAGCAGCATCTGTCTTGAGGTGAGAAAATGTGGAAGTCACAGTATTAATGTAGGCATTACCTAACCACACTTATTTTGTAAGCCATCTCATGTTTGTATGTTAACCTGTAAATATAAATTTTTACAGGGTTATGAGCAATAGTTCCTGAGATTTGTTCTGCTGACTCAGGAGGCTGTGTCATGTCAAAATCATGAGCCTTGTGCTTATTTTATCACATGCTTTTCCTTCAGCAAAACTTTAGGCGCCAGAGCATCCAGGTTGTTGACTCCTCTAGAAGCTCAGTGTCCGAATGTCTAAAGCCTTTCTTGTGTGTGTTCCCTTTTGGTAGCCCTTAACAGAAATCAGCATTTCCTTGTCAGAAAACACATTTTCTAACAGTATACCCCAGTATGTGTAAAACAAGAAACAGACATACTGTAAATTCTCACGCACTCCGTCTTCTGGCAAAGCTGCATGTTCACTCCCAAGGAGGAGGAGAAAAAGTATGCTATTAAGCTACGTGATCAAAGGGAATATTTTGCAGTTGTACAACAGAATCAAAACCTCTTCCATTGCCGTGGTGGTTTGACCCTGGCTGGATGCCAAGTGCCCACCAAAGCCACTCTATCACTCCCCTTCTCAACTGGACAGGGGAGAGAAAATATAACAAAAAGCTTGTGAGTCGAGATAAGGACAGGGAGATCACTCACCAATTACTATCACGGGCAAAACAGACTTGACTTGGGGAAAATCAGTTTAATTTATTGCCAATCAAATCAGAGTAGGGTAATGAGAAATAAAACCAAATCTTAAAACACCTTCCCCCCACCCCTCCCTTCTTCTCGGGCTCAGCTTCACTCCCGATTTTCTCTACCTCCTCCCCCTGCATGGGGACAGGGAATGGGGGTTGGGGTCAGTTCATCACGCATTATCTCTGCCGCTCCTTCCTCCTCAGGGGGAGGACTCCTTGCACTCTTCCCCTGCTCCAGTGTGGGGTCCCTCCCACGGGAGACAGTCCTCCACAAACTACTCCAGCGTGAGTCCTTCCCATGGACTACAGTTCTCCATGAACTGCTCCAGTGTGGGTCCCTTCCACGGGGTGCAGCCCTTCAGGAGCAGACTGCACCAGTGTGGGTCCCCAACGGGGTCACAAGCCCTCCCAGCAAACCTGCTCCAGCACGGGCTCCTCTCTCCATGGATCCATGGGTCCTGCCAGGAGCCTGCTCCAGCGTGGGCTTCCCATGGGGTCACAGCCTCCTTCAGCACATCCACCTGCTCCGGCGTGGGGTTCTCTATGGGTTGCAGGTGGATATCTGCTCCACCATGGACCTCCATGGCCTGCAGGGGCACAGCTGCCTCACCATGGGCTTCACCAGGGGCTGCAGGGGAATCTCTGCTCCGGTGCCTGGAGCACCTCCTCCCCTCCTTCTTCACCAACCTGGGTGTCTGCACAGTCGTTCCTCTCACATATTCTCAGTCCTCACTCCACCTGCAGTTTGGGTCTCGTTGTTTTTTGGTTTGGGTTCCCCCCCCCCCCCCCCTTCTTAAATATGTTATCCCAGAAGTGCTACCACTGTCGCTGATGGGCTCGGCCTTGGCCAGCGGCAGGTCCGTCTTGGAGCCAGCTGGCATTGGCTCTGTCGGACACAGGGGAAGCTTCTAGCAGCTTCTCACAGAAGCCACCCCTGTACCCCCCTGCTATCGAAACCTTGTCACACAAACCCAATACATTCCACCCCTCGACTCTGTGAATCACATATTTAAGAATTATCATTAAAATCCACATACATCACACAATCCACCCCTCATCCCTTCACCACAATTATAACAACCAAAATTCCCCATAATCATTCTGTTCTCTAACATTGTTCCGTCCATGTTTTGCCTGTTACCTCTGCCAGTTACTATCGTTATCTCAAATTGCTTGAGCCCCACATTGGGCGCCAAAAAAAGGACTGTTGTTGTTTAACCCCAGTTGGCACCACACAGCCACTCGCTCGGCCTCCCCTGCCCCGGTGAGACAGGGGAGAGAATCGGAAAAAAAAAGTAAAACCTGTGGGTTGGGATAAAGGCAGTTTAATAGGACAGCAGAAGAAGAGAAAATAATAATAATAATAATAATAATAATAATAATAATAATAATAATAATAGAATATACAAAGCAAGTGATGCACAATGAAACTGCTCCCCACCTGCTGACCGATGCCCAGCCAGTCCCCAAGCAGCAATTGCTGCCCCCCAGGCCAACCCCCCCCCAGTTTATATACTGAGCATGACGCCATATGGTATGGAATCCCCCTTTGGCCAGTTTGGGTCAGCTGCCCTGGCTGTGCCCCCTCCCAGTTTCTTGTGCACCCGGCAGAGCATGGGAAGCTGAAAAGTCCTTGACTAGCATAAGCAGTACTTAACAACTAAAACATCAGTGTGTTATCAACATTATTCTCCTACTAAATCCAAACCACAGCACTGTGCCTGCTACTAGGAAGAAAATTAACTCTATCCCAGCCAAAATCTGGACAATTGCCATCTCAAAGAAACAGATAGACATCACTGTACACGAATGGTGATTTCATGAACAAAAGGGAGTACCTTCATTGACTTTATTATTTATACTAATCAAATTATAGGTTCCTCTTGAATAAATATAAACTCTTTATAGACTACCCATTTTGGCTTTAGATCTGAAATGTATTTGGTTACATATTACTTTATTATTATATTGTTTTCACAAGAAAGTAATGATGTTGCTGATTAATTACCAATTAATTCTGCTTGGTGTGAGTCAACTGTGCTGAGAGTCTATGGCCATACCGAATACCACAGCCACTCTGCCGGTGTTTCTGCTCTTAGGAGTGCAATGAGTGTATTGCCAGGAAGTGTAACCAAATGAAACATGTTTTTTCTTGACCTGAGCTTTTTATCAGATTGCTCCTCAGGGTTATGCTTTTTAACTGTTACTAAATGCCTTATCTTAAATCTTCAGACATACCTCAGGCAGAAACAAAGTTTTATGAATATTTCTTTGAGGTATACTTCTTTTGGATTTAGTCTAAATTACTGCATGCCTTTAAAGTCTGAAACTCTTTATGAGTGGCGAAGTTCCAGGTGATTAATTAGGAATAAGAACTTAGGAATGGACTTAATGGCAGAGAGAATAAGAAGCTCTAAACCCATTTCTAGTTCTCATTTTTAAATGCTTGTTTTTATTGGTTATTGTGGTGTTTGAATCCTCTTTCCTAATTAAAATATTTAAGTTGTTCTGCACACTGACCTGTAGACATTCTGGGCATACAATGTAATCATTAGCAGTCGTATGTGGGGATGGAAGGATTTGTATGAATTTAAAGATACAGCCTCCTCTCCAAGCTAACAGCACAGCAACAGTAACTTTTACCTGGAAGTATGTATTCTTTTCCAATAAATATTCTGCAGCTTGAAATGGAGGTGTGGTAATTACTTCTTAATGCGGTATACTAATAAAACTATAATAAGAGCCTTCGTTGAACAACGCAGTCACTGAGTAAACAAATCCTTTCTTCTTTACACCAAGAACAGGAAATATCTGTGCTTTGAATAAGGTTTTCCATTCATGTGGTAAGAACTTTTTCTCCACAGTGATGTTAGAAGTTTTGTTCTGCATTCTAAAGTATACCCAAAACCAGTTAAACCCAAATGCCAACAACATAGCTTAAATAAGTAAGCAACTCAGCACTGTTATTTCAACTTGGGATTATGTCCAGTATTTGAATCTTGCTTTGGGAAAAAAACCCTCCACACATATTAAGGACGAATCATGCAAATTTAAATGCCTTAAGTTGTATGGAACCTCTATTTTTGGTCTGGAAAATTTCCATCCTCCAAGAAAACCTTACCTAATCACATTATGAGTCTGGGGGTGGTTCCTGTTGCCTTGACCTTTTCCTCATCTCCATCTCTTTTGTATTAAATATTGAGAAGCAAGATATGTCACTAACTACACAGGTTATATTTTCCTCCAACTGGAAGATGTGAAAAATGTGTATGAAAAAAATTTGGATGAACACTTTTGTGTTTGAAGGACAATTCAAGTTAAGCAGTAATGCTCCCTGTTGTACATAGATGACTATCAGTGAACCAGAAACAGTGGCTTAGCTCTGCCTCCTGCACTTCACTGACCAATAAATACACCTTTCTAAGTAAGCAGCACAGCATAAATTCAGAAGCACTTGGGAGAGAGAGCAATTTAAAAGGCTTGTTTAGTAATGAAGACTGAATTTAGGATCTGGACTGTACAATGAGAAAACCATAAATGAGCACTTAGCTGTGTACATGCAACCGATACGGCTGATCTCAGGGAAGATTATGGCAGCTAGTCCATGCTAGACTGCAACAAGTTCAGCGGTGGAGGTCTCTCTTTCAGCTCTAACTATTCTATGGCATTAATTTAATGCTTTCTGACAGACAGGGTGGGGTGGGGGCTCTGGGAGGGTGGTCCCTGCCTGACCCTTGGATGCCTGAACTCCAGGCTGAAAGTCTGCAGCAGATTAGTGTCCCAGACGGGACGATGGCCTAGGCAGGCTTTTCCCCTGACATGAGATACCTGTTGGGTTGTTAAGGTTAAAATCCTGGTCTGCCCTGGAGTCGTGGACTTAAACATCTACCCCAGCTCAGAGGCACATTTCCAGCTCTTGGGTTTTCGCTCAGCACACCTCTGGGTTGTATGCAAGAAGCAATGTTAGGCAGAAAGCAACTAGCATCATTTATATGAAAATAAAACCTTATTATTATTGAGTTTTTTTTCTGGAGTATGTGGATTTTTTTGCTGAAAAAGACCCAACTTTATTAAGCCAAGTATTCTAAGTATTTGCTTTTCTGAAGAAAAATATAAAACCTTAAAAGAGGTATTTTAGATAAATATTTGTTAATTCCACAACTGCACTTTTGAAAAGGAAAAAAAAAAAATCAGAAAAAAATCGTGATGATTCCTAATAAGAAGACATCATGTCTACCTTTGAAGAACTTTTCTAAGTTAGACAAATATTTCAATATATGTACATGGTACACACAGGAGAAGTACAGAAAACAGAGACCCTATAACTTGGTCTTCTGCTAGAAAAATTCTCTCAAGTAAACACGCCAGTACTCAGTTTCACAACCATCACTTTTTGGTCTGAGTTAATCAGGGGCATGGCAAACTCATACAAATAAAATAACCAAGCACAGGCTAGAAATTCTCTTAGATGCAGCAGTCCCAAGGCAAAATCTTGCATCAGATTTGTGCTCTCAATTTTGAGTTTTTTCCCTGTGTTATTGCCGGCTACATACACAAGGTGTTGTGTAAGGCTGTGGCCTTATTCAGAGTATTTATATGGCGATATACCATCGCATAGCATCTTTAAAATGTGAGATTAAGTTGAATCTACCTTTCAAGCTGGGAAAAATAAAATCATATTTTTCCCTGACATTTCAAAGTAGAAGCATCACTGCAATCAGATAAAAAACCTGTTGCCGCTTTCATATATAAAAATAAATCCAGCATTTTGTTATCTGTACAGTGGGCTATATTTTCTAACAGGGACACTATGGGGAGACTGTGGATACAGTTTACTAACTTTCATCTTTTGTACAAGCAAGCATGAAGAACAAACCACAGCTGTTAACATCAAAGCAAGCAAAGCAAATAAAAAGGAAGAAAAACAGGAATAAGTAAGAATTCCAGGTTTCTGGAGATATTTCTCCCTTGTAGGGAATCTAACTTCTTGGACCATTTGAGCTGTTTTCATTTTCATTTTGTTTAATACATCATACGTTAGTATCTTGACCCTGCTTATCAGCAGCTTGAGATGCAAGGCTCTATTATGTTACAAATTTGGCTTGTTTTTTTTAAGAAAAAGTGCTCAGTTAGAATGATCTTTTGCCCAAGCTTTCAAGAAAGGTAGAGAAGATGCAGAAAGTAAGTCATCATTAATAATAAAATAGGAGCTTCTTTCTGTGTGTTTCATGAAAAGCAGGGGGGATTGTGTCTTGTTGGACACACTTATTTTTTGCAGTCCCAAACGCTTTCGGCATTTTGATGTAGGGTGGATATAGGGCTTTTGTTATCTGAGCCTCTGGCAGTTAGGAAATGTCAAGCAGAAAATGCACTTTGCCTACAGGGGAAGAAGTCACTGAGGTGCCCACTGGTGCAGTATCTCTGCAGGCTTATTCACGACATGGCAAAGAGATGAACCCTGACAGCTGGGTCTTCCTTGCATGTCAGCAAGTGAAAGCGCCACAGATGAGCCTAAAAGAATGAGGCAAAATGGGGTAAATAGGTAGTTATATGCATATTCCCTTTCAGTCTTCTTTCAGCCTCTTTCTTGACTCCCTTGGTTAACAAGGAGTGGGTAGGAATTAACAAGGAAAGAGGAAGGAACTACGTTTCAAAGTCACAGGTTGCCTCATAATTATTGAAAGTGAAAGCAGTTTCCCATTTTCACTGCAACTTATCTAAATTACTCACGTTATTGGTAGCTGGAAGTGTCATTTGAGAGTCCCCTTATACTATGAGAACAGAGTAAACAAGGCTATGTATAAATAAGAATTAAAGAAATTAATTGTTCACTTAAATCTGCAGAGTTTATTGACTATTATGTACTCTGCCTAGTTTTATCACATTTTTTCTGTATTTCATTCCTTTGCCCTACTTTACCACAGTAAATTATTATCTTTTCATAAGTATTCTAAAAGTTGCACTATTTCCCGAGACAAATTAACACAACAGTCATGGTGACTTTTCAGGGTTGGTCCACTATTATTGTGACTAGAGGCCTGCAAAAGTAGACCTCAGCTTAGCTTAGCTTTCAGTTGGGTGATTTGGGCATTAAAGAATTAAAGACTATCAAAGAACCAAAAACTTTATGCTTAAAAATGCAAATAACTGGAAACTTTGAATGTGTGCATTAAACAGTCCATGTTTTGAAAATGAATGCCTATAGTTAGGGATCAAGGCTGTTAAAGGTCTGTTAAAATAGGAATAACCTTCTAGGAGATGAGCCCTTTCAAATTGTTTTATCATTCATTGGGGCTGCAAGTACTCTGGAAACCAGGCCACCCTGATCTAGATATTTAGTTGTAGATATCTGGTCTAGCAACTGATTTTACACCTGGGACTACTTATGTGCACCTTTAAATGCATTAGTGATTTGCTGAATTTGGCCCTGTATTTGAAGAACTCAGTCATTGTTCATCATTGTTCATAAGGGTGGCCAGAAAACAAGAATTTTGTTTATTTGGAAAAAAAAAAAAAAAAAAAGGAGGTTTTGGAATTTCTGTTCAGCTTGGAGCAAACTAAGCTGTACAGATGCTCTTTGTGGAAAGTGAGGGAGGAAGAGGGAGGCAGCCTAACCAACTGACTTACTCGATAAGCTAAAATAGCAGATGACTGAGTAGCAAGAGCAGTACTCACCTGGGATGTTGAAAGGCATGTTTAAATCCCTGCTCCAGCTAATCACTACAATAGAGAATCAAATCATATTTCTTAATTTTCTTTTCTGCTGAAGTTACTCTAGTAAGTAAATACAGTAGCTATTCACTGGATCAGAGAAAGGGAACCCAACATGTCTAGGGGGTCTGCTCCTGTTCCTTCTCTCATTTCAATCAGGAATGATGCTGTGATCCTTAGGGAGCTGGCCATTAAAATATTTCCATACATTTCTGGGAAA
This sequence comes from Pelecanus crispus, assembly GCF_030463565.1. Lineage (NCBI taxonomy): Eukaryota > Metazoa > Chordata > Aves > Pelecaniformes > Pelecanidae > Pelecanus > Pelecanus crispus. The sequence goes on from NC_134645.1 coordinate 69,066,188, forward strand.
TGAACTATTTGTGATTAATGAGATTTTCCTAAGATTTTTGTTAACAGATTATTTTTTTCTCTATTTGTTTTAAAGGGGAGGGAGAAAGGTGACACCTTTTTAAACAAGTTGTAATAAAAATGTGTAAAAAGTGTAACTTCACTGCTGCTTTTCATTATTTATTTTTGCACCTGAAGAATATAAATTGTCCCACAAGTTGCATTGGAAACATGCTTAAGGGTTTGTTCTATTTTTTTTCTTCTCCTTAGTAAAGAAAGCTGAACAAACCTACTTTTTGAAGTGCTGTTATGTTTAGGTAACTGACACTAAGAAAGTGATGACAGGATATGAGTTTCTAATTTTGGTGATGTCCCATTGTTTTGAGGGGAAGTTGGTTTTGAAGTAGCGATTGTAAGCACAGCAGGTGCTGGGATCTTGTATCAGCAGGCAGAACTATCACATGTTGGGACAAAAATACTCTTTTTTTCTTGGTAGATACAGGGATAATATTTCCATGACCATTTCCCTGACTAACCTATACATTATGTGGAGCTTCTGAATTCTTGAGATATATACCATCATTTAATATATAAGCTGCCATGATATGCGTGTGTTTTGGTTCTGCAGTATTTGGATAAAGATGCAGGTATTTGACGGAGCAGAGGGAAGAAGCAACATCAGGCTGAAATGGATTTCTGAATCTTTGTCAGTCAGTATGATTTATTTGGGAATAAAGACTTATCTGATGGGAAAACTGACTCTTATCTCCTTCAAAAATACCTTTTACTTCCATAGTACAGTAATAGATGATGATGGTAATGCTAACTGAAATAAGGGTTACTGGGAACAGTAGAGAAGATCTCTTGTGAAGTATTTCAGTCTTGCCACCAGAACACAGCTTTGGTGCATCCGTGTGAATTGGCATCCTTCCATTGACTTCTAAGTGCAGTGAAGTGGGTGGTTTTGGGTTGTGCACTTCTTGGACAGACATGCAGGTACTCAGCAGCAGCTGGACTCCCCAAGAGCCCAACTTCAATGGTATTTTGCAGATTCATATCAAGGAGGGTGGTCTTGATATGCACAGGCTCCGGTTGCTTCTTCTTGCCCTTCCTCTTTTGTAATTGGTTTAGTGGTTTGAACAAAGTGCAGAGAGATAAACTTCTGGTAACAATATTGTGCTGAAAATATTTTAATAATGTAATAAACTGTTCTTGCTTACCCTGTTCTGGTCTTCTGGTAGCTGGGATTCATGTGCTTGCAAAACAAATGGGTGCAAAGTTAGGATGTATATACATTTTTGCCTGTTTAAAATACCTTCTCTTTCCTGATATTAAAAGACAATACTGCATGGCACCCTACATATTAAGAGTTGCATTGCCAAAGCTATACTTTGCTTGTGAAAACATTCATGTTTATCATATTCAACTTGAAGGTAGATATAATAGAACAGGATGCAATCTTTGAAAGCAAAAGCAAGGGAAAAACTCCTTTAATTTAAAAACTGTTTTCTGTATGCTGATATTTTGTGGAATATGATCTTTCTGAAAAGCAAAATAATTTTTTTCAGAAGTATTCATGTTTGCCCCAGGGATGCATCTCTGACAGAGATGATTTAACTTCATCCATCCAAACAGAGAGTGAACAGTGTTATATGGGAATGAAATAATTTCAGCCTACCCTGAAGTTCGGTGGCCAAATTATACTGGGGGCATCCAGGCACCCCTGAGAGCCCTCCAGCTTATCACTGCCATAAACAGGCTGGAGCACCCAACCTCTCAGGAATGACTTCATGTTAATAAAGTCTTTACAACTGAACAGATTGTAAAATAATTCTAATTTCTTGTAGATGTCAAAAAAATTTGAAAGTCCATCTTGAGCTGCTGAGGAATGTGGGGTATACCTCCAGGCTCACCCTAGAAGTACAGAATCTATGGGCAGCTCTAGTTTGAAATAGTACAACAGAGGCAGAAACAGGGATGAAAAAGTTCTGAGTAGTTCAGATACCAAGCTGGTTTAGCTGAACAGACTTTGAGCTGGTTTATATCCCCTTCATGCTGGAACGTGGCTAAACAAGATTGGGCAGGGAGAAAGACAAGTGACAGTGCAAGACTGGAGTGGGAGAAGGGAGAATAAGACAGATGGCAACAGAGGTTTTGTCAAGACACAGAATTTTCTTCCTGTCCCCTCTTGATGCACTTGGGCAGTGACGTTTTTAATGCTTGGGGTTGCAGAGTGCCGAAGTAACATCTCAGCCTAACTATAATCTAACATCAAGTGTCCTCTTTTAAAATAAATGCAGCATATAATATTTTGTTCTGTCTCCATACCTGGATTGAAATAGTCACATCTGAGATGTGTTTTCTTTCTTTTTCTTTGTCATTTTAACATTGACAGGTTGAACCATTGATCCAGAAAGGCCATGAGAATCTGGTGCACCATATCCTGCTCTACCAGTGCAGCAGCAATTTGAATGACAGTGTGCTGGACTACGGGCATGAGTGCTACCACCCCAACATGCCAGACTCTTTTCTTACATGTGAGACGGTCATTTTTGCTTGGGCCATTGGAGGAGAGGTAGGATGAATGTCTGTCTAGCATGGTTCATCAATGAGGTTTTAGGAGGGTGTGTATTATAATGAAGCTTCTTCCTAGTATATTAGCGATAACTTAATCTGTCTATTTTTAAGGGTACACAATCACAACCCCTAAATGCTTCAGCAGTAAGTCCTCAACTTCTTGTTGGCCTCTTAAGTATGATATACAATGAATATCCTGAGTGACAAGCTAAAAGTAATGAAAATAGCATAGAGGCAGTTGATGCCTTGGGGGAAGAAAGATGACTTGGGAGCATGGAAGTCTGTTGCCATAGCAGCTTTGCCCATCTTATACGGAAATACACTGCCTCCAGCAATGACCAATGTCTGTTACCTGTGGAGAATGACAGAAAGAAAAGCAAGTCTCTGTAGGTGACTGCATAAAAGACATGGAGGCAAGATTTTCCAAATGAAGTTAGACACATTTAATTAATTTTGTGCCTCACCAGGACCTGGTTACAGTGTTGCCCCATTCAGGCATACCATTCTGAAGTTTCCTACCCAGCCCAAAGAGACATCATTTCAGCGCAGGAGTGGTCCTGTGTGAGTGCAGAGCCAGCACAAGGACCACTTTGCTCATGGCAATGGGGCATATCTACAGAAAACACTGTCTCTGATGCCATGTTGACCTCAGGCTGTGTTTTCAGCTTATTTCACGTTAATTTAGGCTGCAGTTAATGCTTTCAGCTGACATAAGGTAGCATTACTGCCAAAAAGAATCCCACCCCTTCTTTGCCCACTTGATTCACCGTGTGCCCACACAAATGATGGTGTGGGCCCAGAGAGGGACTGGGGTGAGGATAGTTTCTGAAGCCTTCATTTGCCATCCTGCAGTCCAAAACCCTCTTTGAGTGCTGCAGTGTGAGGAAGCCAGAGCTGCTACGCAGACCCATCAAAAGAAGTTTAATCCACTATGAGTATTACCCCTGTTGTATGCTTTGTTCATTTTTGCCATCAGCTATGCTCTGACCTAGTATTTGTACTTTCAACTGTCTTAATCTAAGTGAAATAAAAAACTCATATAAATAAGTTATCATTTGACAAGCATTATGGAGGCTTTTGCAAGGATGATCCTGTTGTTAAAGATCTGTAGAGAGGAATCTGGCAGATCTGGGTTACATTCAGGTTTACTGGAGTACTCACTTGACTAACCTCAGTTTACCCTTATGGTAGAACAGAGGTGATAATGTTTATTACTATATACTACGATTAATTAATTAATGTCCATCAAGCATAAGAAAGCTGGGATACCAAATTGCACATTTCAGAAAGTTAAAATCTCAAATTGCATATTAAAATATTAGCTATATACTATAAAATGGTGCATATTAATTCCTATAGAAGTGAATTTGGTAAATGGGTTCACTTAGAAGATACTGGTGTTTTAGTTTGAATCAGGAGTGAGCTTTTGAAGTAAATCTCCCCGTTATCCCCACTTACCAAGGTGTTTTTCACCACAAGTGGTCTGAGAACTTCCACAGCCCTTTGTGGGATGAAGTTAAATTGAACATGCAGGGAACCCAGCACCTCCCAGCAATAAAAGGGGTTCAGTGCATGGGGTCTGACCAGAGCTTGTCCAAAGGAGCATCTTTTGGGGACAGTGGGTCCAGCACAAGCTGTTGCACCATACAGAGCTATTTCTTTTGCACTACATGGCTTGCTAATGTAAATGTAGCCATGAAGATCATCTTTACTGTTCAAATAATTTTACTTAGAATGCAGTGATTCGTGCAGGAAAAACAATCTAATTACAGACAACCTCAGTATTCTCTGGAAATTACTGCTTTTAGAAACGGGAAACATTTAAAATGTAGAGTCACTTTTTCATAAGGGTTTTATTGTCAGACCAACTGCTTTATGATGCAATGTTTATAAATTTAAAATGGAATTTTCCTTTTCTGCTCAAGCAATAAATACAGGATAAATAATCATAAGATCACAGAGTAGTGCAGGTTGGAAAGGACTTCAAGAAGTCTCTAGTCCAGCCTCCTACACAAAGCAGGGTCAGCGGTGAGGTCAGACCAGTTTGCTCAGGGCTTTATCCTCTAGCAAGCATGGGATCTACTATTTTATATTGACATAGTTACTTAGTGCATTGAGTATATAGTAAATATATTATGCCACAATGCCATGTTCAGAAAGTTTTAAAAGAAGTTACCTTTGTAACTGCAATGATTGTGTCATTGCAAAAGAAAGTAGATGTATTTATAAAAATAAATTAACTCCTAACCATGGCAAAAATACCTTAACTCTGTATGCATGTGTTGATTTCCAGGGCTTCACCTACCCATCTCACGTTGGCTTATCCATTGGCACAGCAGCTGACCCTCAGTTCGTTCTTATGGAGGTGCATTATGACAATCCATCATATACAGAAGGTTTGTACCCTCACACTCTTTAAAACATGCAAGATTGGAAAATGTACTAGACACAAGTGCTTCTCATTGCATTGCATGGCAAACAGAGCAAATACAAAGCCGAGGCTTATTTTTCCCTGCTCAATACCAGTTCCCAGTGTTTTTCTCACTGCTCTTAAAAGCTTAACCTGAAGTCAGTGGGAGATTCAGATATACAAAGAATTGTGGACCAGGTGAATACATCTCCTTTTATCACTACATTCTTCATGTTATCTCTCTCTCCTTTCCTTTTGCTGGGAAATCCAACCAGACTGAAAGAGAGCAGCACAGCACCCAAGCTGTGAGACAGCAACACAGTGAATGAGCCTTTTATTAGTTTTTTTTAATCATTTTTTTAAGACATCTACCTGAACTGTGGGCAGTTTCTGAAGGTGAAGTATAGACTCAAGTTGCTGTAGACCATTCACTGGGTAAAAGCAGTTTGTCTTAAAAGATAAGATTTTAATTTATAAAGGTGTTTTTTTATCTTCTTTCTAAAATTAATTTCCATTTAGAAGAAGCAAAAGGAAAAAAACGAGGAAGCCCAGAAAATCTAGGCAACTTTAAAGCTAACTTTTGGAAAGATACTTTTTTGTTCTTAAACAAAAGTTTATTGAGCCACTGTACCTGAGAATATTCTGGTGATTGCTATATATAACTGAGTAAAATCCAGTGCTGCACAGTGTACTGGCCTTTCTTTACACCCCCACGTGTTTAAATAAAATCATCTGTGTGGGTTATGGTGTTTTGTCTTACTGTTATTCACCCTGTTGTTGTTGTTCTAGACAAACTATCTCAAAACTGTTTTGTTTAATGACAGACTATTGCCCTTCAGCATGCACATTTGTGCGGGATAGAGTAAACCTCGTTTGCATGCTTGGTGTTGCATGCTTTTCCATCAAATATTACCTGAAAGCCTGAGAAGTCACATGCAGAAAAACTTTGTGAATTGATTGTATCCCCAACCTTTTTACATCAGGCTTTGGTTCTTTAGACTACTTTTTGATATCAAGAGAAGTCCTTGAGTGAGTGCAGCATTAAATCCTATGTAGTTCTCTCATCTACTTTACTCAAGGTACTGGTATTATTGTCAAATTTGGGATTTAGGAATCCAATTTTCATATGTTTAGTTGATGCTTTCTTAATTGGAAAGATTGCAAAAGGTATGCATTTGGTCATCTGAGGTATGCTGTAATGTGACAGGCTATTCAAAACAAAGTAAAAATATAATTAATGCTAGGGCTCAAGGTGGAGGAATAGATTAATTCATAAGTAGAAGACACCACAGAGCTTGAAAATTTTAAAGAAAAAAACCATAACTTTGAGCTTTGCTTGAAATATTTCATTTGAAAATCATACATGGCACCTTTTTTAGGTCTTATTATTTCCTTGTATTGTTTGATTTGCCTGTGATCTACCTTCATTTCTCTGAAGTCCATGTTGAATAAATTAGTGGAAGGGACACAGGGGCTACGGGCAGCACATATTTTTCATTCAGATCTGAACACCACAGATATCAACATACCATGTTTAAAATCCCTCATGTGGGTTGCCCCTATTTATTGCTTCCTGCATATGGTTTGACTCATTTCCAGGTTATTGAGGTTAATTCCTCAATTTTCATGTAAAAAGCTTAGGATAAGCCTTGAAAAATGTGAAACAATTGGATTTTTAATATTCTTTTTTTTTTTAAATACTGGTTTACAGCCACAGCTGACTGTGTTCTTTTGTTGCAGGTTTGATAGATAACTCTGGTCTGAGGCTAATTTATACTCCAGTTTTAAGGAAATACGATGCTGGAGTTATTGAAGCCGGTCTTTGGGTCAGCCTCTTCCACAATATCCCACCGGGCATGCCTGAATTTGTGTCAGAGGGTCACTGCACACTGGAATGTCTGGAAGAGGTATGTCTCCTGCCTGAATCCATTGGTTTTCATTCTTAGAAATAGTTTTGGACAGCCTCTTTAACTTCTTGGGAAGATTGATAGTTACCGATTAAAGACATGTGAGCAAAGGCTTCTGCTACATGCTGCCCTCCAGATTGTTTCGAGTCTTTTTGATCTGGGTATTTGGGCTGCTCAGTATTCAGGTTGCTTTACTGATATGAGTAATATTGAGTGATTCAGTGCTTGTGATGATTTAATTGTGTGTTCAGTGTATAAGCATACATTGCTTTCCATGGCAAAGCTATTAATAGCCTGGAATAGCTAGCCCAGAAAAAATGTTGAGAGAGACTAATTAAGATCTGTGCATGTGCAAAAGGCTCCTTATAGTGAAGTGAAAGCCTGAAAGGTATTCTTAGACCAACCACAGAAACTAAAGACCTGAACAGGTTTTGTTGTATGGCCCAAAGTACAAAAAATATGCATTCATTAAACACTTGGTTTCATTAAGATAATTTAAATATCCCTACAGATAATGGAAGCATTGTCTAAAATCTGTGATTAAGATATCATGAGAGATTCTCATGTACTTTGTCATTTATAGAGAAAGGCTGAATCAATGCCTGCTTTTTATGATGTGGTTTGGAATGAAGGGCAAATTAGATACAGAATTTAGGTTTGTTCTTGGTGGTGTTAAATGGTTCATATTGTCATAGCATATTCCAGCCTGAAAGCACTTGAGTAGTCTATTATCGTGAGGTTTCTGACCTTAAGGATGTACTTGAAAAGTATTGCGATAACAGATTATTTCTAGTTTGGGCTCTGAACAAGAATTAAAGTTCAGCCTACCAAAAGTTCAGATCCGTAGATCTGAGCTGGAATGGGAGTGATGTCAGATTTGTTTCAATTTGGAAAAGTTAATTTTAAAATGTTTTTGACCTGGAAAAAGTTTCAGATGTAAACCTACAGTATTTCACTACCAGTTGACTTGAAGATGGGAAGTAGAGAATATTGTAATTACAGCCTCTTAATTTAAAGTGCTTTTCTTGGCACAATATTGATGATAACATCATTCATAACTGCATAGAAATTCTTTTCCACAACAAACACCCACATTCAGCAGTATCAGCTAATAACAGTAAAATAATTTGCAGGTTTTAGTATAATAACCTTGAAAGTCTTTATTGTGAATTATTGGCAGTCCAGTTGACTTCCATAAAAACTGTGTGCATTAGGAGTCAAAACACATTTTTATTTAAAAAAATAAAATCACAGAAAAAAACCTAGCGTTTTTTGTATATAAAACCTTAATTTCACATACAGATTTGGTTTTGCTCCAGACTGCTGTAAACTGATGGAATGTAAAATACCTTTATTAATATATTTTCACTCTGTTTGTACATTGCATTACATTACATTACATTGCATCTGGGCGCACTGATGGCGTTGCTTTCCCCTGGCCAGGCTCTAGGTGCTGAGAGACCTGCTGGGATTCATGTGTTTGCAGTTCTTCTTCACGCTCATCTTGCTGGCAGAGCTATCAGGATGCGCCACTTCCACAACGGCGAGGAGCAGAAGCTGCTTGCTTATGATGATGAGTTTGACTTCAACTTCCAGGAGTTTCAGTATCTGAAAGAAGAACGAACCATCTTGCCAGTATGACACTCTTAATTCTTTCCCTGAAAGTGTTTAAGAGATCATGTGCCTAACATTTACTCACATTTAGGATTAATTTTGCTACAGAATTTCTTGAATGTTTTGTTCATTTTTCCACTTATCGCAGAGTGGCTAATGCATTAAAGTTGCAGTGTTTCAGGAGTGTCCACCCAATTCACTACAGAAGTGGCTTGGCCCATCAATTCAGGCCAAGAATACTTTGGGTATGTTTGGTGTCCACAATTACTTGATTTGTTCTTTACTGTTATAAATGCTTGAACAAAGCAGATTATAAAATCACACCTGTGCCTGGTTACACTGTCTTTGTGCATCCAGCCAGCTGAAGAATAGAAACACCACTGCATGGCTTTATGGAGCTGTTGGAACAACAAGTAGCACATCCTGAGTATTTGCACACAGCAAGTATCCAGCCTTGCAAACATGTCTACAAATCAGCCAAGCCTTCTGTTTTTTTCACATTTTTATTTGTTGTTGAGAGTGAAACTCTATGCTCATGTTCCACATGAGGTTTCACTGAGTAAACAAAACCCTTTGGAAGAAGAAATCATGCATTTCCATTTACTGTTTTTGTGATAATAATGTAATATATCTTTTAGAAAAATCCCAACTGCAATTATATTATAAAGCAGTAGCTATCATAGGTATTGCATGAAAAAAGTCTATATTTTTTTGGATGAGTCACTCATTTAAAAATTATTCACTCAACCTTTGTTAGTTCCAGCCGGCATCTATTTTTGAAGCTTTGGCCTGAGGACAGAAAGTTTAATGCTGCAAAGGTTGGGTGTTCCAGATCTGGCCAGCAGAGCAGCTGGAAATGTGCTTGTCCTGGTGCATGTGAACAAGCCCATTACTTCATGGACTTGGTCAGATGCACAATATCAAACAAGTGGATATCGTTTATGATTGGAGCCAGCAAGGGAAAGGGAGCTGAAAAGACCATTGCAATGATGGAACTTCAAGTACGATCAGGAGCCCCATAGTTTAAATTTCTAGGCTTCTCTTCAAGCCTCTTCCTCTCTTATGTCTCTTCTCCCACACTGGCATACTTTGATATTTGTCCTTTAAAGCCAAGAAGCTAAAATGCTAACTTTCTAATTTGATTTCTACAGCAAAACCTGGATGTTCAGGTGCAGCATTTACTCTTTGAAGTCCAACTGCTCGTACTCCTCAGGAACTTCAAAGACAAACTGGTGTTACCTCCTCCAGGAAAGAAGTGTTGAAGGGTTTAGGAACAGGGCTGGCAGAAGATGACAGGTTTGCAGAGAAAACCTGTAATATTTTTAGGAAAATCCATGCAGATTATAGAGAAAAGCCTCTTAAATTCAAGAACAAAAGGGAGTAGACAGCAGAAAGACTAAAAGAGGTATTTGATAGTATCAGCAACTTAAAGAAGACAGCTCAAGTAGAATCTGGAATTCTTTCTCTGAAGTGAGCCTTTTTCATGCCTTTTATTGTTTTCATCTCATGCAAAACTACCAGTACAGCTTTACATACATCATTCTGGTGTAATTTGGACCACAGTCTAATCAATTACTAAAAATTTTTGTAGGAGTTCTTGTTACTCTCTCCTTCTGCCAACTCTTCCAGGGTGTATCCTTTCAGCCTGTGGAGTCCTGGTTATTTACTTTCTTCACATAATAGCACTCTCTTCTGAATTTGGAAGCAAAAGATCTAATGTCACATTCACTTTTAGTGAATGTTATCCAGTCTGTAAGCCATGAGAGCCAGAGACCTTACTGGTGGGAACCAGCATATTCCTGCTGGGAGCAGCGAAGCTGTTCCAGTACACACTGCTTCAGAAAGCTCTGTCTTCATTTGGCCAACACAAGGCTGACGCACCTTCTTCCAGCAGAACCGAGTATAGTTAGTACTAGCATTGATCTGGCAACAAGACAGCCTGCAGGAAAGAAGAAATTCTCAACGTTTGAAGGGTGATCTGTTTTTTTCAGGGAAGATTAATACAATGGGTGATAAGGGAAGATGATGATACAAAAAAATGAACAAAACCAAATAAATCTCTGACATCCTTGTGATGCGAAGTTGCCACAAAATACCAGATTTTTGATGTCTGGCTATGTTCTTCAATATTTTAATTTCCACTTGATTATCATGGTGATTTTGAGATTTGTATTTGATTAGGTACTGGGAATAAAGTTGCTACCAAACAGTAGATCAGTTTGTCAAGACAGCAAAAAGTTAATTATAGGTACTTGAGAAGGTAAGTATTCAGCCTTTCCCATACATATCTGTCAATGTAGTTGAGTCTTTGCCTGCCACTCCTCTACTCCCAGGCTTGGCAAATAAATAGTTGTTGTTGTGATGTGGAAGACCTTCTTTTCCTCATTTGGCAAGTATTTCTATTGAAGTTGGCAGGATAAATTAGCCTGGGGAAAGCTATCCAAAGTAGCAGTGGATGAGTTTTGGAGCAAGAATCATGTGTATACATCGTCTACATAAACAATTTTCCTGAAAATAGGATTATGATTGGGCACCTCCATTTCTATTTTAAAAAAGCAGACCAGACTCTTAATAAGACTCCTTTTAAATCCAGGGGGGATCCCTGAGGATCTGGGATAATATGAATGCTAAGTGCCAAAGCCTTAACGTATACCAATTACCTAATCCTTTGCTCTTTCAGAAAGTTGTATCCGCTGCTCTGATCTTTATTTCTTAAGTGTTTGCTGTCATCTGTGGTTACCTGAAGCTGGTGTTGATAAACTTCAGAACTGTGAAATTCCTAAATCTTGTGTTTCAGGGGGATAATTTAATCACAGAATGTCACTACAGTACTGTGGACCGAATTCGCATGACATGGGTAAGAAAAGTTTTAATGGATCAAAATAAGTACACAGATAATATTGGGGACTAAAATCCTTTTCATAAAACACTATTAAAAAGTGTGACCTTACTTACTAATGCCTGTGTGCATGTAATTATGTATTATATTTCCTTTCATAAATTCTTAGGTTTTAAAGTCATCAGGACTATTATGATAATAGTCTGATCTCTTGTGTAAGGCATTCATATGGCTAGTTTATAAAAATAAGCAAGCCAGCTCATAAAAGATCTTCGCTAGTATAAGGAGTGCTTTCTTCATAACATGTATTAACATGCATATTCTGCATATTCTAATGAATTATTTTTATGAATTTGTTACACATTTTTCCCTGAAGTTGTAACTGCCAGTTCTTGTGTTTTGATTTTTACTTATGCCGTGACCAAGATGGCACCACTTGCTTTTGTGCCTAACGTAGAATCCAGGCAGAGTGCAGGCCCTTCGGGCTGGGAGGAGGAGGCTGGGTGCAGTGAGCCTCTGCATGTTACCTTCCTCATGAGGTGGGTTTTCCAGAGACAGAGACCCTCCCAGACAGCTGCTGACCCCGGGGCAGCGCAGGAGAAGCCGTCTCTGTACCGTCCCACTCTTGCAGCCAAGGGTAGAGGAGCGGCTGTGCCACAGCCCTGGGTGCATGTCCATGGCAGTGGACAAGGCAGGGCCATGGCCAGGGGGTGAGCATCCCCTTCGGGGTCAAGGGGGTCTGGCTCAGGTTTGGCACATGGCAGTGCACGGTCTCCCAGGAACAGCTTTTTAGGTTAGCAGCGGCCAGGCACCGGCCATTGTGATGCGGCCACTTGGTTTTGGAGGTGAAGCAAATTTGGTTGTTGGGACATGAGTATGACTATGCCAGCTGGCTATGAAAATAGAGAGTGATGCCAGACCTGCTATGTTTATGGGAGGGATGTAGCTGCTGGCACCCAGCCTTTGCCAGGGGCTTATCCTGCTTCCTCAAGAGGGGCTGGATCCAGACCTCCGGGAGGTGATACCTGAGGGGTTTCTGTTCGGCAAGGAAGACCTGTTCCTGGCATCCAGAGAGCACAGGGATATCTCTCCCTGAATCATGGCTTGCATGTAGGCACATGCAGTAGGTATATAAAGAAAAGCAAAAGAGTGAGATTGAAGGCTTTTGAGTTTTTGTCCTATTTTCCTGTGTGGTGATCACACTAGCTCTTGGCCCTTGGTTCATGTGTTTTGTCTTCTCCATTCCTATTCCTGTGGTTCTGTGGGATTTGTGGAACCGTTCCCACACAGGATTTAGGAATGTGCAGTTCATAAGCTTGTCCATATTTACCAAGATTAATTTTAAATTAGTTGTTTGCCCCATGGCTCTCAATGGAAGACTGTTTAAAAGTCTGTTTCTTCTGCTAGCTAAAAATCTTACTCTAATTAATTATTTTATATTTAGTGCTCATTTGTTCTTGAGTAAACATTATCTGTTAACTCTTTTCTTTCTTACTCTTTATCTACATAAGTACTTACAAGGACAGTCCATATAGATACATATTCATCCCGGCCTCCATTTTAGTAGGCAAAGCTCATTTAATTTCTTATTGACTAACAGACTAATTATCTTACCAGATTTTTTCTATATTTGCTCCACTTTGAAGCCCTTTTTATGAAACATGGTAAATATAAGTGCCTTGGAGACAGCTGAAAATAAGCCTGAACTTCTCAGATAGTACTCTTCAACATAATAGGAGTCTTATTTTATTGATAGTTGTTCTTTCTGACATCTTTTAAGCTTGAGAGCTATTGCTTGAGCTTGCAGTGTGTTTTGTAATTAATTATGTAATAACTTCTTGCAACTCGACAACCTAATGTGCAAGACAAACCTGTTTAATTGGGCCTCCTGATACATGTTTCATTAGCATATAAATGCTAATCAGTGTTTTTATCTGTGGGATTCCAATGATTTAAAGAAAAATCACATTTTCAGGGTGGTCTGAGCACCAGGAATGAAATGTGCCTGTCGTATCTGCTCTATTACCCGAGAATCAACCTCACCCGATGTGCAAGTATTCCAGATATAATGGAACAGCTCCAGTTCATTGGTGTTAAGGAAATCTATAGACCAGTCAGGCAAGTAAAATGTTTATGAATATGTGTAGCACCTCTATTTCTGTCTGTGGGATTACAGGGTCATTTTTATATGACCTTTATTTCTTTCTGGTAGTGCAACATGTTGCAGGGTGGCTCATGCCACTTCTTTTTGGTCAATATGCTGTGCTGCTACTTATTTCTCCTGCCAAATTATTTAGCATCTCTCTTTTTTTTTTTTTTTTTTAAATAAAAAATCAGTTCCTTCTGTTAAGGAAATAACGTTTCTCACAGCAGGTTTTTTTCACCACAACCATCTGTAAAAAGACTATGTATCAATCTCATATCAATGCTTCAAATCTATCAATTTATTAAAACATATCAGTGTTTCACATATATAGAGATAATTTTGAGAAAGGAGTTTGGGAGCATGGGTGTTGTCAGTAATTCTGCTGAAGTCAGTCGGTACAACCAGATCCTAGAACTGTTGGTCAAATACAGAGCTTAATGCTGTCTTGGTGACACTAACAAAAATGCACAAAAGGGGAAGTTAGAAAGGAAATGGAGGGATTGAGAGAATAGTAAGTTGTTCATAGTAAAAGATAAATGGTAGATAAGCACCATGATGGAGAGAAATGAGAGAACTGGAGGCTCTGGGAGAATAAGTCAGAGGATGATATGCAAGGTAAGTAGAGAGAAAAACATGGAACCAATGGCAGGAATCTAGCCAAAAGGAAGAAAAGAGCTTTTCAGGTGAACTGTTGGCTGCGGGGGCTTGCAATGCTGTGCAAAGACGCTGAATCCCAAATCTTGGATTCTTGCTGTTCAGGGAAGAAGGACGCTGCACATTTTTGATGTAAATCCATGTCAGAAAGAAAAACCCCAAGCTCATTCATCAATTTTTCTTCCTAGTAAAAATAACCCACAAGAATCTGAATATTGGCCTGCTGCTCAGCTCAAAAGGAGTAATATCATTTTGTTGTAAGATCTGTCTACTTTAGTGCTCCACAAATATTAAATATCCCTTCTGTGAATGGCAAGGGGTGGGGGGCTGTTACCATTTAGGTGACTCAGGATCTGTAACAGCCACCATGAAGGTCTGTGCAATTCAGCTGGCATCTGACTGCTGGGGTAAACCACAGGCCGGTGAAATTTAAACAAGGTGTTACAGTTTCTCCAGTAAGTCAGCAGAAGTCTTGCTGTCCTTCATCATGAGAATCCTCGGCAAGAAAAAAATGCTTCCCAGTGTGTTGTTGGATCTGGCTTTTCTGCCCTTTAATGTCAGTGGGATGACCTGCACAACGATATTGCTCACTAAGAGCAAGAGTGATTTCCAGAATCTAACATAAAATTTAAATTTTGGTAGGAGATGGGAGGAAGCTCACTATAGACAGCATAAATGTGTGTGATTATATAAAAATCAATAAATAGCATATTTCAGTTTTTAAGTGTTCCTTACAGTGCTTAAAATTAAGGCATTTCAATAGCAGATCAGCAGTGGAAGTGTTTGTAAACAGAGTGAGAATAGTCTAAAGAGGAAATTTCCCAAATGAATGAAGTGCAGAAAAAAAAATCAAACAATAGAAAATAGAATGCATTATTAGTGGTGAAAGGGGAATTACATTTGTATTGTTAGCTGCACTAAAATAAGGTAATAGTAAGATTTTAAAATAAAATGGATAGACTAATAGTGTGTCATCACATTTAAATTTTAAGAGTTGTCTTTCCTTATACAGTTTATCTTAACAAAACCATTTAAAACTATTATTGCAAAGTAATTTGATGTACAGGCTTATGGGTCTTAGTTCTGAAATTTATATCCAAGACAGAAGAGTTTAAAGAAAGGCACAAAGCAATCAATGTCTACTTCATTTTCCACACTATTTCTACTTAAAATCTCTTGTAATACAGGGAGAACAGTTTCTAAATTAGTCGTAGCTAAAAGAGTCTTTCTGAGCTTAGAAAGAAAATATTCTAACAAATGTATGCTCTCTTGAGTGTTCATTCATGATAACTGTACTTAAAGAAAAAATGCACATTTGGCCTGGGGAAATAAAGATGTTTTGAATAGAGTAAGTATGCAGACTGTCTGCCACAAATGGAATAGTAATTAGAAGAAGAGATTATTAATGCCTCTAGTATTTATGACCTAATCCACAATTCTTGTTTCATTAAGCTCTGTCAGCCTAAGGATATGTGACCTGATACTCATCTCTCTTGTGTCAGTCTTACACTGCAATTGCCTCACTGACTCCTCTAAAGTCTTTCTTGACTTACACATGAAGGCAAACTGGAAGCAGGATCAAGGCACTGGGGCTTACATTAAAACTTTTTTTCCTCAGTCTGGCCGCATAGACAGTGGTATGAGTCATGGGGAGCTGAGATGAAAGCGATTGGGCCACAATAGTGTAAAATAGGTGCTTGATTAAAATTATGTCCTCTGTGCCTAGGTGTTGAGTAGAGCAGAACTTCGGCATAGGCAGCACTTTACCTAAAGCAAGTGGGAGACAGCCTACTGTAAGTTAACACAGATCTGTCTAAAGTGCTTTGAAAAGATAAGTAATGCTCCAACCAAAGTATTAATTAGTACTTAGATAAAATTTTAGCTACTTTCATTCTTCCACAAGCTCTGCTGGACTTTGTGTTTTTAAAAACCTGACCTGTCCGCCATGGTGTTTCCATTCATTGCAGTAGGGTCAACAAGGAGAAAGCAAGAACAATGGAAAAGGTTTTCTTTACCTGTTTGTTTGGGTTTTTTTTTAAATTTTCCTTCATTATTAATTTTGAGGTTTTGTTACTAAATGAAATACAAGAAATCTCATTCCTTCCCTTTCCACATCTTTGGCTGGTGGGGAATGGGATTGGCCTCACTTGTTCATGGGGAGGATTCCCACACGTGGGCAAATAGATCTCTCACAGCAGCACAGCAGGTCTCTATCCCACCCCTGACCAAAAGTCCCCTTGCAGCCAGCATTCAGGGACATGCCAGGAGGCAATGGCCTCAACACCAGTTAGTCTCATTTGTTCTTTTTACATTGCTGCCAACCAATGCGTGTTAGAGCAACTCCTGTGCTAGGCTGAGTTTTGACCTATTATCTGAGTTATGACCAGAGATTGGCAAAGCCATCTGGAAGCAGCTTTCTAATGGCAAATGTTTCTTTACAACACTGTCTGCCAAGCCTAGTAGAGGGTGTGGCTTTTTTCTGTTTTGAGAAGTTACAACAGAAGATCTGGTTTGTATTGCCTGTGTGTTCGGTTTGTAGATCAGAGAACAGCAATGTAAGTCTTCTTCTTAAAGACTTTCATTTCTAAAAGCATCTGGCAGCAAGTCCTAAACTGCTGACAAACTTTTGTAAGTCTGTTAAAATCAATGAAACTGCATCAGTTTTCAGTAGCAGAGAACTTAGCTGAGAATGTGAGTTAGGCATAATATACATGTTAATAGTACCTCTCTTTTTCTGGGTAGATTCTCCAAAAGCTTTTCCTCATCAGTTCCAACTTGATGGTATTTATCTATTTTTTAAAATCTTTTTTCTTTTTTTTCTAGGACTTGGCCTTTCATTATCAAGAGTCCTAAGCAATATAAAAACCTGTCTTTTATGGATGCAATGAACAAATTCAAATGGTCCAGATCGGAGGGTCTCTCCTATAATGAACTTGTGCTTAAACTACCAGTGAACGTGAGATGTTCAAAAACAGATAATGCAGAATGGTCGGTAAGTCTAAGTGTTGAAAAGGAGGCAACAATGCCATGAAACAAATGTGATTTACTGTGCTTCAGTGTGTATGAATAAGTACCTGGTTATATGCCTTCAGACTGTCTACATGGCTACATTGCATTTACATACAATAACAAATGAGGACAATGTTTCATCAATGCTTTCACCTCACTCAGGTTCTAGAAGCATTTAAAAAGAATAGAAAAGTTGGAGCTTTGATCAGCACTTGGGATCAGTAAGAAGAGTATGGAGTCTTTCAGTGTAGCTGGGACTGATCAGAGAGTAACCATATGTGTCCAGATTATGTGACCAAGTTAGCTGTTTTCCCTTGGCTGCCTCCATTGTCAGGGACTTATGTTAGGGTCTTGCAATGGATGGTTCAGAATCCCTAAATCAGGTTTCTTCTCTGAGTCAGTCCATAGGGGGAAGCTTACTGACTGCATAAAGGAGCCTCAAGAATCTAACTTCTTACCTCAGGCATCTAGACTACCTAAAGTTATACGAGGACTCTTCCAATATCTCTTGCTTTTTTGTTGGTCTTGTGTCTTAGAGATGTCTATAGTATCGGGCCAAAAAAGTACATTTGGATTGTCTGTTTCCTTTGTGCACCTTTGGAAGATTTTATTTTCTATAATTTTCCTTTCCCAATTCTTTTGATGAAAAAAACTGTAAGACAGAAAATAATTCCCCAGTAAGTTATTATTTATTCTAAATGTCTACTGGTATTTTAACAGGACTGCTGGAAAAGCTGTCATCTTTAGTGTTGCTGTGTGTTTATAAAGAAGTACTAGTGCATAGTATCATACCTGAAGGAGATGCTGAAAAATATGTATTGGTCCTTGAACTCCTTTACAGAGTCCGATTTCAAGACTCCATTTTACTTTTTTGAGCTTTTTTGCTCAGAAGGGGAGATTATCTCATTGTACTGGCTTATCTGCTACCATGATTTTAGGCCAGCCTAACAGAGCTGTACCAGCTGCTACTGATGAAATACTTCCTAGGAAAGGACTTTTGCCTCATTCTCCTCACCCTGCCAAAGAGCCCATGCTGCCTCGTAGTGGGTCACACAGTGCTTTCAGGTGGTGGAGAAATTGCCCTTCCTGCAGCAGCGTTCTCAGGTCTTTCCAACATCAATCAGACTGTTCTGCCCATGGGATGTCAATGAAATACAGTATGCTATAAGTAATCAAAGAAGTTCTGTTTTTTTCTAATATTTGTCCCACTGCAGACCTTCTGTGAAAAGTCATTATTGACAGTACATGTGACTATTCACCAGTTTTGGTTAAACTTCTTGACCTTTGCAACTGCTGGCCTGTAGCAGCTGCATAGCCACTCTCTCACTGATTTTTTGTCAGAGGACAAGTTCAGATGATAAAAAGCACACAGAAATTTTATCAGGAGGGGATAGGCTTTTTTTTTTTAAATGGTATGCTTTCTGGAAAATGCTGCTCCCCTTTATCTTACAGGATGAAGGAACAATACTTACGACTTAAAGAAAGTAGTCAAAGAGTGAGCTCACTGGAACTGGGAGTGCTTTGTTCTTCCTTTTAATCATAGTTTCCTATTTCAAATGACTAGGGCATACTCATCAAAGCTAAGATTAGGACTCTCTCCTTTCCCTTCCCTTATTAGTGATATTACATTAAATTGGCCATCCTCATCAAAATCAAGAACAGATTTAACCTGAATAGCCAAACAATCCGTGAGTTGTTACAAGAAGAAAAAAACTTGAAGCAGAGGAAGTGAGTTGAAAATACCTTCATCCTTCTGTAGGAATGGTCCCTTGATCAGTTTTAGCTTTGTGTTGTGTTTTCTAAGATTAAGTCAATATTTAGATTTTTTATTTTTTCTGCAGTGCAGGATAATTGCAACATGGAAAAAACCCAAAGCAAGTACATGCTGTGCAGGTTGGCATTCAAACTTCCAAAAATGTTTGTGTCCAGTGGCTCACTTTTTACATAGCTTCTTTTCTTTAACGTGTAGGGAGTACATTTAGGAAAAGCATAGCCAAGCAGTGTACCTAAATCTCTCCAATTTTATGTCAAAGCCAGGACAGGCAGGTAGTTATGTCTAACTCCGTGAAAAATTGCACTGAGTTGTAAGGGAAGAGTAAAACATGCTCAACATATAGAAAGAGGACACTGCGGTAGGTGACCCTGCTTAAGCAGGGACATTGGACCAGATGACCTCCAGAGGTCCCTTCCAACCTCAACCCCTCTGTGATTCTGTGAAATAAATGTGTGCACAATTAACTACCTTGTACATGCAAGTGTAAGCCTTGTATGTACAAATGAACACATTCAAATATCATCCAATATCCCTATAGCACTGTGTCGTGGTTTAGCCGAAACCAGGACACACTGTAACACTATAAACTTCCATTTTTATCTGGCAGGAAGATGAAAACAAAACCCAAACCAACCAAACAATCCCACAAAGCAAAATAAGGTCATACAAATCAACCAACAAAAGCCTAAACTTGCTTTACTGGAGAGGATGCCAGTGTGTACAGCTGTTCCCAAGCTGAGAACAATGGATGTGCACACTGGCTGATCATTTGGTGTGCAATATATTAATATTTTTACTATGCTTGAAGTCTCCACAGTGAGTCACAACCCCAGTACAAAACTAACAATAGATTCTCATGCAAGCTGCCAACTAGTTAGAGAGCAAAATACAGATTTCTAATCTTATGTGAGGAAGCTCTGATCAATTTTTATTTTAATTGCAGATCCAAGGCATGACAGCTTTACCCCCTGAAATAGAGAGACCATACAAGACAGAACCAGTAATATGCAGCTCATCTTCCTGTTTACGCTGCAGTTTATTCCTCACCCTGTTGTTTGTTGTACATGTCACAGCCAGTACCATAGGAAACATTGGGCCCTTTGTATAATAATTTTTATTCATTTGTGTTCTGTATGCCATGCAAGTTCTGATGTGTTTGCACTGTTGCTATTGTAGATTTATTTTTTTACATATTAATAAACTAAATTTGCCAGTTCAAAATAAAATGTGTACTTCCTCTGAAAACTGTGGGTTTTTTGGTTTTCAGTATAAAGTATGTACAAAACACAGTAGGTACACTGGCACGTTGCATATTGGAATCTTTTCCCGTACCATTTTGTTACACTTTGTCCTGGCTCTTTCACGTGGTGTTTTCAAAACCAACTATGTATATGGGTAAAATTAATAAACTAAAAGCAACTTAGTTAACCACATTCAAGCTGGTGTGTGCTGTATTATTTTGTCTTGGTTCTTGACATCTGCAGGTTAGGAAATTATTTCTGTATGGACAGGTCTTGCAAACATGTATTTGGGCGTGTCTGATTGACACCTGATGTAAAGCTACAGAAAGGATTCATTCAGGGAGGACATTTCTGGGAGCAACACATTGCAAGCCGTCTCTCCACCTTAAGAGAAGCGAGTGCTACGGGTGTGAAAGGGATGAACCCCAAATCTCTGCATAACGGTTGCTGTACAAGTCCTTCAGCTTGGCAGGGATTTCTCCCCCCTGCCTTTCTGTTCTTTATCTCTTGCCCAGTTCCCTGCCAATTCAGTGTCTTTCTTTTGTCTTAAGGTATTTGTACAGAGAGTAAAGCTTTGGAGAGGGGTAGGCACACCTTTAGTAGATTTGATCTGGATAGCTGTAGCAATAAAGATTTGTCTCACAACCAGGCTCTGGCACGCACAGAGAACAGGAGTACGAGCCTGGCAGGAGATATTGCTAACACATGCCAAGCATCACAGTAGGCCAAACTGTTGATTAAGAGGTTATTTCTGTGTCTCATGTGTAACATCATTTATTTATTTATTTATTTATTTGGAAATCTGCAACTTTTTTACTCAGGTGGTGTTGGGCGGGGAAGATTCCTGAAAGATACCTAATTTATTGTTCCCCAATGAAATTATGCAACACAGTAGAAAAGGACATTGAACATCCAAAAAACCCTTTATTTTTGTAGCCACACTGCAGTTGCAGTAAACTCTAATTTTTCCACAGTGCTGCATAAACTTTACGGGATTGTGGCTATAAAAATAAGTTGGTTTGGATGTTGAGAGTGCTTCCCTGACCTGACCACTGCAACACCTGCACTGCAACTAAGCTCTGTAGGCTTAGTCACATACGGACTTTGTTACATACATTTTATGTCATTGAGCACTCTTGTGCAGCATGGTGAGTCCAGAGCAGATCAAGAACCTGACAGAGCTGAGATAAACTGGTTTTCTGAACATTTTTGTTCATTGACTGTTAATGGCTGATACCTGTCCATGCAGTTGTACCTCTTAATGAGGGCAGGCTATTCTGATGCAAAGGAGTATCACATAAGAAGGAAAATAAGGAGAGGATTTGGGAACTGTCTTCTCTGTATTTGAGAAGTGAGAAGGAAAGCATCACAAAGCTGGTAAGGCTCCTTTCTGGGTAGCTAAAATGACAATTTGTGTGATAACACACAGGAGAGGCACTGAAGCAGCAAATGCCTCAAGTGGAGATGAGAGAGTTAATCAAGTATAGATTAATTTTCTAGGAGCTAAAACAATCTCATTACAAAATTTATGCATAAAGGGAGTTTAAAATGAGCCATGAAGATAGAGGTTCACAGGGCCTACTAAGTCTTCCTGATGCTGCAGTCTGCACTTGGAGTAAGAGCAACTCCCACCAAATCCTGGGAAATTTCTTTGCTGCTGTTGGGCAGCTGCTTGCTCTAAATATACCCAGGCAGTGTTATGTTCTGCCATCCTTCCCACTGGTGTTGGATAAGGTAAGGAAGAGGTGTATGCCAAATAGCATATGGATTTTTTGGGGTGAAACCCCTGAAGTGTCAATAAACAGATGTAAATATTTAGGTGTCTCCTTCCTGCCAGCAGAAGAACTATGCTTTTCTGTTTCGTGTTCCTGAATAGAACTGGTTGAAAACCAAAAAACAAATAACGGTCATGGTGAATTATAGGCAGAAAAATCTTCTGATTATTTGTACAGATCTGTTCTGAACGTGAAAAGCTAAGATCCTCCAGCTAAGATACCACAGAGTCCAGGGTGCACCTCATTGTAAAAGCACTCAGCGGGAGCCTTGGCCTTTCTTACACTCAAACACATCCCTAAAGTGGGCAAGTTTGAATAGCTTTTTGTCAGGGAGTGAGGGGAAAAATAATAGGGAATGAAATGAGAAAAGAGCATTTGTGTTGGACAGGGGAGCCCTTTCACATGCAATGTGGTCTCTCATTTGCTAATAGACAAGGGCTACTGGCATCAGTCCTATGTTGACTTGGTTTGCAACAAAGATAAAGCAGATCTAGGGTTATTTTCCATTCACTTGGCTGTTCTCTGAGTTGATGCAGTTTCTTATCTGCGGGGATTTCCTTTCCATGGGCACCCGTCCTAAGAACATGTGAACAGATGGGTGTTTGTTGTTGCCATCCAGTCGGCCACGAGATGATGTAAAGCAAAGCTGGCCCAGAAAGGATGTCTGTGAGAGATAACTGCCAGTATATCAGGAAGACCTGCCATATACACTAAAAATTCACTTCTGGAGGAATGGAAAGGAGAATTTTGCTTCACAGGTAAATAAAAAGAGAGACTGGTGATACAGTTCTGAGATACTTCCAACTAAGAGGATCCAAAACAATGTGCACATTACATTATGAAAGAAACTTAAAATAAGAAAATAAATAAAAGGTGAAAATCTGAAACTGTCAAAAATTTAAAGCAAGGACAAAGGTGAAAAATGCCACAAGCTAAGTCCATACCACTGAAGAAAAAACAGGTGGGGCAAAAAGATACCTAGTCACACTGCACATGAAAAAGCTCTCAGGCACAGATTTCTGTGGTTTTCTTTCAATATTGTACTATGCTAAAGCATATACTTTTGCATTGTATAGTTACCCAAATCTTTCATAATAGTTATAGCTAAAAGTATATACAGTAAACATTGTTTTCAAGCAAATCATGGTCAAGGAGAGGATATTGAGTATACACTGGAAGATCAATGAGTTAGAGATGATGAGCACAAAATGACTAAATGTAATACCTCCTTTTAACAGTTTTGCTATTCAGAGCTTTTCTGTGTGAAGAAATGTGTTAAGAGTTTCTAGTGAGAAGCTAAATATGTAACTATTTTAGTGGGATAAGGAGTTGCATTCTGGAATAGCAGTTGAAAATCCCATTCTCCTTAAATCAGATTCCCCACACAATGGTCCAGCTGCCTGTTACCTGTAGAGTATCTATAGGTATACTACTAATACTATTTAATACCTTTTGTTTTTGTTATTTGTTCATTATGAAGCTTCCATTTAATGAATGTATGGCTCTCCTGAAACATTCACATTATCTGAATCAACAACCATGTGGGATTTTGGCTGTTTGTTGTAAAACCAGAACACAGGAAGACTGAGAAGGGAACATTGGAGTTTATGTAGCTCTTTGATTGGCCCCTATGGGGGGGGTGTCATTCCCTGTTCGCGTATCCCATCCACGAAGCCCATCGTATGACCCCGTGTCAGCCCATCTGTGCCTGCATCGCAGTGACATTTAGGCTGGGTGCAAGTGTGGACCAATGCAAGGGTAAGAAGCAGAGCTGCAGCCAGTGGGAGTGTAACTGTGCTGGGCTTAAGCCCTTTCACTGCAGAGGTCTGGCTTGGTAACTGGACTGGCCGGTTAAAAAGAGGAGCTGTATGGCCATATTATCCCAGATGCTGAAGAGGCACAAATTTAATAAATAAAACCTAGCAGAAACACTGGCCTTATTCTCCTCTTTCCTCCCTTCATGCAGAAAGTGACTATTTTTAGACCAATTATTACTTCTGGAATGTTTAAGAATTTCCACTCCTTCCGCTCTCTGCCTCTTATTTCTCATTTTTGATACGTCTCTGCCTTGCATGAGAGAGAGAGATAGCAAACTTATCCAGAACCTTTTAGCAGAGGGGAAAGCTGGGAGAAGAAAATGACAGCTGTGCCACAGAGAGCTCTTCTGGGCTGCTTCCTCCATCCCCACGGAGGTTTCCCTAGCCCACGGGTACCCCCAGGAGCATGAGCCCCCCAGACACCAGTGTCCTGCGGGTGCACTGAGCCTGGCATAGGTGGAACAAATAGGTGGGGGCAGCCATGAAGTTTCCCTTCTTCAGCCCCTGCAAAGTGTTTGCGGTGCAGGCGCCCACTCCCAGCTACCAAAACCTAAAGCCTGGTGCTTAGCGCACTCACCTAGGATAAAGGTATGAGCACAATTTATGTTTGTACATCAAAACTAGCAAAGTAGAATATTTTCCCAGACTGAATTTTTAGTTTTGTGGTAACTCTAGTTTGCAGGAAAACTCTAAGATATCAGAGAAAATAAGATGATTTAAGATGTCTAAAAATGTGACTTATAGTCTCCTTCCGAGAGCTGGCCATTTTAGGATGCAGAATTGCATCCTGCTCAAAAGAATACATGTTAAAATTCAGTACATTGAACAAGAATCACACCTATCACCACTTGAATGATCCCATGCGATCAGATGTGGATCTTCCTATTACCCACTTGGTTTGCATTCTATCCACAGACTTCGATGTTGAAAAGCATTTTCAACAGGTACAGTTACACTGCAAATTTTCTACAGGTACAAATATGTTTCTCTGCTAAATTTGTGATTGTTTCTTCTACTCATCCTGCTCTTCTTCAAGGTAAGATAATGTGAGCATTACTTATATGAGGTAATGCTTGTGGAGGACCATTTTCTTCTGCATAGTGTTTAAGTGCCAACATTAAATGGTGCAAAATGATTTTTAAATGCCATCATTAACATAATTGTTCTAAAATCTACTTTGCCCTGGTTTATGTAACTGCAGAAGGCAGCGGAGAATAGTAACTCCTGCTTCCAGTACCTATGCTAAACATGACTACCTTCAAGACAACCTGTAAAAACTTTCAAGGCTACAAGTACCACAGATGTAAAAATATGGAGAGAACAGGAAGCTTTTCCCAGACATCTGTGGAGAGTGAACCATTGACTCCAGCAACATTTGTTTGGTCCATGTCCTCCTGCCTTTCCAGTCTTTGCAGCACAGAATTTATGACTTCAGTGGTGACTTCTGTGCTTGCTGAGCATGGGGAAGTTCAGAGGCTCTGCTGCTGCTCTTTGCCCCTTGGCTGTGGTGAGGAGGGCTGGAACTGATGGTGGCCACCAGCTTTTTCATGGCTACCCTGCAAATTGCCTTCGGTGTCAATGAAACTAATAAGGAGTAGGTGAAATATGTTTCCTTGTTTTTAAAATACACTCATAAAATTGGGTAAAACTGTATTTTAATATGTGACGGGAACTCTGAACTGAAGAAACCGCATAGTTGGATTGTACATATACTACATGGATTTTAAATATGCATGGCTGCTGGATATGAATGTATAAAGAAAGTGGGACTTTTTAACAGTGTAAAGGAGGATAGTTGCTCTGATATACAGGGAAAACATTCAGTATCCTGTGAATACCCACCTTAGAAGATCATGTCCAGATCATACTGCAGAGATCAACTTTTATTGTGTCATAGGCAGCATATAGATAACTAACTAAATAGATATATATTGCATCAGTTCTTAGCTTGCAGAGCATGCTTTTTGGGAGAGGGCTGACCATCTGTCTTGAAATATCACAACCTTTTAACCATTGAAAAGATACAGAATATGCAGTGGGACATATTTTTCATTCAACTTCTATATTTTGCTCGTATTTTAAGCCTCAGATACTAAAAGCATATGTGGTTTGGTTTTTGGTTTAGGGTTTTTGGGGTTTGTTTTTTTTTTTTTGTACTTATTGTACAAAAGGCATCCCTTTTTCCCTAGCTGCCATGCATCCCTACATACTTTTGATTTTACCCGGGCTATGCCAGAGCTCCTTAAATGACACCAAGTGTTATTCCCTCTACCTAGCTTCAAACCAGCTGAGGCCTCTATCTGCTCTTTGTGGCAGAGGAGGATGGTGCAGAACACAGGTCCTCCTGGAGGGACAATCCTCCCCTGATAGTATTTCATGTGAAAGATCACCTCGCACAAGATCATACTAACAAAATATTTACTTTAGGCGAATGTCTGTTTGCGCTTGCTACTCTGTGTGCCACAGAGTCATGTAACAGCAAATCTGGGGCATCACCTCTGATCTAGGACAACATATTGCAATTTCACTACCAATGACAACTAACACTGTGCTGTTGAGGTGAGCTCTGAGAGACAGAAAACTCTTATTGTAAAACACAAGCAGATTGTATAAATACTCCTGGAGACTCAGAGAGTTACTGGCAAAGTAAATTGCCTTTTGTGAGGCTGTTGTCTCCTCCCACAGGTTACACATACATCACCTTGCAAATGCTTCCAGCTTCTTCCATCCTAAGCGAGCAAGAAACCAGCTGGGAGCTGAATGTGGTTCTCTTACTAATTAACCACCAGGCAGCCTCATTACAGGTGGTTTACAACTCCCCTACGAAATAGTGGCAAAGCAAAAAAAAAAATTACTCTGTCTTCTAGTTTTATAGGCCTGAGCAACCATTTCCTCAGCACATTGTCATTATTTAGTCAGGATTTAAATTCCCTGTTTGCAGTGATTTTTAAGAAAGATAACAGTATTTTTTCACTGGGAATTTCTAATCTCTTGAAAGCAAATGGCAAAATCCAAGCTGCTGACTCCTTGCGCTTCTCTAACCTAGGGATGAGGAATAAAAAGTTCTTGCAGCTTGACATAATACTGTGAAGAGTCTTGCTTTATGAAGCAGCAAAAATAATGTGATGATCTCAAATCCCTTTCAGGTTTATTTAAGCATAGATCATCAGTACAAGAGAAAATACATTAAAAATGCCTACTTCATCAAGACAAATAGCATTTCTGTGGGTGTCCTGCTGGTTTTGCTGAGAATTTCTGTTCTCAGGTCTAAAAGAGCATGTTGTGCAGCATATTTTCCTTTTTCACTGGTTGTCTTAAGATTGTGTGACTGGCTTGTCATCAGAGGATGTGTTGAGATATTTAAGGGGATAGGGTTTGAAAACTTCTTCATAACCTGTGCAAAACCTTGCAAGGCATTTCTGGGGAATACAGCAAACTTCTATAAATATCTATGTCTTTTAGACATCAAGTTACAAGTCTGCAATATGCTGTGAAAGCCATAAAAGCTGCTCAGGTGTTGGCCATTATTTGTGGCATCCTGTAATAAATCTGGGAGAAGCTATTCCCAGATTGTGCCTCTCCTGGGAGACTGTAATTGAAATACTGAACCTGGACACATTTTTAGACTTAACAGGTTGGATTCACTGCTGATGTAAGGTGACACAAATCCATTATAGAACTATACAAGTCTACCTCACCCTTCAACAGCAGAGTTGGCCCTTCAAGGCTGGCAAGATGCAGGTAAGCAGGTCAGAAAGTTGAGAAAGGTACCACAGGAACCAGACAGCAGGAAAAAAACTAAAGATAAATATATCCAGCTGAACACACCTCCAGAGGTTAGTGCTTTTTAGCTAGGGTGGGAAAGAACTGAGCTGTAGAGAGAAGAGATCCCTATATATGAAACCTGTGGATATTTTTGAAAGGCATGATGGAAAGAACAACTGGCTTCATACCTAATGCACTGAACCAAACTTAGAAGTCCTGAGTTCAGTAGCCTACCCATGCCATTACCAGAAGTGTGTCTGCAGTTAAACTAATACACACTCCAAACCACTCCAAACAAGGTGATGGTGGATAAATCTGTGAAAATGTGTGTGTGGGAGCTGCATACCACAGAGACAGAGCACTGCCAGAAATGTGCAGGGAGTGTATTGGTGCAGAAGTGGAGAAGGAATTATTAAAGGGATTTTTTGGGCAATTAGGCAAACTAAAATTATGGAAGGCTGGAAAAGACAATTAGCCAAGACTTCCTGATTATGAAATCTGTCCAACTGCCTGTTCATCTCCATTTGAGTCCTGGGCCTTTATTGTCTGGGAAAGGTAATCTTAGATTTGACAAAAACTGTCTACTTCACAGAACATTCCTGTATTGGCAGAAGATAGTCTGGTAAACAGATAAGAACTTCCCTTTGTAAATAGAAAGATAAAACATGCCTTTTCCAAGCACCTCTTTTTTCTGTAGGTATGTTTTTGCATGCATCATGTTCATAACCAAAACTGTGTTAAAGGACTAGTATCTGTTTGCCAAAATTGATACTCAGAAATGGTTCTTTTCTGGTTTGGATTTTTTTTTGGTGGGGGGAGGGTTGTTTTTTGTGTTTGGTTTTTTTTTAAATACGGGTTCACAGTGAGTGTCTCTTTTTTTTAAAATTGTTTGTATGACATTAGAAGAGGTTAGAAATTTTGGAAATTGCAAGTTAAGGAAAAGATTTCATATCGGAAAAATATACATATTAAATTTGCTAGTCAGCCTCAACGCCAGCATGGACAGTAAAATAAATCCATCTATACAGTTTCCTCTTCAAAGGTTAATTTTCACTGAAAACTCTCAGTTTTCAAATTCTGCACGAACAGGAAACGTAGGGCTGTTCCCTTTCAAACAGTACTTGCTGGTCTAGCGGTCATCTTCATTTATTTGGGTTTAGTTCCCAGCTGGTTTACTACTATAACTTCCTTTCTCTGGCTTCCCTCCCTTTATTCCTATTCCACAGCCCTAGCTAGAATTTTCCTATTCCTCTGCTACCTCATCACGTGTGACACGAGATCCTTGTTGATCTTGCTTTTACTATGAAGGTTTTCGTTTTTCTTTTGTCTCCTAAGAAGAAAAGCCACTTGCTTTACTGTGGCTGGCATAAAGAAATAGTTATTTTGCTTGTTCAGCCCTGATGACTACCAGAACAAGGGTTCTACTCCTGCCTGCAGAGCAAGGTAACAGCAGAGGAGGAATTTTAAAGGGCTGAACTCTAGACTTGGTAGCAGGTAATTGCCACCTTCCCTATGCTACACTATGGATCTTCCCCCCTATGGCCACCTGCTAGCCTTTAAACCATGTGCAGCTGAGATACCCAGGCAGGAAAAATGGACTTGCCAAGCGCACAGTGAGATGTAGATCTTGTACAAGACAGGCTCTTAGTGTCTTTTTTTGGTCCCATACCAGCTGATATTCAGTACACCACTTAATTTGCAGAGGGCAGAGGACTCTTTCCTACGAGCAGTCAAGTACTTGGTTTTTCTCCTTTCATGTTTTCCTCATCGATTTTGCATTAAAACTTGAAAAAAAAAGGAGAACCAGACTGAAAAAATAACTGCTTATTGAACAGCACTCTCTGCTGCCTCCTGAGAGGTTTGCATGTGGTATCTGCTCTAAGCTTTTCAAGGCCAAAACGGACACTTCATAGGATGGGAGAAATGCCCTCTTCTGACAAGGAGCTAGAGGGGGTGGTGCTAAACAGTCTTTGATGCCAGTCCTAAACCCTGCCGTTTGCCCTCCCAAGCAAGGGGAAGAGCTCAATAGTAATGAAGCAAGGGAAGGTGGGAAGCTCAGTGAACATACGTGTATTAAAACCCATCCTCCGTCCCCACCTGGTTAATCTCCTGCTGATGGAGCATCCTGTGCAGGTGTAGGAGTGGAGGAGCTGACATGAGGCAACACCAGCAACGGGCTCTGTCAGCACACTTGAGAAAATACCTTTACAACAGCAAAAAAACCCCACAATCCTAACATCTGCCTTCTTCAAATAAAAATCTTTTTACTAAGGTCTTGTCCAGGGATAAAAACAGAGGCATTTTATCCATAAACTATTACATCTTCTGTAATTTATACTAGTATAAAAATATTTGCAGTGGCTGGCCTACTCCCAGAAGGAAAAAGAAATAAATGGTACCAAAAAGAAGCCAAAAAATTGCACGCACACCAAGTTACACTGGTAAAGCTGTGTTATTCTATAAAGTGTTTAAACCACCCCAGAGCTAAAGCAAAACTGCTTTGCAGACAAAACCTCATGACTAAAAAAGCATCATTTAAACACCTCATTTAAGCTTAATAACATAAACAGCAGTAGCTGAGAGTGTCAGAAAGCCCCCAAATGAAAGGAAATTGAAAAAAGCAGGATAAACAAAATAGAAGTATGAAACAGAGATTTAAAATTAAGGCCCTGCCATCTTGTGGTACCAAGGGAGAATAACTCCAGTGCTGTAGCAGTCACTGGTGGCCCCCACCTCAGCTGGCTGGAAGAGCCCAGCAGAGAGGGATGCTTTCTTGGGGTGCTGCTCCTGCTGCGGGAAGATCCCTGTCAGCCTGGACTGCTGTGTTTGAACGCACCAACAACAACCGGTGTTTAAAAAAATGACAGGCTGTGGGAGAGGCAGGGGTTTAAATACTCTAGCATTTCAGTACTCACCTAATGGGAACTATTAAAAGACTTTTATCAGTTTTATCTGCCTATTTTATTTGTCCATTTCATCTTCATCTTTCCTAAGTGGACCAGGTGCTTACTCTGTATTTAGAAATACCATATCTATCTGAATCCAGCATCCCAACAGAGGTGAGGCTGTTGCTGCTGCATGTCCCTAGGTCCAGCTAGTAGCAAGGCTGAGTGTGTATCCCCTACAGGCACACACACACAAACATGATGTACACATATATGCAAATATACATGTACACGTGGCTGGCCCCATAAAGCAGCACCAACAGTGACACTTACAGACGCAAGGACAGCGCAAACAGCCTAATCCTGTTCCCTTCTCTGGCAGTTCATGATGAAGGTCCATCGGTGGGAAATACATATGTATATGTAACGTGAATCCCTCCAGTAGCTGGCCCCTGGACTTACGAGCCCCCAAGGCCCAGTGCCCTGCTCCATTTGCTGGTGCTCAGATACATACACACACACACGCATGTGCGCACACACACACACACACACACACACACAGACACACACACACACCCCCCCCCCAACTCCCAAGCCCCTTGGCCTGCTCGCCAGCCAGTCCAGTGAGATGTGGGCTGATGGTCACACACTCACACATACCCCCTCATCCACTCCAGGTGCTGGCACCCGGACACGTGGCCCTGTGACCCATGGTCCTGCTCCAGCTGTTGGCAATAAGACCCCCTATATGCACACACGCAGAGGAAAATAATTAGAAACTGAGTTGAGAGAGAAACCAGGACAGGCTGTGCTGATGTGGCACAGGGCATGGCCAGACAAACACACTGACCAGCAGCCTGCCTGTGTGCAGCCGGCCCCTTTTATCCCCTTAGCCCTGTGTTTTCCCACCCTTGTTCTACCCAACCACCTCGATCACTCCTCCTCCCTGCCTTTGGTTCTTCCCCTAAACTTCCTATAATAAAGCCCAAAATGCTCTTCTCCTGAATCCCATAATGAGTCCCATACCCCTAGGCACAGCCCCCCTCAGTCTGTGAGGCGCTCCAGAGAGCCTCTCCCCTTAATTCTTGTGGTGGCTGTCACCCCCAGTCACTCTCCATGGGGACGATTGCTCCCCTTGTGATGCACTGGAAGGGTCCAAGCAGTGCCCCCTTTTCTCTGATGGATTATTGGGGCTCCCCTGCCTGCACCGTGCCTCTGTGCTCCCCCTGTGCACAGGCATGAGCGACATAATGTACCTTTTCCTAGGCTGAATAAGCAGTTGCTGTATTACTTAAAAACTGCTAGCCAGTTCTTAACACTATTCACTATTTCCCACCATTTATTCTCTACAACTGGTGAGGCAGAGATCTTGTAGAAACCACAGCACACAATGATAAGGCATACATGGGGGAGAGCCAATCTGTCACTGTCTGACTTTGCAACCTGGGAGATGTTCTTCAAAACCTCTTTTTTGTAATGCACTTTCATCTTTAAAAATAACAAGAGAAGAAAATCAGAAAGATGCCACTAGGTGCTACCCACGGAAATGCCAACAGCTCTTCCCAGATGTCGACAATTCAACAGCCAAATGCCTATGGCTCAATTCCTTCCAGGCAAGGAGAAAGAAGCATCTGCAATTTTTGGCCACGATGGTTTGCACCAGCCAAGGAGTGGTCCAGGCAGACAGCCTGAAGCTCCCTGATTCCTGCAGACTGATGCAGCCGGGGGCTGGAGCAGCAGGCAGGACACGACACATGGCACCCCGCAGAGGGTGCAAGTGTGGATTTGTGCTGTGCTCACATGCTCAGAGATTGCATTTCCAAAACAAGAGCTTGAGAAAGACCCGGTAACTGATTGCGGCTGGAGGCAGGCAGCTCCCACAGGAGAGGCAAAGAGGGGCAAAGAGGGAAGAGGAGAAAAAGAGGCATCACCCAACAACAGGTTTCACGGACATCTGCAGCCCAGTGAGGAGACACTGTCGGACTTGCTGATTTACTGCACATACATCAGAGTGTGCTCTAAGCCCACTCATACTGTCTGAGCAAGTCTCTCCCCCAGACTTCATGCCAAGCCCAATTTCTACTCCATGTTTCAAATAAGAGGGGTGCTTCAGTGCCTCCTGGGAAAAGTGATCAGAACATTTTTACTGTGTGAAAAACAATGTATTTTTAACTAACCTCTTACTTGGAAACCAGTGAATCATTTTGGCTGAATTTTTCCGCAAATAAAGCAGCCTAAGGCAGACACTAGACATGGAAAATTTTGTCCAAACGAAGAGTTCAGAAAAATTATACAGAACTGAGAATAGGACTTGCAAAAGGGAAGTGATGGGGAAACCTTCGTAGTAACTGATGTTGTTAAGCAGTTTTACAATAACCCTACAGGAAAGCTGAATAATTCAACAAAGATCTTTATTTTTTTTTCACCTTTTTTCTTCAGTGGTGATTTTTACCCCCCTTCTAACTCATCTCCTATGGAGATATCTATAGTATCTGAGACAGATTAGTACACTTTTACATCTTCTTTCATAAGCTAACATAAAATATTACCACTCACTATGATCATCCTTTTCTTCAGTATTTTTATCACGTGTGGAAGAATTAGCAAGATTTTTCTGAATTGTGATTATTAAAACTGAGAACTACTAAAAACTTGAAATGCAATATTTTTCTCAGCTATCTTTCAGACTTAGCCAGACTTTACCACACATGTTAATTCTTAATTCAGTTGTGAGTTTTACGGTCAGTAAGTCCTATGCTGGTTTTGTGTTATGAAAAAGCAGACTCTGAAATATAAATCACCTGGAAAATGACGTGTCACTAGCAGTTATAGTTTGCCTCCCTTTCTTTGCTGCTCTATTCCCAAGTAACTTTATTATGGAACAGCATAAATGCTGATAATCTATTATCAACTTCTTTTTTAAGATAGTAGGTGAGAGAAAATTCACTTGGAAAATATGGCATATTGTTTCTACTGGATCATCCCTTCCTTGGAAAAGGTTCCTGTTTGCCCAAATAACATCAAAGTAGTGGAAAATGAAGACATTTTGAGGTGTGCACAATACACCTAAATCAACCTCCCCACTGCCTGTCCTGGAGAGCGCGTCCCCCAGCTCCCCTGCCAGCATGGGGCAAGGGCAGCTGGCTGCCAGCCTTGTTCCACAAACCAGAGGCTGGATCATGAAAACAAAGCCAGCTTGTTATTGCCTCCAGAGCTGAGACAGCAGGTCCGAAGGTAAGAGGGACTGTTTTATCCAGTTCTGTAACTTTATTCAGCTCTTTTGGACTGGGATTTCAACTGATTTCTATTCATCTTCCTTTTCTGTTCTCAGCCCCATGCCCCGGTGGGTAGATGACTGGACAAACAGGCTCCTGCATATCCCTGTGCCTGTTACTGTGCCGCAGGCAGCCAGGGAAGAAGTGCAAGTGGGCATTGCATCAAGGGTAAAATCGAGCTCATGACATCAGAGGTATCATCATAGGAACAAAATCCCTATTCAGGGTGAAAAACAGGGTCAGTGCATAGCCTTGACTTTCACACAGATCCCAGCTGAGAACTATTTTAATCAAATACAATAAAACTAATAAAGATTTACACTACAGCTGTCAGTAGTGAAAAGAGTCCATTCTCCTTCCTCCCACAACAGATCTGTGGTAGTAACTGGAGTTCACTGACCAGCACCCATCAAACTAACTCTCCTCTTCCAGGGCTTGTTTAGCAGAGTTTTAATGCTCCAGCACAGAGAATCTGGGAAAGCATTTAGCCAGTTGTATTGTTTAAAAGATAAATGTAAAGGAGACAGAGTACTTCAGTGCGGCGACAGACAGTTGAACAGCAGACAGACCAGGCAACAGCACATAATCATTTTGCTCACTGTTTTGACTCTCTGATTCTCAATATTTTCTTTTGGTAAATGTGAGCTTAATGTACGTCTGCCTACCCCAGAGCTGCTGCAGATGAGAAGCAGACGAGAGGCATCACTACAGTGGTAAGGGGCTGCCAGGATGATCTCTTCCCTGCAGCAGCTCTCCCAAATACCAGCAAATGTATCAGTTGCTAGCACTCATCCTTTCTGTAACTGCAGCCTCGATGCAAGAAATCCTTGCATCTTTAAGCTGAAAGCAGAACTGACAAGTGTGGCAAAAGTTACGTTCAAGGGAATTTGTTATGAACTGGTCTTAGGTGCTTACTAAACATTTATACATCGGCTTTCAGACCATGTAATTCTCAGGCAATTAATCACCCTCCATGAAGATAATTATGCCCTTTTGGCTGTAATATTTTCCCCTCTTTAAACTCACATTCTTTCCTTTCTTTGGGCGGGCCAAGAAATGTCATTTTCCGTTGGAACCAGTGAATTAATTAAGCTCATGTCTGTTAATTCATGCTTTCTTCAGTCAATCCGGAAAAGGTTGTTTCCTAGGAGTTGTAGAGGCCCACAGGGCTTGTTTTGGAGCCTTGTGTTTGCGCACTTCTCGCTTACCGACACCACGTCCTTCTCCAGAGCTCTGTGGAGATAGTCACCCTCCAAGTCAATAACACAGTTGCGCCCCATGACTAGAGTTTGTCAGGAAAAATAGCTGAGTAAGGTACGCTGGCTGCTGCTGATCAGCTGTGTTTATCTAGACTGAGTTAATAAATATGACCGAGTCAAGATGGTGAGTCTACTGTCTGTGGCAGCTGGCCAGGAGCTCCTGGGCAAAGAGAGAAGCTCAGTGACACAGGAAGGCAAAAGGCGAATGTTTGCTGTTGGTACACAACTGCTAAAACAACTTACGCAGATCGCAGTGGGCTGAACAATCAGCAAGGCTGATATGATGACCTAGGAAAAGGCTGGCGTCCTGGTATGATAGCTGGAAAATAGAGGGATTTTTTTTTCTTCCTGTTTTCTTCAAGCTGCAGTTTGGAAAAAAACTGCAAAAGCAGCCTGACGGGGAAAATATTTTCTCTGTACAGGGGCTGTCCTGATAGTGAATTTTAGTCAACAGCAAATTCTATCTTTCCTCTCTGTCTCTCTTTCTCTTTTCCCATCTTTTCATAGCACCCACACTCTATTTTTCTCTATGCACGCACACACACATATACATGCGCATGCACACGCGCACACACACACGTGTTGAAGAACCAATAATCTTCATTATCTGCAGGATGCTGTTTCCCTCACCACACATCACAATGCAGTACCAAATCACTGGCTTACTGTAAACAGAACAGCAGCACGCAGGTAGTGCTGCCAGCTAAGGCCCGGGGCTGGAAGCTAGAGTTTTGCTGAGAGATGGAGAAAAGAGAGAACGGGATATCCGACAGCCTCTGAGTAGCAGTCAGCCTGAATCACTCATTGCTTCCTTGAAGTTTCTTGGCCTTTTCTTTTGCACCTGGATGCAGACCTAGTCAAGATGTTCTGTCTGCATCTGAGCTTACCCAGACAGTCTGTGATCCTCAAATTGGTTTAAACCGATTTTAAATTAGAGCTTTAACCACCCTCCTCTCTTTGTCTATACGAGCTTCTCTTTTAATCACAAGTATTGTAGAACAATTTATTTTAAAATATGTGAAAATGCACTCCACTTAACCTCACTGAAATTAATTTATGACCACATCTGTAGTAAGATCTAGAAGTTTTGCAAAGAAAAATCTTAATACAAGAAGCATTTATAGTATCTTATACTGTGTCTAAGGTGTGTATTTAAAAGGTAAATTTTGATCCTCTGCAAGATGAATAATCTGAGGCATCAACAATTAACAACAAAAACAACAATTAAAAACAGCAACAAAAACATCTCAAGATTTTGGCTTTCTGAATTTTCACATGAAAATTTCAGGTGATCTTCCTACTGATTGTCTAATGAAATGAGTAACTGGTCATTTATTCATTCCATTTCCTTGAGGGGAAGTTTGATGCCCTGGACTTCTGACAGGCATGCATTACTTGTCCCAAACTGGGTGCTCAAAAGCACTGGCAAGGAGAAACAGTAATATTTTTTGAAAAATTTCTCATATCTTCATATATATTCACAACTATTCTGCTTCCATCTCATGAGGACTACTGACACATACAACCTTTAAAGAACGCCTACAGGATCTAAATATAATTTCTTATTCACATTTATTGCACCATTCATGACTTTATAAATCTCTATCATTCTCTCACTCCACCTATCTAGCCTGTCTACTCACTCACTTCTCATTTGGCAGCCCCTGCATATCTCTGATCACCTATAACAGCCTGATGATTCTCAGTTCTTCAAAGAAGTCCCATGTATTTTGAAGCATGTCCTCTCCTGCCATTATATCATAGTCATGCACAAGTTTACTAGGTCCATTCTCTACCATTCTCTTCTAGTTCATGGCAACCGGACATCTTGGCCTGTACCTTCCTGGCTTGCTCATGGAAACTTAAAATTTCTGATTTTAAAGATTCAGAGAAACCTATTTGAAAACCTTATTTCCATTCTTCTGGTTGTGAGGCTTTTTAAAATGGTACATCATGTACTATAGGCAATAATTCAGCAAGTCCACAGCTGAATTCCCTTTAACCAATACCATCTGGCCTCAGCCTTGTAGTGAAGGGAGTAGTAATATCTCTGAAACTTAAGGCAGAGAACAGGCTGCAGAGTAAAATTATTTGGAGTGATCACAGAAAATGACTTTGTATATGTTTATCTAGAATGCTAGTTGAACTGTACCTTTTCAGTAGTTAGATTTTTAACAGACAACAAGTTTGCATTTTAAGGACACAAAATCACCTTGTCTTCTATCCCATCGCCCAGCTTGCAAGACCTTGCAAGGTGCCTGAGCAAGCCTGTAGGAAATGTTGGCAAGGACTCTACAGCTGTGGTCCTTGTGTGTACCATTCCTATGGCAAAGGCAGGAAAGAAGTTATGGACCTAAAGCGTTAGGCTTTTGAAAGCAAGAACTTCTACAGTAGCATCCTTTGAACAACATCTGAGAGAAAAAAAAAGGTGCAAAACAGAAGGCAGGGAGATTACTAGAAGCACAATGATTTCCAA
Organism: Pelecanus crispus; assembly: GCF_030463565.1. Lineage (NCBI taxonomy): Eukaryota > Metazoa > Chordata > Aves > Pelecaniformes > Pelecanidae > Pelecanus > Pelecanus crispus. Next base: position 69,103,589 of record NC_134645.1, read on the forward strand.
TTCATCACGTGTTTGATACAGTCTAAATATAAGGGGAACCTGTAAAAAAGAAGAACTTCATCCAACCAACCTCAGGTGCTAAAAACCAAGGCTGTAGATGAGCTTTTAAGCTGATGAGCATGGGAAAACCAACAGGTGTGGGAGAGCACGTGGTTCAGGATGGTGTTTCCCCTGCTGTAGACATATGAATGGTCTGTCCTCAGATGAAGGATGTGTAAGAGGACGAAACCCATCAAACATGAAGTGGAAACCACAGTGCTCTTGAAATAGAGTGTCAAAATGAGAACCAGATCAATGGTACTCATACTCCTACACAAGTGTAAGAACAGTAAGAAATGGCATGGAGTATTTGTTATGTTTAGCGCTCAGTGAAGACACTGTTTTAGTGAGAGCTCTGTGGTAGGAAGACAATTGATTAGGCATTGTAATACAAACACAGAATACACAGAAAATATAGAACAAAACATGCTAGCAGTAGAATTTTCACAGACAACCTAGAATCAAATCAAATGAACAAACTAACCCTATCAGCAAATGCCAAATAACTAATTTGATCTGTGTGGATTGGAATTCTGGACCAATAGCAAGGCTATAGTCCAGGGCCTATACTACTGCCCTCATGACCTGGGAGGTAGTTGGAGATCAGAGAAACAGTGAGAGCACAGCACACATTTGTAGTGGGATACTGCAGTTACCATACAGGTCAGGCAAATGTTGCACTGGGACATGAAGCAGGACACACATTTTTAGATATTATTGGCGATTACTTCATGGCAGAGTGGAATAGCCACTCCTACGAGCCATGGCTGTGTACTCAGCTTCAGCATCTCTACAGGACAAAAAAGAGTATAATACCCAGAGAGCTGTGCTAACTTTTCACAACATAAGATGTCATTACTGGAGTTCTGCAAGCATCTGTGCTCAACCCTGTGCTTTTCAGTATATCTAGGAATGCTCTGGAAAGTGGCTGGGAAGTGAAGTGCCAAAATTTGCTGATAATGCCAAGTTATTTAAGGCAGTAAAGATGAGAGTGGACAGTGAAGAGCTGCAGAAGTCTATTAGATTTCCTCTGTAGTCAATAGGAAGAGGGTTTCTAAAAGTTATCTCACATCCCAGATGCGCTGAATGGTCTTCTGAGCTTACTACCTCCCTTTATCACTGGTAGACTAAGGAAGCCAGCTCCTGACTCATCCTTATATTAGTGGGAATTAATCCAAGTTTTAATATTGATGTCTCATAAAAGATCTCATCTCATCATGCCATTCCTCTCATTCAGGAACGACACTTTTTTTTTTTTTTTTATTCTGTCAATCCACAGGGTCTTAAGGGTGTAAGCAATGGGTAGGAGTTTGATTAATTCCGGTTTTGGGCTTTTAGCGCCATTAGGGGAATAAATAGCCAAGATCTGGTCCTCAGTCAAGGCCTCTCATGCCTGCATAAACACCAAAAGTCTTCAATTTTCCCCTAATATTCCCTCTGGGAACTTCCCTCATGCATTATAGAGTGAACACAATTGGTCTTTTAGCATCTTTACCTTTCCTGAGATTCATGACATGCAGATGAGAAAGGGTGGTTTGTTCCTGGCCAATTCTAGGTAATATAAAAGTTTAGTATCATGAATGGGAGACTGCAAGTTGGAGCAGCTCATAAATTTGCCCTAATTAGTGCTGTGGGTATCACCAGTGCAGCCAGGAATGAAAATGGCTCACAAATAGGATTGAGCCAGATAGTGATCTGGTGAGCCATGGCAGACCATAAAAAACTGCAAAATTTGTACATGGCTGGTTCAGAAGAGGTGAGGGGAACTTGATCTGTGGAAAACAAAATCATAAACAGTTCCTCTGTTATGCTGTATCATAACACAAAGAGCAATTCCTGTGCAATAATTTAAGAACAAAAAAATTTTTTTTAGTCAGTTTATGCAATTCATACCATATGTTTTTAAAGAGTCCAAGGCACACTTGGGCTTAAAGTGGACTGAATAACGTTTTTCTAAGACCAAGGGGTATTTTGTTTCAGCTTATAAAATAGATAATTCTTGCAGTCACAGAGTGAATGTTTTTTCAGTTACCTGATACTGCAAAGGGTTGGTTCAAAGTGTTGTGCTGTGGGTGGAGAAGCATTGCCGCTAATTTTGAGAAAAAAGAGTAAATGAATTAGGGTTAGTGTGGCACTATATGTGGTGCAGTCCTATGCATCTCAAATTTCTTTAGAGATCGCACTTGATGTTGTCCCCCAGTGTGGAACTATCTCTGGAGACATGCAAGACTACAAATCCCTCATGCCTGTCAGTTGAGACCTCCAGTTTTCAGTGGAGAAACAAGTGTGGTCCTTGCCAAGATTTCTGTCTTTTCCTCCCTGAAAGACATGTGCGTATAATTCTTCCTCCACTGACGGCTTCCCACTGACCAGGAGTTACCTCCTCCCAGCAGCAGCAACCTGTCCAGTTCTCCTCCCATTCACGAGTACCCACTTGAGTCCTTCCTGTCCCAGCTGTGGAAAAACACCCGCTCCTCAGCCAAGAACACCCAGCTCTCTTGGACTGTCCAGACGGAGCCGACTCCAGCGCTGGCTGTGAATGTGAGGAACGGACCGTAAACAGTACAATACTGATGGGATTGGCCTGTGGTCAAGATACTCAGAGCTCTCTAGCAGGCTGCTAGGGGATACACCTATACTTACATCTGGATTATCGTCGAAATACAGAGCCTTATTATTCCTTGCCTACTCTGGATCTCACTACAAAGTGCACCCTAGGTGATTTCTGAGAAATGTAACATTGGATCTGTGATAATGAACTACGGGCAACATACAAAGTGCTTATGTTCCACCGCAGGGTCCAAATTTGTGAAATAAATATTTGCTCTCTTGTATGTCTGTGGGATCCTGCCATAGAGAACACTATGTGCTATAATGTGTTTCAGAGCCACCCATGGCAGGACAGACCTTTCATTGTTTGTTTAGCATGGCATTTTCTTTAGACTCTCTTCCCATTTTCTCTGCCACTTTGGAAAAACACTTTATAATGTGTTTCTGTTAATGTATCATGTATTATATAAACTATAAATTGTATATTGAATAAGGTATAGTGTATTTCTTTCAAAGATTGGAATCCTATTGTGCTGAAATGTACTCAGACACAGCAGACAGGATCTCAGCCCACAGCCAATAAAATTCAAGCAATATTTAGGAACTGAGGTGATGGAGAGAAGAGAGATTGGAGCACGGACAGGAATGTACCACATCGACCAACCAGGTGCCCATTTAGAAAGTTTTACATCATGGAGAAAATACATTATAAGTGTTGTTTGGTTAGATACGTAATCCCTACTGTTTGTCATTAAAAGATATCGAAGAAGTACATGTCCCCAGATTACCTCATATCAAACAATCAGTGTATGTTCACTAATGGCATTTTAAAAGTTAGAGACGGAGTGTTCTTGCAAAAAATCCATTGTGTTCTTGTTTAAACATGACCGTATTTTTACTTTTATGAAATTTAGGCTGCTGAGTGTGAAAATTTACTAGGGAAACTTATTAAGAAGCAATTCAGACCATGGGAAATGTACAGGGAGGAAGACCATAGCTTTAAGAAGTATTGGTCCCAGCTTGAATTTTTTATGTACCTCCTCACTTGAAAATGTCATCCTCCTGTTTGGCCTTCGGACAGCTATAAGCTTTCTTTCTGAAATGTATGAAAACACCCATCCTACCAAAAGGTTTCTACCTAGGGTAAACAATTTCTCACATAATTCCTCAGACTGCTGATACAAAACTGGAGTTTCACGCTATTATTTGTTTGAAATTTACCATTTACCATTTGTAATGGTAAGTAACAATGGTAAAAATAATCTTTTATCAAGGGTGAACATTAAATGAAGTTTTGCTGCTCAATTAATATTTCATCCTTTTGATTTTTTTTTCATTTTAATATACCGACTTGTTCCTGAAATCAGTCTATGTATCTGTATCTGTAAAATAATCTAATTTTGCTATGTTGAGGATTTTGAACAACATTACAGTGAAAGGTTAGGAGATAGATCTTTATACCACAAGAATTTTAAATAAGGCATCCTTTAGGTTTGGTTTAGTTCTTTTTTAGGACTTTGACTTAACACAGAAAGAGGCAGGCTGAAATGGGACAGACAATAACATCAACAGACCAAAGACATAAAAAGAGATAGTAAGAAAAGCAGCATCCTTTTCACTACATGTTGAGTGTTCAGCCCAGAGCAATGTACGTGCAAGAAGTAGATACAGGGCTCTGTCTTACCTGTTATTTATTGATCTTCTTTGGGGACACTGTAGTGCTGTGTCCCCAGAGGCATCATCTTCGATCACCTGATAGAGGATCACAGAACAGAGCAATCAGAAGATAGATCTGCTCCCTTGCAATGAGGAAATAAATGTTTTAGGGGGGCAAAGGAAGAGGAACCATCTCCCAGGCTTGCATATTACAGTAAGGTAGCCCTTGTGTTGGGTATTGGGGAAAGCCTAAACACTGGCCCAGCTCAAGCGCCTCTTGCCAGGCACGGCTGGCTCGCTGACAGCCCTCACCAGGATCCTGACCTCCACAAGTTACAGGTGCTAAGGAACAGGGAATGAACCTTTTAGCCATCTTCTGACAAACAGAAAGCTGCAAAGTTTGCTTCCCCATGTATTTCAGCTAGTCAGATGCTCTCTGCAAAATGACTTGATTCTGCAGTTGTATTGATGCTGCCTTGCTTGTGCTGCTTGCTGCCTGCTGAGGGTTGGGGGAGGAGGAAAACCTGATTTAGATTCCACCATGGGCACCAAAATGCCTTGCTTTGGCTCTGCTTGCAGTGTTTTTTCTTTTCTCTCTCTGCTTCTGCACATTTAAATTTTGAGATTTGAGGATGTATCTCATAGATGATAGCTCTTTGCTAGAGACACTCAGTCTCATTGACAGTGACTGTGACCAAGACTTGTAATTCTCAGAGGTGCTTCTGAAAATTTCCTTTGTATAAATTATCCCTCAAACTTTATTCCATGTCTTACACTATGCATACATACACATATGCAAAACAAACCATTTTAATCCCTGAAATAATTTGTAAACTGTATGTGAGAATAGTCTTTGAATTTATTTGGAAAAAAATTCATACGCTTGAATTATTATTCCTTAATATTTTTTTTTTTTGGAAGTATTTAACAATTTGAAATGTGTTATTCTTGGTGGTTTATTATTTGCTAGATTACCTTGTTACTGACTAAACTGCATCAAGACATGAGGAGAATGGGGTATCAGTAACGAGGGCAAAATTTATAGCTAGTAATAAGGATGATTTTAAGTCCAACAGCATGGCTTTTGCTATGTCGAACCTCAAACCTTTGCTCTCTTTTAGCATCTCCTGAGTTAACTATGATGGCTTTACTATTTGTGAAAATTCTGGAAAATGCCCATCTTCCTCAGCGTGAGTTTCTGACTAAGCCGGTACAAGCAATGAAAATAGCCATTTACATACTTTCCAAATGAAATTCAGATCAGAAAAGCATGGAAATTCTTGTAACTGCTACCGGGAAATGGTGAAACCACAGCAAGACCTGACCTTGACTTGTGTGATCTGTGTTCTCAGCTGATTTATATTCATATTTTCCACGTTTTCAGTAAAGAATACATGCTCCGAGTGAAAGTTTCTGCCTTGGCCCAGCCCCTCTTCACACCCTGAAAAGAAAGGTCCTGTAAGGGACCAGGGCTGCCATGCAAGTACTTCTCCGCCGGAGGAACAGCTGGGGAGAGGCAACTCTCCCCTGCCCTCTGGCTATCAGCAGGGCCCTGCTGCCAGCTCCCTTCATCCGGATGCTGGGAGGAGAAAGGTGCCCAGCTACTCATGTTAGCATGGAAGATACACAATGAGGTCTTCTAAGGCGTGACACTAAGTGATATTAATAGGAGCACAGACACTAGATTATGCGATCTCTCAGCCCAGCACTCCTCAGACTCTGTGTAGATGCTGCCTCCGGCTGGGATGCCTGCATGGGAAAGAGATGGACACACTGAAGGGAGCTCACTGGGGGTCCCCGAGCTGCCTGGGCTGAAGCACCCCTCCCATGTGGGGCAGCTGAGGGGTGGCTGAGGGACGGGGCGGGCTCAGCCTGGGGCGGAGATGGCGATGGGGGGCTAACAGCAATCCCCAGGCACCCGTGGGGAGGTCAAGAAGATGCAGCCAGGCTCTGCATGGTGGGAGGCTGAGGGACAACGGGCGGGAGCTGAAATGAGAGGTTCAGGTGCGGTGTAAGGAAAAGCTTTTTCATGCTGAGGACTGACGGACAATGGAGGGGTTTCCTCAGGGGTTTTCCACACCCAAGTGGACACAGCCCTGAGCAGCCTGGTCTGACCATGCAGCTGGCCCTGCTGTGAGCAGGAGGTTGGACTGGAGACCTCCTGAGCTCCTGCTCAGCCTGAATGACACTCTGACTCAATCCTGTGATTCTATTATATGCAAATACATACTTATGTGATAAATGGGAATCATTCTTTAGAAGTGACTGCATGTTCTAATGAGCATTTGTCTTGTAAAATTGTCAGTCTCTCCCTCTACTTGTCGGACTGGAAAAAAGTCCATAAACAGTGCATGCTATATCTTTGAATATCTTTTTCTTTCTGTGAAAGAAATTACCAAACTTTACCATTGGAGGGAGATAGCGATGAAGCTTTTGCTCTCAGAGAAGCTATAACAGTCCATGCAGAGAGAAAACACAGAAGCAGCAAATGCTTCTAGGCCAGGTGGTAAACTTCATATTTAAATTGATAGTAAGTTGCTGAATGCCATTGCATCTACTATTACTGTAAACTCTAGGAATAGGTACTGCTCTGCAGCCAGATGAAATAGCTGATTCCTGCCCTGGAAAGACTGTGACCTAAGACTGCAGGGTTAAACTTTTAAAAAGCACCTAGACTCATCTGAATCAATGGGAAGTAGACTCCTAGAAGACTGATGCTCAGGGTGGAATTTTCTGTGTTGTACTTCAACTTTACTCTTTTAGATGTCTTAATGAACTCCATTGCCTGAAAGGTAAGCATCCTACCCTACTTTCACAATATGCAGAGAGGTCTAAATCCTTATCAGCTGGATCCACAAAAGCCAGTGTGGTTAGAAATAAATGAGAGGAAATATTATCTGAAATTCCACTTCTTCCCAGACTCCAAACTGCAGGCAATTGGTGAGTTTTTTATCAGAATTCACTACCCTGAGCTCTATTCCACCTCCAGCTGCCTGTACTGTGCTAAATTCACACAGATTACAGCCATGGTGACCTTTCCACAGCAATATGGGGGCTAGCAGAAACAGGACCAGTGAAGAGAACAATGTGAGATTTAATTCCTTTCTTTTGCCTTTAAGAACTGGAAGCAGTATTTCTTACCTTCTGGATAACCATTAAACTACATGAGTATTAGGTGTTCTGAGACAGCCTATGGCAAAAACAGTATTTTACAGGGCAGAGCCTGGAAAAGCTGTGAGCCAAGGAAGAGACATTCCTCTTCCAGAGGTGAACCCTCCATGCGACATAGTCATGCAGTCAAGAACTACAGTAGGTGAGATGCTTCCCCGGCCATGGGAACACTCAACCCAGGAGTCTTGTAAAATCATTCATTCTCTCTCTCTGACCTAATGAACATGTGGTTATTCACTGCAGTTTGTTATTCAAATCATCAAAGAGGATCTCAGAGTACTCTATTGCCTGGGATTTATGGCGTTCACCTCTAAATGCATTAGACATGCAAAGGCTTTTCAGAAGAGGATGGAATTGAGCCTGATCCTCTCATATTGCAGATCAGAACTTTTCTTGCAGTTCAGCAGGAAGGGGAGAATGGAGGTGAATATGATCTGAGACAAAAAGGTGGAAGCACTTCTTCTGTGGCCATACTTCATTAGTAGAAGTACTACAAAACCACCTAGCAGATCAGATGGAAGAAGCAGACCAGTACTAGATTAAGACATGTTGCGTTAAGGTTCAGAAATATGATGGACAGAAAATCAAGTGCTTGCAGGGTCTGAAAGCAGCTGAGTAAAGGCCAAGAGGGACCACATTTGGAAATTAGGCACTTTCAAAGCAATTAAGATGGAGTTATGTTCTTAAATCCACCTGTGAACCCAGCTTAAATGCTCACATAGTCAGAAATTGAGTGATAATTTTTTAAGAAGATGCCAAAAGTCAGCTGAGATATGGTCACTAGCCAGGTATGCATGCCTAATGCATTGCAAATATGAAGTAAAATTAGATGTTTTGTCTCACCCTCCAGACAGCATCTTTGTAGCACATTAGGTCGGGACACTAATGACTGATGATTGTGTCTCAGCTGAGGAGGAGATCTCTTACTGAATCAAGGTCCTAGACTTCAGCCTAGCAAGTACTAATATATGTGTTTAATTTAATTCATGCTGACCCCACTGGTTGCTTGAATCAGGCAACTTCCAGTTCTAACAAGTAGATAAATATTTGCAGCATAGAGTTAAGCCATAATATATTTTGGTTCAAATTTATCCATAACTGACTTTCCACTCAGGGCCTTAATTGTCTGATTCACTGATGCTGAATTGATTTGAGCCAGTTTATACTAAAAAAGAAAATACTTAAAAGTGGGAAGACTTTCCATTCCAGCTCCTCTCTCTCCATCTGAACTTCATGGATCCAGCACAGCCTGGGTGTTTGCTTTTCAAACACAGACACTGGCAGGTGGCAAGTCAGGCCACTGTCCTCCTATTCATGTAACTACACCTGCTTTTCTAGCAAGGGAGAACACTACCAAATACATGGTCAGATTCCTCAGCTAGGAAGAGCTGACTTAATGCTGGTCCAAAAGTGTCCACTTTAAACATCATCACTTTAACCATGGTCTGCATGGACCTGTGCAGTATCCCAGCACAGCTTTAGTGTGCTGAAACACTGGATAACAATGGTGAGTAAGGTATGAGGGAGAGATGGGGTGGAAGGCTGGCAAGAACATCACGCTGCTGTCATATATTTCCACATGCAAGCAGTCCCTGAGATGACAGGTTCCTGATAACAGATATCACTTTGGTTGATCTACAATGACAGTAACTGATTGTTGCATTTATGTATGTGTGCATGCAGATGTGTATATGTACATACACATATACACACACAATGCAAATATATATAGATACGTACACATAAAAATAAATTGGTGGAGGGGGATCCAATGAAATGAAAGTTTCAAACCAATGTTTAGGTTAAATCCTGGATTGAATAAAAGTATGTTGGCTTGAACAGACTTTCAGATGGGGTTTGACTGCCTGATGACATCATATGGCAAGTGGAGAGAGAACAACAGGTTTGGGCATAGGGGCCAGGAGGACCTGGCCAATGTCAGGGCACTATTTGTCCAGGCAAGGCACACAGTATCTTAGTTCCTTCCAGATTTCAGCCAGCACAGCTTTCCCCATGAGGCCTCTGCAAGAAGCATAAATGAGGAAAGACAGGTTACTGCTCCCTCATCTCTCCAGACACTTTGAGGCACTGGCTGATCTGGGTCTGGGGAAGCACTAAAAGCGGTTCACAGCTGCCTTTCCCTCCTATTATACCCAGGTGCTTGATGTATGAACTTTGTGCATAGCGGATCTGTTTCTTCACCACTGACTTCCCTAACATATGGGAAAGAGATTAGGAGAGGAGGGCTGGAAAGTGAGATACTGTAATATCTACAACTTTGCCTGTAAAAATGAGTATGCCATGGTATATTGCACATAGTTTTAATGTAATGGAAAAGGTACATGCAGAGAGTTTACTTATTTTTTTGTGTATCTTCTACTATTCAGAGCTTCATCCTCCCCATTCCCCGTCTCTTTTCCTCTCTGTTCCTTGCAAGGTCAAGAGCCCCCACTACACTGAAGCATGCACTGGTTGCATCGTACTCACTGCACTGTGCTCCACAACTTTTACAGCTGCCACACCGGTCACACACTGAGCTTGGACAAGTTGACTGATACAGCTAAACACAGTTGGGTCTCCATTACCAAGTACGTTCAAATCTAGACACCACCAAGTTTTAAGAGTAATTGCTCTGCCTCACTCTCATGAAACTTCTGAGTAGAAAGCACAAAACCACCATAAAGATTTCCACCCCTGACAGTGGGGCAGTTCCGCCTCTAAACACAGTGTCAAATATACAGTAAAATCAATGAAGAGGCAAAATGTCATTGCATTATTCAGAGATTGCTGTTGGCTATTGAAGTAGTTTCTTTTATGACTAAAAATAAAGGCTGAAAGATCTTCTTACATGTATCTGAAAGATAACAGCTGCTGAAGTGACTGACACACCTTTTAGATTTAGAAGTTAGAGACTGATTTGCATTTGATGGGAATAACAGGTTTCTGTTCTGAAGAAAAAAATTATGTACCTAGAAGAAATTTAGCCATGACTATACTAGGCTAAGATCTTGCCACAGTCATACAAAACACTGTAATTGTGCTGCTGTAAAATGTAGTCTGCTTGAGTATTCTTAGTTTTTGTAGTATTTTAAAATAAGTGAGGCAATATTTAAAATTTGCCTTTGCAAATGGGCTTTATTTCCTTGCATTCAGTTGCACAGACTGAAAGATTAACACAAATGTACTTAAAAGTAGGTTCCTTGGCCCTCATACAAGGATATAAATGGTTTTATTTTCCCCAAATTTGGGTACCTTACAGTTGCCTTTGGAATGACTAAATCAACAGGAGATGCCTGGATTCCCAGTGCTTATGAAATTCAATCTATTTCTTTAGGTGCATAAGTAAGAATTTAGGGCTCAGACACATGATCTAACTATGTGGTTTAGCAAGTTGACACTCATCTTATGATGTGTGATAAACTGTCCTTTGATTTAATGCAATTCAAGTCCCGAGTCCTGAGAACCCAGAATTATTTCTGTCACAGATGTAAATGGCAAAGGTCCCACTGTCTTGAGTGGAATAAGTTCACTGTAAGCCCAAGATGTTTTGCTTCAAACTGCATGCACACTGACATGCCTATATGGCACTTCTTCTGGGTTTCTCATCTCTTCTCTTGCAGCTGGCATTTGTGCAAGTCTATGGATGCATGCTCTTTTCCAGCTGCAGCTGTGCCAACAAAAAGGTGAGTGCCCCAGACTCCTCCCCACTCTGCTGCTGGAAGTTATCATCCCCTCTGATCTGCTGGCCAGCCTCGTCATGTGAATTCCCATAACTTGTTTCAGTCAAAATAAGCTGCTGTAACAGTGGCCCCTTCTTTAAATTCTTAAAATTGAATTTTTTTTTTTTTTTTTGATGGATATTGGTTATGGGCCACAGAGAGAAAGTGATGAGCACATGGGGATGAGGTTCTGCTTCAGTAACCTCTTCAGCTGGTGCAGCTACAGCCCAAGAGGCTGTGTGTCCACAGCCTATGTGCAATCATTAATTGAGTTCCCTGTTGCCAAGAATCCCTATATTCTGGGAACAAGCTGTCTGAAACAAAACTGTTTATAAGGCCCAAGGGATTCCTGCAGGCAAAATGAATGATCAGACTGATGAACATGGTAATACTGGTCCATTTGGATTTCTAAAAAAGTAAAAGAATGCCATTAAATAAATAACTTATATTAAAGAAAATTAAATGAAAGAAAGCCAGGATGCCATTTGGGATGGTGAAGCAGAACAGAACAGGAACAGAAAAAGAAAGGGTTGCTGTAGAGTGAGAGGTGGCTACTGGACAAACAGATGTGTTTATCTTTCAGGCATTTTTTCATTTTCGTGTTGTTTTATTTACACTTATATGAAGTCAGCATCAGTCATACTTGTCTTGGTTTCCAGTGACTATTATTTCAAACTAACTGTGTACATTGTTGGAACATACAAAGAGGACTTAGTACAGACAGCTTTACCAGGCTGATGACTAATTTTACTTCCGTTTCCTTTCTGGATGACTTTTTGTGACTGGTTTCAATGAAAATTCAGTTTATACCTACAGTAGTCAAGAGAATGTTTTCCATTTCATGCACTGTTTCTTCCTTCACTTCCCATTAGCCTGTGAGACGGACGTCTTGGAATTGTAAACTTGGTGAAATTCATTGTATCAATAAATCCCAGCACTAGCAAGCAACCCATGCTAATCTTGGATTCACAGCAAGGCATGAAGCAGAAAGTCAATAGGCTACTTTGCACACCGCAGCTTGGTGAGAATAAGATTCAAGAAAATATGGAAAGCATCCTTCCACATGAAAAATCTCTCCTAGGAAGGAAAAGAGGCCCAAAACACCTGAGTCTGCAGAGAGGGTGAAGATTTGGTCTCTCATGGGACCAGCAGACAGGAGAGTGTCCCATCAGTAAAGCTGCTTTCTATCATTCTTTTCTACCTAATACAACAAGACAGAGTCCACAACCATGCAGGGTGGATAAGGGGTGGAATAGGGAGGTTACTGCCATAGATCGCTGTTACACCTTATTATATTATGGGTACTTATTATTCTATATGAGTATATTATATTATGGGTATGTATTTTTATATATGTACCCTTTCCACACTTTGCAGTCAGGGATAGTCTGAGGCTAGAAACAGGATTCCTCTCTAGGTGATAAATTATGCTAATTAGAGATCAGCTAAGGCATAGAGACCCAAAAGGCAGTGCAGAAACAGAGGAATGTCAACGTATTCGGCAGTCCTGGTGCAAAGAACATTACACAGCAGAGCTGACAAATCAAAACACTGAGAAAGTTTTTGTTGTTTTTCAGACTGAGTCATAATTATGGATGGTACACTTTCCAGTAAGATATTATCTTTCAGACAGTTTGTACATGGATTGCCATTCATCAAGGAATTTGAGGTTATTGTGAACAAAGATAAACTAAAAGTCAATATACCAAAGTAATTTGTGGCATGGGTTTAGTGGGGAAAACAATGGCTGACTGCTGAAGCAGTTAGCCCTGATAAATTCAAAGAAATGGATCAAAATGAATATTGGAAGTAATTTCTGAGTCAAAGGCTATAATCTCATTGCTGAAACTGATGTAGAAAATATGATCCACTTAGTTCTCTTTCACCAGCTGAAGCAAGACTAACAGTGCTGTTTCCCAGCAGTCAAAAGTACACAGAACCTGGCTCAAGATACTGGCCATTTTTGCTGAAGTGGTGCAATTTTCTCAAATCCCATTGCCACAGGGGGACAAAGACTGAGCCACTGTGGCTGAACTCTGCCTTTATGTCAGCAGATGGTTGACATGGTGGGAGAAAAATTTGCCACTGATTCTTTTGGGCTTTGCGCATTTATTTTGCTCTAAAAATAGCTCAAAACATTGGTTTCTTTTTTTCTACTATATGACTTTTTTACCTTTGTCATGGGCTCATTAAGTTAAGTTTTCTTTATCTGGGGAGAGGTTTAAGCTGAAGCCTAAATGAGCTAGCCTCCCTGAGCTCGCTAGAGAGCCACTGCGGAGAGAAGGGATCTTCCCTGGCTTGCTCTGTAGAAGGCATCCTAGGGAGACTAGCTTTCCTAGATTAACATTAACAATTGCATAAAAATATCTGTTGGACTGAGGATGCCCCAGAGAACACCCCTCTCCGTTCCCAATTGTGTCTTTTTTGGACCTATTTTGCTTTACTTTGTCTAATCCTGTTTTGAACCTGGAGGTTTGCTCTGACTCCTCACCACGTCTCCTGTGGCAGCATGTTTCAGAAGCGCACTGCCTGCTCTGTAAAGTGACTTTTACCTGTTTTAAACTGAGCCCTGTTCTACTAGTGGAGAATTTGGGTGAACACCTTCTCCCTCACCTTCTCCACTGCCTCCCTTGTACAAACCTTAGCCATACCCTCTCTCTGCTCCCAGATGAGCTGTCCCAGCCGAGCTGTCCCAGCCTTCTGTACCTCATAGGTGTCTCATCCCCTAAAACAACTTGAAGATATCCTCAGCTGATCCCTTAGGGTCTTAATGCATCAAGTACAAAACTCTTATGCAGTGTAAAGCAGAGGTTTTGGAGAAAAAGTTCATGTCACAGTAACAGCCTGGAGACCAATGGGTACCTAAGGCTACTGTGCCTGGTCTGTAATACTGAGCTGGCTGAAAGTCACCATGGAAAGCCAATCTACAGCCTGTCACAGCAGTGCATAAATGCACACCTTGTTGCCCACTGGATGTTTTGAGGTATTTTGTTTTGGAAGAATTTAGATCTGGTGGTGAAATCAGGCAGCTCAAGTCCATGACTCTCCATGGTATTATTAAGTTTCCCCTTTTTCAGGAAAAAATGGGTGCTCTAAACAGCCAGCTGAAAACAGCCTCCCCCACACAGCTAAGTAAACCATCATTGTCAGGAATGTGGGCACGCTCCGTTTTGTGCCAGGCTGTGTGTGCGCTCCCTGCTGAAGCATTTCCTTTAGCAAAAACAAATAAGCACCACAACGGCAAACACTACAACAATCAGTCGATTGATGGACTGAAACTCTCCTTTGCCATCATGCAGTGAATCTCTGCATGAAAAACACAGGGCCTGGAGAATTGCTTTTCCTGCATCTTATATCAGCACTGTATTTTTTCCATGATCCTGACCTGACATGCATTGCTTCTTAAAACTCAGAGAACAGAAAGATTATTATGGTAACTCAGTATAATACTATGTTTAAAACTGCTCTCACTTATCCTCTGTTGCATGACATGACATACCATTGGTTTGTCCTGGTAGAAGTATGGTCCCATCTGAAGAAGGCAGCAGGGTATGTGCTCTGATGGTCCTTCTAACACTTCACAGAATAGGAGCATCTCAAACAGAGCTGGCTGTCTTGGAATAAACCAGATTTCAGGCTGTGAACCATTGCCACACAGTTCATATCACTTACTTTAAATTCACACTGAAAGTGTCACAAAGCCCAGGGATATTTTGGCTCTCTCAAAAATAACACATAGAGTAATAGTACTTTCCCTAAGAGTGCACAAATGCAAGCAAAAGTACATTTTTCTTTTTTTCCCTCTAAACTAGCAACAGCGGCTGTGTGGTCATTTGGTCGTCTTCTGTTTAAAAAATACAGTACATTCCTTACTCCCAGCCACCTTGACCACTAGCTGTTGTGTTTCCTACGTCAGAGGAGATGAGGTCATTAATACCACCAAGTAATGATGTCTGCAGAAGCTCCTCTATTTGCCAGCTCATAGGACTGGTGTGGATGAATTATGAAAAGGATCTACGATCCATTTAAGCTCCTCACTGTTTAAATTGGCTGTTAGAAATATGCCTTCACTGTCATTCCTTGGCTTCTTCCTGATAAAAGAAAAGATGACTCTGCTGAACTATCTTGGTTGAGGAAAAGTTCATGAAAGCAGAATTTTGCAAAATGTTGTTGAAGAGGGAGGCAAGGAGAGAACTTGTAATAGAGCAAGAAGAAAGAAAATGAGGAAAAATAAAATAGAAATCTGAAGGAAGAGGAAGAAAATGGTAGAACTGCAAACATAAGGCCAGTGGAACACAATTGTGGTCTGTTTATATCTTGTCATGTCTTCATCATCTTCAACAGAGGCATGACCATGTCCAAATCTTGCTGAAATAAAAGGGAGTGATAAGGCCATTATGTCATTTAAGTGTTGGAAACTGGTTTTGCTATAAAGGTATACACCGATAAATCAGGTTTGTTCATATTTTACTGACCTTTATCCATAGGAAATAAAGAAACCAGAGAACACAGACAAAACCGCCAATTTATAGATAGCACAAGAAATACCTAGCTCATTCTACTGTGCAGTGCAGGAGTTGTTTACTTTAAAATGAGTAATGACGTGGCTGTCTTTGAAAAGCAGCATTCAAGGCTGATATTTAACTCTTCTCCCCGGGAACGTCTGAAAGAGGCAATTCAGATCGCAGAACAAGAGAACTGGCCGAATCCCAAGGGGATGGCTCCATCTTCTGCAGGTGCTCTACTGGAGTTTGTGGGCATGATTCTTCAGATGACCCACGGTCTCCTGAAAAGAGCTGCTGCATCCTTTTGAGGTAAAAAATAGTATAGGAGACAAAGGATGAATTATTCTTTTGCTTGCTGATGCCAGAGAGCAGAGTGTCGCAGCCAGCAAGCCTCTACAAAGTAGACTGCGTAATGGGAGACTCGACATTTTAATTACCCCTGACCTCAGTCCTCTAGCTCAAAGAAGGATGAGTGTGTTTAGGAATAACTGACAAAACTTTTGCTGCTGAGCGTGTCTGCAAGGAAGCTGCCTGGCAGAGTGAGGGCCTGTTGCTGCCCGTGTCCAGCAGGCCTGAAGAGGGTCTGCAAACATTGCAGGACTAGGCATAATGAGAAATCATTTGAAGCAGACTGCAGTATGGATTTGTTTCTGTTGTTGTTTTCATTAACATGCTGTTTCTTCATTTGCTGTTCAGGTACCTCACAGGCTGCGACATCCAAGAGGAAATTCAGTGATGCTTTGGGAGCTGATACCAGCACTCTAGATCTAGTGCATGGTGTTTTGACACAATGTTCCAGAAGGACACACGGAAAAAAGTGGGCAACAAAATGGTATTTTCTGAACTTAACCTTCCCACCTTCTACATTCACCAACACCCAATAGACTGGTGAAGGCTAGCTGTAATCTAGCCAGGAACCAAGTACTTCAACAGATTCAGTTGCAAGACTTCACTTACCATCCAAACACATGGGTTGTTTGAAACTTTCTTTTCCTTACACACTTCCTATAAAATAAAACCTACAGCAGCAATAGTTGGTTGGATATTCTTACAAGCTTTTCATAGAGTTGAAATTATTCTTTTGTTGATTCTGCAATGCATTGACTTCTGATACTAATGTGATTTTTTTTAAAGGAAGGTAACATCATCTACACCTCTGAAGTGCTGAGTGTTTTAAGGTGCCATTGAAACCTCTGAAGTTTTACTTATCTGATTGTACAGCTTTGCTTCTGTGATGTGGCCAGCTGTCTTTAGTTCAGGGTCCAAAATACCACTCAAAATTTCATTCATAATGAACAATTTGTTTTGTTGATAGCTGTGTTGTTTTTAAATGATGCTACACTTCTGTCTCTTGTACAGCTTTTAAAACAGCAAAGTGCTTAAAAAGTACAACTTGCTCGCTCTTTTTGATGTAGATTTGCCAAGACCATCTGACTGGGGAGCCTAGGAACAAAGCACAGTGATAATGGAGTGATACTGAGAATGATGAACAACAGTAATACAAAAATCCCTATACTGCTCAGGTGTCAGCCAACGCACAACTAATAATCTGACATCTGGGCACTAAGTCCTCTGTGGACTGCTTTGTCATTTCCCAGCATGGAAACAGTGGTTCACAGGGAACTATACACCACTAAATTAGTCATGTGCTCCTACCATTAATTTCAAAAGTACATGAATGCAAGCAAAATTTGGTCTGAAATGTATATAATAAAAGCTGAAATATACCAAACCAAGGATGTTTCTAGGATACTTACTCCAGTAATTGCTTTTTGAATTGCAGAGGTGATTAGGTTTTTTGCGAGATACCTATAAAAGCAAGAGTTTGCTGGCTTCACAGAAAGCTATAAATCCCAATGGATTACCAAGTGGAAGTGGTTCAGTCTGCCACTGGGTTGATGGTGATGAACAGGACTGCATTTACTGGTAAAAGTCTGCTACTACCCAAAGCTCAGTCAAAATGATTTCTTGACAGAAAATTGTTCTTCAGACAATGGGAAACTGT
Organism: Pelecanus crispus; assembly: GCF_030463565.1. Lineage (NCBI taxonomy): Eukaryota > Metazoa > Chordata > Aves > Pelecaniformes > Pelecanidae > Pelecanus > Pelecanus crispus. The sequence goes on from NC_134645.1 coordinate 69,121,234, forward strand.
ATTTGATGTAACCAGCACAAAAGCACATTGCCCTCTTTCTTGTAATCATAAAATGCTTTGGTTTCTTAACTTGGAAATAAACAAGCCTCAAGGAATTTGAGGTTTTATATATCTCACATATTGTTTTGGGTTTTTTTTCAAACCTAGATAAATTTGCAAATATTTTAAAACTTGTGAAGTAACTTTCCACTCTGGTAAAGAAGGATGAAAAGAAAATTCCTTTTTTCATAGACTTTAAACAGCTCTTCAGCTCATATTTAAGTACTTGGGTGCAAACAGCTGCCACTTCTGCTTTGGCGGAACACAGTACTTTTCAAAAGGATTTTGTTGCCTTCAGAATGTAACAATAGAGAAAGAATTTTAAGGCTTGCAGAGATTATTTAAACTTCTTATTTTGCCCACCTTTAATCTCACTGAAACTATCTGATTTTCTGCTTTGCAAATTGTAATCTATGATTCAGTTGTGTCACTGTTTGCTGTACAATGTTACCCAGCTACCCTTGTGTGTCTGGAGGGATAACCTGGCCCTCTGTTAAGGACGGAGATTGTGTGACCAGCTGTTTGTGCTACTGTGCTGTGGCAATTTTCCCCCTAACTGCAGACAGGCCCTGGTGTGGATTTTTTCCTGAGTGCAGGAAACGGCAGCCCCTTCACTTGGCTTCTGCCGCATGGGAGTTGCACAAGGACCTGAAGTGCAGTTCCAATGGGACTTAATGATAATGCAGGCAGGCTGTAGATATACAAGATTTTCCATGTGCTAGAGGAGTAGTTTAGAATAACAGGGCTCTAAATTCCACTTCCATGGAGCCAACTGCATGAGACTGATAGTGTGGTGAGAAGTATGCTGAAACCTACAGGAATATGCCTGGAAGTGTCCTGGTAATTTAGGAGATGTCTCTCAACATCTCCACTGAGGATAAGAAACCAAGATGCAGTAATACACCACAGCCCAATTTTAAGTGTGCTTCTTCCCCTTTGCAATGATCTTCTGAAGCTGTTTGGTGGAGTACTGTGGATGGATTTTACAGTTCACCAGCTAAACACAGTGGAACTTCTCCAAATGCTAGGAAATCCTGTTGAAAAAACTTGATTGAAATGTTAAGATGTCAGTATTTGCATATCCATCATTAGAAAATAACAAAATTAATCTCAGCCTGCCAACCCTGGGGACATCCTGCAAGGGTAGTCTGGGGGGCTTTGATGTAAAGGTTGGACTGGGATGCATGAGCTGCTATGGGAGAGTACCAGTACAGGTTGATCTTGTTTTCGTCAATAGCTGAGAAAGAGAGCTAGAGCGCTAGGTACTTTTTTGGTAAAGACTGTATACAAGTTTACAGTTCTGCAGTGCACTCTGACTGTATTGACAACCACAGATACTAACCTCTAAGGTGCTTTTCTGTATCTATATGAACAATGTACTGGCATCTTTGCAGTCCCATCTGGCTATTACCTAAGCTGGAAGATGTATAGACTAATGTCAAATCAGTTTATAAAACTCTGTTGTGGTTTGGGTCCCAAAAACCATCAGGACTCATCATTCTATGTGCCACCTTATTTTCTGAACTGCTTTTGCTAACAGTGTTCAGTGTTAAGTTCTGGAAGGAGGGGGTTACGTTACTTCCAGCAGGGACATTTCAGTTTGGTCATCAGTTTCATCATTTAAATGAACCCCAAATCTGTTGACTTGAAAAGTATGCTGAAGAGGCTTCATATCCCCAGGAACTTTTCTTGGGCATGTTGGGTGTCACACAGCAGGGTGACTTTTGTAGCAAGATTTTGGCATTGACTTCTACTACCTTTGGTGTATATAGTTCTGTGTATTGATTGTAGATGGTCCCTAGAGACTAAAAAAGTCATATTGTCTGATAATCCGTGACAGCAATGTTTAACCACAGGTATGAGCTAAACTAGTGTTACTGACAGATTTTTTAAGAGGTAGGTGGTATTATTGTTCATCTGCTTTAAAAAATCTGATTTTAACTGTGTTAGTAATGATAACTGCTTGGTAGTAGCTGTGACTTTAAATAAGAATTATATGAATGAAACTATCTCTCTTCCTGAGTGTTTTGTCCTTACTACCCTTCTCTGAAACATATTGGTAGAGGATATATTTAAACATAATTCAGCAAAAAAGTGTGCTGAAACACTCAATACAGCTGTATCAATTGCCTAATGAATGCATCCATCTTCCCATAATGGGATAGGTTTTCGATCTATCATAAATGGGTAGATTTTGAAATTACTGGTAGACAAAGGATAGTTTTGTTTTTAAGGCACAGGACTATTAAGTAAGTGTAAAATTTAGGCTTGAATAAATGTGCTTTCAGATTCTACTGGGAACTGTGCACTTTTATATTATGGTCTGTTTTGTTTTGACTCCTGGCTTTATCTTTGACTTCCTCTGAGACACTCGGACAAGTTACTTTACGTATACGAGCCCTGGTTTCCACACTGTAAATCGTGGACTGTGTAGAAAATTAGCCCACAAAGAGTTCAGATCCCAACTGAATTAAAGGTTGCAGAGGCAATTTTGTTCTTCAGAGAAGAGACTGGTTTTTACTACAAACTGTTATAATGGTAATTATAATTTACTATAGTTATTAGGGTCCATTTGCTTCCCCTAGTTTCATGCCAGTGTAAATCATGTAACACCCATGAAGCTTTCCTTCATTTTAAAGCAAGGCTGTTGCGCATATATCGATTGCTAAGTGTCCTGGACAAGCTGTCACTCAAGCACTTCTCAGCTTTTGAGAGGTATTGTGAGTCTCTAGTACTAGTTTTATTTCTGATCAGTTTGTGCAAGCTCCTTGTGTCCATTTAGAGAGGCCTGAGAGTAGTCTTGATAGCAATCGAGAGGATCGGCAAAAAATATGGTCCTCTTGATGAGCACTTATGGGAAACACAAGACTTGCAACTGGGAAACATGAGATATTTCACTGTGCGGGAATGTGAGTAACAGAAGAGAAAGAGCCTCTGTGTTTTACCTTCCTCCTGGGCCTAAACAATATGTCCCCTCAGTAAAAGATATCAAAGGCAGCTGAAGGATATCTTATTAGAGCTCAATTGCCAAGGAAGGTGGGCAGGAGTGACCAGAGAGAGCTGCGGGTTTGGATTCCTGCAGAATAACAAACTCCTGACTTCCTGTGCTGCTCTTTCTCTTGGGGATGTTTTGGTAACCTGCCAGCCCCAGCCTGGTGGCAGCTTAAAGGAGGGTGGCCAAGTGAATAGCCCTGGTGATATGAATAATGATTAAAAAGTTAAAAAAAACCCCATGTGACTAGCTGGAATCACAGGAGCTTGAGTAGACCTGGTACTCTAATAAGCAAACAGCAGCACATTTACTTCAGTAATTGGATATATACACTGTGTATAGGCATTTTTCCTATTTACTGCTGCAGTGTGCTGATCCCTAACTGCTGAGACATTCTTTCGTCAACATAAGTAAAAACGCTATTTGCTTGAACTGGGCGAAATAAAATAAAACCCGATCCCAGACTAGGAAGTTTTTCTCCAGATTCTTTCCACCTTCCTTGGCACCTTTGATGTGTGACCCTTGCCACCCACCACCCTCCCTTTCAGCCGTCCCTCCCTGGAATAGCCTCCGAATGAAACGATGGTCCCGAGGACTAAAGAGGAGGCTGTGGTTTCCATAGATGACTGCCCGCTGCAGGCACTGCTTACTTGTGGTGTTTCAGTCCCTCCTAGCTACGGTGCCTGGAGTTGGAAGGGTCAGTCCGCAGTTTGAATTGGCATATTTTTAAGGTCTTTTCTATTATGAAATATTTATGAGAGGAAACAAGGTTGGACATTCCTGTAGCCAGTCCAGTGTAGGAACGTTATGTGCCTTCCTCCCCTGAACATGTAAATGCAGTCAATTATTTAATGGAAGACTCACATACCTTGTTCCTTTACATTTCAAGTGAGCTGTCAGAGGAATGTAAACATTTATTTGGAGCAAGCCCTCAGGTAAAGGATTACCATATGCCGCAGAAGGAAATTCCAGCATGCCCACCAAAATTTATGCTGCGGAGAGAGCTATGAATAGAAAGTTTGTACACTGTTATGAATATGGATAAAATACATCACTCATGGCTGAGCTATGGCACGCAAAATTGAAAAACACATATTTTGGATCACACAATATTTTCAAAAATATATTTAAAAGAAAATAAACACGGGATCTTGTGTGTTCGTTTACTGTTTGAAGTACCTTCGGGGAAGAGAGACATCAACAATTTTTCTTCCAGACCACTCACTTCTCTTGATAACAGGGGGTTCTTTGGGAGAAAGGCAGCAGTCTTATTCCTGGGATCTCTTTGTTTCCATAGCCAGTGCCCATTTATTGGGAGTTTATGTTGTGTTCAGAGCTAGCAAAAGCAAATGCATTGAGGGCTACGTTCAGTCTTAAAGGTCAGAATTCCTCATTCTCAGCCACCTCACAAGATGACCTTTTCATGAGTGTTACATGACCCTTGTTCACCTTGCAAATCAGTGTAATTAGCATTTTTATTTTTATTATTCAACAGCCAGCCAGTCATCACTGATGTTTTGGTGTGGTCAACATTAGTTTCTTTTGAAGTGAAAGGACTTCTGCTAACTGTGTTCAAAAAAGATGTTAAAACTCGTGTCTGTGAGAAGGACAGCCCCATCGTGCAAACCAATGGCCTCTGGACACCTCAGCAACACTGGGCCATGCAACACAACGGTCCTGTCTGTGCTCCAGAGCTTGCTACTATGACCCAAGGCCACGTAGAGCTTTTGCACTGCAAACCCCTCCATCAGCCCCCTCTAACTGTATTTACAGTAGTTCTGCACAAGCTCCTTTAGGTGGGAGGGACTCATGAGGGGTGGTCTGCCCTTCCTCTGGATGTATGTATTTGGGCCAACTCATGAATTTGTTCTCAGGACCCTCCTGCTACCTTTTCCTCTCTGCTTTCCTCCCGCAGCATCTCTTCCCATTTCAGAGATTCTTTTTGCATATGTGTGGAAGTGACAGGAGAGCAATACTATGCTTAAATGAGATCAAGTAAAACAGGAGTGAAAGAGGAGTGTGAGACAGTGAAAGAAAACCATATTTGGCAGCAGAAACACTTAGAGCGGCATCAGGCCCAAGCTGTCCAGAGTGTGTTCATGCAGGGGAAGGGAGGAGTTTGATGTGGGATAGTGAGCTGCTTTGATTATCTTTAACTGTTACCCCAAAGCCAAGTTTATTTTAACTGGAAATTGCACCTGACAATTGAATGATAAACTTATTGAAAGAAAAAGTAACTGATTTAAAGTCTTAAGATTCCTCCTGCCTAAGGAATGACAGCCCAAACATTGCTCAGGGTTAGCTGTGGCACCCATGTTCAAGCTGAATATCAATGAGATCTCCAGGAACACCCCCCCACCCCCCCATACCCTTCTCTCCAGGTTGTTCATACCCAGGGCATTTTAAGCCACAAGTTTCCTACACCCACCTGCACCTGTTGTTCTCCAGGGCCCAATCCAGCACAGTGCTCAGTTCTGATTGCAGGGGTATGGTACAGCTTTCCCCTCATGGGAGGCTCTGAGTCAAACTGGTAGCTAAAGTTATTACCAGTGAGAGACAAGGAGGAGGTGTGTTTAGTGGTGAAACAACAAGGTACAGCTAAAGAAGTATAGCTTCTCTCTTCCTACTTATTAAGAGGAAAATGGTAGCTTATTTAGTTAATTTAGAATCATCTAGCACTCGGTACTTAGAGAAACAACCATTGAGGAAGAGCTTTACTGCAATGTAGGTGAGTTTCCAGGTGAGTTTCCAGGTGAGGATGAAGGGAACAATCAATCTCAGTCTTTTTGCCTTCAATCATGTCTTTTAGAACAGGGGTAGGAATATAAATTCTGAAATTATGGTGATGATAAGATTATTGAGAGTAAATATTTGGAAGCTGGAGAGTGAATACATGGCCTTTGTGATTTTTGCAATAGACTGTTTCCTTTGAGCATCAAATGCCTTAGTTGTTACTTCTTAATCTGATGTAGCAGCTGTGTACTCTCTGACCTTACTGTAAAGGAAAAACAAAGTACTACTCACTTCACGCTACTAACACCAAGATTAAAAAATTCTGATGCTTGGGTGAGGATTGGTTCTTAACGCAGCAAACAGTGATGCTGGAATGAAATATAGCATCATAACAAGATAATGGCTTCAGACTACTCAGTGTCATGATACTGTGCATGTCACATTTGATACAATGAATGATCAAGGTGTTATTGCCATTTTCTAGCTAAGTGTCATGGTTTAGCCCCAGCCAGCAACTAAGCACCACGCAGCCGCTCGCTCACCCCTCCTGCCCCGGTGGGATGGGGGAGAGATTCGGAGGAGTAAGAGTGAGAAACACTCCTAGGTTGAGATAAGAACAGTTTAATAATTGAAATAAAGTAAAATAGTAATGATGATAATAACAATATAATAATGATAATAATAATAATAATAATATGCAAAGCAAGTGATGCACAATGCAATTGCTCACCACCCACTGACCAATACCCAGACAGTTCCCGAGCAGCAATAGCTGCTCCCTGGCCAACCCCCCCCACCCCCAGTTTCTATACTGAGCATGACGTCATATGGTATGGAATAGTCCTTTGGTCAGTTTTGATCAACTATTCTGGCTGTGCCCCCTCCCAGTTTCTTGTGTACCTGGCAGAGCATGGGAAGCTGAAAAGTCCTTGACTAGCATAAGCAGTACGTAGCAACAACGAAAACATCAGCATGTTATCAACATTCTTCTCATCCTAAATCCAAAACACAGCACTGTGCCTGCTACTATTCCAGCTGAAACCAGGACACTAAGGAAACTTAGACAAGAAGCTTTTAATGGTGGTGGTATAGAAAGAAATGAAAATCTAATGTACTCACTTGCAGGCTGCTTCTTGAGGTGCAGATCATTTGAAACCACTTTGAACTTTTAACATCCGATGAACTTTTAAACATGAGGCCTTACAAGAAATATCTCAGTCTGGCAAACAGGCTACCCAGTTTGATCCTGAAGTGCATCAATCACGTCATTGTAGGTGCTGAAAAGTGCCGTCAGAGTCCAGCACCCACATTTGAAGGCTGAGTGTGGGAGCAGGGGAGGGCAGGGAACAAAGAGACTTTCTATCCTTGTGCCCACTTGCACAAACATCGCAGTGGGTCTGAGCATCCACGCTCTTACTGTGTGCCTCTGTGGGTGTAAATCACATCAAAGAGATTCTTGGAAACACTACCCTGAGGAAGGCTGCAGCCTGCCGCGGTTCCTGGGTGGTGGGCCCCTGGGCAAGGCACGGCCCTTCTAATTACGTCCCGTTAGGATCCTCAGGGTGGACCCAAAGTTAAATACCACAGTTTGCATGGAAAACACACTAAGATGTAACTGAACCGGCACACTCGCTCTGTGGACTGAGGGCTGTAATTTGATAGGAGACGCAGTTTGTGGTGTGACAACCGACAAACACCCATGTCCCATTGCAGGCAACCTGCTCAGTGAGGGAGAAACAGAACAGACTGTCCTGAAGGGCTCCTGACCAAATGATGAACAGCAGACCAGCATCGCTGAACATGAATTTGGGCCCAGGTTTTTGTGAGAATTGTTTCTAGAAGAAACATGCGTTGTACAGTAATTTACTGGCAACCCTGAATCCCCCTGGACCATGGTTGTTTCACCTGCAGGAACGTTTATGGGCACAGTCTGAACTGTGCCCACTGCTGATTTTTACAAAAAGTTCTGATGTCCTTGAAGTTGACTAAGAGTAACAGGTACCTGTAAGTTTGCCTATGATCATCTGTCTCACAGTCAGCTGCTGTGTTTGTACATGGGGTTAAGTTCCCAACACATAAGTAACGACAGTAAGAGATAGGCAGCTCTGAGAAACAACCATGGTTTTAAAGGTGACTGATGTCTGGATCATATAATTTGCTATGGGATGCTTGCAGATATGAGGCACATGCATCCTGTTGATTGCTCTCTGTACATCTACATTTTACCTTGAAAATTAAAGCCCTCAGGAAGGATTTTCCATCAGTGCTGTCCAGCTTGTGGCCTGCGAATAACCTGAGCTCTTTTGAGGTCCATTAGAACAACTGCTGTAACAAGAAAACCTGTGTTTGATTAGCAACAAATAACTGGCAGTTCTGATTTGCAAGGTGGGAGGCTGGAAGCAGACCTACTTCTCTGAGTGGCAGGGGAAGGCAAGTGGCTGGGCGAGGGGTATGCTGAGGGGAATTGCCATGCTAGCTGAGGTCTTACAGGAGGTACAAAACTCTAGACAAAGTACCTAGAAGCCTCCCAGTGCAATACTTAAACTCCTTAAGGTTTTTTTTTTAAAAAAAAAAAAAGAAAACATTTAGATTTTTAAATCAATTTTGTGATTAGGTGGCAGGAATGGGATTTTCACTCACTATTTGGCAATGCTCACAATATCATATTTACTGTTATTTTATGGATTTGTTTTAATCCCTCAGCTGACAGTTCTCAATGGCAAATTCCAGGTACACCTGTAAATCACATGGCGTTGTTTCTTCTTGTTTGCATAAACACAGCTGTTCTTTCAAGCTGAAAAAAAATGGAGGTTAGAATAAATATGTGTGAAAGTTTGTGTGTGGGAATTTCAGATATTTCCAAGATCATGGAAACAGATGCCAATTAAGAAGTAGCATAAGTTTATACAACAAAACAATGATGAATTGGAGAGTAATAGATCAGGAGATTTACTTTCTCTGTTGTTCTCATTGATTGCTTTTAATTTTTCTTTTATTCTAGTTATAAGAACAAACACATTGATTAAACACAGGTTAGTTTAACGTGGTTCAGAGAATGAGCAGTGAGAGAAAGACGTCTTGCAGTAAGTAATTTTTAAGATAACAGTCTGTTTCTTTTATGGGAATACTGGTTCCTGTGGTGTTTCCAGCCCAGTTTTGTAAATGCATCGAGTTCCGATGGCTTTGTTACAGATGTCGGATAAACATCCAGATTTTACAGTTTTTCACACTATTTGACATCTTTAAAGCTTCATGTTATTACTGTGGATGTCCATGTTGATTATCACTGGATATATAAGAGACATATTTGGACATACAGCTCTTTCAATACTGAATTGAAGGCTTGACATCAGTTTATGAATAATGAGATTATAGATGCCATATGCTTTTGTCAAAAAAATTGAACTGCTTGCAGGTAACATCTTTATTGTGAATATGATGCAATTATCTGTAGCACTATTATGACTACCACTTTTCTGGGTTGCGAGTATGTTCAAATGTAAAATATTTTTTGTCACTACTGGTGACATGCATTTTTTGTGGGTTTTTTTTTTTCTCACAAGTGAAGGAACATTTTTCTTACTTTTGCTACTAATAGTGGCTGTACTGATTTCAAGGAATTGAGTTTGAAATATGTAATTGTATTTGAGTTGCTATCATTATATACATAATTTACATACACAAAAGTCAGATAAATGCCAAGAAGAAAAGACAATTTAAAAACACAAAAAAACTTTTTTTGGTATATGCTGCCGTGCTGATGACACAGATATTTTGTGATGAAATTCTTCTGCAAGGCCTGGCATGTGAGCCTGGTATGCTGTAACTAGAAAGGTGGCCTTTCCCTGTTGTTTGCAGTCATTGCATTTTAAATGGGGAGGCGAAGAATAGATCCTAGTTTGACACAAGCGAGGTACTGAGAGTGTATGTCTCCACAGGCATTTTGCTCTTCTCTGAACCTGGGTGTCTTCAAAAGGAGCTAAACATCTCAGGTACCTATGCACCCTCCAAGTTATAGTGTCCTTACTGGGGACTGGTCTCAGTGTGCCAGGGAGGGATTTGTTTGCTGACTTACCGCCTCAGTTCATTGGCGTGTGCCTGCCTTCCCTGCCTCACATTGCAGTGCAGACGGACGGCGGCACAGTTGCCCACAACATACCAGTTAAAAGCAGTGCTACTAGTGCTACTAATCTCATGAGTATTATTACATAAAAGAGCAGACAGTTCACAGGAAACCTGACAATCCTCTCGTTTTACTATAGAGGATAAAGCCCTGATTGTTACTTAACTCAGCATTTTCTCCGTTTCAGTTAATGAAATAACCAAGTTAATTGTTTGTGCATGTGTTGTTCTTTTGATTTCCAGACTCTTCTGATTTTAACCACTGAAGTAGACTGCTCAAAACATGGAAAGATTTATTTCCTATAAGGCGCATCATAAATTTCCTGGCAGAGCTGGTCTGGAGTTGCTCATAGAGTTTGTGGAATACAACTATGGTCACAGGCTCCAGCAGAAAAATTTTACAGAGGGTGAAGGTGTCAGGAGGGGCCTGGGATAAGCCCCCTGGATCATCACAGATCATTTACCACCTGAAATACTGAGCACAAAATATCATCAGCCAGCAGATGCCCCTAAGGAGAATTCATCTCATCTCCTGAAGTCATTGAGGAGATGCCAGCTCTGAGGAGAAGAGCTGAAAAGTATTCCTGATTTCTGTAGATGTTCCATACTTATTCAATGGCTCACTATACTGTTTACTAGCCAGGAAATTCTGACAAAGGTAAAGTTTACCATTTTTTCCAAATAGATTTCTAGCTTCCCTTTGAGTTCAGAATTGGTTATCTGGAAATAAAGAAGGAAATGCATAAATTTAGCTTCATAGGTCTGCATCACCTCAGAGGAAGGAACCAGTAATTGAACTCCATTTGCTCCTTTGCCATAAAGAAGATGTGACATTGTTGGTCTCCTAAAAAAAAAAGTCCATGTAAGAATGAACAGCACATTTAAACCAAAATTACATTCTGCAGGAAGTCTCGCATGATCTTATTCCCAGGCTAAGAAATCAGATAATCTTTGCACAGGTAGTCTTCCAGGTTGCAGGGTGTGATTTTTGTTTTTGTTGTTATTGCTGGCTTTTAGTCTAATGTAGTCATCACTGATGTCACTTCTCCCCGAAGTGTAGCAAGACTTTTAGTACATGGGAATGTCTGGTAGGCCAGAAAACCATCCCTAAATAATAAAATGTTGTGATAAAAAGCAGACTGCGTTTTACACAGATTTGCATAACTAGTAGCTTTCTCTGTCATACAGGAAATAATGCTGTTGTCTAGATGAGAACTTTGCTTCCACTTTGATACTAAGATTGTATAGAGCTTTGTGTTTGAAAATGTTCTATTCAGAAATGTGCATTGAATCAGGAAGGTGAATTATAGAAGATGACAAATATGAAGTTTTCCAACTTTTCTTAGTTTTTATGAAAAAGCAGAGACCTGGGTCATCCTACAGGTTCTTGCCACCTGCCTGTGGGGATTATGCCAGGACCACGGTTTCCTTGCAGTGAGTACAGACAGATGGTCTTATCCAGAAGATGGCTCCTGGGTGGCCTGAGTCACTTTCTCAAGCCACCTGCTTTCATGTTCTATAGATGTAACCAGTGGCAACCATGCTCCGACCCGAGGAGTCCCAGCTGGGTGCTGGAAGCCAGAGGGGTGACTCTGAGCCACAGGCCTGGCTGGTTGGCTGGCTGGCTGCACAGATGGAGGTTTACAATGACCTGACAGAACAGTCAGATTAAGCTAGAAAACATTTGCAGAGGGAAGTGAGGTACTGCAAAGTTTAATACTTGCAAGTCCTGTACAGGTGGGAGTCCCCCTAAAGCACTATAATGTCCTTTACAGCAGTATATATTGTCATGAAGTAAATGTCACCTGCTTAAACCGAACAAGGACAGCCATGACTCCCTTGCAGACAGCTCTGAGGAAGGCATGAGGACCACAGAGCCCAAAACTGAAACTGACTCTGAACTCAACATTATAGGAATCCCGTTTACCTTGATTATCTGCCCCTGCACAACTTTTCTTTTGTCTCCCAGGGTGATAAATTTTATATTCCTTAGATATTTGGAAGAGAAAGAGAGACAACGAAAAAGAGAAATGGAGATAAGGCAGAAAGTCTCAGCATCCGCTAGGATCAGAATATCACCAGATGGTCCATGCTTAGGTAGATCATAATTCAGTCTACTGCTCATCCTTTATGCAGCTTCTAGAGACAGGTATGACAAACTTTTGTAACGTGGACTGTATTTATATAAACTTGCTCTCAATTTGCTTATTAGCACTGGACTGATATACTCCTTTTTTGGTCGAATTCTGTGCTCCTCCTTCCTGTAAAAACCATCTTCAGCTCTGTGTGAAATTTCTCCTTGATGGATCCACTTTCACAGGGATCAGACTAGAAGGGTACCAGCAAAGCAAATGTGGGCAGCAGGCAGAGATAAGCAGTGTGAAAAGGTTTTTTGACATAGCCACAGACTTTCTACTATGGTTATGTCTTGAACTCTGTAAGTCTATTGCTCCCAAATTCTTAAACTATCATTCACTGAAGCATTGTGGCACACCAAAATTGTTTGTTACATAGAATAATGCATTAGCTTAAGTCTTCTGCAGGATTGGAATTTGTTCCATTTAGTCCAAGTTAAATTACAACCTTGCCCATACTTTCTACACATTTGCAAAACATGTTTGCATGTACATTCCTATCACTTTATAAATATTATGTTCCGTGTGTGATAGAAAATTTCCAGGGAAAGCACCAGGATTATTATTGAAAAAATCTTGGAAAGGATTAAGAATAAATTAATTGGGTCTGATTTACAAATATTTGCTTGTATTTTTATAAGCTCTGTGGAGGCATAGGGAGTATGCTAGGTATGTCTAGTACTGCAAATACAGAGTGCTTTCACTGTATTATTTTTGCCACTTAGTGGTGAGAGGTGACATTAAAATGATTTAGTAAAATTTAGAAACTTGCAGAATCTCAGTTAATGAGATCTCTGTTCATTATTCTTGGCCCCAGCTCAGTTTACTATATGATGTGCCTTGTATCATGAGACTATGATCTAATTATTGAAGTCACCGGGCATCAATTTCAATTTGGCTGATCTCTTGTTTTTTCAGGAAGATGGACTCTGAATTAATAGATCTTTGCTTAACCTGTTTGCTATCCTAACCTCTACACCTATAGCAGAAGACCTGTGTTGTACCTAACCTAATATTCTAATGAGCATTTCCTCTGCAATAGACCCCATTCCTTAGTCCTTTTTTATGTTTTTCTACTTGCAAATGTAATTATTAGTTAATCTTAATAGTGACTGATTTATTTACAGATCCTGCAGTAAGCCTTACAAAAGCTCTACCAGCCTTTTGCTTTTCCCCTTGAAGTCATGCCACAACTTCAAAGAGAGATGAAAATGGGATTTTATGCATTTGGAATAGCTAATACCACAGCACTGGATCAGCACAAAAGCTGGTGCAGATATCTGAAAAATACAGAGAGATCCTCTTTCTATGAATATGCATTAGATCACTGATCTCTTAGCTATTCATTTCTACTTCTATCAACTGTATTACCTCTATACTTTCTATTTCTCTCCTTTATGAAATTATTCATCCAGTAGACCTCTGCTGCAAGAAGTGGGCAAGGACAAAAGTGGGCCACTGGCTATTAACCACGATGCTCTACTTCAAAAGATGTCAAGATGGTGTTGTAAATTGCAAAACTTGTAGGTCCAGCTGCCTTATGAAAAACCAGATCCTCCCAAATATTATTAATTCTGTGATATTTTCACAACACTGTTTAATTTATTACTAAAGGAAGGAATGTGATATTTTACTAGCATTTACTTAAAGCAGCATGGGTTTTTTATGACAACAGCTGGAATACAGTAAGTAACAGCCTTCTATCATGCTTTTCAACAACCCAGTGCTGGCTTTGCACAAAAGAGAGTTTTGAAAGTACACTGTGTATATCATACTTATGCACCTAGCTTTGGCTCTTCCTGCTATGTTATGCTGCACAGGTTGAAGAGGAGGTGGGGTATGAAAGCTGACACTGAGATCAAACAAAGGTGAGCCAGATCCTATATATAAAATAGATCAGTGTCTGTGGTTAATTTATGTACAGTTTCTGAGAGGCACAATGGACCTCTCAATTTTACCCAAACTCAGAGTTACTTTTGGGCACAATGCCTGTCCCGGGGAGTGGAAGGATCTGGTATGTATGGTATGGTATGGTATGGTATGGTATGGTATGGTATGGTATGGTATGGTATGGTACAATATAGTAGTTCTGCCATTCTCCAGTGTTTAAATCCTCCAGAGTAAATCTTCTACAGGTTAAATCCTGCTTTCTGGATACTTTATGTCAAACGTAACATAACCAGAGCTGACTATTGAAGATAAATAAATAGCATCAATGTGCTTCAGTGAAAATCTGCTCAACTGAGCATAAGAGCTTTACAGTAGTTTTACTTTAAACCAGCTCCAAATAACCTGCAGTGGTTACACCAAGCAGATGAAAAGTCTCTAATGAGGCAGCTCAAAGACACTGCAGGAATATTCTCCAGTACCTAATGAAAATATGCAGGAAACATAGGAATGTGATTTTTTTCCCTGTTCCTTGCTCTAGGGAATTAGAAGATGATGTAACAGAGGTTTTGACACACACACACACACCCCTGCCCCCACCAAAAGGAGGAATTCTGAAAATAGATCAGCAATCAGTTTATCAAAGACTGAGAAAATGGGCTCCTCTGATTTTTTTGGTTTTTTTGTTTATGCTTCCCATGAGAGGAAGATGGTGGTGCATCTGGCAAATTACCAAGCTACCTGTCTACCCTATGGCGAGTCATCAGTACCATACAGATCTGTGTTGCTTTGAGTTGCATGTGTCACTATGCTTGTGCATGGCTCTAGAGCAATTCTGGGAAAGCAGTAGCTATTCAGATAAAATAATCTAAACATCACATGTTTTTTCAAGTCATTCTCCAAAGACAGAATATTTTCAAAATGAGGATTTGCTCTTGCTTTTCTCAATATCCCAGGAAAACATGAGCTATTCCCAGCAATGATGAATATATACCCATTCAGCTAAGAGGAACTCAAAACAGGTTCCTCCCTGAACAAAAAGTGAAAATACTCATATAAATGTGATATATCAGTGATACAAGAAAACACATCAAGAGCTCATGAATATCCTGTAAACACCAGAAAAACCACATCAAGCATGTGTACATAGCATGAGAGAAGTCAGAGAACTGGGGGGGCGGGGGCGCGTTGCACCACAGTTACACAGTGTCAGTGTTTAAAGCAATGTTTCAAAACTACCCTCAGCACATTTATTTGTCTTAATATTTGGAAAAGCTTTTGTTGACTACTGATAAGAAAAGTATGGATTTCCAAGAAAAACACAACAGAAATAGTGATTAATTTTTAAACACATTTACTACTGGAAGTTAATTCAGGAAATAACTTAAATGAATTACCCACATGCATGCTTGTTATCTGTGCTTCAGCTGCTGAGGGATGTCACAGTAAGTTAACACCATAAAACCTATGAAATGCTTGAGACTAGAGTCAAAAGCTCTTTAGTAGAGAAAAGAGGAGTATTAATGCAGCATTAGGTACGATTCTCACTTTAGGGAACTGTACCTAACAACAGTGCTTTCTGTGCTTATAACACAAATACCATTACCCATCCCTGCCCTGCTGGAATCTAATAGCATGCCTGCAGTCCTAACACATGCTATCCAGCAGGATTTGCCTTGGCATTTCTACCATGATATTCAGGGAAAACCATAATAACAGTTGGTGTGTTGAAACCCCTGCTTCAAATATTGGCTTCTTGTTTCCTTGTGTGCTATTATCTGTCTATTTCCTTAGAATATAAACAAGGGCAGGAACAGTCTTTTCACTCTCTATTTGCATTGCACTTACCACAGGGACACAATGCTCCAGGCAGGTAAATGTTCTTACTATTTTTATTCTTTTTCATTTGTCTTGTTGTTGCTTATCAGAACAATTATTATCAAGTAGAAATGGCTGCATTTTTATTTTTTCCTATACAGAAAAGACTGGAAGACAAATCTTCCATTTCTCCTATTGACAGAGCCCATATGTAGTTGCTGTGATAGTCCATTATCAACCAGAGAAATGCCAGCTCTATTTGTTAAAATACTAAAAGGTTTCTTTGATGTAGGACTTCTTTGATTGATTGGTGGCCTAGCAACTCTCTTAGTTTTTCCATTAAATTATTTATACTCATATTTATACTCATATAAAATCATTTATACCCATATTTATACATAGGGATGGCTGGAAAGCTCTTGCTACATATGTGTGACTACATTTGCTATCCTCCTCCTCCCATTTAACAAAAATAGAAGCATTATAAATGTCATATCAAATATAAACTTTGTTCTACTTCATGAGGAGTTGACCATTAATGTGGGGAAACGTAATCATGCAACAGAGTGGGCTTGGTAGGCTTAAACATGAGCTGAGACCCCAGGAAACTGCTATGCCTGAGTTTGCAAGGTCAGGAGCCCTGGAGGCTGCTAGCTTGACCATAGGGATGGAATAGGGCCATTTCTGTGCTCCTCAGCATCTGGACAACATTACTTTGACACAGTACCACAGGATCATGTGGGCATTTTGTCAGTGCTGGGCCAGAACAACAGGAAGGTGAGAGGGCAACTGAGGAGCGGGTCATCTACTTTGTGGTGGGCAAGTGAAGATAGAAACCAGGGCAAGGGCAGATGGAGCAGGAAGGGAAGGTGTGGGTGAGGGAGAGAATTGTTCCTTCTCACTGGGCTTAAAATTCCAGCTTGGTTTTAGCAACCACAGGGATTTACTGCCCTTTCAGTTGGTGGGATGAAGCCCAGTGGGTGTCCTCTGGTGACCCACTTTTGGGTCATGCCCCAGTGCTTGTAAGCTGTTGGTCTGACAGATCTCAGCAATAGGAAGTTTATTCTGATGTGGTTCTTGAATGGTTTAGGAGATGTTTTGGAGGGAGGTTTGATGTAGGTCATGGAGCACTGATGTGGTCTGTCTGTGTTTTTCCATCTGTTTTTGTTCAGGGAGGGACCTAGTTTGAGTTCCTTTCACCACATGGCAAGTTCCTCATTGCACAGATTTTTGCATGATCCCCTTGCATTTTAGGAATGCCTAAAAGCCAGACCTGACAACGTGTAGGAAGTGTCTGATCCTGAAGAGCTGCTGGAAAAATCTCGCCCAAGATTGCATACCACCACCACCAGCATTGGCACACCAGCGGCTAGATTTCAGAAGGTTTTGTGTAACCAAACTTTTCCTCGGGTTTTCAGAAGTACTTAAGCATTTGACCTGTTTCAGTATGTTTGAAATTTCTGTTGGTTGCTTTTTGGGCACCACTGAAGTGAGATTCAGTGCACTGAAGCTGGGACCCCGGTCCATTAGCTTGGAGCAGGCATAGCTGGGCAGCTGGATGCCGGGTGGTCAGAAGGACCTACCATTTTCTTGTGGAAGAGGTAGACACCCTCTGGAAGCAGACTGGCTTCCTGAACAGGGAATGGGGGAGGAGCACTGAAAGGAGGCCGTGTGGGTCCTCTAAATACCTGCAAATGTATCTGTTTCTTTCCACCGACTGAATAAAGAGAATGAGCATCTTGATTCAATCTCCCCAAATCCTTTTGAAAATCTGATCTTAGTTCACTAAGGGACAATTGAACTTTCTATCTATTTCCTTCAGTCTAAGATTCATTGATCTCTGCAGAAGAAACATTTTTAAAGGATTTGTTTTTAATTTTTCTCCTAGTTTTCCATCTTCTATTTGTGTTCCTGAATGAAAAAACACAGTCCATCCTAACATAGAAAATTTCACATTAGCGTAAAATACAGCACAAAAGCCACTTCTGATGAACTGACAGGAAACCCATTTGTCAGGTTGGCTTTAGAGATGAAGTCTACAAAATGTTGTGTCCTGTAATAACAAACAGAAGACAAAAATAAAGTTACAAGGTACAGACAGTAAGCCTTTCTTAACTTTTTGGACAGCAGCTGCTATCCTCATAGTGGGGCTGTGAAACTGGGAGAGGAGGTTGATAGGGTAGTATGTGGTAGCAGAAGAAAGAGATGAAGTAACTAAGATAATTATGATATCCCATTTCCTTGGTGGGTGACTCAAGAACTCATGACTCATGCTTTCCACGATGAACCAAACAGCATGTACTGACTTTTCCTAAAGTTACGTGTAGGCACACAGAGCAAAATGATGGGATTCTAGTGTTTCTTTTTTATTTCCATTTGTACCTGTGTATACAATCACACTACCTACTGTTCCATAGACCACGTAATTGACCTGTGGCTAACACCGGCTGTGGTAGATCTCCCATAGATTGACCGGTAGCAGAGTAAAGAGCTGGAGAGGAAAGACAATAGATCTAATGATAGCTTGCTGACCAAATCAGTAGTTCAAATAGTAATTCAGCCTCTTTCTTGTAGCACATCAGTGACTTTTCAGTGGCAAGGAAAAATGATTGTACCAAGAAGAAATATTAGCAGACAGGCAGGGACTTTCTTTTCCAAGGTCTGGAGATCTTAAAACCATGTTGGAGTTTCATGACAGCTTAGTGTGTTTGGGGATGGAGGACTGAGCAGGGTAACTGAGGAGTTCTTTGATCTATGTGGATAAAAAGCATTATGATGCTGTGGCAGTGACAACATATAGGTTAGTGTAGATGGTATAAATTTAAGACTAACATTATTATTTCTCTATTGTGCATTACCATTTCTCTCGTAGAAATGACTAGGTTCATGCAGCACAAAAAATAAATAAATCCCTAAATACAGAAAAAATCCAAGAAACTCTTGGGCATTTTGGCATGTTTGTGCAGAAAGCTTTTGGCCCATTTGTAGTGTCATCAGTCTTAAAGACCTTGTAGACTTGCAACACAAAAGAAAAAGATTTAACAGGAGAGCCTTGAGGTTTTGCAGGTAACTGCTCTTGTAAACCACCAAAGGGACAATGGTTGCTTGCTGAGCCAGAATGAACTGTTGCTAAGCTGTACTTACCTGGATGTTGTTGTTGTACACTGGCACAATAACAGTAAACAGAAAGCAGTACTCAGAAGCCATTTACCTGGCTGCAGTATCAGTACAATGTGTGACAGAAAAGAATGGTTTGGCAACCAGACATGAACCATGTTTCAAGAGCAAAATTGACACCAACCATGCTTCCAAATGATGACTGTATAGAGGCTTTTTTTGAAAACAAAGGATATGTATTACAAATAACTTTCTACTGATCCCTCTTCTCTTATGCAAGATGATGTTTAAAATTGAATCTAAAAGGGAAAAAAAAAAAGCATGTTCACAAAAACAAACTGAGAAAAAAAGTGTTCTTGATTTTGTTAAACACTGCTTAGAATGGTCCTTGTCATGACACACAGTGTATTTGCTACTATAGGTAGTAGTACCAAGGTCTTCATTTCACAAACTATTTTTGAGAGAGGTAGAGAACTAGATTTAACAAAAATTTTCACACATTTTCAGATGTTTTCTGCATTAGTCTGGGAGAAAAACCCATCAAGAATGATATATATACAAAGACAGCATTTTTGATTCAAGAGGTGCCTGACCACAAACTGTCATAGGGAGGCAGATTTTTCTGGGAAAATACCTCTATTTTCTTCCTCTGCTTTTGTACTTTTCTCTATTTATCTGCATTGACCACTGTTGGAGAAGGACACTGGCTGTGTGGACCTTTGGTCTGACTCATACCTGTCTCCTTATGTTCTGTCCTGGTTCTGATACAAGAAGTGCAGTAGTAAGAGGCATGATTGCTTTAGTTTTCACAAACTGAAATACTGGTAGTACTTATATCTTTTCAAGCATATAGAAAAATTGAACTTTTCTAACCTCAGAGAAATACAAAATGTGTATCACAGCTGTGGAAAGCAAGGCCAAATGACAAATGGTGAAGTGATACCTCCTTAACAATAGAAGATGTTCACATCTGACCAGAACAATGGGGCTTTCCTTTTGTAAAGAATCAAAAAGAGAGATTGTTATTAGTTACCCAGTAATCTTATTAAGCAGGTAGTATTTCTTACCAGCATCTGACAAGAGAGAGGGCTTGCCTGGTGGCCCTATTGTTTGGATTTGGGCTAAAATGTGGGAAAGCAGCATGTAGAAATAAAGTTTAGCATTCTGTACTGTGACAGTTTCATCTTTGTTATCATATAAACTTCATCTAGTTTATGAGCATTTTTAGTCTATGAGAAAAAGGGGTCGGTAGTGAACTTTCCTCCTTAAAGGAACCACAGTTACTCTTTCCCTAAGTGGCTACTAAGTTCATATACACTTGGTGAAGGTACTTTTTTAAGACTACATGTTGTCTTGTCATTATTCATATTCTATTTATCCTCCAGCAGGATGCAGAGGTCTCAGTCATGTGCACTGGCCTAAAGCCCACCTGTGGAGGTGAAGCACAAACATTGAAACTGCCCTTCCCTGAAAAGCTATGGTCATTTTTAGTGGGATTCTCTTGAACAGAAGGAGGGAGAAATGCTAGTTTAAACCCAGGTGCAACAACTGTGTATGGTGAGCATTGTGCTCACACTGTGTTAAAGTGTGTAAGCCTCAAATGTTGAACAGTATGCATTTGAAGTGATTGCAACTCCCCTGCCTACGCTACCTTTTCAAAATTTTTTTGCCAATTTTTCTTCCTTCTTAAGAAAAAATCTACCTTTTTTTTTTTTTTCTTCCTATATATTATTTCATGATTCCTGGGCAAGTAGCATTGATAGAACTTTGTAGAAAAGGTAGAGAAAGGAGAAGGAGCAAGATGACTAGTATAGGACAAAATGGGGAAAGAAGTATTGTGAACAAGGCAATGAAGCTGGTGAAGGGTCTGGAGCACAGGTCTTATGAGGAGCGGCTGAGGGAACTGGGGTTGTTTAGCCTGGAGAAGAGGAGGCTGAGGGGAGACCTTATCGTTCTCTACAGCTACCTGAAAGGAAGATGTAGTGAGGTGGGTGTTGGTCTCTTCTCCCAAGTAGCCAGTGATAGGACGAGAGGAAATGGCCTCAAGCTGCATCAGGGGAGTCTTAGATTAGATATTAGGAAAAATTTCTTCACAGAAAGGGTAGTCAAGCATTGGAACAGGCTGCCCAGAGAGGTGGTGGAGTCACCATCCCTGGAAGTGTTCAGAAAACATGTACATGTGGCACTATGGGACATGGTTTAGTGGGCATGGTGGTGTTGGGCTGATGGTTGGACTGATGATCTTAGAGGTCCTTTCCAATCTTAATGATTCCTAGTTTTTACTTTCATTATAAATAATCCAGCCACCAAGCCAGGAAACATGAAATTGCTACTCTACCCTTAATTGGTTTAGTGGTGGACTTGCTAATGTTAGGTTAATGGTTGGACTGGATGATCTTAAAGGTCTTTTCCAACCTAAACGATTCTATGATTCTACGATTCTATGAACTGAGATGAGGAGAGTAAGTAATATCTGAGAACTTCAGAAAAAATATTTCCTAGCCACAGTGGGAGGTCTCAGAGAGGGCTGAGAGCCTTGCATGTTTGATGGATGTTGCAGGAAAGACGTATTTTCACTCCAAAAAGAGAATTTAAATCCTGTAGGTTGAAACAATGCTGAGCTGCACATGCTAACAGACTATCTAAATCTCAGGGCAGTGGAAAAGCCAAGAGAAACATCAGGGAGTCTGTACCTTTTTAGGGAAAAGCCTTTAGAATTTAATGAAGTACTACAAGAATGATGTAGGGATTTCCATAATTCACAATTAAATCCTGGAAGGACAGTTTGAATATCTGGTAGAGATGGTATTATTTTTCAGTTACATTCTGAAGTCTTTAAGCTCAGAGGCAGGGTGGATCCGAGAAAACTCTCCGTGAGAGACAATGCAGCAAGAAATTAAACTCCTATGGACATTTCCAAGCTGACATGGTGTGTGCTCCATTGCAATGTATTTCCATCCATTTGATTAGGCTGCTCAAGGCAAACATACAATATCTTGAACAAGTTTCTGCTTCCTCCATCAGCACTTAATGGGTAAATCAAATTTAGGCTAATAGGAATACAATTAACAACATCTGAGGTACTACTCCAGCTAGGATTTGATTATGACTGATTATGTTGCACACGTCAAGATCACTGCTAATCTTTGGCATGAGGAACTGATTAAAAGGGATTTTTTTTTTTTTACATCAATTATATTTTTCTTTTAAAACTTCCCACAAGCAATCTGTTGGCATCACAAATGTTTTCTAATCATTGATGGAGGTTGGGCTGAAGCAAATATTTTGAGTGAAAAGATGCCAGAAGTTTTCCTAAGTATGATGACATTCAGATAATTATATGCAATCTTCTTTTCCAGTTTGTAAGAAGGATAGGAAATGCCCTGTCAAAACACTCACCCATATGCTCTTTGCACTTTTCTGGGAAGATGATCATACACACACTTGCTCTCACAGTCCCAAAGATGCTGAATTTATTTCAAAGGCAAAAAAAATTAAGAGAAAAATTGGCAACTCCTCTGCTGCTGCTTGTTTTCCAAGTGGATTGTCATAAGGCAGATCCAGATTTGTTGTAAGGCAACCTTGCTTTTCCTTGTGCCTTGGTCACCCTTGGAGCTATCATTTTACAGCTCACAGATGGAGCATGGCCCAGGAGTCAGGGATAGTTTTGCAAGCCACTGTGCCACTCACCTTATGTAGATTTAACACTGGTAGATGGAAGCTCTTAGGCTTCAGAGATAGACTTTTGTACTACTTTTGCATAACAGAGAAAAGAGCATCCATGGTCTGACCCTCATGGCAAGAAAGGAACACAGAGATGTCCCGAAGGCTCAGGCACAGCTCCAGATAGGTCCTATCATTTTTTGGTTGATTCTTGCCACTAAAAGGAATTATTCTGAAGTGAAAACTCTAAGTGAAATTTGTTGGCTTAGCTGCTGTCTTTGAGGTTTTTGACCACCTTTGTAGGCTTCCTCCCTCTTCTTTGTCTAAGCCACCTGCTGTAGTCTGAATAAATTGTTGGCAAGTCTATGTCTCAGACTTGCTTGGGAGACCCCCTGCCACAACATGTGATGAGTCCAATGTTTCTTTTTTGGCAAGTGTTTTTTTCGTTGAATCAAATGGTCATCACTGAGCTACAGTGATGAATATGAGTGTGAACATTGTCATACATATGCATGTTCATTTCTAATTTCGTTATTTAGGGACAGCCATTTCACAAGTTTCTCCAGCTCCAATATGCTAGAGTTGATCAAACTTCTCATCTTTGAAAACAATGCGGATTTGATGCCACAGCTCAGTTTTGCACAGTTACCTTTCTTTTGCCAATTTATTCCTGCTAGGGAAGAAAAAAAGTCTTCCTAAAAAAGTTTCTTTAAAAAAATTAATTTCATTAAGAAACTAAACAAGTCTTAAAAGTACTCAAATGATTAAACATGGAGTAGTTTTTTCTTTACAAAATATTGGAAATATTATATTTGACTTAACATGAAAGTAATTTACATTATTTTTGTCAAATATTTGACATTGATATTTTTTCATTTAGGTTTTACTCAAAAAAAAGATTTTTGTTTATACTTAATTCCAAGGGATGGACAAATAAATTGTGCATGATGTATTGGAAATAATAAATCAGACAATCTTTTAGTACCTTCACTGCTAAAATAAACACAGCTAATTAGATACAGATGATAACAGCAACTCTTCTAAAGCTAAATACTAATCCATTGAAAAGGATAATTTTGTGATATCACCACTTGGTCGGGGCTTGGGAAATCTGAGTTTGATTCCCAGTTTTGCACAGCATCTCATTTAAGTTATTTCATCCCACTTAAGCTCATCACCCCAGCACAAACAGACACCTCCAAAGTTGAGTCACCTTTTTTGTGTCATATGCCTGTCTAGGATAAGACCCCAGGGGGTGGCTGTTTCTCTGTACTGAGTACAAAACTGCTGAGATGAATCCCTCTTTTTCTGGCTCAGGCAAATCCTTTATACTTGAGAGAAGGGACTCTTTAGACAAAGATCTATTTTTCTTCATCACCTTCCAAAGTTCTCTAAGGTAGTCTGCTCCCTGTCAGAAACTATACCAGAATTTGCACAGGGCAATGGTTTGGGTAAGTGCCAAAGGGTATCAGTGTCATTATGATGGAATGGCCTATCCATCTAAAGAATGAAGTCTCTCAAAAAATTTGTCTAGCAAAGATAGAAAGCACCATTCTTAATATGTTCCTTGCTGTTTCCCCTTCTATCCTGAAAATGTGGCTGCTGTGGATAGAACCATGCCTGCCTAGGCTGTAGGACTCAACTTCCCTGTCCATTTTATTCATATGCCTCAGTTCAATCCTTATATGGCCCAGGCAGTTAACACGAGCAATTCTAATTGACAGGAAGAGCTACACTTAAGGTATGGAAGAAGACATGGGTCTTTGGGAGCTATACGCACAGTAACAATGAAACAGCACAAAAAAATATCGTATGCAGATAACTACAGTGCCAATAATGGGGTTTCCAGCACTGATAAGCACTGATATTTTGGGGGGTTCGTCCTATGGGGATATTGTACAGGTGACTAAAGACCTGTGGTCTCTCATGAGAAGGAGGCAGGCAACATCTTGTGGGACTGGAAGGGACCACAGCCTCGTTTTGCTAGATACAGCTCACCTCCACAACCCATCTCAGGGGCAAGGGCCAAATATCAGCAAGAAGCAAGTCAGTACTTCTGGATTATAACCTTCAGGGCCACAGCATATAAAAGCAATTATTCTTCCACCAATGAAAGCCAAAGGATTTAACACAGACAGAAATAAAACTGCAGTCTATGCACAAGTTCTGCGGTGAATACTCAGTATCCTTTCCTGGCAGATGGAGAAGGAGAATTTGTCTCCCCTAACTTTAGTCAGCATACTTAAAAGATAAGTATCCTGTCTAATCTAGTTGTCTAGGTGCTATTGAGTGGAGAATGATTGACACCTACAAGGATAATGCTTCATATCCTAAAATAGGTGTCACCAAGAAGTCTTTCATACAGGCTAAATATAGACTTGTCTCTCTCCACTGATGACAGAGGAAATATAAATGACCAGTTTAGACTAAATATGTTCCTTGAAGACGGCTGAAGTTAGGTGAGATGCATCCTACTTCCAACAGTCTCAACCTACACACAAAGTCTCCACTTTATTCTCTGCAATTACAAAATGCAGTTTCAAGACATTCTTCTAGAATGTCCTCCCTCAAAAATGCCCTTGGTTTCAACATTTCACACTGTTGTTGCCCAGGGCTCATTAGTCTGGGAAAAGTGATCCCAGCAGTTCTCATAGATCTGGGCAGAATTCCCACAGATCATTGTTCTTTCCAGTCATTATTTCATGAGCTGCTCTTGAGTCAGAGTTTGCCTTCGTATATCACACATAAGCTTATTCAGAGTCTCATGCCTGCATTACAGGCCAGAAGAGTTACCATGAAAGTAGTAAAAGCCATATGCAACATACTTAAGTTCTAAACAGATTACTGATTTGTGGCATCATTACTGATTAAAAAAAAAATTTGGATTTGGGGAGAGGTTTGTAATTTGGCATTTCCCTACTTAAGTCCTAAAATCCTAGCTGACCCATGACAGTTACATGGTACCCATGCTACTCAAGCAATTGGAACTTCATTTTATTCAAAATGGCAGCTGTCTGAAGATGGTCTGCATAAATTGGCACAATATTGAATTAGTAAGCTGAATGTAGGTGCGATTGAAGGAAGAGGCATTGTGAAATTCCTAGTACCCAAACTGCTCAAAACTAACTGCTACCATTGTTACCATTTTTGATGTTTTCATTGTTCACATCCAAAACCAAATCAGGCATCTCTTCCTCTATAACAACTTTCTTGGCAGCTTCAGCAAAGAAGCTGAGAGTTGAATTGCCACAGAAACTGGACTGTCTTCTCATGGCTAAGCATGTTTCCACAAGAACAGACTGGAGGTATGTTGGTAGTATGAGAAAGCATTGCCACTGCAAGTGCTTTTACTATTCTGGGAATTTATACAGGACTTAATGCCTACTACTTCAGTCCTATTCCTGAGCACAACATTCACTTTAAATTATGCGTATAGCCACAAGTATGTCTTTGCCTGCTCAACAGAACTATTGCTATTGCTTAGAAAGGGCTAATGTAGTTCAGCAAAAATAAGAATTGCTCTAGAGCTCAAATATTTTGAAGTTTGGAAGATGTATATAAATACACAACTAATACCAGTTGTAGTAGTAATAACAATAATGATGATGATAATAAAAAACATTATATGTTGCACCCATCTGTCGGTTGTCAACTAGTTACGTGAATATTGAATCACTCCAGTAACTCTTTTTGTACCACTTCTGAGCTGGCTGAGACAGAGGATCCCTGGAATACAGTCAGGAAATCCAGATCTGATGAAAATATCTGCCTATTTCCAAACCAGGGAGGCTTGTAAACACATCCAAACTTTTGAATACTTAACCAAAACAGAACTTCTTTTGCAGTATGCCCGTTAATGATTCGTACCATGTGAAACTCTCATTGTGAAATTCAGAACTATGAAAAACTCATCTGATTTTACTATAAAGTTTAAACTCAGCCCTTGTACACTGAAAAACTTATGTTCATATTCTTGTTCACCCCTAACACCCAGGGGAAGTTATACCTCCTGACATAAGTAACGCCAACTAGAAGAGTTCCTCATCAAGGTGAAACTGTTCCACCAAAGTCTGTTTCAAAATCTAAACACAAAGTCCCTTTTTTTTCAGAGCAATGGCAAGGTAGACAGATGGGAGCAGTGGAATACGAAACCAAGATTTACTTGAAATGCCGAATTCTGAATATTGCTATCCCAGTGCCTCTCTTCTTTCTACAGACAGCTTTAACCTATTTTCACTTGCTGACATTTTCAACATCAGCAGCGCTTGCAGTATTTGCATGAGTCAGATCATGGGTGGTCTTCGTCTTGTTCTTATTAACTAGAGGTCAGCAAGAACTCAGTGGTGGAGCTTATAATTGAGATGAGTCCTCAGAATAAGGGAGAAGCTGTCAAGCATTAGAAAAGAGAGTACGAACAAAAGAAAGCAAGTTCTCAAATAAAACAAGGAATGTGAAATAGTGTTGCTTCCTGGAGTCTCACATTGGTGCTGCTTCTAAGCTGGAGTTGGAATTCCTTGCACTCCCACACCTCTTCCAGGAGCATCCCATGCACCACTTCCCCATACCCCAGCACTTCAGGAACTCCCTGAAGGTCTGATAGGTTCCCACAGATCAGACAGTCTGTTGGTCTTAAATTTCTTCTTCCTGCTGAGGTCCTCTCTGCTTCCTTCTTCTCTGGTCCCCACCATGAGAGGCAGCCTGGGTCCCTCATACTTTTATACCCCTCAGCATCCTCTGTGTGTCGATGGGTTAACATGTTTTAGGAAGACAGTCAGATGTGAGATGGGAAAACTGAAATGCGTGAACAGCATGTAGTTAATAGCTGCTGTAAATCTGTTTTGCCTAGAGACAATACTAAGCCATTGGAAGATGGTACCAGTACTAACTGCATGCTGGAGCTCCATGACTTCCTTACTTGTTTCTCTTGGCTTTCACCAAACTCATTTGGGTTCATCCCACTGACATTCAGATTATTCTCTGAGATTTTGGAATTGGTTCTGCTTACTGAAATATAGAAGTGTTAAGAAATGGAGGTTAGGGCTTAACTGCCTTCAGCCAGTGATTATTTCAGCATTTATAGAACTAACAGAGACCTCACAAAGACTGAATAAGACCTTGGCTCCCAAAAAGGCTCTTAATATTCTCTGCTATATATCAAGCTTGCGGGATCTTTCTTTTACCTCTTATTCTAAACCTAAGAATTTATATTTATACCCATTCTGAGTTTCTCAAGACACTGTCTCTGTGGCTGACAGCTCAGCTTAGCCTCAGCAGTACCTCTTCAGTAGTGGCTCCAGATTGGGCCCCATTCTAGCTGGGCACCCTGAAGGTCCCTCAGGCCCTAAAAATATTTTGAAGGGACTCTTTTCCCAAAAGTGCCTGTGTGGCCTACCACCCCCTTCATGTTCTGCTTCTACCAGCACAAAATTGTTATCCTGCATTTTGTACACAGGTTTCATTTCTTATAAATGATCAGGCAACACGCACAGCAAAAAGCTGGGCCTCTGGAGCGAATGGTTACCTTGGTGGTAGTCTGTCCCGGCTTTCACTTCAAATGCCCTTAAATCACCCAGAATATTTGGGGGAAATGTTCTCTTGGTTTCACAACCCACGGAGAGTGCAACATTTCTCTTCTTCACAGTCACGTTTTGAGGTGAGTTGAGTAACTCTTATCCAGTACTTTGGGAGTTACAGTGGAAAGTATTCCTATAAATGTTTCCACGATATTTTTCCTTAATTAAACATTTCACCTCATACTAAGAAATTCCCTTGGCATGAACAATAGAAAGAACTTGAATGTAACTTTGGTCATGGGCAGAAGAATACTGTAAAAAAGAGAAGATTTTCTAACCATTTTTTTGTCTCTTCCCACTCCTTTAGCACAAGACGAAGGTGAGAGTGCTGAATGCCCTGGCAGCTCACCAGCAGGTTCGTATGTCAGCTTCTACCTCTGACTGTGGCAAACACGTAATTCTGACATCTCATAGGTGAGAACGATGATGTTTTAGTGAGCAAGTGTTTCCCCTGCTTTCCCTTCTCGGTTTGCGATTTCCTTGGAGGGGCAGCCAAGTACAAATGCAGAATGGATGAACACTAGATGGAGACAGATGCTCCTGCCATTGGGTGTAGGAGATTTCCTGTGGTGAGCTGACATTTCCTATCAAACAAGGAGCTAAAGCTAATGAGGTGCTGACTGTTCTGAAGCAGCAGGAGGATTTAAGCATTAGAGAGGTTTTACTCCCCTCACGTCATCTCAGACCTCAGCAAGCAGCTTTTTAAGGGCTAAATTTGAGCTTTGCTGTCATGTGAATGTCGTATTAGTTCATAGCAGAGATGCAGGGTATATGGGACATTGCATAAATCATGTGGTTTCAAAGGGGTGAGTCCAAAGAAAGGGAAACTTTCATTAATCTCTTTCTACTTTGTCTATGCCCGCAATCAGAGGTCTTTGCTAAAACCAGAATTGTATTTGTCTTTTGTAACCTACCTTCACTTTTTCATAATATATCCTGAAGACACATACTCACTGCAGCACTGGAAACAAACTACATAGAATAAGACGTGGGTGAAAGGTTTGGAGCTGGGGTGAGATAAACATCTGGAAGCTTAGTGCTTTCTCAGAATGTATCAAACTATCCAACTACCTGAAGCTTTCAGCAGTTTTGTGGTAAAGACCCCATGGTAAAAACCCCATTCTGGGTTAGAGATAAACTTGTCCTCCAGACAAGCATCCATGAACTTTTTGTTTTGAAATTCAGATCTGGTTTGGAATACAATAGTAAGTACTTGATAAAAAAAAAAAAAAAGAAACTAATTACTATTAGAAACTAACAACCAAGCACTTCTAATCTCAAGGGAATGTCCAGTTTCCAGAATAGTCCCAAAGGTTGTGCTTGCTTTTTTTTTTTTTTTTTAACTCATCTCTGATTTTGATCATTGACAAAAAACTGTGAAAGAGAAAATGGTCTCATCTGGAATTGCACAAGAGCTGGCCCGTGGGAGGCAGCAGAGCCTGGTAAGGGAAAAGAGGGATGCTGCAGGGCGTGAGCCTCCAGCTGAGCAAGTGTGAGTGACTCACCACCACATCGGCACCCCCGGCTGCAGTCTTTCACCCTGAGGTCACTGGGAGGTAGCTGACACCTACAAGAAAAAGAGGGAGATATGTGGCTGGGCAAGGATGTAAAGTGAATAGGTGTCCTCTGCCAGCTGACACCCTCTCTCACCCAACAAAGTCTGTGTGCCCATACCTGAGACTCAGCTCTGAGCTGTGCTCCTGCCTTGACCAACAATATGACTTTGAGGAAATCTTTTCATCAAGGTGGGCCTTCACTTGCCCAGAACAAGAAAAAAATAGTAAAAAAAAGTCAGTTCTGCCTGAATCCAAGTGAAATAAAAACAGCATGGGGATTT
Source organism: Pelecanus crispus (assembly GCF_030463565.1). Classification (NCBI taxonomy): domain Eukaryota; kingdom Metazoa; phylum Chordata; class Aves; order Pelecaniformes; family Pelecanidae; genus Pelecanus; species Pelecanus crispus. The sequence goes on from NC_134645.1 coordinate 69,151,150, forward strand.
CTCCTGAGGTAAATGAAATCTCATGAAATGTGGTAGACAATGATGTACCCCACGATGACAGGTAAGAAAAGGGTGTACAACAGAGGGGAAGAATTCACAAAGTTGAAACTTTCTTTTTTAAATTATTTCTTTTTCCAGACACATATTATTTAATTTTTTAATTTTTATTTCTTTTTTTCAGGAGGAAGGTAATGGCATGAGTATGCATTTATGTAAGCATACCTGAGCCACGAGATTTTGGAAGTCTGTCTTTACATCACAGACAAGTATAGATACAATAATCACCAGCTAAGAAGAAAATGGTGCAATGGGGAACAGCTGGAGTTAGAACTGGTCACATCATTGAAACCAGTACATTTCATGGAAACAAGACCAATGAAGAAAACCACAGCCTGGTGGTAAATACATTAGCCACATATGTTGGGGTTAAAGTCCATTCTCCACCTGACTTGAAAGCACTTGGGATGAAAAACTAAACTGAGGTCCGATTCAAACAAAATCAAAGACTGGAACAACTCAGTTTTGTGAGAAATACGGGGAAGATTTTGCTATCTTTCCACTGTGGAATGAAACTCAGTTTCTGCTATATAATTAAACATTATATCTTCTGAACAGCTCTGCATGTTTTTGACTCACTTACCCCTTACCTCCCCTGTTCCCTGGCTTTACAAGCAAACAAAGCATGGGGAAGCTGTCAAGAAAATATATTTATTCTTTGGAAGGAACACTCCAGTCCATACAAACAACTGCAGCTCAGCTCTGAATTTCATTCATGCACTCGGTAAATAACTTCTCTAGCACTTGTGTAGTGAGGTAGGTTTCTTTGACAAAGAAGCAACATAAGGGAACTGCACTGGATGTAGAAGTAAAGGTTGAATCAGATGAGGTAAAATCCTTCACCGTTGATTAGTACCAGCAGAATAAAAGTAAATAGAGCATTGACATTCTCAAAAAGGCATTATGTTTGCCTCCCTTTGGCTTTTTAGGCACTGAGAAAGATGTGACTTCTCCTGAGAAAAGGCTCCAAGAGAAAGTAGAAAGAAATCATTATTTTTGCCTATGTTATATAATTTTAGATAAGGTGCAGTGGGAGTTGAGGCCTTCACTTCTGATTCAGAAAGGACAGGCTCATGTATGGGCAGCCTGTTAGTCTAATACTTAACCCCATAGAACATAGTGTTTGTTATGACCATAGCTTCGAAAGTAGGGACTTGTTCTATTAAACAAGGCATCTTATCTTTTTTTCTTAAAAGTGTAAAAAACCTTTTATTTTTTATGTAATAATTCTCTTCCTTGGAAAATTGCATAAACCCAGCTGCACTGGCTTTAGCTCAAGGGATTAATTAGTTCCAATAGAGGCAGTTGAAAGTTTTCCGAAGTTTGTCTTAGATAAGTATTCAAAAGACTGATGCTTATTCAAAAGTTGTCCAAACTATGTGAACCTGTTTGGCACAGAAATACAGAAAGATTAAACCTGAGAGCCTTTCACTTCATCTTGGAATGACTGCCCTTCTTGTAGTGAGAGATGCTTGATTGCTGCAAACACAAAGCTGGAGAACATTTGTTCACATTCCAGCATTCACTTTGTCTGTAATTCTCTCCCTTGACCATATTCACACAGAGAATCTTTTTTTTTTTTCCTTTTTCATGTCACTATTTGAGAAATATCAGTTCTTCGCTTATATCTATAACTGAAAAAGGGTGCTTAAGCACAAATAATTAATTTGCTCAGAAAATTTCAGCAGTCTGGTCAGAGACCAAAATGTAGAGAACAGATCCCACCCCCTGAACAATGAATGCTGAACAGGCAAAACCAGTATTCATGAAAATCCAAATAATACAAACAAGACTACCAGCATTTGAATTACTATTGCTAAATACTTACGCAGAAACTGAGCTTGCTGCAATAGATTTTTGGCCCAAAAGTTTAAATATACCAGATAATTTTTCTTATGTTTTTGCTATCTTTAATAATTCGGACCTACTTTAGCTCTTCTCTGAACCTGAGAGTGTGAAGAGTTACTGACGATGGAGTTTTAAAGGGTGACTGTCACAGAAGTATAGTTTCCCTAGCTTTTAGATCATGTTGCAGAACCCCATTCTTTGCTCTTACGCTTTATTTTGGGTTCTCAAAGTAAATTCATATTTTGAAAACTGGCTATCTCTGCCAGTTTTACTGTGTCAGGAAGGGCCTTCTCTGATGCTGCTATATCAAATCCTTACAGAACCACCAGGGAAAAGAGTTGAGCCACAGCTCATCAGCTTAATACCAGCACAGAAAGACAGGGACCAGTTGTAAAGTTTCTTCGCAGCACCTCAAAAGGAAAATAAGCCAGTGACCATGGCAAAAACACTCAAACTTCCACAAATTCAACTTATACTAGAAATTTGGACCACTTAATGAGCCAGTTGTCGGAGTCTTGAGGAAACCTTGTATGATGTTGCTGTTTAGGAAAGAAGATAGTGTTAGGGAATACCAGCTCTCAAAAGACCAGCCCCTCCACGGGCCAGGCATACTCTGTTGTCACAGAGGATACAGTGCTACCTGCGTAAGGATGGCCCCACCACGACACTCTGCTTGTTCGCAGAAGGACTAAGGAAACCACTGTCTCCCTGAATCCCCATGCCTTTTAGGGCCAGTCCCGGGGTGATACACACAGTCCCCTGCCTGGGACAGTAGCTAAACACAAGGACAGACAAAAGACAAATACATGGGCTCTGTAAGCTACAATCAACACTTATTCATAAGTAAGTTTGTTTTTTCTTACAGTTTGCCCCCTTTTTAAGGTGCAATTAGACACTCAAGTTATTTGGCAGAGAAGATGGGGAGCATGGTTTGTAAATCAGAGAACCTGCTTCCTCTCTCAAGCCGTGCGTCATTGCCTTGGGGGACTGTTACTGTAACCAAGCTCCGAGCGAGTCAGTCCTGCTGTCTAGCCACAAAAGCTTTTAATACAAACACTGCTGAATGCTGTTCCTGAGCACAGCAGATGTCTGCAATCAGCTATTGACTGACTACTGTGTTTGTCTCATGGGCTGGCCAGTACTTTTGGTTGACAGTAGATATCTAGGCTATGAAGTAATGCTGCTGAGAAGCAGCGTATAGACATGGAGATTGGTACGGTCCCACAGGAGTTTACTAATCCTTTTATAAGCACAGAGACAGCAGACATGAAATCAGCAGTAGGAGCAAGCTCTGGAAGATTTGGTTATGATTAATCTTTCATGGGGGATGAGTATCTTCCTGTATCTCCTTTGCTTCTGTGTAGTTTTGATAAAAACTTCATAGATGTGTTGTAGTGTTCCCCAACAACCTGATAGGCTATTTCCAGCTCTAATAGCTTTATGCAAAATACCAGGCACCTTATCCAGTTTCCACTCAAACTTCCTTTGGAGCCAAGAGAAGTTCGTCTGAATGAGAACAAAGAATCTGAGTATCTTGCTCTCCTTATCCCGGGGCTGTCACCACCAGCACCTGTGAGTGACTGTAATGTCACTTACGGCAGACAGCTTAAGTTCAAAACCCCTCTCCCCTTCCAACTCAACTGCTTTTCCCATTAGCCCCTGCTTTCTTTAACATACTGAGCTTTGTATTGCAAGGACATTGTGCAAACAGTGGCAGAGCAAACACATGTTGACCTGGTGGCAGGTGGGGGATTTTTGCAGCACCCACCTCACATCAGCAGCCCTCAGGCAGACATCACCTAGTGCTTTTTCAGCATTGCTCATTAGTACCAAGCCAGATTTCTCTGTGTCCTCTGCGTCTTACATGTATTTTAGTAGTTCCTGAAGGTCCCAGCTGGGGTCCAGGCCCTGCTGTGCTGCAGCGAGGCACGTGGCCCTAGTCTTTATACTGCAGAGATTACTCTAATTTGTGGTTACTATCCATGTTCCCGCTCACCATATTTTTCTCAGTGACTGACTGAGTAGCTTAGTGCCTTTACTTTGTGTTGGAGTAGTTCAAGTTATATAAAACTTTGACCAATGGAAACTGTCACTGCTTCATAAAAGGTGTACTTCTGTAACTTTTTATAAGGAATGAAAGCCTTGTAACTAAGGTACAGCTATATTTCCATGCAAAGGCTTGTGTTCCATTTTGTGAAAAAATTAAAGCTGTCTGACTTACTCCAGTTTCATCATGTTTCTAAAATTAAGTTACTCACTGTGGCAACTGAAGTAATATCACAGGATTTAGCTAACCAAGAGGAGATTTATGAATAACAAATGCTGAAAGCAATGTATTTCCAGGGAACTTATTGTGTAACCTATGAATTCATCTTGCAGGTTAAATAATGAACTTGCTGATGAAATGGAAGCCTGCCTTAGGCAACTTGTGAGCAGACAATGGTGTTAGATCAAATAGATCAATAATATGCCCAGCCACTCACTGAAGAAATTATTAGAGACACATGAAAGGGACAATACTGTTTTCAGCTGGTTATGTTTGTCTAACTTAGTCATTACACAATTATACTACTATTATACATTTTTATACTACTATTATACAATTATACCACTATACCACTATTACACTTCAACAAGAACAGAGTGTGCTCTTCCAACTACCCACTGAGGCAATCGTAATCCTGAGTACTTTGTGCAACCAGCTGACTGTGGATGCAGAGACAGCACAGACCCTCTTGCTCCAAATAGAGGTTGTCCCTTTAATATGCTTACTGATGCAAATCCACAGGTCACAGCTGACTACAACATATGCAGCCCATATACATGTATCCCACAAAACCAGTGAAAGTGTTGAGAGGAAGCTGTAAGGCTATTGATACAATTGCACCTGTGAAGATTTTGCAGCTTGGTGTTGACACAGTTTGCTTTAAAAAAAATTGATGATGTGGAATTATTCATTAAAATGACTAATGCTGATATTAGAAATAAAAAGCAGAGGATACTTGTTTAACCCAGTGTTGTGGTTTAGCCCCAGCCAGCAACTAAGCACCATGCAGCTGCTCACTCACTCCCCCTACCCCAATGGCATGGGGGAGAGATTCAGAGGAGTAAGAGTGAGAAACACTCCTGGGTTGAGATAAGAACAATTTAATAATTGAAATAAAGTAAAATTGTAATGATAATAATAACAATATAATAATGATAATAATAATAATGTAATACAAAGCAAGTGATGCACAATGCAATTGCTCACCGCCCGCCGACCAATACTCAGACAGTTCCCGAACAGCGATCGCTGCTCCCCAGCCAACCCGCCCCCCCCCCGCCCCAGTTTATATACTGAGCATGACGCCATATGGTATGGAACAGCCCTTTGGTCAGTTTGGATCAACTATCCTGGCTGTGCCCCCTCCCAGTTTCTTGTGCACCTGGCAGAGCATGGGAAGCTGAAAAGTCCTTGACTAGCATAAACAGCACTTAGTAACAACTAAAACATCAGTGTGTTATCAGCATTATTCTCATGCTAAATCCAAACCACAGCACTATGCCTGCTACTAGGAAGAAAATTAACTCTATTCCAGCTGAAACCAGGACACCCAGCTATTCCTAGTTATCACTTTGATCCCCTACAGTCAATCTCACCTACCTAAAATCTACTCCTTTTTATGTTTTAGTTGTCATTTTTTGATTAGTGTAGAAGTGCACAGCTATCACCACAATGCTGTACAGGCATCTCATTTGATGTGTGGAGTACATAGGAACAAGAAGCCTCTTCTTGCCAGGTATGACAGGGAAAAAATTATATATGTGAATTGCCTCATAGGTTAAACACTGTGCATTATATATCCAGCCGCTCCTTCAGGGTCTTGCCACTTGCACAGCACGCTGTGTAGGAAATGGTAAGAGTGAGGAAGAAAACAATGAAGGTGGCCAAATGTACGTAGAGTGAAGTATCAAAATTAGGGGTAACATTAAGAAGGAGGAAAACTGAGAACAGAGGGAAAGGAAAAGAGTATTTTTTCAGGCAAAATGATGTTGGGAAAGAAGCTTTTGAACAGTGAGCAAATACTGGTTTATCCTGCTTTGCCCATCTCCACAGTAAAATCTTCCTTCTGCTGGATCCATCCGCAAGTTAGGAGGAACTTCAGAGTGAGGCTAACTTTTCAAGTCAGGAGAGGTAACAGTATGTTCTCAGCATGCCACATCCTTTTCTGCCTTTTGCCTCATTAGCAACCAAATCTGTTAGAGCACACCGTTTAGGAGACCTTTTAACTTCTTAACGTATCCATTGCCTTTCACATAGATATTTCCTATGCTGAAACTGTGCCAGAGAGATTTCTGAGAAACCTCCATCTGTCGTATGACATACTGAACACCACAAGGTAGCTAAATCCCTTATCCAGTCTGACTTGCCAGTGAGATGACTCTGCAGACAAGATGTGAAATTGTGTGGGTTGGATTTCTCCTGCAGGCACGTTTCCACTGAAAGGCAGCAGCTTTTAGATAAACACGGGTCCATGGGATGGCAGAGAGTCTGTTCCTCCTTGAATCCTTGTCTTTGCGCTGTCGGTGACCTAGCTTGGCACTGGGCAGTCTGGTAGCAGATGGCTTTTTCCCCTCAGGGAAAAGTTTTACAAAATGAACGGGAAGAGTTAAAGGTAGTGAGCCAGATTTCCCTGGATAGGAATAATTATTTTTCTTCAGGAGAAAACTGCCTCTCAATATTTGCTTGCCCATCAGCTGGTAAAAGAGGACTCTGAGCCAGATCAAGGACTTCAGAGTGCTACTACTAGTAATCAGTAGTCATATCATCTCCAGATTATGAAGACAGTGAGGCACAGCTGCCCTGTATCTTTGAAAGGTCAGTAAGATGTTATCTTTGAAAGGTGGTACCAAGAAGATGTTAACATGGGTCTATCAGATGATATGCTCTCTGAAAAAGCACAGCACTGAGACAATTTAAACCAGATTTTTGCTTGCCTAACTACAGGTAGACAGGTTTGAAAATGTTGGCCTGAATACTGTCATGTTCTGCATATGAAAGACTATGGGAGATACAAAGAACACTCAAGATCTGCTGCTATAGTGCAGATGATTTCCAGAAAACCCAAGTAAAAATATAGCCTTGTATCACACATTTTAATATGTCTTTTTCTTTCCTTCTCCAGCTGGGTGGCTGTCTCACACAAATGCCAAGAAATGAAGTACAGTACGTACTGTACCTGTAGTTTATGCATCTATTATTTGTGCAGATTTTTTCCAGGAGTAGATCATTTCGGGCAGGAATTGGTTGCCAGCTAGGAAAAGAGAGGAGGAAAAACAAAATAATGTCCCTTAGGGTGGGTGGAACTAGTAAGCAGAACATTATTGGTCTGTGCAGGCAGCAGGATCTGGGTTTGGTGGTGTCACTGACTTCTTCTCTGAGCATGGCAATAGAGGAGAACTATTATGGGAGCCACAAGTCCAGCATGCAATTAGGGTTAGGTAAGGGGATTGAGTAATCCTGCAATGGTTGCTGTTATATAACTTGTAAGACCGTGCCCAGAGAACAGAGATGTAACTTAATACTACAGCAGCAATTCTTAACACTGTGACTGCCAAGGGTCAATTGCTATTCCCATTAAAAACCTTGTTTTGCAGCTAATTTAGAACCCAGACACTTTAATTCACAGCAGGCTAGAGCTTGGCATACACGCTATTTTTTTTTCCACTTTGAAAACTTAAATTAATTAGATAACAATAAAAATAGAACATAATTATAACTATTGTTATCATTAATTTAGACCCAGACCATTCAAAACAGTGAAAGGAGTTTGGTGGTTTTAGCCTTGTATTTTCTTCACTCTGCACAGGTTCAATTTATATGTGAAAGCATACATTAAGCCAGTGACTGTACTGGAAGCCTTTTCCTTTCCAGTCTGTCTACTGCTCTGCTTAATATACATTTAATTTACATCCCATTAATTTGTATTTAATCTGATACATTAGTTCTGGTTCTCAATACCTAATAAGGGAACATTTTAAAGAAGTACTAAATTATTTTGCTTTATAAGAGTGACTTCTTTCTTTCTTGTTCTACAGAGTATTTTCCATTTAGGTTATTTTGTTAGCAGTGTTAACCATTACTTTCAGAAAGATTTTTTGATTTTTAATTGTCATCTACCTAGAGATTCTTGCTATAGTGCCACTCAATTGTAAAAATTGTAAAAAAAAGTACATGGAAAGACTTAATTTGAGCCCCGACTGGATTTCTGTTTATAATGCACTCTTGTTATAAATTACTTTATTATTTTATCATTTACCTCTGTGGCATCTAGCCAACTGTAAAAATAGAAACTTCCCTGAATTTGGCAATCTTGTGTAAAGCAAAAAAAAAAAAAAAAAAACCTTAACACAGAACAGAAGGTTTGTTTGATTAAGATGACAGGACTGGATACATTAGATAATGTCTTAATTCAGACAGATTACACCCAACCTATGGTCCTGAGCAAAACTGCATGGTCACAGGGGAGGTCTACAGGGTGGTATGCTCCACAGCTCATCCCTAAAGGAAGGCAGTAATATTCTGTGGGCACACAACACATATCTCATGATAACAGATCTACCACAGCAGAACACCGTGGGAGCTGGAAGCCAAAGTTTTAACCTAACTCTACCCCCATTGCATCATTTGTGAAGATCAGGTATAGTCAAAGCATAGGCTTTGGGATGCTTTCTGCTGCTCTTCTCAAAATAGCCATGAACCTGGCCACAGAAAATAAAGACCAAGGACATGGCTCGTTAATGCTATTTTTTTGCTCATCTATGGAACAGCATGGAAAACACTTGAAAAAACATGGAAGTGCAAAAAATCATCAGTCTGCCTCAAAGAAGTTAGACCTTTCTCCCCTTTCTCAGATGGCGTCATTAGCTTCAGCAGTACTTTTTTCAGAAGACATGTGGAGTAAGACCATAGTCTCTCTATGGCAGCAGTTCCAAGATGGAGTTGTAAGTTAGAGATCATAATTGTACATACAATGTTACAGCTGAGTTGGGATGGCTAATTTTATTCTCAGTTTTAGCTCTTGTCCTTGAGGATTATTAAAAACAAAATGAGCTTTGTAAACACGACTACTGAACATCACAGTGTGCAGGGGGAGACTATGTGATGCTGGAGGGTTATCCTAAATCAGATTATGGAGTTTTCATGTTTATACAAGTTGCATAAATTTATAACCATTATCTTCACAAAAAAACATGTAAAAGGTTATTTTTAGGGTCATTTTGCTTTCGAATGTACTTCTGTAATACTGTTGTATTATGTCCCTCCATGCCTTTGCAAAATGTTTTATTCATCAGATCTTTCTTATGGTAATTATTTAACTGCTGTGCTTGTTTACACTTAATATTCTGTGAATTTACAGAAAAGGGAAAACCAGGCATTCATAACGTAAGAAACAGGCTTTGAGGGCTAGGTGGCAAATAACAAGGGGAGAAGTAAAGTGAAGAAAGTCAGTCAAAACCTGTTGTAATCATTTGGCCCCAGGAGACATTTAATTTGTTTTTTGTTCCTATTCCAATGTATTATAACATTATTGGAGTTGACTTCATAGGTCAAGTGTCACTAAGAAACTGCATATTTTATTTAGCATTATGGGTTTCAAACCTGCCAGAGAGTCAATATTTATCAGGGACACTCCATTTAATATTTTTGTTTTCTTCATAGCCTAATCCACACTCTAAAATTGAGAACTTAGTCAGTGGTCCACTCAGTCTACCTTTACCAGTAACAGTGTGTACTGATTCAAACTGCCTGTTGCCAAAAGCAAGACAGGACTAGAGTCTTGTTAACTTATTATTAAATGCTGTGGTTTTGCAGTTATTGGACTACCCATGACCACATTCAGGTCTTGGTGGTGGTTTTGGTGACAGTTTGGGACTTTCAGTCTAGGAAATGAAGAATTTGCATGTGGTTTTTAATATGCATTATTAAGAAAAAAAAATGAAGCTATTCCATCTGTTTCATGACTTTAATCAGGTGCATTCTATTTCTTCGCTCAGTCACAGAAATCGCAATGGTACTTTCTTTAAAATCTACTACAATTTTGAAATTATTTGGGTTTTGGGGGTAGCAAAATCTTTTTAGAAAGAGCAAGAATCTAAATTCAGCAACATTCTGATTTGCCTTTGTCTTGGTTTTCATTAGCTGTTCTGTGTCTTGGTTTTAAGTCGCATTAAAAATGCCAGAAAAGGCCAAGATACAACCTAGTCCTGAGATTTCCAAATGACCAGATGGAAGAGCTAGAAATTTCACCAAAATACCTGTCCATTGCCCAACCAATTTTGCAGGCTAGTGCTTGCCAATACTTATCCAAACCCAGCTGAAATTCCATCTGAAGTCTTTGAAGTCCTCTGGAAAAGTAATTAAAAAGAGTGACTTGTTAATCACTCATTAACTCACAAGTAACTACTTGAAACCTTACATTGTCGCTCGGTTGAACTGTCAGTAGGGCTGTTTCCATTTTCCTTGACGTTACTGTTTTGACATTAGGGATTCTCAGAACCCAACATCAAAATAACTGCTTTTTTTCTCCTGGTGAAAGAGTCATGTATTTTTTCCATATTTGACTTCACAATGTTCAGACTTAAAACATTCAGAGTTCAGCAACTGCATGACAGAGCTATCTTTGATTGTGCAATGGCAGAATAGCAAGGGCTTTTAGGAGATGAACACAGCACAGAAGCAGGGGAAGCAAAGCCAGCATGGAATTGCCCTGATCCGACACTTTCATTGATGGTTTCTTTTAGTGATGAGCTGCCCAAAGAAGAAGGAGACCCATTCTTATGAAGAGCCATAAGTTTTAAGACCCCCTTTTTGGGCTTTGTTTTTAATAGAAGTTATCTGATACCACTCAAATATAAGAGGCGAGGGCAGGGAAAGAGGGTATAAGGATGAGTCATCAGGCAAACATGCCAGCCTTCCTGCCGATCAGAAGAATTCCTCTGAGGTCAGCCACAGAAACCCTCCATCTGTATCAACAACCGAAGAGAGAGCCAAGAGCACATGGAAAGGGCACAGGAAGGACCTGCAAATTGCAAATGGTTCCTTTTGAGACCTGTCAATACCTTCACACACAAAACACCACATCAGTTCCGGGGAAGACAGAAATATAGAAAGGAGTCTACAACTGGTGACAGCAGTTGTTAGAGGCAATATCTTTCATATGAAACAGTGAAGAGAGCAGGAATGCTGAGCAGATGTGACGGTGGCTTTCAAAATGTGGGAAGTTATAGAAAAAGCATGTGGGTTCTTGTATTTAGCCTTTTTCATAATACAAGAAAGATGGTGTGCCGATGAAATCGAAAGGCAGCAGATGTGAAACAAATGGAAATATTCTCAGAGTTCTCGATTAAGTTGAGGAACTCACTGTCACTAAACATCACTGAGGGCAACAGCTTAAACCCAGGCAAATTAGAAAAAAAGTGAAAACCTTTGTAGCTACTCTCATGTCAGGCTCCAGGGACTCCCCATTCTGCAGAGCACATCTGCTCTGCTTAGTGTTTCAACAGCAAATTGGTTAAGATGTTCCTCATAATGCAACTAAACAAGATCAAGCTTGCAGAATGGGATCTTCAAGTAGGATTAAAAACTCACTTTTAAAATTGTTTAAAAAAATGGCAAAATTATCTGTGACGACTATTTTCAGCACTTTGTTATCAAACATTCATTGGAGATTGCTGTTGAAAACTGCTGATTTCCTAGGGCAGCCCTTTTTTTCCTATGCTGCTGGATTTCAGGTAGAGGAAGAGTGCTTCTGCTGCCCCTTGCATGAGTCTAGATTAACAGGCTGGCTAACTGCACAGACATTTACCAAAATCTTAAGAAAAACAAGAGCTGAAATCTATGTTTAATGTTCCAGCTGTCTGCAGATTGAAGAATAAAGTAAAAATTTAAATGAGCTCACCAAAAATAATGAAGTCTGGCTAAAAACCAGCTGGGCAAGAACAGAGTTTAAAGTCTGGAGTTACTCTGAGTACTGAATCTGATTCCAGTAAAGCTTTAGTATGATTCCAGCAAAAATCCAATTTCCCTGCTGTTGTTTTCTCTGGGAACTACTTTTTAAAACCAGTTGTACCCCTGCCATCCCTTCCAGAAAATGGTTTGAATTGGATATAAATAAGGATAAGATTTTGACCACCATGCTCTCTTTTGAATGTCCTGATAATTGGTGTAGGCTTTATGAACACAAGAAACAATTGATGCCCCCAAAACTGTATTTATCCAGAAACTCATATCAAAGGAAATGCAAACAAGTACTAGTGTCTAAAAAACTAATCTAAGTAACATCCAGCTGCAAAAGGGAACAACTGGTATAGTGTTTCATTCAAATGTGGGCCTCCAAATCACAATGAGTAGGCACTGCCCTAAGATAAGGCACATGTTTCTTTGAGACACTGTTTACTGCTAAAGCTTCCCATTGCAGTCTCTTGCTCCATCAGAAGGGCCATTATTAGTTTGTTGCAAAACGATCTGATAGCAGAGACCCATCCGAAGCAGGTAACACTGAACGATGCTGGAACTGATGCAGAAGGAGCACAAGTGCTGACTTACCTGAAATGTTTGGCATCGGTCTGAAATGAAGGATATATACAAACAGGTGAGTTCTGTGCAGTTTATCTGGACTTGTATTGAGAGTAACTTGACTAGGATGAAGCTGAACGTCAAATCCACAGTGTACAGAAAATATCAGAGGTACTTAAAACATACTGCATGTAAAAAGCCAGATTTACCTATGAAGAAGAGAAAGTTCTTTGTAAAGCAAGTTGATGCAACAGATACTTCTGTCAAGTTGATCCCTTAGCAATCCTTTGAGCAAAAGATTGGTCTCAAGAAAGTGCCATTAACATGATAAAGAACTCATTTTTGATGTCCACAGTACGTGACACTGCAAGAACACACACCACATCCCGCCCCCCCCCCCCCCCCAGTAACTGCAAATCAGTATATTTTTCAGTAGAGATTACAGGGTGATATGAAGTGTTCCAATAAATTGTGAAAATGTTAGCAGGCACAAAAGTGCATTAAACAGAAAAACAAGAAAAGGGAAATGTCATCTTTTTAATGTTATGATCCCAAAGCCAAAGGAGCAGTGTAATAAAACTTTTCAGTAATAACAGTCAATGAAATGTTTGTGAAAAACCATTTGACATGTTGTAGGTCAAATGACAAAGCCAGCACAGAGTGCAGGAAAATAAATGCCTGACCTGTGACAACAGAAGAATGTTGTTACAGTTTGTAAAGCAAGAACAAATAAAGGGTGGAATAAATTAGCCACACTGGAAGGGAAGAAAATCCTATGCAGCAAATGGCTTTGAAATATGGAATTATGTGACTGTCACCAAGTCAAAGAAAAGGTGACATGGAGTAGCTGTATAGCCAGTGCAACAGTGGGAGTTGCCCTTCTGAAAGCACACTCAGATATGAGCTGACTAGAGAATTCATTTTAGTCCAGACTAAATGAATGCCTAGTGCAACATAAAAGACTACAAAAATGAAGCCCTTCTGATAAATCACCAGTGCATGTTGTTGGTAGATTAAACCATATACTCACACAAAGGAAAAACATTGCCCAGAACTATTTAAATTGCTACTATTACATCAGCCCCAAGTAATAAAAATAGCAGAGAACTTTTTACAGATAAAGTCATTCTTAATTCAGCAGAAGGAAATGGATTGCACAAAAACATTATTGCAACAGAAAACAGACTTTTATTGCCCCCCCAAGGTCTTGGGATATTAGCAGGGGCTTAGTGAATGCAATCACAGAACAAAAATGCAAGCAATACATTTGCCAGGAAGTATCCCATTGATATTGCTACCAAATTTGGAGATGGCCTTGGAGCAAGAGTGGAAAATTAAAAATAAAGACATAAAAAGGAAGCATCGTTATTAAAAAGAAAATATATAAAAAAACACACCTGATTAGAACCATTGGAAAATCTCAGAACATCACAAAATGGTCACGAAACATGAGAAAGTGAAGGTTGGTTTTCACACATATTTCAACTTATTAGAGAAAGAGATGCTGTTTTAGAGAAAGAGGCAGTGATGGGACAAAAATCAACTGATGCTACATTTGAATAGAATAGAGAGATTTTTCAACTAGAGTTTTGGCACATTTTCACAGAGAAGTGAAACTCTCAACTTCATTAAAATTAAGATCTACAGAGATTGTGGTATTGTTTTTGAGAAAGATGAGAAAGACCAGAAAAATTGACAAGTTTCTGAGCTATACTGATGAACATTATGGGCTATAGGTTACACAATTTGGAATGAAAACAGTCCAACAATGGGTCATTTTCAAAAAAAACTAGTTTTCACATCCATTTTATATTTCTTTTTTCATAAAATAGCCAATGACATTTTAAACATTATTTACATTTTTCCTTTAAACATTTTAATAATTTTTAGAACATTAAATTATTTATTGAAAGGGTAGTTTTCATCTTGGAAAAATAATTTTTGGCTGGAAAAAATGTAAAAGAGTTTTGGAAATAATTTCAAGAGCTGCATCGATGAATATTTCATACTATGTTACAGGGAAGTAAAATGTGTCTTTTAAGCAGTAGGAAATTGGGAACAACTTTAACATTGCTATTTCCCATGATATATTCAAGGAGCTCTAGCAGACAAACAAGAGGTGCATTTGGTTCCCAAAATACTACTCTGTTCCCAAAGTTTCAATAAGTCAAATCATCATTCAGTGATTACTTCTTCTCTCACCTCTTGTCTGCATTCTCAATATGGAACATATGTTCTGAGACAGGATTTGATCCCTATGAATTTATACATCTGTCACAGAAAACCTCCAATATTAAATGCAGTCAAAATCACCAGAGCAATGAAAAGTGATAAAAACGCCTTTTAATGTGTACTTTTTCCATATGCTAAGTGCCAAGTGTTCAGTGACAAACATTAAAATAATATATTTCCATTGGCTAGCATTGTATTGCAGTTCTCCTCATGACAAATTTCTGAAATCCCTGTAGAATATGCAGAAGATAGCCAGTGCCTTAGTAAATAACTCAGTGTAAACACTTTCAATTGTGAAAAGCATATGTGTTTCTCACAACTGGCAGTGGGGGAGAATAACATCAGACACCTAGACACAAAATGGAATTTCTTCAGGATTTATCAAGCCAACTGGACAGAAATAGCTTTCAGAGGAGAATGTCAGAGTGGGCAGCAAGATGTGATCAAACATTTCACTGCATTTTCTGCAGGGCTCATGTGCAGAAAGCAATTTGAGGAGGACAACCTTCAGGATAGCGAGAGGCAAAAGGCTGGGTACCGCTCTCTCCATTGCCAGTGAGAGAACAGAAAATAGCTAAAAGCAATTGAAAATTCTTATGTTAATACACTGCAAACCTTGAAAGCTTTTTGTAGTCTAGTATTTATCTAAAGAATAATCCCACTTGTTTTGTCATTTTGGCTTGTCTGCCAAGTTTAGCTGAAGCCAGTCCAGAAAAGACAGGGAGGCTCATATCTAGTACTTCTAGCTGTCTTTCTTGAAGCCAGAAAAGCAAAGAAGAGCAAAGTTCTGTCATCAAGAAAGACTTCTTTATTTATAGACTTATTTGTTTATTCCACAGGTGCTACTCAGTGTAGCCATGTCTCATCATCAGAAAAATACATGAGAAACAAAAAAAGGAGTCCCACTGCAGGAAAATATTTTTTCCTCTGAACAGGCGATTTTCTCTGAGGTCAGCCAGGTAAATGAGACTTTTTGTTTTTCCCACAGTATTGTGATTTGCTTCCCATTGACAGGAAATGTTAAATTCTGTAGTAGGAATATCACTTGCTTTGGAAATTGTAGTATAACTAGTGCCCGGAATCAGATTTTGTCTGAATTGGTGTAAATCTGGAATAATCCCACAAATAAAAGGCTGGAAAAACATTACAGAGAAAAACATATTTGCTGCAATTTGGAAGTCTCACCTCATCTTTTGTTAATTATGTGTGGTAGTTGTATCTCAGGTTACTGCATGTGGCATAAGTCAAGAGCAGACAGTACTTTTAAAACCATGCATAGGGACTTAGTTTATATATATATATATATATATATATATAGGGACAAGTAATCTTGATGGTAGACAGGATCTCAAATATTCACCATCTCCATAAACTGTATGCATATTTAAAATACAGTTTCTACAAATATCAGTACGCAATCATGTTCAAATAAAGGGAATGAAATACTAGTACTATATTCATCAGGATTTAATAAAGAATTTGTAGCATAGAAAGCCGATGCTTTTCCTGAGCCAGCCAGCTACCGTGTGTCCTTGATGTCTGTCTAACCAGCACCATTTATAAGAAAAGCTACAGTCTCATCTTAAAGCCTTTTAGTGGGAATGTGTCAAGAGAATTTCTCACGTGTTCCAGCCACGCAGTGCTCTGAAAAGTTCTTTCCTGGCAGTCTGGAAACACAAACAGGAAGGTATTTATGAGAGAATGGGATAGCTGCTGGTTTGGGTTTTTTTAAATTCTCTTTACTGCACATGTCCAGTTTCCAATGTGTGAAGCCAGCAACAGACAATAGAGGAGCTACTGTACTCTACAGAAACACAAAGGAAAGATCCCAGGTGCTAAATGGGCATAATGGAAACCAGAAACATTCACATTCCTGCATGTGGTACTTTCTCTAGGAGAGATGGCATCTCTGAGTAAACAGATGAGTTGTAAAAACAAGGCCTCTTTTTAGGTTGCTGCACCTGGTCGTCATATATTTTCTTCCACACATTATGCTGGTCATTGTCTTCATTCTACACAGTCATTTTCATTACACACTGCAATTTTTTTTCCAGGGTGGCTGGCAAGGTGTTATTTGGGACACATTATCATACATTTTAGATTAATATATGTTTTTCGTTAGTCATTGGAAGAGATCAGTAAAGATCAGTAATTTGGAAGGCATGCTTTTACTGTGAAAACAAAAGATACCCCATGCATGGGAAAAGCATGTTCAAAACTTTGCCTTGGCTTCTCTGCATACCTTGAAGCCCCTTCTCTGCAATATTTTTACCCCTCCTTAAGCCTCCTTCGAGGCCCCTCTTCTCCCTTTGTCCTTCCTGTAAGCAAGGTAACTTTCCTCCACAAGTTCCCAGCAGCTGACTTACTTTTTGGCATGATTCCTGCCACTGATTTCACTTGACAGCTATTCTGCACTCTGGTTGCAGACACAATGGGCATGCCTCAAGTGAATTTAAACTTGTAATGGTTCATGAAGCACCTGGGGCTTAATCAGTTCCCTATTTGAAGCCCACAAGAGGACAGAGCACATTAATGAATCACTTCAAGATGTCCATTGCGCTGATCCTCAGCCTAGGGCTGGAAAATCCTGCGTGTGAAGCTCTCCTGAAACAGAAGGACAGTTTTCTGTGCAAGGCAAGCCCACACAAACCCTAGGAACATAGCACCATAATC
Organism: Pelecanus crispus; assembly: GCF_030463565.1. Lineage (NCBI taxonomy): Eukaryota > Metazoa > Chordata > Aves > Pelecaniformes > Pelecanidae > Pelecanus > Pelecanus crispus. Next base: position 69,168,521 of record NC_134645.1, read on the forward strand.
ATTTGATTTCTCTGGGATAGAAGAAAAACTATTCTCCTGTTTCTGTACAGTTCTCAAAATCCAGGCGGCTTTATGAGATTTTTTTTCCTTTTTGTATAGAATCTACAGTAGAATTCAATATAATGTTTTCAGGTTTTTACTAATGAAAACAAAATACTGAAGCAGCCCTTCCTCCATTCTTCCTCACTCAAAGTTTTTTTATAGTTAAATGCCAAGGTGAACGTGTCTGAGATCAGGTTATTTTGTTGTTGTCATTAGTTGACTGTCACTTCATTTTGTCTGTAACTCCTATCCAATTTACTTCTGTCCCAACTGCACTCACCAGTCAGACGCTCTCTGTTACTGGAGTCTCCTCAGCCAACACAAGCAGAGGTGTGCAGAGCCATGTTTAATATGCTTGCCCTGGTCTGCTTCTCATTACCCAGGAAAAGGAGTTGAGGATAACTGCTCTGTGATGCATCGCAACAGGAACTGCCTACATACATATTTGAGCTTCTGCTCATGATCTTAATTTCACCATGTTAAATATATTCTGCTAATATTCATTCCCTGAGAACATGTTAAGTTGCCCTCCAAAGTTCCAAACTACTACTGCATTCGATTGTTCAAAATGATATAAAGTTCCTATTTCCAGACACTTCTGGGGTTTTTTACATATTTAATGTAATTAGCACAAAGAAAAAGAGTGAAAATACATCTCTGGAGAGTTCAGAGCAGTTATACCAGAGATTAATTTGGGCCCAATTTCTCTGGGGAAAACTGGTGATGAGCAGACAAAGAATGTGCTCCACGTACTAATTCTTTGATGTTACACTGCACACTCTGGCTATACGGTTCAGAATGCAGTTCCTATTTAAAGACTAACATCTAATCCTATTCTGTTCTATGCAAAAGGTGAGGTTTTTTGCAAAATATTCCTGAAATCCAAAGATATTAGTGGAAAATGAGCAATTTAAGCATTTGTATAGCAGTCATGTACACGCAATATATATACACAAAATCACAAAATACGATGTATATATTCTGAGAGAGACAGATTGTGCTTTCTGCTTTAAAATAATCTCTCTGACATTTTTAACATGCCAGAATGTTAAAAAGTGTTGCTATTTTCTGATGAGCAAGGGAAAGTAGTAAACGGATGCAATGCCCTTCTCCTAACTGTTGATCCCATTTATTTTGTGCACAAGGTAGAAAGAAACCTGTTTTCAGAAAATGATAACAGCTTTGGAATAGAGTTCAGCTGCTAGTCATGCTTACCCGCTGAAAAGAGTTTTCAGTCCTTTTGGTACAGCAATAATAGTCAAAGTTAGGGAACCATTTTTCTCCCTCCTAAATATGTCCTAGCACCAGCATGATTTTAACAAGACAGGTCTTCGTTTTTATTTCTTTCACTCATTCCTTGGGTTTGTTGCCAAGAGCAACACAAAGAATGCACCAGGGTGTCATAATAATCCTCCATTAAATCCCTAGTATTTAAATTTTAATGCTATAATTCAACAGCTGACAAAAGCCCATTGAGCAGGTCTAAGGAGAGGAAAAGAGCTGGTCCCATTTTCTCAGGGGGTGATGCTATAGCAACATGGAATGAATTTGGGGTCAGGGAACAAGCTGTCTCCAAGCTTTGTTTGCATTTCCTGGCTAAAAGTAGAATCTGGTGTTATAAATTTTACCAAAATAAGTGGTTATTTGGAGCTCCATGAAGATCGTTCCCTCTGTAAAAACCTTTGCCTTGTAAAAAAAGAGTGGAGACAACAAAACCAGCAGCCAGGAAGACAACAAACTAACAGACTATTTTAGAAAGTGACAGCTTAAGAATTATTTCACAGTCCCTCTTCCTTCTCCAGTTTCCCTACCTTCCAGCGCAAACCCTGCACCGGGACTTGAAATGATGCAACACACTAAGTCCATTTTAAAGGAATAACACAAAGACAGCAAAGTCAATAACGGTGGAACAGAGACCTCTTATAATCATCAAAGACCTCGGGAAAGTCTGGTATGTCATTTGTTATGCTTAGCTGTCCCCACACTGAAGGCTTTTGTGCTCTGGGGAATGTTGTTCGGTGGAGACAAATGAATACACCTGGAAGACAATTGTCCATTGTGCGAAACGCTGCTCATCGGGCAGTGTGGCGCACACCCCCCCCCCCCCGCCCCACTGCTCTCCCCTCCCAAAGCCCTCCTCTCTGCTCAGGGCCAGAGTGGCTGCACGGCCGTTTCCAAAGTTGGTTTTAGTGGGGTTTAGAGCTCAGGGTGTCTGTAGGTAAAACAGTAGATTGGCAATTTCTGTGTTTTTCACTGTACTGTGAGGTATATTTTAAAGAACAGGGCTGATGCATTCTTCCTCTCATTTAAAATAATCAGAGATTCATTAGATAATACTGATATAATGAGATATAAAAGATTAGAAATAATGAGATATGCAATTCTCTGTGGAGATGCAGATTTTGTCACTGAAGAAAACTATCAATGTTTTATTGTATTTGAGATCATTGAGCTCCTTTCTCTATTTTTCCACTTTGAAATCCATTGCTGATCACCTGTAGCCAGCCAGCTCCTTGGCTGCTCCGCTGCAGGATCTCTCATGTCTGGCACTTCTTGTTCAGGCTGTGAGATCAGGGACACATCAGCACGGGGAGTATGGGTGTTAACAGCCTGATGTAAGGTGGGTGGAGTGTGTTTGGTAGGTGAAGTGATGCAGCTGGGATGAAGGAAGGAGGAACTGCTGTGACGTTAGGGTGAAGAGAGATAGATGGGTTTGAGGCCTTTGAGAGGTGTGTGTGTATAGGAAAGAGCAGGATGAGCAGGAACTGGCAGAGCAGCAGGCCCTCTTGCAGCTGGTGTGTCTAATAGCTGCTTGGTCCCGCAGGTGCTGGTGGTGGAGTACAAGACACCTGGAGTAGGGAGGAGGCTGCCTTCAACCGCAGTGCCTGCATGCCTTACTGATGGGGTAGCATTTTCTGTCTTTCTTGCAGATGCCTCTGACAAGGGTTTGGTGCACAGCGGGAGGGTTAGGAAGCCTTCCTCCTTCCACCCTCCCTCTGCAGAACTCAGAAGCAATGGCTTTCTAGAAGAAAAACAGGACTACATAATGTCTTTCTCTGCAATTCCCAACCTTTACCTCCTGCATGCTTCTGGATGGGGGAAGCTACTGAGGAGTCAGTGAACCAGTCCTCTCTTCAGGGTATCTCCGTGATAAAACAGTATCTCCCTTATTTTGTTTGTCAACAAATATATTACAACAAATGATTGTTTTTCCCAAGCCTGCATTTCAAACTTTTATAGGCCAAACTTGCATTACAGGTGCTACATGTAATGCATGTGACTGTTGCTAGGCTGTCCATATACTGCTTTTTGGAAGTGCTACATCCATTTCTTATCTGCTTAGTGTACGCATCCATTTTCTGTCCACTATTATACCAGTATTATTAAGCTGCTCATTCACAGTCCTTTAAAAACAGAGCACCTTGTGCCTGCATTTTCTTTCCCATGTCTGTGAATTACTTTCTAGTTCGGTTTTTCTGTATCTAAGATGAACAGATTTTATAAAAATTCCATTCTTTCACCCTATAAAGAATTGTTTTTCAATAGAAAAGCTGTGAGCACTAGACCCCCACTCCACAAGAGTTCAGCTCACTTGACTTCAGGGTCTTTAGAGAAGGAATGATTCCTGACAGCCTGCTAGATCTAAAAGGGAAACAGTTCATGTGCAAACAGCTTTCCATCATTATCCTGGGAAGAATCCCACTGGGAGAATAAAGAGTAGCCATAGGAGAAAATTTTTGCAGTAATGGCATGTCATTCCCTTGACCCTCTGCTGAAGTCTTCACTTCTGTTATAGCTCAGGCAAGAAATATGACATTTTATTGTCTGAAATTTCCAGGCAAGCATTCCTGAATGGGGTGCAGTTCTCATTGGGTAATAATCTACAGGACCATCCAAGAGAAAACAAGAAACTTCACTGTCATAACTTTAAAGCCTGGCAAGCTACAAACTGTGAAGGTCCTTTGTCAGGTATTTTTTATTTAATGTCCTTTGTGTGACTGAGCTGATTTACATACAGAGCTTATTGGATTTATATATTAGCTGCGCTGATTCTGATTATTCCAAGCAATGAAGAACAGAGGCAGACTTTTGGAAGGTTTGCCAAGGCTTTGGACCACCTTTTCTGTTCTGGAATTGTGGATTCTGTGGATAAAATGAAAGTCTCACAGCTTGAATTAGGGAGCTCCTGATCTTTTGCAGTAATCACCTGTTGCTCTGAAATTACCCTATCGCAGTATAAATGCTGCCACAATGTGACTGAACTGATGGACTCCTCTGGCAGAAAAGTTTATAGGCATGCAAGAATGGCACTACCTGGGATTTGCTCCAAGACAATTCTTAACTGAACAACAGCATTTCACTATTTAAGTGCAGATGCTGGCCTTCTAGTCTTGGTGCTTATCGAGGTGCTTGGAGGAGTGGCATGCTCAGGCCTCCAGCATGCCAAACACACACATGCAAACACGTACTGCAAATGCCAGCAATCAACTCTTAGAAAAATGTTGCTTGAAGACTTCCAACAGCACTGCTGTTAGCACTAGGTCTTAGAATCAGCAAAATAAATGGCTTCAGTACAAACCAGATATACATGTGTTGGAGAAGGAGAGCTGAAATTGAAACAGAATGGACCAAAATAAATCAACACTGAAAACAGGGCTCACTGCGTTTATGACACTGGGTACGTCTATGTTGGTTTTTCAGTCTGCTGAGGATCTGCTATGGCCAGACTTGCATTAGCCTCAGTCTAAAGGCACCTAATTTCAGCAGTACAATATTAGACTGGTGCTGAGCTATAGCTGCAGAGCTGAGCTCTGAAACTGCAGTGGCTGTATTTCAATTGCCTCCACTTCCAGTGTGTGTGGGGTACAAATATCCTTTCATGCTAAAGATAGGTCTGCTCTTCGCTGTCTGTCAAAGTCCCTTTCCCATCCCCTGTTTGGTGTAAGTCCTATGTATTAATTTTAGTTCTGTTTAAGGTCTGCTTAATTGTGTTTGACCATCTGTAAGACTCCTTTATATTTTTTGAAAGACAGGTGATGCTCAAGGCAGATTTGGCTGGGGAAATGAAGTGGCCACAGTTGTAAAAATGTTTCTGTGGATTTGCCCAGGAAATTTTATCAAGTAATTCACAGTGAGGATTTAAAGGAGAAATAAAAAGACCAGTTAGAACTAATAAAAAAAATGTTGGAGCACCTCTTCCTCAATAGTATTAATAATTTCCATGTAATGGAACAGTGAGCTCAGTCTCACAGATCACTATCTCTTGTGCAGGTAGATAAGTATTAATAAGAACATATTAAAAATAGAGAAGTAGAAGACATAAGACATTTCCTGGCCTAATGCTCTGTCATATAGAGGGCAGGCATTAGGACTCAGGGTTATTGTAAGTACAACACTGCTGATTTCAGCAAATGACAACGTCCAACTGCTAAAAAGTCTGGAACTGTTGTACTAGAACCCAAAGGAAAAAATTCATATTATTCTTTGATCATTTTCTTCCGTGCTTGAATACAGCTTCAGAAGAAAATGTGCATTTCTGAAGCATTTCCAAAACTCCTGTCATGGATCCACAATAGTGACTGGGTCTTTGGATGCCCCTGTGATGTGTTAGCTCCGGGTCTAACTCTTCCCAAAGGTGTTCCCATCAAAATAACTGATTTCCCTTTTTGAAAGGCCCAATCTCTTTAAGGTAAAACAGTCTTAGGGAAGACAATGGATGCTATACCTATAAAGAATCTGATGCACAGAATGAGGTCAGCATTGGAGTTCACAGTCAAGGGCTCTCAGAATCTACCTAAGTGGCTTCCTTCAAGTTTTCCATGGTCCACTACATATAGTTATCAGAGAAAGGAATCCTCTTGCTAACAAATGCCATCCAGAATCAAATCTGTGATCACAAATATATCCTTGTGCTTTCTCCTCTTTATTTCCTATTTCCATGACAAGCTGACTGACTTCTTTGGGCAGAGAAGTGTGAAAATCTTGCTGGGAAGTAGCAAGGGACCTCCTTCACACTGAAGGTGCTGCTGAAGCATGTAGATGTTCCTAAAGAAAGACTATTCACCTTGTAAATTCATGTGAGAGAGGGCTCTATGCCCTGACACTCCCCAGATTCCCATGCAGAAATCTGACCTAGTCTAACTAATGGAGGTCAGAAGGTATCAACAATACTTTTCTGAATTAGTGAAAGCAAGGAGGCTGGTGAGATTAGAGGCAGGGCATTTAGCTGGTGGCCTATATTCAATAAACCTGTGATGCTACCTTGCTCAGGAAGTCTGGCCTACTCTTTAATACATAGACCAGCTGAAGAAAGTCCATAGTGAGAGTAATTCAGGTACTTTTAAAAATGCCAAAGGTGAAAAGGATGGAAATTCATATTCATTTAGTTTGCAGAACAGAAGATTAAGAGGAGACATGATAAAGTCTTCAAACAAATCACAAGTTACTGCAGAGAGGAAGGGGATCACAGAATCACAGAATGGTTGGGGTTGAAAGGGACATCTGGAGATCATCTTAAAGCAGGTTCACCTAGCACAGGTTGCACAGGATCACATCCAGGATATTCAGTTCTTCATGCCTTTGCTAGCCTGAAAAAAATCTGTAACTTCAAATGCAGCAAGGGAGTCCATATTGGACATACGCTGGATATTCTTACAGTAAGGGTAATGAGGGACTGAGACAGATTATCTGGGAAGTTTTAGGAGTCTCCATTAGTGGAGGTCTTAGAGAACATAAGACTCAAACATTTGCCAGGTGGGACCTGGGCATACCTGATCCTCCCTTGAGGCATGGGCTGGACCAGGTGATTTCCTATGCTTCTGTGGTGGTGTGGGTTTTTTTAACCTCAGCACTGAGTTGGTGTTTATATGGTCTGCATTCTTTAATGGCAGGCATATAGCTTAGAATACCTCATGCCTTTATTGAAACAGCAGAGCCTCTCTCTAATCATTTTTTCACCAGAGCTGCTCTTCCATCTTAACTCAGTTCCTCCTGGTTAAGGCTGGAAACAACATTACTGTACTTGGTTACATAAATTTTTGCATTTCAGGAATGAATTTGGGACCTCCCTGTAGCCTGTGGACATGAAACACATAATCCTGATCCACTTCCTAAGCCATCAGAGTCCATTTTTCAGGGGAAATATGTACACATTTTTCCCAAGTAGAGATGAATGATGGCAAAGGAATAGGGTATAAGATATCTCAAAGAGAACAAGAAACGTTACCTTCCTTTTTTTCAGTTTGTTTGGAATTTGTTGGTGGCAACTGTGGCCAGTTAAACAGCAATCTCCTGATGTTACTTATCTGTCAAAGGAAAGGAAAGTTATTTCCTGTGATGAAATCAACAGATGTGAGTTACACCCTGGAAACTGAACCTCAGGTCAAACCAGTACTTCTTGAGAGTGAATAGTACAGAAATTAAATCAAGAACAACTTAAATGACATTTCTGGTTTAACAAAGCTGAGATTTTTTTACCCCTTTCTCAGAGTCCATGCATTTGTCAGCTGACAGCAACTTTCTGTGAGGAAGATATGAAGTTTTTGTAGCATTGAAGTTATGCAACATTTTGCTATGTGTTTGGGTGAGCACATGCAACAATGTTAATAAAAGCTGATTTGGTTCCCTGTCTGTGTACTGAGAAGGGCAAACATGGACTCAGGTCACTCCTAACAATGACTATTTCAGTGTGGATAGAGCAAGGGCTCCCATATTTCCATCTGGGAAACCCTGGACTGGAATATATGTATGCATGCACGGCACAGATGGCTAACACATTTAATCAGAAACATTTCTGGGTGCATCAGACTAGATGCAACGATAGACTCCTGGGATTATGTGCAGTGAGCTCAGGGTGTCTCTAGAGTCAGCTCACACCGGTGCTCTGGCCACTGGTCCAAGACCTCTGGACACAGAGCAACCCATCGAGAGCTACTGCCCTTCTCCGTTCACATCATTGCATAAATATCCACATAGATCTTGTATTCGTTGGTTTTCTTTGGAATATCATTTCAGAGATCAATTAACTGTTTTTAAAGAGAACTGCTCAGAATAAACATTCCCTCCTTAAATGGAGAATGTGTCTTCATAACTATAGACCTTAAATTTGCAGGGAATAAGGTAGTATTGTCAGCTGAAAATGACAGTCTTTAACTTCGTAATTTGTAACAGTAGTTCCTATTCCCCCTATCGTGTCTACAGGCAGAAAAAGAACTGGGGTCTTGCCCTCCATGTAACTCATCTCCATTTGTAGAATTACTGCAGGGGCATAATAAACGTCCTATGTAGTAAAAGTAGTTTTCTTTGCTTTATATTGAGAAAGTCATTGTGACAGTATGAACAAGCAAGTGAACCTGCCAGAAATCTAGGAGACTCTGTTGCTGTGATGTTGCAATCTTTAAACCAAGTGATATATTTTCCTTCAGCTTGGTCAGTCCAAATATCAGATTTTAGGAAGTCTTCAGGTTTTAGTTTTTCAGCTGCTGTCCAAGCTTTGCATGTTTATCCTTATATAGAGACAGCTGGACCAATCATCTTCTGAAATTAAATTATGAAAGGAATAGTCATGCCAAGTCAGATTCCAAGGTTTAAGGTTTCTGGGTTGTTGTGTTGTGTGCTTTTTTTTTTTTTTTATAAATTATTTTCACACATAAGAAAAGATGAGCCGCACACAAGAGCTGTACTCTGCGGCTGGATCTGCTTCCAAGTCTGAATCCGAAGGTGGGATATGGACTCTGGATATTTTTAGCCACAAAATATGTGAACCACAAAAGTATGTAAACTACACACATATATTTGCCTGTTCTTTTCAAAGGAATTCTCTTCATTGCAGTAAAAAAAATATTGCCCACAGAAAGTTGGCAGAGCAGTAGCCCATGTCCCAGCAGATGCCTATGGAATGTTCCTGACTGCTTTGCATGCTAAAATGTGCAGCTTTATAAATAGTGTTAAAATATTCAACTCTAGTTTAAAAAAAAAAAAAAAATTAAAAACCCACAAATATATTCCCCCCAAAGCACATGTAGTATGGACAATAAACAATGTGCTAATAAAATGGCCATTCCTTAAATGCTTTTCTCCTCTGCTGCTTTAAAAATGCAACAAAAGTGGGCCTAGTTAGGTCAAACAGGACTATTTGCTAATTAAAGTAATACTTGGGGAAAGTGTGGTTGATGCAACATGGTGCTTATTCATCACCAATTTCATATCTAATTATGAGCATAGGTCTAGATTCAAGAAAGCACTTAGATGAACACATAAGCCAGTTTCTCTTCAAGACAGCACATAAATGCATGCTTTATTTTAGTAGCTAAGTATCTGTGCCTGTTTTTTCCTATTAGCTAATTCTAATTGCTACTTTGCTTAACATGTAGTTTATACTCTTTGAATGATTCTTTAAAGCACACTTAGTTTTCCTAGACATGGAGACTTAAGGAGAATTCAAGCTGTTTGAGTATAGCCCAGAATGATCAACTTTAAGCAGGTACCTCAATAAAATGAAATTTTAAGGTATGCTTAAAGTTAATCATGTTCTTATTTAGCTTTCTGAAGAGACAATTATTATTTTATTAAAATAATTACACATAGAACTAATAGAGTTTTTCATTACTTTAGTATCTTTCATCTGATAATCTAAAAATATGTTTTAAAGCTGTGTGAATTAGGCTACTAAATATTCCTCTGAAATGAATAAGTATTAACCCTGAATTCTTAATATTCTTAACAAGGAGTACATTAAATCCCCCTTCTCTTTGAGGAATAGTAGTGATTGAATCTGCATTTTCTCAAATTAGTTATTTGAAAGTATTCTACATTTGCTCTGCAGTGGCTTAACCTTCATCACACCGCTTGATAGCCTAGGTCCTAAATTCAACTACTTGCTAAATTAAATGGTTTACTGCAGTCATATGGTATTTCTCTACCTCAATGGAATGCCTGCCTGTCATATGCAATTGTCAGCTGTGAATGCTCATCATCTTTCCAAGGCTGTTGTTACTCACCTCTTCTCCCCACCTTCACCATTTGTATGTCACCATTTGTACAGATGTACCTATTAACTCTGAGACGACAAGCCTCCTTCAGAAAATATCTCCCTTTTTCCTTCTCCAGCTTCTTTCAGTTTGGCATTTCTTTTTTTTTTTTTTCAGACTTTGCATCCTGAATGGCTCAAGTTCAACTCAGGCATAGTCAGCTCAGGCATGGTCTAACTAAAACCAATCCTTTTTATCTTACCTCCAAAACCCTTTCCACTCCCATTTTCTATGGCTGCCAAGAACACCATTCTCCTTGTCATCAAACACACAATCTTTGATTCTTCTTTTGACTTCTCTCCTCAGACTCTGACTATAAGTAAACAGTCAGCCACACATAAATTATTTTGTCTATCTTCACGCAGGGTACAAATATCTTTTCTTGAAATTCAAAATTTTACATAGCTCTGTCCTGCTTATATTTTGAAAGCAACTCCTTCAGTCTTGTGTTTAATTTAATAGCTCACTTTTAAGTGAATTCTTCATAAAATTATCTTTTTGTGTCACGTTTAAGAAGAGTTTGCTACAACAGCAACTGCAATAATGATACCAATAATAATGGAATCAATATATAGCAATTCCAAACCCATCTTCATAATTCCTTTTCTTCCTCCCATATTTCCCTTTATTATTATCTTTCACATAACAAGTATTTTTAAATAAAGACTGTTGAAGTTTCAGGTCAGGTACATTGTCTTTCTTTTCGTTCAGCAAAGTTCTGGTAATATGTGCACATGTGAAAATACAAACAATGTATTAAACTCTTTGGCAGCTAGGTTTCAGTGGTTAGCGTCTTTCTTTAGAGCTGTCTCTATGCCAAGGGAATCTGTCCTTGATGTGGAAACAGTTTTGTTGACTTCATAATGCTTCTTTGTTTTGGAGGGAAAAAAACCCTTTGAACTGGCTTTAAAAAATGTGTTGCAAAGATTCATGAAAGAAATCGGGTTTTTTATTGTCAGATTGAACAGGTCAAAAGGTGAAACTGCAACAATTTCAGGCTCTGATTGATAGCCTTTGCTGTAGAATATCTGCATGTGCAATTCCCCAGGGCTGCTCAGCTGAGAAAGCGTTGTGTGATCAAACCTGCTCTCAGTGGCAGGGGTAACAACAAGGGGTGTCAGGGGATGGATGCTAGCTCACTGCACTTTTACTTGTAATAATTCATTGGCTTTGGTTTGGTTATTTCTTAAATGCCCATTTCCTGAGAGGAAAAAAGCCACAACTCAATTTGGACCTAAACTTTCTTGAAATTAAATGCAAAGTAAGTTTCATGATACTTTTCAAATATACTTTTTCTATCCAAGGATATCAAAACAAAGTCAGTAGGAGATATTGCTGCTTCTCCTATAATGGAAGTGGTTCTGGACTGAATATGTGATTCACATTATTAAAGCTTTAGCATCCACTCTTCTGCAGTCCTAGTCCCACACAGAAAAGAAACCTTGACTGAGAAGTGAGATTTCTTTCATCAGATCTCCTTTTTGTGTGGATTATCTGGTGTTTAGCTCACTGCAGCCTCCCCCCAGTGAGTAGTCATCTCTCTTCTACCTGTATATCATATCTCTTTCCAAGTCTGTTGAGCTTGGTTGAAATTGGCTGATGGGCTCAAATGTAATTGGACTGAAATGTCTGACAGGCAGAGATACACACAACACAATCTCCAAATCCTTAGTGCCTCAGGCAAGAAACCAGACTAAAAGATTAAGAAATAAAATATTGACCCCGCCCTGCCCCAAAAATGAAGGCATAGAATTAACAATCTTCTGCAAGAAGTTTTTCCTCTGAAAAAGAAAAAAGCTCTGGCAAGTCCTGAACGCCCAGTATGGGTTCTGATACTGCTTGTGATTTGATGTGAATGTCCCTCCTATCCAACTGTGACGGCTATCAGTACACAGTTGCACAATAACCCCAGGCAGATAAAATACGGTCTTCAACAAATTACTCAAGACAATCACCAAATAAAGTTATAGATCATGATTGTCCCATGTATATTTGCTCCACTACCTGCTGTTGATGTCAAATATCAACATAAATCAATACAAACAGAGCTGTATAAATATCAGCATCACTGTTTAGGCAGCATTAGCTGTTATCTACCTTCTACTTTGCATCTTAAGAACCAGATAAAGGGATTTAATTTACTATTTAAAAATGCTCAACAAGTTTAAATTCTGAGCAATACTTAAACACTGAAAAATCATTAAGTGCTATAAGCTGCATTTATCTTTGAGCTGTTGCTCTGCCTCCATGCTCATCCTCATTAGACTTGTGTCTGTTGTACAGATACGAAAGTGCTATGCAGTTTAACCATAAGACCCTTGAAAAACAAGGCTGTAGGGCATGAAGTTTGTTTCCCTGTGAAAGGTTCTCCTGTTTTTCTGCATTACATAAATACTGAAATAAAAAATGAAAGTCTTAAAACACAGGCCCTGTCATAAAAGTTTAACCAGCCAGGTGAAAACTTGTTCTAAAAGCAGCTCTCTTCAAAGAGATTTCAGATTTAGTTTGTCCATGTTGTATAAACTATAGAAAAATAAAGCTGCTTTTCCATAGTTTACTGGGTTGTAAGTATATTTTCAGGCTCTAATTTAGCAATTAAATATGTAAATTATCAAGGTCAAAGTTGAACATGAAGCTTTGGCCTTTTGATGGCTCAATTTATTGGCATGTTACCAGTTCTGCTTTAGCACCATCATTTCCCTTAACTGTGAGCTGGCACTAATTGCTTATTGCAAAAATAGCAACTGTATTTGCAGTGTGTGTTGCCAGTGCATTATGAACTGCTCACTGACTCTTGAACTTCACTGTCCCCAAAAAGAAGAAGAAAAAAGCATGCTAGACCCTCAGTTCATTCCACTTGATAGTCTCTAAGCTGCATTTTGCCATTGCTGGGCTTCATATTATCCTATGCAGATGACCTGATTGTACAGGGGTTGCAATCCATGTACATATCTGCATTAACACATATTGCAGACCAACAGAGGAGGATTTGTAGAGGTAACTAATTGGTGCTGAGGACCTAACATCCAAAATTATATACATTTCAAGGTTTTTCAGACCAGACTGACCCTTGCCTGGTGCTAGGAACTAAAGATCCTACTTGAGCTGGAGGGTGTCAGCTGTGGTTCCATTGTCCAGCTACAGGAGTAATCAAGTTCATTAATCCTAAATCAGCTCTATGATGCAAACGAAAGCACAGGAAGCAAGTAGGACTGTCATATTCACTTCAAAAGCACAGTCCTGGTTAGTCAAACTCTAAAGCAGATACACATCTCAGAACAAAGACCTGCCAAGACCAGTACCCTCTCCAGTAGAAGGCAATAGTTTAGGGGAGGGATACAAGAAGCAGGACAAGCATGTGGTGATCTTTCCCTCTGCTTCCAAAAACCAGTTTTTAATGACCCTCAGATTAGAATTCGATGCAATTGCACATGAACGTTACTGTGCCAGATAGGATTGTCATGTTAATCTTGTAACTAACATGACGAAGAGCAACACTACACTCCATGAAGAGTTTATGTGGGTGTGTATGCTCAGGAAGAGGAACGGACACAAGCCTATCTGCTGTTGGTTAAATGCAGCTTATGTATTCGCCTGAAGGGCCAATTTAGCTCTTTTCAGTGATTCCTACCTTCCCCTCTGATAAGCACTCCTATTGAAAAGGTTAAATATGGTGCGTTCATAGGGTAATACATGTCATCATTGTCACCATAGCTTGATTCTGAACTTGCACATAATGAAATATTTGTAAACATGCGTACCTGTTCATACAGAAATGGAAAAGAAGGATGCAATAAGTGTGGAAAACTATTACACTTTGCCTAAGGAGTGATTAGCAGCTCATGTGAGTAGGTAGGTAGCTCTGAGAAGGACAGCTCTGGTGTACAAAGGGAAAACAGATGTAGTCATCTAAGAAAGCAGCAAATATATGAAGGGGTAAAAAAAACCCCACAAAAAAGTCACACTGAACTGGGCAAAACAGGGTGGCAATGATGGTTATGTACGTCACTAGACCTTGAGTCAACACAATAAAACTGCTGTACAAATGTTATAATTTTCCATGTCATTTATCTCACTTTATTCAAGAATAGCATTTGTCCATGTACATGGATGTTAAGTAGAAATCAATCTAAAAATACAGACTTGGTATTTCAGTGGGATCATAGAATCATAGAATCATAGAATGCTTTGGGTTGGAAGGGACCTTTAGAGGTCATCTAGCCCAACCCCCCTGCAGTGAGCAGGGACAGCTTTAACTGGATCAGGTTGCTCAGAGCCCCATCCAACTTGACCTTGAATGTTGCCAGGGATGGGGCCTCCACTGTCTCTCTGGACAGCCTGTTCCAGTGCTTCATCACCCTCATTGTAAAAAATTTCTTTCTAATGTCTATTCTAAATCTATTCTTCTTTAGTTTAAATCCATTATTCCTTGTCCTGTCACAACAGGCCTTGCTAAAAAGATTCTCCCCATCTTTCCTGTAGGCCCCCTTTAAGTACTGGAAGGTTGCAATAAGGTCTCCTCGCAGCCTCCTCTTCTCTAGGCTGAACAATCCCAACTCTCTCAGCCTGGAATCTGAATCTTAGCATTTGCACTGAAATCAGGTCTAGGCTGTGCTGGGCATTATATGCATTGTAAGGATCTCTGTCTTCAGGAGCACGGGGATAAGGTGCATAAAACCTGTTCCCACTCTGCCAAAGTGGGAAACGGAAGCACAGCGCTAACTACAGAGGATTTTCCAAGGCGATGAAGGAAGTCTGTGCCAGAAGTGAAGTCCACTGCAATTAAACCGATATATTTTAAGTTCCTTAGCTTTGTGCCTCACTTTGAAACAATTCTGTTTGCCTAAAATGTAATGGTATGGTTTGGGATTTTTTTTTCTTAACCTCGGGTGTTTTCTCAGGCTTAAATGGTTACAGTGGGCATATGGGAAGGAAGCCACGCCTCCCGGATTGAAAAGCTGAGCAGTCTAATGCAGATATGAATGTTAGCTCTTAGGACAGTACAGCATAGTTACAACTTGTTCTTACCAAATATTGACACCCATAGAAGACACAGATTCACTGAAAGCATAAATGCTCAGTCAAAATTACGGAGAAGCCTCTCTGTGAGGGTTCACAGGTCCCAAGACTGATTTTCCACAATTTTTCTTGTAACAGTTATTAAACTCACCCTAATGGCAGCTCTGATGATATGTAAACACACCAAAATGTGCCTGTTTGTGGAGCTTTAGAGCTTTCATTTTCACTTTTTTCTCTCACATCAGTATTTTCAGAGATTTCCACACAATGATGTGGACAATGTGTCTTGCGTGGGATCTCTAGAAGGAAGTAGACCCAGGACCTACCACCTTCAGTGTCTTGTAGCTCCACTGTGCTAACGGAACAATATTTGGGCCAGAATGTGCTGGAGTGATGAATGTGGCCTCCAAGTCAGGCATGTCTCATCTTTTCCAAACAACATTCTTGTACAGATTAGAGGATAATCTGACAGGCAGGCCCAGCCAATTAAAACAGTAATTGAAATAGCTGAGAGTGTTTTATTTGGCAGAAACTGATCATTCTGCTTCATTTTTTAATGAATATACAAGCAGGGTCAATCATAATAGTTTGATTAATTTAAGAAGTCATTCATAATAGTTTGATTAATTTAAGAAGTCATTTTTCTGCTAAGATAATTTCCTATCTTGTGTCTCTAAAAACAAAAACAGAAAAGGCAGACAGAAAGAAAAGATTCCTTTCGACCTTTGGTGGGACACTATAAACATCAGTCAATGAATAAAATCCTGAAATGATGGTGAAACCACAAAAAGCAAAACAGTTCCCCTTTTGACTAGAGGTAGGTAAAGGTATTTCAGATGCAGGGAAGGGGGAAACCTCAGGAAGCCCACGCTCATTAAAGGATTGAGGTTCATTTTCCCAAGTCTCAGAAACATTTAGGAAAACAACATTAAACAAAAAGCAAACTAAAACTTCCCCTGCAACTTCTATAACCTTATTGAGGCTCTTGCAAAGAGCTAGGACTTTCTTTCATTCCACCCGCTTTTGACCAACCCTACACTATAAAGAAAAAACAAGAAAAAAGAACCTAGTCCAAAAGCAAAATTTCAGTTAGGAAAGTAAATGTAAGGCATATTTCAAACAACCGGCACACATCACTAATTGACAGTTGCTTAATGATTTACAGGAGACAGCTTGTTAGCTTTGGTACAGTGCCAAATGGTACCCACATCACTGAGAGCATCTCAGCTGGCCTTTGGGCATGGGTATCTTAGACTCTCCTTCCTACTGTCCCCAGTTTAGGAAAGCATCACTATTCATCAAAGTACTTAGGCCACATGCTTAATTTTAAGCATGTGCTTTCCTCAAAAGGGATGCATTTAAATATGTGCCAGGGATTTAAACATGTGCTGGAGTTATTTATGGAATTGCTCCTTCCAGGAATGACATACATCTGAAGGTAATATGGGAAGTATTGACTGCCAAGATGAAGACTGTGTCTTTTCTGTGGGTGAGTTGCGGATTTGAGTCCTCAGACCAGTTAATTTGGCACCTTGCAGAAGGAATTTAAAGATGACAACTGTTTCCTGAAGATAACACACATGAATAACAAGACATTGTGTTCAGTCGAAGGTTGGAATGATGCATTCAGTAATTTGGACAAAGAATACAAACATTGATCTGTGTGAATTAGTCTGAAGTGAGGGTGGCTGTGGGAACCACAGTGTGTGTTGGATTCAGCAATTAAGTACCTTCAAACATTTTCATCTTTGTTAAGCACATGTTAGGTTTTCCAGTACGATGTGAAGGCAGAGGTAAGTTGGACTAGTCAGGGATGTCACTCCTAAACAGTGGAAATGCCATCCCATAACTTACATTATATTGCAGATAGACATTAAAGCCTGTCTTCTGGGAACTTGTCTTCCAGTGTTGTGAAAAGCCATGCAGACCCTTCCATTGCTCCTGTCTGTGATTTCCTGATAGCAAGAATGAAAAATGTGTTGACGTGCGAGTAGCAAAACTCTTTTTCCTTCATAGTCCCATTGTCATAA
This sequence comes from Pelecanus crispus, assembly GCF_030463565.1. NCBI lineage: Eukaryota > Metazoa > Chordata > Aves > Pelecaniformes > Pelecanidae > Pelecanus > Pelecanus crispus. The sequence goes on from NC_134645.1 coordinate 69,185,640, forward strand.
AGGAATGTTTGCAATTCAGCTAATTAATTGGAAGAATTAATCACAGTAGTACTGAAAATATACACCATTTTCTGATTTTGTCAGTGAGCTGGAGTGGCTGGTCTGGGCCATGTTACATGCAATGAAATGAAGCCACATGTCTGGCCAACTATGAACCCTCCCCTCCTCTTCCTCGCTAGTCATAGAGTAGACCATGCCCTTACCTGGTTTTTGGGCAAGAGTACAGCTACACCAGCTGCCCACTCCATAGGAACACTGTATTCAACATGCATGGCTCCCCCCAGTTAAGGATTTTGTTCAAGTAAGGTCCAGGATTCTGGTGTGCTCTGCTGTAGAATAATTTGAGGAGATATGCTATCAATATATTGCTGCTTCCTTCTGCTTTTCAAGTCCTAGAAGGACAGACTTCTCAGAAGAGGTTTCATATAAGATGCTGTCAACTAGATCAGAAAACTCCAACTTTATGAATTGCCCTAGATACATGTGTGTAGCCATCCTCCTCAGTTCTCCTCTCACAAAGACCATACATGCCACCTCCAATTTCCCTGAACAGCAGCCTATCCACTATGGCACATCTATAGGGCCTGACAGGAAACAAAATTGACACATTGCCCTTACTACTTCCCTTGGCCTTAGAATAAATCTATCTCATTTGTCTTCCCTCACAGCAGACAGAATGGTCAGGTTGTTGAGCCCTGGCACACATATTTTAGTCTCAGCAAAACCAGAAAATGTTTCATGGCAGCATTTGCCAAACTCCATGTTAAAGGATGCGTAGTGGCAGCTCATCTGTGCTACTTAGGGCAGTGATGTAGTGCTCTGAGCTGCTTACGCATACCACGAAGTCTGCATGGGACTCAACTATTTTTAGTTGTTCCTCATAACTGAACTGGATAATTCAATATAATACAAAGCCCAAGATCTAAAATGCACTTTGACTTCAAGTTTCAGCATCTGAAGCTGCTGTCACTGGTTGCCATAGAGTCAGTCCTTGCTGCAGCCTGGCTTTATCAACCTGTTGGCCATTTAGGCTTAAAACAACATCTGAGATGAAAAATTCTGAGAAGAGACAGTACTAAAGCACTTGGAAAAGGTAGCATGTTAGTTATTATGTAGACAAAAAAACCCATAACATAGGTCATTGGTATTTGGGCAAATAGGTCTTGTTTCCAGGAAATGTTATCTATTGCTTCCTTGGCTTTTTTGCTTGCAGAAGCTGCTACCCCTGCCATTTCTGCACTGCTTGCTGAGTCAAGAATTCTCACAGCTGGAATGCTCCGAGGTCATGTAGCCATCTGCTCTGGGATTTTCCCTCCATACCTGTCTCCTTCTGCCCCTTTGCACAGGCTTATTCCAAAGCCTATTCCTTTCTTTTCAGGATGACCAAAGGTCAAAAGTTCAAACACTGACAAATTATAGTGTGTTGCAGAAAAGCTGTAAGTAGGAGTAAGCAACTGTCTTGGTGCCTTCATTTCCACCTGCTTTCCATGTGTAATAAATGCAGCCAAGTTTATTAATATTCTAATCACTACTCAAAGGCCACAATTCCATGCTCTGACTGAATTAACGCTGAGGTTTTGCATCTGAGAACCATACTCTATTTATATAAACAGCAAGAATTTGACATTGTGCAATCATTTTGCTGATACCTTATTAGGATACTTAGACTCTCTTTCCATGCTCAGGATGGCTTAAGAGGATTATCTCATTGTGAAAGAAACATTTATCCACAAGCTCAAGAGGTGTATATTAAAGACTTGTGCACTACACCACAGAATGACCTTTACCTCAGGATGTGTGTGCCCTTTGTCAGACATAATTTGTACTGAAAATATCCTCAGATTTACCTCCTCTTGATAAGAGAGGTTTTTCTGGAGACACCAGAAAAACAGATTTCTCAGCAAGCTGTGCTTGTTACCTTACACTTGAGAGAGCTGTATCATGTTTGAGATTTTTGTAGTAATACAATAAATACTTTTTATAATGCAATAAAGTAGAAGTCATTTTATTCTTTTAAATTGGAATTATTGCATACCATAGCATTTGAATCTGGCAGGTGGAAAAGAAACCACATCAATAAATTGTACTATGAAAGAATACTTTGTGGTTTTATAATGCCTTTCATCTGAGGATCCAAACGCACTTTATAAACTTACATTACCTTTCATAGCATGGTTGTGGGTATCTGAAGCCTTTTTAATTTACATTAAAAAATGAGACACAAAGAGAAGAGATGAACCAGTCTGTCTAAGCATATACATATTTTACAATCTTTGAACCTGTAAATATCCAATCTGAGAAAAATCCAAAGTGTGATTCCTGTTTGCCTGCTCTAAACATAAATTTAGATATTATTTTCCTCATTGAATGATCACAAGCAACATGGGAAAATAGACTGATTGAATTTAGATTACATCCAAAAGGAAAAAACAAGTTCTGCATTTTACCACCATGATCATGTGCTCCTGCAATATTTGAAAGCTATGCAAACAATTGAATATCTAACAATACTCTATAGCATGTGGCAGCATCATTTTTAAACAAACAGCAAACAGTTTTTAAACAAAACAGCATCAACAATTTTAAAACCAAAACTTTGTGATAGGTTTCCAGTGTCTGAAGCAAAAACTACACACACACAGAGATTTTATGCTGGTTCAAAAATTCTTATTGTGGAGTATAACAGTTGAGTCAGTGTAACAAAAATGACCCAGGAGCTCAAATTCTTCAAGCTGCCTCTGCTGTCTATAAATTACTTCTGTACACATAATGATGCTGCTACTTTCCCCCCATGTGTTTTTTGCAGATAATAATCAAACAGACAGCAAACCAATTAAGAAGTCTTTTCAGCCTACTGTGTTCCCTGTTGCCCAATACCCTTCTTAAGGCTAGTAGTTAATTAACCATGAACTGATGCTGCAGTATTTGGCTTGGTAATATCTGGTAAGATCTGAATAGCCTTCCCAGCAACTTAAACTTTTGCTGACGGGACAGTGAGTGAGAGATGAAAACTCCAAACATCATTATATGTTAAAGTTACACAAACACAGAAGGACACTTCATTAGGTTTGATAAAAATTTCATGAAAACTAGTGATGTATTTTTATAACAAAAGCAGTCAATTTGGCTGCTGAGCAAGTTGTGACTGTCCTAGTGACTACTGGATGCTACAGAATTAGACAGAAATAATGTCCAGCTACTTCCAAGTATACTGCTCATCACTTAACCAGGGAGCTCTTCATTGCTTTGTATATTTGAATTTGTAATACATATTTGCAGAAGTGTGACATTGTGTCTAGTAGACAACAGGCTATGTGCACCCCTGCTGAAACACCACATACTCTGCTTTAGCAGACAACACACAAGAGATACATGAGATTCCTACATGGTATTATTGACAATTATGATGCTAGATTATGAGCCCGGCTTCAATTTCACAGCTACCATGCGATGATGGAGTTCAGAGAGAAAGAAGGCCCACCTTTTGGAAGCCAAAAGATCAGATCAAGGTCTGCAACAAGTTCTGTGGCTTTTCCCAAATTTACTTAAAGGAAGTTTGCAAAGTGCATGATTCACAGTTATAGTGCATCCTTGAGACTGCTGCCTGCACAGCTTGCTTTCACAGAAAGGCTGTCTTCCATGTAATTACAACCTACAGGAGAACTGTCATTCTCAGATTTACTTGCTTTATGTGTGTGTGTGGTATTGCCCATCTTCTTAAGTCATCATGTCCCATCATGAAGAGACCATCTGTGTTTAGTTAAACAGAGTATTTCATGGGAGCTATTTCTGTCACCCTGCACAAGGAAGGTGCCATAGCTCTGGTTCCCAGAGTCCATCTGTCTCTCCCAGGAGCAAGGAATTACTTCACTAGTAACTTGCATTTTAAAAACAGGTGCAGAGCGGTAAAGGAAACAAACTGAAGGAAGGGAAAAAAATGGAAGGAAAAATGAAGAGAAGCAGTCCTGTATTTCTCTAGGGAGTGGGGGCCAGAGGTGAGGAGACAGCAGGGAAGGCACAGAGGTTGTCTTTGTCTGATAAAAGTCGGAAAGGTCAGTTCATTCCAGTTTCTGTGCCCACTGCTGTCAAACTGTGGAATAAATGTATAAAGCTTTCAAAACTTCCTCATTCAAGTAAACAAATGCCAGATGAGAGAATCTCTTGTATTTGGTTTTCAGAAGCTGTCTGGTGTTCCTAGATTATCTTAATATTAGGTACTATCTACACTCTTCAAGTAGACCCCCAGACTCACGTGTTCTTGTCTCACACAGCTATAGCATCAGTCAGACAGATGTTTTGACCCAAATGGATTACTTTTAGGAATATTTGTCACTGCAAATATTTTTTAAACACAGAGCAGCCATCATTCAATGATTTAACCTGTTTTCCAGTGACTTGGAAAGTCCACATGAGGATGCATCATTTGATGGCGAGCCCTACTCACCTCTATGTGCACTACAGATAAAACTGGGTAAGCCATATATATAACTGGACTGATGGGAAGGTTTAGTCTACAGCTCCCCACCATGCTGCTCCCCCATCAACCGGATTTAGGGCCTGGCCATTGACTCTCATCTGGACTGCAAGCCTCAATTTCCTCCCTGTAAGTGTCATGGGGCTTACTGTAGGGGACAATATGCTTCCCATTCTCATCCTAGCATGGAAACATGAATAGACCACTCACTTGGGCACAGCTACTGGTTTTGTTTCCAGGACCCAGTTTCTGATACAGTCTCAGGAAATGTATGTGGGGTAAGGCCCCTGAAAAGTTGTGCCTTAATAATGCTTGTAAACATTAATCGGTTTGATGAATGCAGTCCTATAGATTGCTCCACTGTAGTATGCACTGATTGCTCCTCAAGAACCCACATATCTCACATTCACTAATATTTTAAGAAAGATTGTCCTGAATTATTGATGATCCTTAGATCTAGAGGGCAATCACTGAACTCTTTACTCATCAAGCTTGCATTTTCTCTGCATTTCCTTCAAAGATACCTCTTCTCCTTGAGGAAATCCCTCAACTACATCTCTCTCAATTTGTACACTGTAGAAGTATCACTGTGTGTCTAAAATTTCATAGGTTTCTGGGTAAGAAATTTCAAGACTGAAATTTCATGAAAGCAGGTTTGCAGAAGTAAATTAACCATTCATGCTTTTTAAGAGATATCTGAGCTGATGAGTCTTCTGAAGTTCACTAAATGAATGCAGTGCACAGCAGAGCACAGGGATGTGTGAACAGCCACGTCTCTGCCCCTTTGTGGGAGGACTCCTAGGGGGCTGCACTGCCCTCTCCACCCTCCAGGCTCCTATGGAGCTTGCACATCTGCGGCAGTCATGGCCCTACCACACACCTCGTGGTGCTGGACCCTCTCCTCAATTTGCCTGGGAAAGACTGGGGGTGAGGCAAGGAGTACATGATCTGGGACCTGTCTTCTATCACTTGACAATTTGCATCACATGAATAACACACTCTCCCACCATAAGTATCAGACACTTTCAATGTTGTTCAGGAAAAAAATCCACATTTGGATCCTTTCACTCAGACAGAATATGAGCACACTTCAAACCCCTTCAGTCTGCCTTTACAGAACAGCACTTACAGACCCTGTAGTTACCTTGAACTCAGCCAACCCTACCTTCTCACCCAACCAGGAAGGCTCTGGAAGTAGTCTAAGGCTGGCACAAAGACTCAGTCCTCTGACAGACCTCAGATATCTCCAGATGTCCTGTTCTCAGCTGACTCTAGACTGAAAGGCCCCACAGTCTTCTGAGAGCTCAAGATATGTCTCCAGACATCACCATTTCCCATTCCCAAGAGGTATTTAATTGGATCAATAATCTTCATCCTATAATATCTCATGTGTGTTGTAAATTGGATTATTTGTTTCAACCTGTGCCTGCTGCCTCTCACTCTGTCACTTCCAGGGACACTTTGGCTCCATCTTCTCTCCAACCACCCTTTAAGTAATTGTACATATCAGTCAGACACTCCTGAGTCCTTTCTCCTTTAGGCTGAGCAAACGTGTTTTCCTCAGCCTTTCTTTAAACATCATGCGGTCCAGGACCCTGACCAGCTTGGTGAACCTCCACTCGACTCTCTCCAGTATGTTCATGTCTGTCTTGCACTGGGGAGCCCAAAACTGGATTCAGCCCTCTAGGTGCAGCCTCACAAGTGCTGTGTAGGGGGAAATAATCAATTCTTTCAACTTGCTGCTATAACCCTAAACTGCCACCAAAAGACCAGGTCCTGCTTGTCCCTAACCTTTTCTTTTCACATGACCTCTTCCTGTGCTGGTGTTAGTATATGGATATATGTGAGCCAGATCACATCCTACACACACTGAAGCTTACTTTCTGTACACACCACTAATACATGTTGAGTGTTTTTCCCCCCTGTAAATGCTGATCCCACTTCCTTCAGTAGGTCAGATTGTCTGAAAAACACAGTATGAAGTGTGAGAGAGTGTGCAAAGAGTAAGAGAACAGAAGTGTAACACGATGATTCATGAAGTAACAAAATGAGCTGTTTCAACATTTATTCCTACTAAACTAGTTCCCTTTTATAAAAGTATCGTTGTTTTGGGAACGTTTAGCTGCAAAGAGGAATCGGGGCTGGTCCAGACTTCTTACCTCAGAAAGAAAGGAGAATTTGGTCTCTGACTTCAACAGTAGTAAGTCCACAGATCCTTTGCCAAACCATACAGTGAATAGGGAGGACGATGTCACAGCCACTGCTGTGTAACGTATAGCTGCCATTAGCAGCCCTTAGTGTAATAGTCATAGACAGCTTTCTGCATGGATTAAAAATTCCTCTTGCAACTTCAGGCCAGAAAAAGGAAAAAATACTATATGCTTTGCTTGTCCTATAAGGTGAAATGAATAATGGTAACAAATAAGGTAGGATTTAAGCTCAACCATAAACTGCCAGCTTTTTGGAACAACCTAAGAGTTTCAGCTGCTCCCCAAACTCTGGAATCTGTGTTGGAGAAAGGAATTTGCAAAGCCAGAAAGAAGAGGCAATGCCACACTGTCTGTCCCTAACAAGGAGGGCTAGAGGGGGGTCCGCAAAATATTTTTTATGTCAGGGAATAATTATTTTGTAGTGAGACAGAAATTATCTCATTTAAATAACATTTTTCTTACAGTACTTTCTCAAAGCCCAAGGGCTGCTCTTCCAAAAAATGAGATTTTTGGCAGCCCCAGAGCTTTTCTCGTATTTCTGTCTGTCCTACTCATACTATAAACAGTATTCTTACAAAGTAATTTCTAGACTACAGTTTCTTCATCAGCCCAGTGGAGGAGGAAGGAAAAAAATTATGTTTTATGTAACTTAGCAGCTGCAGACAGTTACTCGGTTGTGCTGTAAGAGTCTACCATTTGTTAGCCAAACAATCCAATTCTATGGCCGAGATTGTATGGGAGGTCAGACTAGATGTTTGAATAGCCATTTTTGGCATTAAAAGCTATGAAAACAACTATTATTTCAGTATCATAAACAGCGTTATTAAATACAAATGCAAAGTGTCTGCATGTTAACCACCCCCTAAAGTTTTTATGTTGTATTGGAGTCACTCATTAGACTGAATGTAGTTTATGGCTTGGGGACAAATTCAAGCTTCCTAGAGGCTGGAAGAGACTGTGGATGATAACTAACACATACTAATAAGAATCCATGAGTGACAAAACTAGGTTTGAAGAAACTGTGGGAAAAAAATCCTTGTAATTCTGCATTCAACTTCAAAAGCAAATATCAGTTTCTGTTCACTACTGTATTTAATTTACATCTCACTGTTAATCAATCTAGTCTTGAAGAAAAAAAAAAGGGAAAGGACTGTTATAGCCACTGATACGTGATTTCTGAGTGTTAAATCCACTTTAGAATGAGAAATTAAAGTTGATGACTTTCATAAATCATGTGAGTACCAACTGAATTGTGATAGGTAATACTCAAAAAAAAATTGGTTAGATTGAGACTATTCCCTTTGCTTTTATTCCTGTACTTTTGTGAACAGCTGAAGTACTCTCCTTGTCCTGCTAAAACTAGTCAGGGATTTTGGTTGAATTTGTGAGTTGTTTTGGCAATAGCTAACACAATGGTTTTATTGATTAATTTACAACTTGTGAATATTTTTGCCCTGCACAGGTCTCCAGGGGTATCTTGGATGTGTACTGAAGGGAGAGAATGTAAATTGCCCCTCCTCCTGGCCAGGGATGGTGGCTGTCGATTTAGCATTCCTGTGATGCTCTAAAACATCTTGGGGAGAAGTAAATCCCCAGGAAACCTCAAACTGAGTGCAGTCACTCCACCTCCTGCCCCAAGCCCAACTCTGGCAGAACCATGAATCAGAGACATTCACCCAATGCCCTAAGCTCCACAGCACCTCCTCAGTCAATTCTTATTAAAACAAAATAGAAAGAGATCTGCCAAGCTCTTTTGGACTTTCTGGAGAGGGAAAAACACAATTGTGCAAGCAACTAGCTGAAGCAGTTAGGGGAGCGGTGAATAGCTCCACCAAACAGACGGCAAGATGAACAGACTGTTTCCCCATAGGTATTTTAAAGAATATTTTTATATTTTATATGTTCTATAAACATTTTAAATGCAGTAGAGTTACTGGGGATGAAGGGAAATATAAGAAGTGAACAGGGTGGGAGTGCAGGATGAGGGAGGATACGAAAGACGAGCCGTCTGAAATATGAAGATCTTAAGTACTGGCGTGTCTGGTTATTTGAGTGTCCCTAGCAGTCAAATAATGAGCCTTCTTCATGTTTTGCCTTTCTGGACTTGGCTTACTTAGACAAATTTGTAGGCATTAGGGTCTGTCTGGAGTTAGTTCCAAGATCTTTTTTTTTCCCCTTAACATTTTGCAGCTGAGGCAGCCTTGTGAAAAAGACGCTTTGAAAAGAAACATTACCAAATATGTCTTTTCTCCTGCCCATATCTTCTATTTCCACAGGAAAGGGACGCAGGCACAGGCCGACCAATGGAAATGCAGGAGCGGCCACCGTCACTGGAGGAGAAAGACAAGCCCTGCCTGCAGCCTGGCTCATGGAGAGGAAGCTGCTGAAGGTAAACCTCTTCATCAGGAAAGGGGAAGCTCTCACCTTGACATTTCTGCCAGTTTTGCAAAGGTTTTACTCAGCACTTCCTCCCCTTCCAGCCTCCCTTGGCCACTCCTGGCCGACCAGCTCCAAAGATTGTTTTGCTTGACTCCGCTGCTCTTTGCGAACTGCAAACAGCACAGTCTGTCTATTTTTGTCAGGGGACACCAGTCACACAAGCAGGATAACTGAGCCCTGTGCCATTAATGTTTCCTGCCAGAACCTCAGCTGCAAATACAGCTACGTAACCTGCTCCCTCCTTTGTGTTTCCAAAGATTTTAGGTAATCATAGAATGAAAGTGAAGCAAGAGCTACTTGTTCCTTTCTATTGCTGTTACTTTTCTGATAAAAAAATGTTACTAATAACAGTTGTGTGTAAAAGCCCTGAATAAGGAGGGTCTGCATTGTGCTAGGATGCATAAAATAAAAACAGCTCTTACCCAAAATGGTTTGGAGTCCCGTTCATCACTGCCCAGTCCTACAATTTTTTCATTATTTCTTTTCCTCCCAAAAGTCCTAGTGTTTGGAGTCACAATTACTGAGAGTCCTGATTTACATGTACTGAAACTCCTATCCCTTTTCCCCAAAATGTTACTGTGAGCTTTAGTATAAATGAGATCAAACTTCCTAAGTAATCATCTTTATCCACCATGCTTCCCTGCTGCTCTCCACTCCCCTTTTTCTGTATCCTATGACAGCCATGCCAGACTTGAGACAGTATGGAACATGGTTCATCCAGAAACATGAAAATGATGGTTTCTTGTCTGGTCCCTCTTCTGACCGAATGGGCAGCTGCTGCCAGGCAAAACCTCCAAAGGCTTAGCTCTGCTTCCTTCTCCTTCTGGAAGGAACTCATCCTACTTCTTTGCTTCTAACAAGCTTTCACAGAACTTGAAAATTTAAACTTTGTGACAAGTCAGGTTGAAATTAGTGAATGCATTCAAAAGATACCAAAGGTGATCAAAGAGATAGGCCAGGTCAATAATATGGTAAGTTATTTTCCTTAGGAAAACAGACAAAAATTATTCTAGACCTTTCTTGCAGATAGGGAGAAAATCTTGAAATTGTGGCTATTCCTTTTCAGAACAGGAACAAATCTGGATTATTAGGATAGCAAGGTTCCCCTAAGCTCTCCTTCTGCAAATTCCATTTTCAATAGAGATTTTTGTTCTGCTTTCTGTACTGCCTTTTTGTGCCATTGTATTGAAATATAATTCAAATCAAGTGAGACTTGTGAAATCTTGTTCTCCACAAAGAGCTGGAGTGACATTACACTTTGACAGCCCAAGAAGCTGTGTTGAGACAGAGTCTGGACTCAGCTGGTAGGCAACTTTTTGTTGAAGTTGACGGATGAAGTTTCAGGTAGGATTGAGACCAACAAAGAGCAAAGAGTTAGGAATAAAGTTATGTCTAGCAATCACCCTGGGCTGGGGTTCAGAGACAGTAGGTAGTCTCTGTGTAGAGTTTCAGGCAGAAGCAGTATGTGGCTGAGTGGTAAGTTTATATGTCTCATTTGGTGATCGCAGGCTAGCAAAGAGATAGACCATAGGTGACCTACAGGTAAGCCATTTGGAGCTTAGGTTATGGCCAGTATGAGACCTAAGATTAGATGTAAGGCAGGTTGAAACTGGTAGGGGGACATCACATGATAGTTTTGGTTAGCTTTAGTAAATACCTACCGCCCATGAGTATGTTAGATTAGATAAGAACTAGAAGGAAGCGGAGGGCTGAGGGTAGGTTTGAAGCTAGTGAAGTAGCTGGGCCAGGTCATAAGCCTTGCCAGATTAGGTTTAGGATTTGGGCTTGTGGGTGGCTTTGGGATGGGACTGAGGATGAATCCAACACACAACACACAGTCAGGATTTGGTGAATCAGGCAGCATTGCATTGCGGGAGTCGTTGAGTCAAATCAGTGTTGTGGGTGGGACAGGGGAGTAACCTGGCTCTGGCATGAGAGGAGAGATCATTAGGAAGTCTTGCACTAATAAGAAGTTTGGAGACAACAGACCATACCTGATTTTTCTTAAATCTAGCTGGCAGGGCTGAAAGTGAGGCCTCTGACTGAACTGAGCCACACATTAGCTCTGGGGCCAACGGGTGACATCAGGCTAGCAAAAGTTGGGTGAGATTATAGTGCTACGGGTACGGGCTGACGTGCAGGACTTCAGGCAAGGCTACAGCTGGGGCTGGCAGGCAGTGCCGTCAGGGGGAGCCTCAGGGCTGGCGGAGCTGCAGGTCGGCAAGTGGCTTCGTGCCAGGGCCACCGTCAAAGGCTGCTTGTGGTGCAGACCAGGCAGAGCACAGGGGTCTCGGGGTCTGGTTAGGAGCTGGCACAGCAGGCACCTCAGGCCAGGGATAAGACTGCAGTGGCAGGCCACAGTAAATGATCTGAGGTTCAGGCCTGGGGGGTGGTTTTGGTTAAACTGCAGGCACTGGGTAGATTGGGATTACACTTATACGTGATTTTTTCGCTGAAATAGGGTTAGAGGCAGTAGGTGGTGGTAAGCGAGGAGTAGGTTAGGAGTCGGTCAGTGTCTTGGGGACAGCGCTCAGGCCCAGGGAAGCTAGCAGTTTGGAGCTAGGATTAGGACTAAATCCAGCAGATTAATCTGGAAACTGCACCCCTCAAGAGACCCAGCTTTATCTCTAGTCTGCTGTCTACCGGTCCTCGATTCAAACCCAAGCCACATTTATACCAGTACCTGAGACTACTTACCTTCCTGGACTCTAACTCATTCCACTTTATTTAGCGGAAATAATCATAATCCAATTTAGTGTTACTTATTGGCTTCAATCCCAATCCAACTCACAAGTGCCTGCCTACATCAAGAGCTACTAAAAGGTACTGTCCTGTTTACATCAGTCCCAGCTGCCACCTGAAACTCAGTACCAGACCAGTATGTTGTTAAGGTCTTTACGGGCAAGTTGCACCCCAGACAGCTTGACCAATATAATTAAAATAAAGGCGGAAGTTCTATTTCTCCACTGAACACCCGAAATTATTTTATTACATTTCTGTGGCTGCACATTATTCTTCAACATAACAGAAAAAAACACAGGGATTCGCTTGCACCAGCCCATGTGAGGTGCAGACGTGCCTCACAGAGACTTTCAGGGACTGTCGCGAGGAGAGAGAACATGTCTGCACCTCAGGAAATGCTGAGGTTGCTGCATTGCTGCTCCTGAGCAACACTTCATGAAATGCCACAAGCTTCTGCAAACATCTGCGATGTTTTCATTTATAGTAATAAATGAAACTACTAAAATAACAGAAAATAAAATGGGTAATGAAAAGGAAAGAGATGTTCCTTTTCAACAAAAAAACAGACAGACAACAAAAACAGAGGCCTTTGCATTTTCAGGTATAATATTCCCTCTGGCTCTTCAGCTGGAGCATATGGGAGAAATGACTCATTGGCTTTCTACTAACTGCAATCAGCAAATAATTGTTAATCCTCTCCAACCAATATTCTTTCCCTTTGGAATAGCAGTCAAATAATGCATGATATTGCCTGTTTACTTCCTGAGGAGACGGATAACAACTGCCTCCTGTTATGACTGCGCACAGATCCAACCCCTCCCGCAATTCCCCTGTGTCACTCATCCCCCTCTTTCCACAAAGCCCTTGTGCCTACATGGGTAATTACAACCATTCTGAATTTTTGATCTCTCGGATTTTGGGGTTTTTTCTTCTTTCCTGCTCCCATTCCTCTCTCCAGCCTTGTAATACTCTGCAGACTCTGAACAATGGATTAGCTGTTCCCTCCAGTCAAGGTTTCCAGAAATAGTCTTTAGAGTTTTGCCATATGTTTATCTTTCTTAATACTCCAGTGAGCAGCCCCCTCATGACTCACGGGCAAACAAAGGTCTTGAATGGTTTGTTTATTCTTCTGAGCTAGATGGCACTGCCTGGGGCTCACCATGCGGGCAGCAGAGGAGCTCTGAGGAGGTGCATACTGTTGCACATATTTAATTACAAACAACATCATATTTACCCTGACCCAAACTGCTATGAATCAGAATGAAGGTTGGAAAACCTAGCCACCCTCAGGTAGCCCCACTCTGACATTGTTCCTGGAAAAGGTTGGTCCCACGTGCCAGCGTGCTTCTACACGTACACCCATTCCCATGTGGAGCTGCTGCTGGGAGAAGCAGAGGAGGAGTAGGGAGGAAGTCACCCTAAATAACTCAGCTTCTGACCTTCTCCCACTAAGTTTTCTCCCACTCCTGACACAGTCACTGAATGGCCCTTGTCCATTAGCACTAAGGTGTATTTTGGCTCACAAAGAACAAAGGCAACCAACAGTAGTGGAGCCCAAGAATTCAGTATTAAATAAATAAACAACTTTACCATGCATGACAAAGACAAAACCCCAACAGCCGTCACAGAATGAAATGCCCAGCAAAAATAAAGGTGCCCAGAAGACCTGAGCTGTGGGGCTAAGCAATGTTCTTCAGAGTACTCAATATAAGACCAGCTCTCATGGCCAGCACTGGGTGTGCAAAGCCATGCAAACCATTCAGGTATAAAACCTTAAATCACCTCAGGGACTGGAGAAGAAAAGATGCAGGTTACTTGGTTACCCATCCCCTCAAGGGAAAGAATCAAGGTGAAAGAAGTCAAATGTCAGCCAAGCAGGCACATAAGCAAACAGTTTTCATGCACTTTTAAACACTCTGCAGTCTCTAAGGGGACTGCGCTGGGCTGGCAGCTCTGACTGGGAACATCTGGGAGCCCTTGCTTTTCCAGAGAAGGTGCTGGAGGCTGGGCACAGGATGCTATTTACAGCTCTTCTTTCAAGGCTCAGAAACCACTGCTGAGACCTATCCATTTAGTAACACATATAGTTGGGGGCATACTATGACATTGATTAAGACCATTGGTTAAGATGGAAAAGCGACAGGCATTGTGTGGTATTTTGACGATCTCCTCATGAGTTCTGGGAAGGTATGTTGGGTGAGATAGATACAGCTGCTGGCTTACACACAAAGATGTAAAATAAAACAGTTAAAGGAAAATAGGTAAAGTCTAGGCCTATGTAGCAGAGTTCCTGAAGTGTTCGTGGTCCTCATTTAGAGAGGGCTGGACAGGAAAACTTGGAACTCAGCACAAGGGTGAACAAATGGCTTGAGATCTCAGGAGCACGTTCCAGGGGGAAAAAAAAAACCCACTATCAGATCACCAAGGGAGGAAGATTAATCAAAACTACTGCATGCTGAAAAGAAAAGAAGAAAAAAAAAAAAAGGATTGGGACTCAGGTTTCTGAACATCAGTGTCTAAAATGGCAGGAGGGTACCCAGGTGTCCTACCTGGTGTCCAGCTCTTGTTTCAGAATAACATGGGCCTCCCACAGAGATGAGCTGTGTCATGTCTCAGGTACCACAGGACACCTAAAATGGCACAAGCAACTTGTCCAGGCACCTGGATGGATCCCAAACTGCTTGTCACCTGTGTGAGAGCTTAAAAGTCAAACTAGGTAAATAAGGATGTCTGACCTTTCTGGAATACAGTGAAATGATGAAAACTCAGTACATACAGGATGATTAAATTTCCATACCTCCTAGCCAAAGTCAAAAATATTCTCCAAATGACTGCTTACTAAGGTGGGCTGCCCCTGAAAGATCAGCATATTAAAGGCTTGGGGGCCCAGGAAACAGGTGAACTCCAGCAGACTGCTGTAGTGAGCACCTTTCCCTTACAGACAGGGACCTTCTGTTCCAAAGATTCTGCTGATCACAGCTGTGCAAATAGGGTGAGAAGAAAAGACATTTTCTGGAGGGAGGATTTAAATCTTTCATATGTCAAGCTCCATCTGAAATCCAGGGGAAGACCAGGACAGGTAGTGGAGCATTAATATATCATACACACTTCAAGATAGTACTTAATATATGAGATGTTGAAGATTAAGAAGGGATTGATGATATCTTGAGAATTCAACATACCTTGGAAATATTGCCAGATTTCCAAGTTTTCAACATCAACAGTAAATGAAAGGTGAACTTCTTTCCTTAAGGGTAGAAAAGGGAGGAGAAGGAAGAAAGATACAGTGTTGGCAAATATTTTGTTGCTTTCTCTGAGCTACTCTAATCAACACAAGTCAAAATATTTTGCAACAGGAAGGAAAGGATAACTTGTACACTGAGGTCTTTTATAAAAAAGGAAGTTCAGTCAAAGTGTGTATTTCCTAAGCATCTGAGAAACTAATACTTTCAGCATCAAAAAATGGAAAAACAGAACAAGTTTTCCAGACATAGCTCACCTCTTCTCACAAGGCAGGTAGAAGTCCTACAGGAAGAGGGTGAGACACAAGTTCAGATGCTGGAGAGCTAACACAGTTTCATGCTGTGCTGAATCATGTTAAATCCCACCAATACGCTGAAACTAAGGCATAAGGTCTGAGGCTTTCTGTTGTCAAGCTTTCAGGCATGCCTTTCTTTTTATTTATGTATTTATTTTCTACAATATACTACCATCATATACTGCATTGTTTCACCTTATATGAATTGGCATTGGCTGTATATCTTGGGAGCACACTAACTGGTGCACTGAAAAGGGGACAGGTCTGTGCTTATGTATTTGCAGACCACTGCAAAGGCTGCCGTTTACTGATGGAGCAATGGGTTTGCAAAGAAAGCAGCATAGTTTTTTTTCCTGTCTTGGGCATGTACAGGTAAAAATATCTTTTTGCACAGAAGTATATTACAGAATTTTAAGGCTGCAAAGTCAAGTGCTCTATTTGAGGCTTCTGTAATATGTATAATATGTACTTTATACATTGTAATTTAGAGACAAAGAATCTGCTGCAGTGTGACTCCTCTGGCTTTTTTTCAGCACTGCTACATAAAAGGGAGTAAAAATATTACTTTATAGAAAACATCTCGTATAATATTTGAGAAGTCTATAAAATCTTGTCCATATCACTGGCAAATCAAGGTGCATGAGATGCTTTTTGTTTCATCAGGTCTTGGACCATTGTTGTAGGTCCTAAGGATCAGAGAGGATCCTCTGTTGTGTTTAGTTAGTAAAGACATACCAGGCTGCTGCTTTGTGGGACTATTCACCGTTTCTGCTGATTTTTTGTCCAGGCCTGTTCTTGTAAACCTCATCATTGTATGTGACATTTTAAGTACATTTTAATGGCTTCAGCTGCATAGCAGAAAGCATAGAATAACTCAGGCTTACGTTCATATATTTCCTGATGTTTTCAGGCAGGATGGTTCAACAGAAAAAAAAAAAAAAAAAATTGAAGCCTGCATAGCTATTATTAGATGGGATAAAAGTGTCTACCCACAAATGGAAGTAACAATAATAATTCATTCTTTTTTTTTTTTTTGGGGGGGGGGGAGGGGGTAAGAATAACCTTTGCCTTGACCTCACACAAGTAGAAAGAAAGGTTTTGTGAGGGTAATGTGGAGGTTTGTCTACGCTGTGTTTCTGGTCATTCCATTACCAGCTGCCAAATCCTGATGACACTCCTTAACCATCTAGAAAGTTTGCTGGGTTTTGCTGATGAAAGTGCTTTAACTTCAGAAGTTAATTGTTTGCAGACTGTAAAAGATTTGCATTATTCTTTCAGTGCCTGGTTCTGTTTCTGTTGAAACAGGTGATAACTCTAACAGTTCCCATCAGCTCCTTTACCCTTTATGTAAATCAGTTTACTTTCCTTTATATGAGACAAACTGATTACTGTAGGACCAATACATCATCAGCATAGTTCTCTGTCACGTGCATCAGAAATACTGAGAGGTGTTGCATGGGATAAATGTAATTTCAACTCCTCACACATCCTATTCTTGTCCTCTTGCTGAATGCCAATTTTGATTTGTTGTCTTGTTTTCGTATCTGGATGTTTAGGCACTTTGACTAGCTTGAAAGGACCAGCCTACTCCACTGCACAGCTGTCAATTGCTCATTATTTTTAGCAATTGCTCCTTTGTCAGAACAGCATCATGATCACCTGAATTCATTTCCTAAAATCAGGTGATAAAGTGTCATGCAGAGATTTCTCCATCAGGCTCCTAACCTCTCTTCAAAAGGTTGAGATTTTCCAAAATTTCCTTTCAAAAAACAAGATCTTACCCTACTCAAAGGCTGCCACAGTTCTCACCACCACATTATACTTATATAATGTATATTAATTGTGTTATATTAATATATTGTTATACTGTAACAATATATTCTATAGTATTATAAGATCTTATATACATTATTATGTATAAGTTGCATATTATAATTCATGATATATAATATATTAATATCCTAATACTGCTATGTTAATGTAATTATTGCTATATTAATTATACACATTAGTTTATTATTATAGATAGTATACATGCATTTATATGTATACACCTCCCTTTGTGTATACACATATATGTATATGTATATATACATCTGTGTATACACACACACACACACACACACAAATATATACAGGCTGTAGAAGTGATTGATTTTCCAGTGTAAAAAATATGCCTTTTTTCCTAGCTGAAATTTATACATTCTTAGTTATAATCACTGACCTATAACACACTTTTTTTCTGCTAGATTAAAGAGCAGAATAATAATGTGAATCTTTTCTCTAGATAGACAGTTGCAGCCTAAAATAAAATCACTGGTAAGCTGTCCTTAGGGAGATATATATATATACTGATCTTAAGCGTTTTAATAGCTAGTGCAATACCATTGATTGCAGCCACCATCATTAATTACTTTTAATCTGTATTTGTTAGGTATGTTAGTTACCATGCAACAAGTGACAGCCTTATTATTGTTTTGAATTATTCCCCACGGCACCAGTCCAAGGCATGACATGTCTTAGAGTCTACTCAAGCTTAAACCTTACTGCAGCAGTGGCTACCTACTGGGCTGCCAGTGAATGCAGAGGGCCATGAGCCATCCCAGGGGGTGGGTGAGGGGTAGGTGATGGTGAAGCAGGAGACGGAAGGAGGCTCATGAGTGTGCTGGCACTTTCTCCTCATGTTAGACTGATGATTATCAGGTGCCAGTGTCTGGGAGTCTATAGTTCAGCCCCAGTGTTTCGGGGGACAGACTGCTCACCCACACCAGGGCTCTGGGGGTCAGTGCATCACCTCTTCATCTTTGGGAGTCTTCTCCCTTGCCAAAGCCCTCTGCAAGGTCTTGGCATCCCCCTACTTTCTCTGGGACTTTGGCCTCACTCGAAACCCTAGGGCATCGTGCTCTCCTATTTTTATTTCTGCATATTTTTTAGTACAGATGGAGATGCGACATGTTTTCAGTCGGCAAGGCTACACCCATGTCATGATGTCAGCAGATTGGATTGCTGCCTGGATTTGGCCTCATATGCCAACTGAATAATATGTGTCTTCTGCTTACTGTCTCTCAAGCTGCCTCCTGAAGGCGAGTGGCTGATTAGCATCTAAACTCCAATATTAAGACTTTCTCCCTATCACTGCGGGATCTGTGTCTCCCTTTCTTAGTCTTCCATCTGACAAGGAGATAAATTTTGAATTGTCCTTCCCTTGAATTTTTATCTGACATATTCCTACTCATCAGTAAAGATTCTTAGGATCCCACATATCAGAGAGATACTTACCTGCAGCATGAACAGAATATTGTTTAAAAGCCATGTCGAGTTCCTCAATCAGTGAAGATTTGTGTCATGTGGAAAACCCTACCATCTCGTACTTCCCCGAAAAAAAACCCTCAACGTAAACTGTGAAGGAAAGATATCAAAGGAAGTGAAGGACATTGTTATTTTCCACAGGAAAAAGACTCTCTAAACATTTTCCAGTACATTTCTTAATAAGTACAAGTAGTCGGGTGTCTATTACGCAATCAATTAAGCCTCCAGTAACAGTTTTTTAAAGCAGCTGTATGGCTTCACAGAATCATAAGTGCCATGGACAGATTAAATGATCTAAGAAAATACACTCATTTTTCCATTCCTCTCCTGGTAAACGATTGTTCTCTGAGCGATGTTTTTCCAGTGCTTTTTCTCAGTTCTGTCTAAAGGAATCAGACAATAGGGGCTCCCATTGTTTTCTCAGGAGGTCGTTCCAGAGCCAAAAAATTCTCCCTAGATGTAATCAGTAATTTTTCATAATATTATTGCACTTGCGTATAGCTCATGCTGTTAATTTCACAAATGCTCAAATCATATCTTTGTGGTGTTTACACTCTCAAAACCCTTACAGGTAGTTGCTGTAATGCATGTATGTATATTCCCCCAGTTATGTGTTGGTCTTAAATGAGATCTAAATCAGTGGGTTCCTATGCCTCCCTAGCGTTATCTTGGATTTAACAAATTGGTTCCAATATAGTGATCTACTAGTACAGATCCTTCAAAAACCAATTTTTCCTTGCTCTAATTTATTTTTTTTTTTGCTGGTCTTCTTTTCATTCCTTCCAATTTGCTGATTTTTTTCTGCATTTTCTATAAATTGTATGCAATATTGCAAGTTTAAAATATGCATTTTTTTGTTTGGGAACAGATGTTAATGTACCAGTTCCTCCCAGTGAGGTGGAGGTTCTCAGGTACTTCGAGCTAAGAATACACAGAATGAAACTTTCTTATCTCACAGATAAGCACCATACTTTTTAAAGTGCTCCAGCACACAGTCATTCACATTTTTAACTTGTACAAAGTCACAGGCAAAATATAGAAAACGTACTCATATTCATGACAAAACTGAGACAACTTCTGCCTTTCATCAACAGGTGTAGTGTTTACTATAACCAACAAGCTACAAAAGTCTCTCAGATGGTATGATTTGGTTTGCAGTACAAAACAAATGCCTTCCTACTTCTCTAATTTGACTATGAGAAAGCAATCCTGTGAAAGCACATTCTTAAAGAGCTAAAATGTGGCTATAAAAAGCACCCCTCTGTTCTTAAATCTAAGTTAGTACCTCAGCAGTATTTCATTCCCCTGCAAATGTGATGAATGTCTAAAAAAACCCGAGTTAATTTCTGCTGAAACTTCATTGAGTCAAAAGGCACTATAGATTTTTTCAGAGTGCTGTGCAAAAGAGTTGTCAGACTACAGCACTTAGAAGTGCTGGATGTTACAAGTACCTAATGAGTACGGTATGCTAAAAGTACCTCAGTTCCATTACACTTGAGATAGTACTTGAAGTAATTTCCATCTGGCTGGCTTGAAAGCATTTGCTGTTGTCCCTTTCTGAACTACAGCTAAACAAAAAAATAAGGCAGGGTCTTTTTCACATTGCATTCCACATTTCTCAGCTCAGATTTTCTCTTTCAAGATCCATATAATTCATTAGCTGGGAAGGTAAAATGAAAGATAAAGAAAAAAAGGAATCCTTTCAAGATGATGTAGGTCCAGACAGGGAGTTTAGAGAGCAGTACTAGACAGTGTGCAGAGGAAATTGAGTGGTTCTCTTGTGCAAGGGCGGGGAGGAAGAAGTGAGGGACCTTTACAGTACAGATATCTCAACATAGGCACTACATATGGGGCTCAAATCATAAAATCACTGGTACCACATATTATCCCCTTTGTGCAAGTCGGGAGAAGATCCTATAGACAAAAAAAGGCATGGCCAGGGGAGAGCTGGGGCTGCTTGATTCCAGCTTTGTGGCACATCTTGCCTCCTACCTACTTTGAGTCCATAGTTGGAAAACAAACTTTTCCCTTTCTCAGTAACACAGTTCTTCAGGTATCTTGAGGTCGAGCTAAGAAAAATCATTGTTTGCTGCAATTGTCCTGTAAAAGGTATTGATGGAAAGAAGCTTTTGCTGAATAATGGGATCAGATCAGGAGCTTACATGTTTGAAGTTTCCTTCATGACATCTGCAGTTTCCTTCATGAGTTTGTTCATAGGGGTGTCGCCAAAAACTACAGTGACTTTCCATTCACAGAACTGAAATATTTAAAAAAACCCAGTTGCGCAAATCTAAGTGAAAAAGCCCAGCTACCCCTTATAGCAATTGGAAAGAAATCAGCATTTCCAGAAGGTAATACCTCTCATCCTCCCTACAGCCATCTAACAGGAGATGGCTTGACCTTTGAAGAGGTATCTATGCCTTTCCGTTTGTGTGCAAGGGGAAGGTATTTGCACAGTCTTTCTTCCTGCATTTGTCAACACAGATTCTTAGACCAACAGATACCTCACAGGCCATAAGAAGGGGAGCTGTGATAGAGAGTTAATAGGAGTAGGCAGTGGGCAGTCAGAACATCTGTGTACTCCTGTTCCTTTCCCCATTGAAGAAATGCAGCTTTAAATGTAACTACATAGATATAGCTGAATTTAACTAGTTACTTTACTATGCTTATCTGGTTTTTGGCAAACCACTTGACTAAGCAGTAGAGCTTATGAAAAATATAATTGCCTGCAACAACTGTTTTAGAAGTTTCTAAATGCCCGTTTAAAAGTCTCTTGTGCTTTCCTAAGCAAGTATGGCTATTAGTATGTGAATAGCTTCCCAGTCTCTAAAAGAAAATATTGCCTGATCCACTGTGCCATGCAGAATGTGAGGGGGTTCTGTTTGTTACTTTGAGGGGGCAAGCACTTTTGAATATTGCAAAAAGCTGGTATTTTGATTTGAGCTGTGCAACAGGACCTCAGACATATTGAATGATGTTTATGTGAGTGTCATAAATTTATTAGGATTTTGTAAACTCTCTCATCCGCCAACCAGTTATTACATGCATAGGTATAAATTTTAGTTACTCCTCCACAGAAACAAAATGCCTCCTTTTGCTGGCAGGGGTTACAACCATGCTATTGCTCAGGAGAAAAGCATGAACAGCATGCAAAGATGAAGTATTTCTCCCATGAGGCTTCCAGGAGAGTTTCCTTCATGGGAGCTCTGTGAGGAGAACCGGGAGAAGATAAAAGTCCAGGATTTGGCACTAGACCAACGTTCAGTGTGCTCCCCACTTACAGGGATGCAACTTTAGCCTGATTTGTTTGTGTTGCGCCAGATAGCATATCGGGATTTACAAGTACTTGGACTTCTTTTCCAGCTAAGTCTATATATTCTAATAACATTGATATTGAAAGGTATCTATCATGTACACAGTGATAACGCTGTTTTACATAGGAATGACTTTTAGGAATTAGTTGTTTTCTACAAAGAATTGGGAAACAGGAACCAATTCCCCCAAAAGGCTCTAATCCAGTAACCATGAAGTCAGTAGTCATTTATGCCTTGATAAGATTCTAGCATCCAAACTGTGAGGCTACCAAAAACCCCAGGGATCTTCATATGCCAGATGAATCACATGCCTCCACTTATCATTCAGGAATGGAAAGAGCCAGTAATGACTGCATTCAAGCAATAAATCCAAAACAAGTGCTCCAAGCTTCTGCACCCTGAGCAATGCCAGTGAGGCCAGACAGTATATTTGTCCTTCAGAGTTTGGGCGTCCATGTATGTGTGTGCAGTCATCCTCTTCTATTTCAAGTAGCAGGTTTATACTATTGTCTTGCATGCAAATCCAGAGCTAAGTGAGCTGAGGGGAACTGTAGACCAAGTTATTTACACAGTATCCACAGTCTGCTTACTGAGGTATAGTGGGTTTAAAATCCTCTAGTAAGGAGTACACTGTGTCCTCTGCTCTCTAAACGTGCTGGAAAGCACACTGCATGTGTTGTCTTACCAGGTTTTGGTGATGTGAGCTCCGTGCCATCCTGCTGCAGGTGGATAATATGTAAGGCTCTTTTAGTACAGTCCAGGCATACACTAGTAATCACAGACTTGAAATCTTGGAGCAGGCAGGGATGCAGAGAAGCAGGAGCTGCTAGGAAGTTATACTAATGAGACAAAACTGGTGGTGTTCATTACCTAAACAGATATACAGAGATTTAATCTGGAAATCTCACCTGATTCATTTATGTTATCTATCCTGTTACACATTGTTGATAAGGGAAATACTCATAAATGCTTTGATACTCCATGGAAAATGATATCATTACACAGGGATATAAATTGTTCCTACCTCTAGAGCTTTGTAAGATATACCAAGAGGGAAAAAGAGAACAGAACCTAATCTGCTCTGAGATCCACAAAAAGGAACGGGGATTTTGCCATGAAGTTCAATGAGGCAAAGACATCTTCTTTGAATATGAAATCTTTCTAATTACAGCAATTTTTATTTGTAGGTTTTGCACCTCCTTTACCAGTAAGTAAGTTATGGAGCCTATGATCAAAATACCTTGTGTTCTGTTGCCGAACACCAGTTGCAGCTTTGTGCAGTTATCTATTTTAATATGCTAGCAGATTGGCAAAAGCTTTTATTTTGGAAGCTTCCTTTTACAATCACATTGCATACGAAGGCCTGATTCAGCAGAGTTTACCCACATGGTTTTCAAAAGGACCAAACTCACAAATAACTGTTGTGGTACTGGGAGCTGCAGAGCAAGTCTCAAGAGTGGGTGTCTTTAAAAAGCAAACCTTTTCATTGCCTGTACATAGGGGCCTCCCAGAGTCATGAAAAACTTTGAAAGGAATTGTCTACAAAATTGCCAGGAAGTAGAATGAGGTCAGAGGAAAAACTGTGACGAAAGTGAGCTCAGCAGGGGTATTATTAACCAATCCAGACAACGTGCTGTTGATACAATGTAAATACCTTCTTCAGGTAAGAAATCCTTCTTCAAATGTCTTTGGTCAACACCTGAGCTCTATTCAAACTTTCCTGGAGGTCCAAGAGAATCATTGCATTCTTCTCAGGCTTTTTCCTGTTTGTCTGCCTCTGCCCTCCTCAGTTTTAGCCTGAATTGAGTCACTTAGTCTTAGAAATCATAGCAGAAATAACAGAACATCAGAATGACGCTATCATTGCTGTCAGGTACTACCTTATTTTCCAAACCTCAGAGGGTCCAACAGCAATTTTATCTAGCCTGGACCTTTCAAACAGGCTTAGTTCTGATTGTAATGCACAAGTTCCCAAGGAGACAAGCAAATTGGCATTGCGTGAAGCAAGGCAGAGATGAGAGGCTTTGAGTTGCTGCTAGGCTAAGGCAGAGGCTCCCTGCTGGCACTGAGGCTGCCTGGAGCTGACACTGGTACAAGGAGGTGTTTGTGCCAACGGGAGAGTAGCGGAAGATGTAGGCTGGGAAAATAACCTGTGGGAGGAAACTTGTGAGCAAGGCAATGTTTAGGGTGAAGAGATCATAGAGCAACCAGCTTTAGCCCATTTTCAGACTGCAAAGGTTTTAGCTCCTCCTGGGCTTCAGTGGTGCTTAAGCAGTGAAGAGGCTACAGCTCATTTCACCTGTAGGGGAGAGTCACAAGCTGCTTTTATTCCTGGCGCCCCACTATCATTTCTGACTCTAACCGAGTGCCCTAGAGCCAGGTATTTGAAACAGAAATTGAAATCTCCTGGAAGAGTCTCAGTCTCGCCGGAGGATGCAAGTTTGCTCTCTCTGATGTGTTCCTGCTTCTGATAAGCCTTGCCCTGAGAACGGTCTGTGCTCAGACACCCCACTCAGCCGGCTGGCCCAGCCTTCAGGAAGAGCTGGAGAGCACCTCATATTCCATGTTGTTTCACATAGCCAGGTTTAGGCAGTCTGAGGTGTGAAAGCTTCAGTTGCCCCGAGACTTGCCCCAGCACAGGACAATCTAGAAGTGACACCCATTTCTAGTACAGGCAACATCACAGGGCCCCTTGCAAAGCCTCTGAAAGCACTACAAATAATTCATGTCCCACAGGGATTTCAGTGGTTCATGGGTTTGGTCTTCAACCCAATTGCTGTGGAGAGGCCTAAAGAAAATAGGATTTACAGGGAGTCCTCAGCACTCCCCTAGACCTGCTTCCATTCAGAGAAATGTCAGCAACACTGAAGAAACTGCTGAGCATTTTTGAAAGTCCTACTCCTTCGATCCCACTTTTGTGATGACGGGATGAGGTATTTTTCTTTCTAAAACCCAAACTTTCCCACACTGTTTTGTGAATGGTGACCAATGTTAAGAGGGTTTCTTACCTCAAACTTTTAAGATCGTTTTAAGCTAGTTACTTAGAAAGAAGTTAGTTATATACTCTTCTTTCTCACTAGCAGGAAAAAAACCCCTGAAAACCACACTTAATGCTACCCTGAAAAACCTGCAGAGAATGAAAAGTCCAGGCTTATACGAAATTCTAAACAAGCATCACTTCGATATTTTTTTATTCCTTTAATGAGCTCATTTTTCAGTGACTTTTCTTATCTGATATTCCTGGAGGGCCCTTGGCATTCTTCTCATTTTTTCCCTTTTGCTTTCAGCTGCTTCGTAGTCCCCTTCCTACTTCAATCTTTCATTGAGATGCTAAGCTGAGTGACAGACTTTAATTAGGTGACATTTGTTGCTAAGGAGACATGCTTATTTAAACTAAATAAGAGAGTTACTTTAAAATCAAAATGCACTATAAATGGTAGTTTTATGTGTGGGAGGGGGCAACAGTTTTATCGGAGTGGTCATTAGCATATTTCTCATATGTTATGTTGGAAAGAAACTTACAATAACATTCACTTTTTGCTGCCCAACATAGTTCCAGTCTTGCCAGTCTGCCATGCTAATTAAATCTTTTTCACAATTATGCAGTTAAAATTGGCAGTGCCTTGCAAGCACTTTAACTTAAATCCTCTTGGAGTCAATGTTGCGTTGTTATAATAAGACCTATGCTTTTAGCACGCTTATTTTGGCATTTTGCAGTCCTAATTCTAGTAATGATGTCTCAGCTGGAATAGAGTTAATTTTCTTCCTAGTAGCAGGCATAGTGCTGTGGTTTGGATTTAGCATGAGAATAATGCTGATAACACACTGATGTTTTTGTTGTTGCTACGTACTGCTTATGCTAGTCAAGGACTTTTCAGCTTCCCATGCTCTGCCAGGTGCACAAGAAACTGGGAGGGGGCACAGCCAGAATAGTTGACCCAAACTGACCAAAGGGCTATTCCATACCATATGACGTCATGCTCAGTATATAAACTGGGGGGAGTTGGCTGGGGAGCAGCGATCGCTGCTCAGGAACTGTCTGGGTATTGGTCAGCAGGTGGTGAGCAATTGCATTGTGCATCACCTGCTTTGTATATGATTATTATTATCATAATTATTATATTGTTATTATTATCATTACCATTTTACTTTATTTTAATTATTAAACTGTTCTTGTCTTAACCCAGGAGTTTCTCTCACTCTTACTCCTCTGATTCTCTCCCCCATGCCATCAGGGTAGGGGGAGTGAGTGAGCAGCTGCGTGGTGCTGAGTTGCTGGCTGGGGCTAAACCATGACACAACTAAAAAAAGTTGCTAGATTTACTTTGAAATAAAAGCAAGTGGTTCATTTTCAGGGTACTCAGCCTGACTAGGTCTTGTCTAAATTCCCCCTCTGGTAAAAGGAGTAAAAAAATGAAGGACATGCAATAGTAATTATGGGAACATGGATATAAGATTTGGTCACTACAGTTAGATTAAGCCATCATAGTAGGTTTTACACATCAACAGCAGCATCCATGGGGATATTCACGTGTTTCAATTTGAGCCATTAAGAACCTTCTCAAATTTAAAAGAAAAAAAAAGTGGATAACATGGCCAAAAGTAGGGGCCAAAGGCTGATGTAACAGATATTAAAACAAGTATATGAAGTAACTATCAGTATGTAGGTGCACAGTTATAGAGGTCTCCTGCAGGGATTAATGGATTATATACCAAATTCCAGACAGTTCTGAACCATCCCACAGCTTTTCTTCCTGAAGTGGAACCTTATGCATTTTAGAATAGTGCCTCTGATACCATCTTGGTTCAATTTCTGTAGGTGAAAGTCCTATAAATCCTTGAAGACCTTTCCATAAGAACAAGAAGGTAAAAAAAATGTTGTTTTGAAGTAAGTGAAAATTAAATTAAATTTTCACTAAGATAAGAGAAAAATAACTTGCCATCTCACTTAAATAAGCATTATCAGGAAGGGAAATAAACTTTTGTTTTGTTGTAGTAGTAGTGATAAGGGAGATCATTACAGCCATCTTGTAATGCAGTTGTTTGTCTTTGACCTTGCCTTTTTCCTGGACAGCACACTTTGTCCATTCTGGACAAAAATTGGTTTCAACAAGACAGGAGGGAGAACGAAACTTTTCCAATCTGAGTTACAAGGGCCCTAAAGAGCTACTGGGGCCTTTGAACTAATCCAGCAAAGCATTTTGGGTTAGATGCACATTTAGGACAGCAAAATATACATGACACATTAAAAATTTGTTCCTTGTTACCATGACAACAACATGTTTAATGATTGCTTAATTATTCAGTGCAAAATATATAAAATCTCAATTCAAAAACACCCTTCAGCATCTTGATGGCAGCCAGAATGTACTTCTTAATAAACATAAATTCATAAGTGCTTTGCAGATCTAGGTAAGAATTCCATCTCACAAACATTTTTCCACCTGACTTATACATTCTCCCGTGGTCAACCTTAGTCTTTAATTGTCTACTGTGTGATCAGCCATAGACATGAGCCTACACTGGTGAATGCTGCACACTGTAGAAATGAGGCCCATCATCTTATCCATTGAGATGGCGCCTGCTAGCTGAACACATTTCTAGGAGAACGTATTTCCTCCGTAAGACCAGACTTTTCCTGTGCATGAGACTCCCAGAGGTTTTGGTCTGAGTATTCCAAAAATGTCAGCCAACATAAAGCAGGGATGACAAAAGCTTTATAATTTTCGTTGGGTGTGGGCTTGTGGGTCTGTTCCTACCTCCTCAGTCTGCAGCACTGCTGGATGGATGCCCTGCTTCAGCAGCACTTGGGTGAGGCGTGGGTGAGGGGGGTTGCTCATTTTGGGAGCTGGAGGACAGAGCTGGTACTTGGGCTGCCTCTGTCACCATTGGTGCCTGTTACTGCATTATTTCAGCAAAATAGGATATTGTCCAAGAGAAAAACGGAGTGCCCCTTCCTTTAGCTAAGCTTCACAACAGCCGTTTAGCATCAGGATTTTTAATCCTGAAGTCTCGGAAATGGGAGTGGAGATTTTCCCAAGAAGATGAAGGAAATGAACCTTGTTTTCCACATCCTGACAAGTGCCTGAAGGAACTGCTCACTCAAAAAAAGACAGGGGTAAAAAATGCATCTACTCTTACGACAAGTTATATGAACTGTTTTACAGTAAATTTGAAATGTCATTGAGCTCTAGTAAAAAAAGCATAGATAGAGCAAGAGAATTTTACCTTCATAACATTGAATTCAAGGCAGCTCTAGGAGGAAGGCATCTGCATAATATAGTTACCTGGGTCTGCAGATTCCCCTCAGACATTGCACTGTACTTTTTTGTTTGAAAAAGTTTGCAGAAATTGTTATAGTGTTAACCCAAATCCAGTGTAAATGAAATCAAATAAATTGGGCAAGCTAATAATAAAGAACAAATTATAGGACTCAAAAAAAAAAAAAAAAAAAAAAGACTTATCAGATCAACTAGGTTCTTGCTGAGACTAAAAATAACCGGTGTTTGCACAGCATCAAAGCAAATGACTCTGATTGATAGTGGATGCTTCAAACACATCAATAAAGCATTTAAGCACATTTTAATGCTTTCCTGAATCAGAGTTCTTGTCCAGCATATCTTAGTGCTGTTCCCTTCACTATACTTTATAATGGTTTATTAGAGCAATGCCAAATGTGCTCAACTTTTTCCAAGATGATGAGAGACAGGTAAAATGGAACAGCTGCCACTCCTGTGGCTTCTCTCACTTCTATTTTTGTTTCCCTAACAAAGAAGACTTCAGTGGAAATTTCAAGATGTATTTTCTCTTGCTGTTTATTTCTTAAACATTTTTAATTGAAATGTATATGGAGAGTTTCAATCTATCTAGTTATCTGTTTATGCCTATACATATCTATCTTACTATTTTTCTTCATATATACAATTATATCTCAAAAAAATAGGGAAAAAAAAGATAATTTATTTATTTTATTTAATGACACAATAACATGCCTATCCATGACTTTAGTCTAATTTGATTTAAAACGAACATAGAATAATATTTAACTTTGAATAAAAGTCAGGGTTTGACCCCACCCTTCCTCCCACATCCCAACCCACCAGCCCAGAGAGAGCCTAAAATAATAACATAGCAATTCTGCAATACGGCCTCAAGGTCAACAGATTCAAGTTCTGCTAGATCAAATACAAATCTGATCTGAAAAGTCCCTGACTGAAACAGTACTCCTCTGTTTAAAATTCAGACTTGTGCATTCAAATGCCTAAGCAGATCTTAGTGTTGTGGTTACAGGCAAAAGGGGAGATTTCAGATAGCCAGTGTTACTCTAGTTTTCCTGGTGGGAAATACGGGTATGTGCATAGCCATTCTGCACTACCAAATGCGTTGACTCTATTGACTTCATTTAGATAATTCCTGATGTACTCTGGCTTTTGAAAGGTCAGTACTGAACTCAGGAAGCCACAGAGGCAGAAATTTTGTCAAGTTTTTTTCCAGCACCACAATAAAAGTTAGCATTTATTGTGCAGGTGTCTCTCAGCTAGATATCTGTGCCTAGAGTACACCACACAAAATATTTACCCTAGGGCCTGCTTTTCCTCCTGTCCCTCTCTCTGAACACAACTATGTAAAGGAGAATCTACCAAACATGTTTATGGAGCTGCTGATACTAAAACTTTCCATGTCATTCAGCCCTCTTCCATTAGCATTGTTATAAGGAGATGGCTATAGTACTGTTTACTCCTGCAGAGGCTTTTCTTTTTAATTTGCTTTTAAGTGCTAACTTCAAGACCAAAAGCTTTTGAAGGTCCAGCTATGAGTGGGGTTTAGGTGCTGAATCAGACTTGAAGATGGGAATGAGTATGGGTATGCCTAAACAGTTTTGCTTGGGTGCCAGAATGGGCAGGACTCCCCTGAAGAGAGCAGTTGAGAGTTGACCACAGTTAGATTGCTTCCAGGCCTGTCATTGACTCCCTTCGTGCAAGTGCCAATATCTCTCTGCTGAATGCAGTGCAGAAAAGCCATATAAACATACAGCTCATTTTTCAGTTCTTCCCTCAGACCCAGGGGAAGCCTGGAGATTTATTTATCTGCAATGCTGACATTCCTTTTTCTTTCTTATAATGCGGTCAGGAGAGAATAGCCACCCACTCTGAATAATAACATGGTAAACCTCAAAGCCGTGACACAGAAATGAACAGCGGGGCTTATTTTCCCACAGAGAAAGAGAAGGATAGGTTGTCAGAGAAAGTGTTGTGACTGTGACTCTTCTAATCTTTTGATACAATTGGATGAACATAGTGTCCACAGTTTGTCCTTACTTCCATTAAAAATCAGTCACTGAGGGTATTAATGGTACTTTGCTGCAAAAAGGCATTAACTGCTGGTAATGTCATACTTCTGCTTGGCTGCAGCTCTGGTAGAGCTCCTAAAAGCAGGTTATTTAATGTAAGTTCTGGTTTCTCAGCCTTGCAAACACGTTTACAGTACATGGATTTGAATGCCCTGGAGACTCACATCTTTTCTGTGAGGTGGTGTGAGTACATAGGGACTGGAACACACACTTAGGATGTCTTTGGGGGTAATTTTGCTTGGATAGGATAAAAGTACAAGAAGAGAGCTTCCCAGGGTCCACTGCTCTTTGCTCAGGTGGTGTGTTTAGTTGCATGCTGTCATGCATTTTCCAGTTGTCCTGGAAGGGTCTGGCCAGCTACAATGCAATGATGCTTTTGCAGGATATCTTTTTGCATATTGGTTATTACTACTGTGTAAAATATGGTGGACACATAAACATTTCCCTCTGTAATTTTGATTGAATGATGTGTTATTTGGACTAAAGACCATGTCCTGTAATGATGGTACCTGTCAGATCAAATACATAGAGAATTTCACAAGAGTCCCACATACCAAAGCTGTAAGTTCACTTCTAGCTTTCTGTGCAAGTAATCTGGTTTTGAAGGGTATTTTGGGGAAATCATTAACTTCCTTCGCCTAAGTCAGACAAAATACTCCACAAATATGACTGTTCTTCTGAAGCACTTATCTTCTACCTGCTCTCTGTGTTTTTAGAGCTCTTCATGTCTGCTGTCTGGGTGAAATACCTGTCTCCTAATGCAAGATTTTCCACATTTTTGAAAGCAATTACTGCCTGTATAGTCTTCTGAGCATTAAAATCTTTAACAAATGAACATTTGTAGTATTAGAAGGAAGAACTGAAGTTAGCATCCTACAAGTTGATGAGACAATTCACATTACAGAACTGCTGTTTCATTCTGTATCTGTGGTCCAAGTACTTATGTGTGTTTGCACACACATATGCACCCACGTAATGAAAGAGAGGTTCGAGAAAACAGCATCATACAAAGCAAGAACAGTATAGGTTATACATTATTAACATAATACCAACAAGATGCTAATATTTGGTTTTTTGACATCGGAAAACAGAAAAAATTACTGTTGCATGTTAAAACACCTTGTATCTTTTCATGATCAGTCCTAGTTCCTGCAAGCTTGAGGGTAAGCAGCAAAATTGCTACTGAGGGCTACCATGTAGGCACACGGCTAAGTAAGAATGCCTGACACATGTATGTTTTAGTAAAAAAAAAAAAAGTTTCTGTGGAAACATGAAAAATGACATTTCACATGTCATAAGTTTGTCCAAAGTTTGTAATTTCTTCAGCTGTCGTTGCATGTCACCACCTTGACAGAATGACAGGGAAAAACTACACTGAAGTTTCTAAAATTCTACTGATCATGTACCCCCAGTATCCTCAAACTAAGAGACCACCCTGGAACAAAGTAAACCCTTAGGCTGATTTGGGGTAACAAAATCATAGAAACATGGTCCTGGAAATCTCAGCCTAGCTGCTATCCAACCGTGGTATAAACTAAATTCCATATGTGCATCTTTTCATGACATTGAAGTTTCTTGTGTGTCTAAATGTGTTTCCTCATATGCCAGAAGTTCCTTCCAACTTGAACTACCCTACGATCCTGTGAACTTTATACCTAAATAACACATAGGTACAAGTATCCACAAAGCAGACCTTCCTTCTCCCTGACCAAAGGGACATGCAAAGAACATACCTAATGCAGTACTTGTCCTGTATTGACACAAAAAGCAGTGAAAATAAACATCTTCTATTGAAAAATTACCACAGCACACAGCAAGTTCCTTCTGGCAACCTGCTGGCTGCTTCCTGATGATGCTGACTAAGGCACTCCCTGCATGGGATGGTGCTTGACCTTGACCCTGCGTGACAACTACCACACAATCCACAGGGAACCTGGATCTTTAAAAGCAAGGCATTACGATGTTCACTATTGTAGTATCCAAATAATGTGGGTTGGTTTTTTTTTTATATTTGTGCTTCAGTGTGTTTGTTTTAAATGAAAGCTGAGATCCTGAAGATAAAATGGGGCCTGTTTTATGTCTTTCCAGAAGTGGCTCTCTTAGGTTCGGGAAAACACTGTCCTATTGGGAGTGCAAAGGAAATTCTAAATGTTACTGCAAAATCTGGCCATCAGGTCCCCAAAGCAAAAAATACAACAGAGGAATGGCAGAGGTATAAATTCCGTAGTTAACTACAGCTCTCCAGAGTGTACAACTCCTGTTTCCTCACCCTGTCCTTAAATTTTAAAAATGAATAAACATGAAAAACATCCAGTAAAATAATCAGGCCATGGAATACAACCCTGACAGACAAAAGTAGCCAGATCTTGTTTCCACCTTTGTCAAAAACAATAGGAAATCCATTTCAGACATGAAAATAAACTTCTGCAGAAGAAGTCTGATTTGAAGCCAGAATGAAATATGGTCCCTTCACACAGGTTTGTGTTTGTCGAGTTGCTATTCAAGCAAGGTCTTCTAAGCAGCAAAAAAAGGAACTAAAAGTGCTGAAATACAGAATAATCCATCCAGGATAGGAGAATATTTTTCTCCATATTAGTATCTGAAAATGGGGCACAGTTGCATTACCTTTGCTTGTTTGACAGCCACTTTCTTTTGTTTTAGCCTGTATTCCTGTGCCAAACTGAGGCCCTAATTTGACAACATTAAGTGTCTGTGGCAATACTAACCTAGGGTACTGCCTTCTACAGGCAGAGTGACAACCATAAAGTTAAGACATCAAAATGCTTTCATAAACAAAGGTAAATGTGAGGAAAGGATGAGCTGATCAAATCTTATGTTTCTTTTGTACTGCTCAGGATATCCTTAAAGAGCCTCTGTCATTTCTGGAAGATCCTCTATTATTCCTATGTTTGGCTTTGCAAGGGAGAGTTACGTATGGACAGAGGGTAACTGTGTATTATACTGATCCTGGACAGAAAAGGATAATCTGTCCGTTTTCATCAAGAAAATAAGGATGGTAGTACAAAAGCTTCAGGAAAATAATCAAGATATGAAAACATGTCTGTGTCAACTTCTCAGTGAGACACTGGCCCACAATCAAACACAAAGCCACAGACTAAATAGAGATTTCTTACCCATAGAATGAAGTGAAGACTTCTTTGACTGCCACACTGTTTACTTTTTAATACTTTGATTAGTGCACTACTGTCTTCTCGCACTTGATTTCTGGTGTTTTTCTTCATAATACTGCAGTTTCCTCTATAGAGAAATGGGAAAGATATTGCCAGAGGGAGAAAGTTATTTTATTAGAAAAAGAAGCCTTTCTTTGGTAAAATTAAAATATGGTCAAAAAGGCTGGATTCTCTTTGACACTTAGCAAAAAATTCTGATCATGATGTACTATGAAGGAAAAATTCCAGGTGCATCAGATTTTTGAAAAATATATTGAACGGCTGCCTATTCTGCTAGGCTCTTAGAACAACTTTATTAAAAATATTCCAAAATTAAGATTAAGAGTGGTTCCCCAGAGGTTTCCTGCAGTCTGGAAAAGCACCCAAAACAGGGAGTGCTTTGTCTGCACCCTGCAGGTTAGTACAGCTGAATACTTTCTGAAAACAGATTTCACCGTGCAGTGAAAGTATACCCTTTCTTTGGAAAGCCCCCACAAAAAGAATTACATGTCATGCATGCCCAATGTTAATTTTCTTACTCACCAAAGTAAAATTCAATCTATTTTCTGTCCACAGACTATCATCTCTTTCAGGCACACTTATCTTGTGTCCTATTTCATCCACACTGGCATGTGAGCTGGCTTCAATAATCCATGAGGTGACTGACTATAAGGTAAAATAGTTATTATAAATATCTATCTTCTCATTTAACCCTACATTAGAAAATTATAGCCTCACTTGTATAAATTACAGAGATTTCAGTAACCAGAAAGTGGTATGGAGGAAGAACAGCAATTCTCTCCCACAGAGGACTTTGCCTTTTCCAAACCTGAGTACAGTCTGGCTAGAAATTATTTGTGAAACTGAATTGTCGGCAGAAAAGCCACCAAAGCACAAGAAGCCAAGCAGGCAGGGGAGCAGGGAAGAGGCATGCAGGCAGCCTGCTTGGCTTCTGCCAGAAGGTTTTCCAAATGGCTGAGGTCTTTTCCATTCTGACTGGTCACCAGACATGAGAGGAACTGATGTTGCAACTGAGTATTTCTCTGCCCAGCTCTAATCACAACAGAAATTAGCCTTTCTGGACTGAGAAAAATATTAGTCAGTTTTAAACACAGGATGCTGGTCTGAGCAGTCACCTTGACTACCCTTTCAAAGAAATGGCTTTATTCAGATGAACACTTAACATGCACCTATGTCCCATTTCCATCGATGCATAAGTATGTATTTTAGACTAAGCACATGCTCGACTTTTTACTGAGTAGCAATAGATGCAAAAGCAATCCTCATGTAAGGTTTCCCAGCCAGTTCTGTCACGTGTCAGCACTGAACTGAAACACCTTTAGAAAGCTGGAAAGGAAAATCTTCTGAGCAGAAACTGCCTATCACCAGTTCTGTCAGCCCATGGGGCAGCAAAAACGAGTGTTAAGACTGCCAGGTTCCTCAGTTGGTCCAAGGGCAGAATTTGAGCTGGACTTGCAGATCCTCAGGTGTGACTCCATCCACTGACTCTGGATAGTTCTGCCCCCGAAGATCTGCATTAGTAATAAGGCTGTAAATGAAAAACCAAACGCTTCTTATACAACCAAACACATTGTCTCAGCTCCTTCCATATTACTACTGTGAGTTATTACAGGATGAGGCTGAGAAGAGGTGACGTCCTGTCAGTGCACAAAGACTGTCTTCGTGAAGGAATTTCTAATTATTTCCTGCTGTGGTTCAGATTTGATGAAATTAACAGTTTTGCTTGCCTTGAGCAGAAAAAATGGCAGTTGCCACCAAGATTTTTTAGTCTGGAAGTACGTATTCCTGGAGTTGAGCTTAAGTTGCCCCTAGAAAGAAGTAGTTTTGATACCTAAAGTAGGGGACCGTCAAAGCCAGCTCAGGGGAAATTTAATTGGCATGCAACTCCACTGTGCATTGATTTCAACCTCTCCACACTTTTTTTTCCCTAAGGTCTACAATGTATTTAATCTTGCTCACAATGTATTTAATCTTGCTCAGGCTGGGGCTGAGATGCACAGTATTTACTATTGCCTCTACTAATAAAAGCAGGCATAAGATGTGATTTAAGGATGTAATAGTTGTGAATATTTTGCCTTGCACTGGAAATAGCATTTGTTTTTTCACATGCACTTGGAAAGTTGAATAAAGCTCGACTTGAGAAGGAGCTTTCTGTGATGGTCGCAGTTAGAGGGTGGTACTTGTACAGAAAGAACAACATTGTCCCTACACATGTTCTTTCAGAGGTGGAATGTCAGATGGTTGCAGGCTGTCCAGTTTCACAATTTGTAAGAAGTCTGTTATATTTTCATTTAAGTATGTGCTTTCCAAAGTATGATGACATCAGTTACCTGTTACAGCCTGGTCTGCTTCATTAATGTAAGTAAGTGTGGAAAAGAAAATTCCACCCTGTACCCACTGAATTAGACAAGGAAGATGGGATTCTCCCGCAGGCCACCTCGGAGTATTTTTTAAAATCCCACCCATGGAGCGATTGTACAAACTGGTAGCAGTCAGTACCCGCAGAGTTAAGGCCTTCCTTAAGTCATGGTTCAAAATATCTAAATTAATGGATTCAGCATGGGGAAAGGAAAATCAAAAGTCAGGGAGGATTGTGAGGTCTGTGTCTTCTAAACATTTTTGTTCTGGACAGTTTGTTCACAGTTATAGTATCTCAAGGCCAAATTGTCTGGTCTGTTTCATTCATCTTGCATTTTACAAAGTGAATGTATGCCAGGCAGAGGGATTCACTGCTGGGGAATTCCCACAAGCTGGGGCAATCTCTGGCCACTTCAGACGCTGCAGGGAGAGCTCTGCCATCTGTCCCCCACGCCCATGTCACCACCTGCTTTCCTGGGCACTCATCCCCTGCAGTAAGGGAAAACAGAGCACAAATGAGTATTTTCCCTGTGTTTTCTATCCAGAGAGATTCAACAGAAGAAGCAGGTTTATTTTATAGGGAGTAAGTTGGAGGGGTCCTTCTCACAGACAAAGAAGCCCCCACTTTTCGAGACCCAGTTGTGTGTGTCACTTGTCCCACGGGGCAGTTCCTCAGCATTAAGCCTCTCTCAGTTCTGCAGGAAAAGGACATGAAAAGCTGCTCTACCATCAGATGGATGCACTGCCCATCCTTGCCACCTTACATATCCATTTCTTTCCTCTGCTTTTGTTAATACAAGGTTACTCGTCTCCTAGCCATTCAGAAAGTTACTACAACAATCATTTTCCTAATCCATCTTTTTGACTAGTCACCTTTCTCCTTGCAACTTAAACTGTGTTTCTTTACTCTTTCACATCAAAGAAAAACTTCAGGTTCCTCACTAGCTAGTTCCTATCTCCCCTACTATCTCACCTGTACTGATAGTCAGTTTCCATCTTTTGCAGTCACATAACTTCACATAATTGAATTTTCAAATACGGTCTTGAAAGCTCATCCATTTTACTGGTTTCCTTCAAATCCCTATTGAAATCCCTCTTTTGACAAGATGCCTGGGAAAATCTTGACGAAAGTTAGGCTACTGGAGGGCTGACACTGCCAAGAGCACTAAACATACCTGTAACCAGTCTTCCGCTGCTATCCAGCTCTGTCATCTTCTTTCAGAGAGACCACAAATTTGTGTGAGAGTCACCCCCTTTTGATCTTGCCCACCAGTATTCCCCATGTTGTGTTGGTAGTCTATGACTATGGCTCCTAGGCACAATGCAGACATTACCTCAAAAATATATTATTACTAAAAGTACTAGGCAGGGTTTTTATAGCTCACTTTTCCATTACATTTGGTCCAGGCACTCATGAAGTTTCAGCTTAGTTTTCAGAACAATAATAAACAAATATTATAAATTAATTAATAAATTAATTAAATAAATGTGGCAGTACTTTCCTCACATTTTTCTAGTTGGAATGTTTACAGGTGCATGCAGAGACTGTTTTTTTCCTAAATAAAGTCCAGGATGAAAACTTCTTACAGATAAGAGTGCAATTCAACAAAGTTTGTAGGGAATTGTAATTAAAAAGGGGATCAGCCACTGATACAGTCAATACATTTTAAAGTGATTCCAGTAGAACGCCAATGTCTTTAGAACATGATTGATTTTATTCAAATCATACTCTTCAAATCTTTTGCATAAGAGATATCAGCACACCAGCCATGTCATGAAATGACATCCAAGAAGACAGCCTGTGTGGCTGAAGTGGTGTCTTGCTTTTTTGTGTGCTCACTAGTGAAACAATATGGATACAGACTTCACAGAAAGAAAAATGTCCATGTTCACTGGAAATTCAGTAAATCTGTTCCTAATATCCCTTTCCTAATATTCAGGTTTTCCCATCTCTTAGAAAAGGAATAAAATTACTCATCCCTTCCCTGCCAGGTTAGAAAACAGGCACCCTGGATTACCAGGCTGGCAAAAAGTGCATTCCTTGTCAGGTCTCACACAGTCACAGCTGAACATGATGCTAAAAGGAAAGCTGTTCTGTATGGAAGCTACCTCTCAGCTGATGAAGTTTCATTTCTGATGCCATATACATCCAATGTGGTGCATTTCAACTGAAAGTAAAAGAGTAGAGTCACAAAATCAGCAAGACTGGAAAGTTGCCAACTTCATACCACTGTGGTGAGGACATTTGCGATGGATGTACAAAACAGATCCAAGATCCCTCTTTCTCTCATCCAGCACAAGGCAATGAACCAAGGAGTAGCAAGCAATGACCATAGCGATTCATGGAAGTTGAATTCTCCCCTGTTGAGGTTTGTTTTACCTTCTACCTCATTCTTAACTGTTTGGAGGGAGAAGATGAAAAGTAAATGATTCTTCTGTCTGGCAAGTGATTGATCTGTGGCATAATTTTTGGAAAGTCACATCACATCTGTTTCCTGTCCTATCTTTTAGTTGTCAGGGTCACTTTGATCACTGATTTTTAAGGGCAGAGCCTGTCTCTCACCATGTGTTTGCACACAGCCTAGTAATGCAGGCATCAGTTTGCATCAGGGCCTCTAAGTACTACCATCATATAAATAGTCATTCTCAGAGAAACAAAAATCAAACACAAAAACTACAAGGAGATGAAAAGCACACATGGTTTCCTGGTGACTCATTTTGCACAGTCCTGAACACGTTGCTTTATTTTTCTCTCAAAGGCCAAGACACACATGGTGCCCTCCGAAGAAGAGTAAGGGTGCCAGCACGGAGGCGTATCCAACAGCAGAACTCAGGGCAAGCATTTAGGGACTGGGCTGCTTTTTCTCCTTTTTTCCTTCACTGAGTACTGCATCACTAAGCAAGTATCTCTCCCTGCCAGTTATAAATAGGCACTAGTGCCTTATCATGTTCTCACTCACTGGGAAAGAATGTGGATCAGCTGAAGAATGAGACACCCAGGAAAGCTGCTGAACAGCAACAACAATTTTCCTTTTTAAATCCTCTCTCCTAAAGTCAGAGGCATACGTTCTTTGGGAGTGAGTTTCTTGACCTGGTAAATGACATGATGCCTTATATACAAAAATATTAAAAGGAGATTATGTCACTGGTAAAAATGTGCTGAAATGAGGTCTTTCCCTTTTGCAAGCCTTTAAAGGAACTTTCCAAGCTTACCAAAACTGTGCAGTCATGCTTCTGACAGGCTGCCAAGTTCACATAAGGACCAGTCCAAGGGCACCTTCAAAGCCAGGGTACTGGTAGACACCCATATAGTGTGGTGCGTGTTAGACACCACGTTACCAACAAGGGACCTCAGTAACCAAAGCCCAGAAACAATTACCTTCCTTCATTCTTGTATCACAAGGTGAATCTTGAAATAGCTATAAATCAGGACTCCAGGAAACGTGGATTAGAGAAAGAGAAGCTATTAAGACAAGGCACTGGACGGGGATCAACAAGACACAGGCCAAGATCCACATAGGTATTTAGGTTCCTATCCTCCCCTCAATTTCCTGGTGAACATTGGTGCCTAAAAAGGAGTTACAGTCTTAAATAGTTTTGTAGATTTTGGCCCTCTGTTTTATTCCCAAGCTCGTTCAGCTGACAAATCAAGTCACCTCTTTGTGGAGAGTTCACGGTTCATAAATTGTAAAACATGTGCATAGCACACATGTATCACACGCACATCTTCACAGACTTGATGTCATGACAAGAAGGATGACAGAATATCCCCAGGCAAAAACATTTTGGTCAAATAATTGAAAATTCGTTCTGCTTGTGTGGTAGGAAGTACTTAATGTTTCAGCAGATACTTCAAATAAAGCAAAGCATGAGATTTCTCTTGCCAGTTCAACTGCAGCCATAAGCAATAGACAGGCCAGGGATTTTTACTTTTGAGCAGGGGAAGGTAAATTAATTGTCTCTTTGGAAACACCTACCCTTTCATTTCTCCATACAGTAAGCACCTAATTCAAATTGATCCTGCTTTATTCAGAGTTCCCAGGTGGAAGTTCTATTCATTGAATGTTTATCATCCAAGATCTTAAGACAATAACAAAATTAAAATTAGAGAAAAAAAAAAAAAACCAACACATTGTATATAAATAAAAATGTGGTCAGGATTTGACCTTAAAAGGAGTAAAGATTAATACAAAATGAAAAATAATGATCATCCCTTTCAGCTTTGCAGCTTGGTTCTGCAGGAGAATTTTTTTTTTTTTTAATATTCATTATTTTAAGCTTTAGGAATGTCTTACCTAAAGCATGTATAGAGCCAAAAGACAGAGCTATTTTTAGAGTGATATTTCTCAGCTTGTTTTGGCAAAGTAAATGCCAAAGTATTTGAAAGACTTGCATCCCCCGAGATTCTAAACTTTGAGAATACACAGGTCAGTCCCTGTCTTCAGGGGAGTTTGGCAGACACATACCCACCAGAGAAAGCTTTCCAGAAGGAAACTTACCGCAATAACTTATTTGCTATGAGTGGAGTATCCAGGACAAAGTAACACTCACCATTGCCCTGGGTTATATAAAACAGGCCACTAGTATAGTATTTTCTAGATTACTCCATGATTTGCAGTGCTTCCTGAATCCCTTACTATAACAATCTATCCCCTTCAGACATTAAAAAAAAGTAATGTTGGAGATCTATTTTCTTCCACTAATACCCCAGAACTCTTTCTGGATCTCAACAGTAACTGCAAAAGACTGCTCTGGTTTCAAAGTTAGCACAATTTCAGAGGAAAGGGATACTAAATGAAAAGGGATCCTTCAACCATGGATAACTGTCCCACATACAAACAAGGTAGAGAGCAACAAGAAATATTCTTCCCCATACACCTGAATTTGCATCTAGCAGATCTTCTCCTGCTTCTGGTAGGAGCCATGGGATAGTGCAATGGCCTCAGCATGAATATTAGGAGCACCCATTGGCACTTCATTCCCACCTGTTGTAATCAGAGGTCACCTACTACCTCTCAAAGCTACCCAGCCTTCTACAGTGCCTTTGTGCTAGTAAGAAAAAAAAATTGGCTCCACTTAAGAGTTCAGAGAGTAACAAAGGAGGAAGTAGCTTAGTGTTAGTGTAGCAGCTAGCAGACCTTTGTTTTTCAGAAACAGAATTCTCATTCTGATTTTACTAATAACTGTGCTAATATGAGAAAATTTTTGGTTTTATTTTTTTAATACCAACAGAGACATTTTCTAAAATAAACGTAACTGCAGACAAGAATCTGGGCTAGGTATGGTAGAATTACACAAGCAGACTGACTTACATCAAACTTAGAGAGCTGCTCCCAGAATGTATACACACCCTTTAAGCTTGAAAGTGCTGGACTTTGATCTCCATTTCAGTTTAAACCACAGCCAGAGTCTAATTTCCCTTTCTTCACATTTTTAAATTCTCAAAACCAACTCAGCAAGTTCTCATCCTCCCCTGCACCTGGGGAGAAGAAAGGCCAAAAAGGCAAGAGAACCAGCCAAAAGGAACAGGGGTGTTCCTGGGTTGCTAACTGACTTTGCTTCAAAAGCAGGGAAAAAAGTTGACCCGCTCCTAGTAGGTGTTGTCACTCCAGTTTCCACTGACTTCCATATGTTTAGGATGCTAAGCAGAGAGTTAATCCTCTCTGACAGTACAACATGCTGACATGAACAAGCTGTCTTGTTCTTTGTTCATAAGGATCTGCCAGAATATTCTTTTTAATATGTCTGGATGTCTCCACATACATCTGTTCTTGGCCACATAGTAGAGGGATCCTCTGATCAGCCATGCCCTGAGTTCTTCAGCTTGTTATGCATCTCATAAAAAATGTTTGGAAATAGTATTAGAAGAAAAACTCACATCTCATGTAACTGTTTCTTTGTTGCGGTTTTTTTTTTTTTTTTTGATCTGAGAATTTGTATTTTTTAAACATACTGGCTAATGAAACAAAGAGTCTAGCCCTACCCATAAAATTCCTTCATTCTACTTGAGCTCCCAGACTTGAGTTCAATGTAGGACACTTGCTTTTCAGATTTGGGAGCCTGTGCTTTTACAAGGACAACTCAGAGTACTTCCAAATCTCACCTATTTCTCCCTCTTGCACATAATAAAGAGCCTTTCCTGAGAGGATCCTCCACTGCCTTGTCTGCACAATGTTAGCCATGCAATGAGTCTACAAGGACAGACAAAATCATGGTGGCAATGCATTGATACTGTCTATAGCTGTGTGGCTGAGCCTTCACAGAGAGTCTGCATCCAAACATTCTTTGCAACATGTTCAGAAGCTTTTCCACAGTCAGATGACAGCAGAACTTTACTTCCTCACAGTGCGAACATGCAGCAGTTCATGCTCAAAGCATGGTAGAGACATATCCAGCAGAAAATATCTACACAAATGGATTCAGTCTGTGTGTCTGCTCCATGGCTCCAAAACAGTCATAAACCAGATGCAGTTTGGAAGTTGAAGAATTACAGAAGTGCAGAACTAAACTCAAACCAACATATCTGTCGCACAACAAAGTTAATCAGCTTTGACTCAGCATTGTATTAATGTGGTCAAAGCTTGCTTTAAGCTCAACAGCTCAGCTGGCTTCCCCCTAGGTACCAGAGCTCTCTTTAGAGTACTTGGACAGTGTAAAGAGTCTTAATGTGAGTTTACCTGTAGTTTCCAAAGATTTTAATGCATCGCCACATTATCAAAGCAGTATATGCCAAAGGGTATCCATGGTGCAGGGAAATGAACATTTGACTATTGTACTTGCTAGTGTCACAGACAAAAACTGGGCAATTTTTACTTAATTTAATTAATTACCAATTAACAGAAATTTCTGATCACTGATCCAGGTATTGAGAAAAAAAGAAACAGAGAACATAAACAATTAAATACTTCAGTAAACATCTTTTCTCCTCCTTCCTCAGGTTTATCTTAAGTCCAACACCTATCCTCCCTACTTCTTAGTCTCAATTTCCTTTATTCTTGCTGCAGGATACACTCAGTCCATCCCAATTCCTACGGTGAAGCAGTTGGGTTGTGTGCATAGCAGCTTCTGCCTGTTGCTCTCTACCTGCTGGCTTCTTTCTGCTCCACTGTGCTTCTTCCTGGTTTTCTTCAGTCACTCTGGTGCTTCTTACTGGTTTTCCAAGATCGCCTCCTCCAAGCTCAAGAATGGTCCATCCTGACAAGAAGAAAATCAAGCAAGGGTCACAGGAGACCTGCATGGATGAATGAGGATCTTCTGATAAATCTGAAACATAAAAAGGGTGCATACAAGAGGTGGAAGCAGGGAGAGGTGACCCGGAAGGAATATAGAGACATTGCTCGATTGTGCAGAGATGGGGTTAGGAAAGCCAAAGCCCACCTGGAGTTGAATCTGGTGAGAGACAAGAAGGACAACAAGAAAAAGCTAGGGAAATTGTGGGCCTGCTGCTGAATAGGGCAGGTGCCCTTGTAGCAACAGACATGGAAAAGGACACAGTATTCAAGGTCGTCTTCACTTTGGTCTTTCCTGATAAAAACACTCTTCAGGAATCCCAGGCTCCTGGTATCAGTGGGAAAGTGTATAGCAAGGAAGATTTACCCTTGGAGGATGAGGATCAATTCAGGGAACTTCTAAACAAACTGGACAAGCACAACTCCATGGGACCTAATGGAATACGCTCATGAATGCAGAGGGAGCTGGGCAGGGTCACCACAAAGGTATTTGCAATTTGAGGGTATTTGCAATTTGTCTTTGACAGGTCTTGGTGATCAGGGGAGGTTCCTCAGGATTGGAAGAAAGGAAATTTCAATTCTGTCATCTATCTATGGGACACAGTCCCCCAGGGGTGTCTCTGCTCTGGCATGGGTCATCCTTGAGGACAGTCCCTCAGGGGCATCCCTGAGTCAGGGTGGGTCACCCATGGCTGCAATCCCTCAGGGGTGCCCCTGTTCCAGTGTGAGTTAGCCTTGGCTGCAATCTGTCAGGGCTGTCACTGCCCTGGTGTGGGTCACCCACAGCCGCAGTCCCTCAGAGGTATCTCCTCCAGCACAGAACACCTCTTCCCAAACATGCCCCTCCAGCCACCTCCTTAGTAGTCTCACCCTCCATGTGTCCACCACCCCCAGCAGCTGATGCTCTTTCTTAAATACATGTAAGCGGGGGCACCAAGGGTTCTGCTGACCAGCTAGAGCCTTGGCACTCAGTAGATAACGTGGAAAACAACAGCATGGAGTAAGACCCATAAAAAGAAGGGAACTAAGATATATAATCATAGAATCATAGAATGATTTGGGTTGGAAGGGACCTTTAGAGATCATCTAGCCCAACCCCCCTGCAGTGAGCAGGGACAGCTTTAACTAAATCAGGTTGCTCAGAGCCCCATCCAACCTGACCTTGAATGTTTCTAGGGACGGGGCTTCCACTACCTCTCTGGGCAACCTGTTCCAGTGCTTGACCACCCTCATTGTAAAAAATGTCTTTCTTATGTCTAGTCTAAATCTATTCTTCTTTAGTTTAAATCCATTATTCCTTGTCCTGTCACAATAGGCCTTGCTAAAAAGATTGTCCCCATCCTTCCTGTAGGCCTCCTTTAAGTACTGAAAGGCTGCAACACAGAGCAAAGGAAAGACGTAAGGCACAGAGGTGACAGGCATAGATTTCAGAGGTCTATTCATATTTCTGGAACAGCCTGTCATTGATTTTATTAAAAAAATACACAAACTGGTGCACTGGAGCCCTACTGATTGGACTCTGATCAGGATCTGGACTTCATTACAGTTGTGGGTTTTTGCGGGGTTAAAAGTGTTGCCTGCTCTCTATTGCAGAATAGCATTGCAT
This sequence comes from Pelecanus crispus, assembly GCF_030463565.1. Classification (NCBI taxonomy): domain Eukaryota; kingdom Metazoa; phylum Chordata; class Aves; order Pelecaniformes; family Pelecanidae; genus Pelecanus; species Pelecanus crispus. The sequence goes on from NC_134645.1 coordinate 69,230,400, forward strand.
GAACAACAGGCCTGCATTCCCTACAAAGAATTTGAGTATGAATTGTCCTTCCTTTCTCTGGATTAAATCTGGTTTGAAAAATCAGTAAATTGCATGAGGTAGGCTGCAATGTCTATCACCATTTAATCCCTTTTGTAAACCTGATCAAGTTTCCACCTTAATCATAGTAGGAGGAAAGGAAATAAACATTTACTTAGGAATCTATGTAAACTTTTCAGTAAAAACAGCTTAATGATCATGAAACAAATATACGCAATTAAAATAGTTAAGAACTGAGGAAAATCACGTTTGTTTCACGTAAAATGAAATGAGAAAACAGGACAGAAAGACACTGCTTAACACTATAAGAATGCTATTATAACTGACTACCCCCATTTAAAAGTTGTAAACACCGTAGAGTGAGATGAATTGCATATAATTATGAGTGATAATATGACAATGAGCAATGCAAAATGTTGGCTTTGTTTCTGGAAAATAACCCTCTTTAAAGCAGACAAATCTGCTGTATAGCAGCAGACCAAACTCCACATTAGTTTTCTGTAAGCGTTCCAGTGTCAGACTAGGGAGAGCTTTGGGCGATGTACCATACCCAGGGTACACTACTGGCAGAAGAATAATCGTAGTCGTCTTGTTCCTGAGAACTAACAACATCACCTACTTAATGTCAACATCGTTGTTCCCTGTTTCCTGGTATTGTATACATCTTCCTATATAATCCCATTCAGCAAGCTGTGTCTTAAAACCAGTTAGGTTCCCTGCCCCAGACTTATCACACCTCTACTAAAACTTTGCAGTACTGCCAGTTCTTTCAGTTTATAACTGAGAGTGATTCATAGTCAAATTAAAAAAAAACCAAAACCCATATTTTTTTTCCTGTGAAAGACTGTCTTTAAGCTCAGATAGTTCCTTCCCCTGCTTTCCTTACAGCCATCAATGGACTTAGGGAATGCAATCTTGTTCTTTCTTTCACTGTGCTAGGCTATATAAGCCAGTCCTTCTCAGTCTTTTATCTTGTAAGACAAGACTCTCGTCCCCTGGCCATTTCAATCATCGTCTCTGCACATGTTTTGTTTAAATTCATCTTGCTGGAGCAATTGTACTAGGTGCCACAGGTAAAAGCCCCAGTGATGTTTCAGACTCATCTGCAGGCTATGTTAGAAACAGCATATCTGATAAATCTTAGGACGATGTGTGCTTTTTTCAGGACTGGTCCTGTCAGTGTTTCATAGTTATCCTATGACTGACTAATACCCTCAGCCACTATAGCATACGCTCCATCCTGATTTCCAACAGACGAACTCCCAGTTTCCAATGGAAAATCTTGCTATTCACTTCTAGGTGTGTAACTTCTGCACTTGGACAATTCAAATGCAGGACAGGATTCTAAACCACCTAACAGTGCAGAACCTGTACAGCTGCTATGATTATCTCTGTCTTGAGAATGGTTAGCTCTTCCCCTTTTATGAAGAGAAAGAATTACCTAAATAGAAATACAATGCTTTGCATGTTTGCATGACCTCACCCTAGTCTTGTCTCTGGAAAGTACCCTACACTTGACATGCATTCCAAGTATACACTGCTTTGTAAATGTTTTTTATTCCTTCTTCCTAGAGCTTATTTTAAGCCACTAGCTCCTAAACGAGGGTCACAACCTTACTTTTATGCACAAGCTTGGCAGTATAATTGGAAGTGGGGTCATGACCCCAGAAGTGGGTCTTGACAGACAGATGTTCTGAGATTCAAAACCCCTTCTGACCTCTTTTAACACTGTTAAAGTCTCTAGCAGGGTGAAACACATCATGAATGCAACAGGAGAAGATGAAGCTCCACTTACCATCATTTGAGCAATTCTGATGAACTCTGCAGCTCTCAGCTTGAGCAGCAGTCCTGTTGCTGGGCTCAAGACGTAACTCCCATGTGTCTTCCCAATGTGCAATTAGCAATACAATTTTCTTTGTGTCCATACAGGGTAATTTTAAGCAAGAGTAATGCAAATAATATAGCAAAGCTCTTAGTAATACACAGCACTTCATGAAGACAGGAGTTTATTCTAGGCCTCTCTACTTAAGCTGTGAAATTATTCTGACATGCTGATAAAGTCTTTCCAGGCTTCCACTGGGATCATACACATCATTCCTCTCAGATAAATTGCACTCAGTTATTCCTGTGAGCTGAAATAGTTTGGTTTAATTACAGAACAGTTCATGCCCAGATAGTGCTCTGGAAGGAATTCAAGGGCAAACATAGCCATTTTCCATAGAAAAGGGACAGAAGCAAAATAGTTGCAGACTGGGTCCTGTTGTCACAAACATTATTATTTAGGTCCATGTTCTAGTACACTCATAAAATGAGGAAATGCCTTATCATATTAGGATGGGTGTGGACCAATGATGAAACGAGTGCCAGAGCGCTCTGGTCCCACAGTTGTCTGGATAGTCACCCTTCTCACTTGGGTATCCAGGTCTCCTCCACAGAGCATTCAAGGCATGAGATTGCCTTTCTCTCACTTCAGAACATGGTTGGGAGGCAAGGGGACATATATCCAGATCCTGGAATCAAGAAGCTCTCTGGAGTCCACCACTTTAGACAAAGAGGCTATGTCTACGCTAGTAAGTTAAACAGTGCCCAGGAACAGTCCCAAGCACTGGAATGCAATTGTCTATACAGTTCCCTGTCAGAGGGCTCCCAGGCATGCTTTCAGTCCCTGCCAGCCAGCACCCCCAAACAATTCCTGGACATGGTCTGGGGTCTGAACATTCCCGGGATCATTCCCAGCAGGGACTTTGCATGCAAGTCCTCTGTTTTGCAGGCTGAAAGAGTTTATTAGAATAGACATAGACTATTTCTGCCAGTAAGCCAGTTTAAATTACGTATGTACAGTGTTAAAGGTTCCATTACCTTCACTAAAGCTATTCGTGATGTAATGTGTTATTGTGGTTAAGGTGTTGAGATTCTCACCGGAGGAAGACAGTAAAGAGGCTTTCTGAAATACTCTGAGCAAGAAGCAAAACCACGAACAGCTTTTAATGGGCCTGAAGGAGGCAGAAGTATTCACTTTGTTCTTTTTGTTGTTGTGTATCTGTTCAAAATATCAGTCCTGTCTTCCCTAAAGCATGGAGACAGAGCTGGCAGTGATGCTTGGGGAAGGATATGCCAGCCAAAAGAATAAACTCTTGCTGGTGATGGATCGTCTGTGACAAAGGGCACTCACAGTACAGTTTAGCCTTTTTTCTACTCTGACTGGCAAAGGCAGTAACTATCAATGTTGGCTGGTCTCAGCCAGAAGTCTAGCAGCCTAGTGATTCAACATTGTATACCCTAGTAAGAAAGTCTCCACCAGCTCAATTAAAGAAGTCTTCACTTTATGTGTTAATACTTCCCTTCTAACATTCTATCATTTATTTTATTTCTTTCCTGAAGAAGAATAGCTGACACCCAAGAGTTTTTTTTTTTTTCTCTGTCATGATAACACTACCTGCTTTTCCTTTTCGGTGGGGACTTTTTTCTCCTTCTGAACTACTGACAGCTTTTCTTCCTTTTGGTGCTGTGTTCTTCACTTTTAATTTACACCTGTGTTTTTTTGCAGTGGTCCCCCTGAATTTTAAGTAGTTTTGCCACAGTTCCTAATTATTATCCCAACTTTGCCAAAGGAAATGAACATGCCTCTGCGGGGGTAGTACTTACCCTCTTTAAATGGCTTTGCAAATGTCTACATCCAGGACTTAACACAAATAAATCATCCTCTGCTCTGATACCATCAGTTTGAGGTCTGTGGCTCTGAGCCCAAGTGTTTTACTTGTACCTGAACCCCACAAGCCAGCTGGCAGGACTGAGCCTCAGCAGCCAGTCAGTCTTGGTCTGCTCTATTGAAACTGCTTTAGACACCTGGCACTTCTGTCAGTATTTTTTCCATTGTGCTTTAGCACATACGTTCAGCTATAGAGCAGCTCTTGAACTTTCAGAGTTCATTTGTATTTGTAGCTGAATTTACTAAAATTTGGATAAAAGTGTGTAGCATGTGCTGCCCCTGGCTTTTCCGGTCAGAATGACAGAAAAAAATCATCTCAGATGACATATTTTCACTATAACTTTTATCCCCTTAAGACAAAACAAAAAAGTCTGGCAATGAATATTCATGCCCACTTGAGTAGTCAGGTCTGATGACTATAGCTACATGTGTAACCATAAGGAGAGCTCAAACAGTGGGTGACAAAGACAGCATAAACCTTGGAGAAGGCCTAAATCACCATGCAGCGGATATAGCAATCGAATCGTACATGATAATACCTCTCACCAGTGCGTCCTTCTGTTCTGTTTGCTGATCAGTTTGCTTTTTTCTGAGGAACATGATTGGAATTTAGGCTATATAATGCAGAAAATCTTATAAGTTCCCATTGCTCCCTGTTTGTTGCCTTAGTATTTACGTTATGATTAAGCTTCTTAAAAACCTCTTGCAATGATTACCTCTTAGAGTCAGACCCATGTACCTAACCCTTGGTGGCTAAGTGAAAAAAATTAACTCCGAAAAATTCCATCCCCAAACCCTATGGCTCATTTGTTTCCTGGAGAGTGGGTCCACATTATATGTTGTCAGTGTATTGCGTTTGCATGGCAAGGTTTTCATAGTGGGGGGGGCTATAGGGGTGGCTTCTGTGAGAAGCTGCTAGAAGCTTCCCCCATGTCCGACAGAACCAATGCCAGCCAGCTCCAAGATGGACCTGCTGCTACCCAAGGCTGAGCCCATCAGCGATGGTGGCAGTGCCTCTGGGATAACGTATTTAAGAAAGGGGAGAAAGTTACTGCGCACAACACCAGCCAGAAGAGACAAGTGAGAATATGTGAGAAGAACGACTGTGCAGACACCCAGGTCAGTGAAGAAGGAGGGGGAGGAGGTGCTCCAGGCACCGGAGCAGAGATTCCCCTGCAGCCCCTGGTGAAGACCATGGTGAGGCAGCTGTGCCCCTGCAGCCCATGGAGGTCCACAGTAGAGCAGATATCCAAAAATGCCCAAAGGAGGCTGTGAGCCCATGGGAATTCCATGCTGGAGCAGGTTCCTGGCAGGACCTGTGGACCCATGGGGAGAGAGGAGCCCAGGCTGGAGCAGGTTTGCTGGCAGGACTTGTGACCCCGTTGGGGACCCACGCTGGAGCAGTCTGCTCCTGAAGGACTGCACCCCATGGAAGGGACCCACGCTGGAGCAGTTCATGGAGAACTGTAGCCTGTGGGAAGAACCCATGTTGGAGTAGTTTGTGGAGGACTGTCTCCCATGGGAGGGACCCCACAGTGGAGCAGGGGAAGAGTGTGAGGAATCCCCCCCAGAGGAGGAAGGAGCAGCAGAAACAACATGTGATGAACTGACCGCAACCCTCCTTCCCTGTCCCGCTGTGCCGCTGCGGGGGAGGAGGTAGAGAATTCGGGAGTGAAGTTGAGCCTGGGAAGAAGGGAGGGGTGGGGGGAAGGTGTTTTAAGATTTCGTTTTACTTCTCATTACCCTACTCAGTTTTGACGGTAACTGGTGAGTGATCTCCCTGTCCTTATCTCAACCCCCAAGCCTTTCGTTATATTTTCTCTCCCCTGTCCAGCTGAGCAGGGGAGTCACAGAGCAGCTTTGGTAGGCACTTGGCATCCAGCCAGGGTCAACCCACCACAGTCAGGCAGCAAAAAACAACCAACACCTATCCGTGTCCTTGTCATGCCCTCGGCTGAGGCAACTGAACCATTTTGGGTGCATTGCTTTCTCCCCAGGATGAATGTAATACTGGGGGTGTAAAAAATGACCTGTAAAACAAAGATGCACTTTTTAGTCCAGATTATTTTATTGCTCTGATTAGAGCACAATGCCACAATTATATCAACGCACTGGAGGGTGCAGTTGTTCTTACCTTCTCTCAGTGAAGATTTTCCTTTCCCCCTCCCCTTTCCCAGTTTCAGGTGGCTAACATCAGCCTGGGGCTGAGGCCAACCGCCCTCCCAGCTGTGCCAGGGCAATTCTTTGTGGGGTTGCCCTGTAAACTCTGCACTGAAATGGTGAGGGTGGGTTTCGCCCTTCCTGAAGCACTTGCATTCCTGCCCTGGCGCACAGGATGGATGGCTCCAGAGAGAGCTGCACCGGCACTGACAGGAGGCAACCGCTGCTTCATGAGGAAGGCAGTGGGCATGAGATTTCATATACCAGCTTTACTCTCGAAGCTTTACTCTGTGCCTTGACAGCACCCAGCCCAGGCCTAAGCCACATCAGGAGATGCGTGTCAGGCCCAGTCTGGGAGTCCTCTGGCCACCACCGATCTGGATAAAGAATTACTCTCACACAGTAACGTAAGAGCTTGCAGTGGATCAGACCACAGGACCGCATCATCTCTAGTAGTGTCTTCAACCAAATGCTGAGGGAACATCCTAAAAATAAAGCAAGCATGCACAATGTTTCCCCATTATACTGTCATAGCCTCCAAATATTTCCATCTCAGTGGCATCTTGGAGCAGATATGATTTCAGGGTGTTTAGAAATTCTCAGCAAATTTCCCTGAACTCATCCAGTCTCCCTTTGGACTTAGGTCAGCTTGGACTACTACAACCATGTTAATAACCTTTTTTTTTTTTTTTTTTTACCCCAAATCTGGCTCTTACTAGCATCACTTGATGTCCTGTAGTTTTACTGTTGGAAAAGATATTTAAAACACATCCACCACTACTTACCCTTTCTGTGCGACTCATGAGTTTATAGACCTCTACTACATCAGCCTGAGTCATTTCATTCCTGGGCTGAAAAATCTTAGTTTACTTAATTTTTTGTCATGCAGAAGGCATTCTGTATCTCCAGCCATCCCTGTTGCTCTTCTCTGAACTCTTTCCAGTTCTGATACACCCTTTTTCAGATGAGAGGATGAGATGCATGCAGCATTCAAGGTGTGGGCGAACAAGCATGTAATGCTGTTCCCTGTTTTATTCAAACCTCCTTACCTTCTTACCTGTACTGCATTTCCATCTCCCTAGAATGGCACTCATTGTTGCTTACTTCATCAGATAGCTGGAGACAGGGACTTGATGATTGATTTTTCTTCCTATTTAGGCCTGGAATTTCAGCCTGTACAAACTTGGTGTTACTCATTGAGGCAGTTAATTTGTTAATTTGTTAATCTACCTTTATGTTAGATTCTCATTAATGTCTAATACTACTGCAGTGCCAGAAGAGTTTACTGTGTTTTCAGGTATATTTTGTACCACCATATATCACAGTGATCTTTCTGCCAGCAAGGCCCTGGCATAGCCAGTGTCAAAATTATTGTGAAGGTCTATGTACTCCATTTTTCTCATCTTCTTTATTAGATGCCTTGCAATCCTCTGGAAGCACACATACTGCTCATTTCGTTCCTGGCAGCCTAAATGACAGTTTTCCATTTCTTACATGGCTATCGATCCTCTGATCTGTCTCCTATTTGGACACAGAATCCAGAAGAGAAGAATTGTCTCAAACCTCAATCTCTTCCATAACCACCAGCTTCCTTTAATGCTCTTCAGTTTAAAAACTCATTCACAACCTTCTTTTTTAAATGCTAGAAGTTTTGTTTCTTTAATATCTATACAAAGCACATATGTCTGTATATGTCTCCCATATAACAGAAGGATCCCCCATTCCTATCATCCTGAGTCCCTGCCCATCTACCATCTTTTCTGCTGGACGTTACCACTCTGCCTTTTGGCTTCTGTCTCCAGCCCTGCACAAAGCACTGTAAACATTTCTGAGACCACTGCCATAGAAGCTTTGCTGGTTTTAAGGTGCCTAGACTTAGCTTCCAAAATCTCTGCCCTGCCCCTCCTTTTGCCCTTGGTGGCTATCTGGACTGGGACTCCAGGATCCTGCCTGGTGCATTTTACAAGCCAGCCCAGACTCCTAGGGAGATCTGCCACCTTTGCAGCCCTCCCCAGACTCCTCCCAGCTGCTGGTCACACCTGCCTGCCAAAGGCAGAGTGGGACCTCAGCTCTGCTGTAGCTCCGTGTGTGCACTCGCTCCTTAGCCCAGATCTTTGGGGTCTTTGCACAAGGGTCCAAAATACTGGAGTCACTGTGATGGCAACAGACCAAAAAATCTGCTCTACAAGAAGGGAAAAGTTCTTCTTTTTTTCAGTGTTCTCCTTTTTCCCTAACCAGCCTGGAGACCCCATGAACTTGCCCCACTGCCCACAGAGCCCCCTGCATTGCTAGCAACCCAGTTAGTCCCTTCCCTTTCAAAAAGGGCACAGACCTTTGAGCCATGCCAGATGCAGGACACTGGGCCCTGTAAGAGTTGGAGCACAGGCAAGCCTAAGATGTCTTGCTTCCTTTTAATTACTTACAGTTATAAATCTGAGAGTATAAACTCTGCAAGGCTAAACAATATCTTCTCTGCCATGACTTATTAAAGTTGAATGACACATGGTCTTGTTCTTTTGCCATGCTGTTTCACAGAGCTCTGTCTCAGACCAGTTGGCGAAAACTCACTTTAAAATGAAAAGCTTTTGGAAAGAGAACAGCACATTCTGAGCACATAACAAGTACTCTGAGGCAAGAAAGGCTTTCTCTTATTTTTAAAGTTAAGCTCATTAGGGATTGGGCTCATGTTTTGTAAGTGATGTTGCAATAGCAACAAAGCTGGCTCCTTAATTGCTCTAGGTGGAACAGACTCACCTTCTCACATCTCCCTCATGCATGCTCCTCTCCCTGCCCAGATACTCTGTTCCTCTTACCTTCAAACACACTGAGAAATCTGCAGGCTCTACATCCCCTCTCACTCTGCCCAGGAGAATTGTGTCTGACTAACTGGCTGATGATCACAGACCACATTTAGTCTCTTTCACTGAATGTATGGTGGTCTTCTGCTGAAGCAGTGGAGCAGAAAAAACATCCTCTAGAAGCTGTTTGCAACTCTGTTCTGTATATCTGCAGCTGTGCTTGTCATAATCTCTTCTTCCACTGCTTTCCAGTATTGCAGCATTCTGGTTCACAAATATCAAACCCAGTAACAAAAACTTCTGACCGTATTCTTTTATCTCTCTACTGGATTTCCTTCTTTTCCTGCATGAAGGTAACAATTCTTGTCCTTTTCTCCAAGGCCATTTAAAACTCTGTCCCTCCTAATTTTTTCCTCTTGCATCATAAATCACAACAATCAGTCTTTTCCCACTTCAGATCAATCACTCTCCATTCTGCAAACCACTGCTTTTAATCTATAGTCCTCATCTCCTTCAGAGTTCTCAAGTTTGACCTTTGCATCAAACCCTAGGAAAGAACAAGGAGATCATGATATTTTAAAAGTCAAAAAACTTCACAAGGACATGTAAAGCAGAACTAAATCATCCTTGGCCCCCTTTGGAGAAATACGTACAAGGGACCACCATGTGAAACATGCTGTCACTCTTTGTTTTCCTGCCTCATCCCTTGTTTGCTTCTTCTCCTCAAAGCTGCACAGATTTGTGCATGTCTGGGTAGATCCTAACAGGCAGCGATAGTCTGTATTCAAGGAGAAAGGATAATCCCAAGAAGAATGAAAGCTGGAGGCTTTTCTCTGGCGGTAGTACTTTCTGTGAACTATTTTGACTTGTTCTGCTATTTCCATGTGGAATGACAAAGGTAACATTGTTATGGTCTTCATTATATTTGTACCTACTCATTTACTACTTTTATTTTCTCCACTGGACAGAGGACAGGTTTTTCCCCCTTTTAACTAGTAAATAAAAAAGAAATTACAGATTAATTTCTCTACTTTGCCATCTTTCTCTCAGATAGAGGACTAGCTTTCATTTTGCACAAACTCAAGTAGTTTTAGTGATTAAACTCACAAAGTGACTGAGGAGCCAATTACTTTTCTAGACCCCAGTGTCTGAGATGTAGCATTTCAAAACCCTTCCTCAGCTGCACCATTACACCTTTTACAAGGCTGTGAAAAATAATGACAATAAATATGGGGTATCTCTAGGGAAAAATACTGACCATAGGGTCAAAAAGGACATTGACTGTGACAACATGAGAAAAATATACTTAAACATTGTGTTCCAGGCAGGAAAAAGCAAGAAATCTTGGCTTGAACTGATAGTGAAAGTTGCCCTGCTGGAGCAATTTGCCTTTGTCCATGCTACTGTTAAATACATATATATGTGTATAGAAATGTTCCTGTGAGAAAAAAATTCAATTTGGTAATGGCAAAGTGGCAGCATCATATTCTGTGCTGGATTAAAATATTTTATATTAGCCAGATCAAAGTAAAAATTTCAATAACAACTGACAAATTATTTCCTCCAGCTGGGCAGAAAAGAATGAAAAGGAAAACAAAAAAAGGAAGAGGAAAAGCCACAGAGACAATTAAAAGTAGAAGAGGAGCAGAAGGCAGCCAAAACAGGGCACAGATTTTATCAGATGAGCATACAATGCTGGCTGGCATGACAGTGTGTTAGGAGCTGGAGAACAAAAATTTGATGCTGTGAACACTCTGCTTTGCTTTCATGCGGTCACTAGCATCCTACCTAAGAAGAGAAAAGACACTGTGTACCAGAGCCACACCATTTTACGAGCACTTGACACAAAGTATTAATCATTTTTCCTCACTAGAAGCAGCTTGCCAAGTATTGTTCTCTGTTCTGGGGGTGAATTCAATGAGTGCTGCACCTACCTAATAGAGACTGAAAGCTGGCCCAGGATTTCACTTTGAAGACATTTTGCTGCAGCTTTCCTGTCATAATGCATTCATTTCTATAGGATTTGAAATCTTTAGCTCCTTAAGGAGCTACATGGGGACACAGATATGTGGAGGTCACTCCATGCAGTTCAGCATCCTGCCTCCAACTGCCTCCATTTACCATCACTCTGGGAAAAGATGGAAACCACCTAGACAACCGCATAAAGTTCTCGTGGGGGGAAATGCCTTCCTGGTTCCTGCAGAAATCAGCATGTGCCCCGAAGCATGAGATTTGATTACCTTACTCCAGAACATAAAACTTCTAAAGCTATTAGAAAGCCTTCAGGCTATTAGGCATTTTCTTGAAATACAGCTACCATGTCTAGCTTGATGACCCCCTATAGAACAGGCCATGTGCCTGGTATTTCCTTGTCCTAATCACCAGTCATTAATATCATCGCATGAGCCCTGTTCATAACCAAATGTTCATTTGCAAGGAGCCAAGAGCCACCAAGTCCTAGCTTCCACCAGAAAAGAAAAGGTCAGTCTCAGATTCGGGACTAATAGGACAACTTGCTTACAAGAAAGGGCTATTCCTCCACTTCCTATGAGTAGTTGCACACACACACTGCTCTGGGAGCCCAAACATTCTCTGTAGCAGGGACATCCTCGGAGGAAGCATGCACCTGCCAGCTGTGCAAAGTGGGTCAGCAGCCTGACCATTAGCATTTCACCCAGAGGCTTATTCTCAACCTCATGGTGCACCTGCTGTTTCGCCCAGGGGCTTGGATAGGAAAAAGCCCTGTGAAGTAACCGTAGTTTGGAGAATCTCAGGTCTGAGCTATTCTGGGAGGAAAAGAAAGAGAAAGAAAGAAAGACAAAGCCAGATATTTTGCTGTTGGCTAAGCCTGTGATCCCTTGTAGTAAAACTGAGAGGTAAACAATGTTATGCCATTTGCTTGATCTGCACCGTAACCACAGATCACACGAAATAGAATCATAGAATCATAGAATGCTTTGGGTTGGAAGGGACCTTTAGAGGTCATCTAGCCCAACCCCCCTGCAGTGAGCAGGGACAGCTTTAACTTGATCAGGTTGCTCAGGGCCCCATCCAACCTGACCTTGAAGGTTTCTAGGGATGGGGCCTCCACTACCTCTCTGGGCAACCTGTTCCAATGCTTCAACACCCTCGTTGTAAAAAATGTCTTTCTTATGTCTAGTCTAAATCTATTCTTCTTGAGTGATTATTCTTTGTCCTGACACAACAGGCCTTGCTAAAAAGATTGTCCTCATCTTTCCTGTGGGCCCCCTTTAAGTACTGAAAGGCCGCAATAAGGTCAGCTCGCAGCCTTCTCTTCCCCAGGCTGAGCAACCCCAACTCTCTCAGCCTGGCCTCATAGGAGAGGTGCTCCAGCCCTGGGATAATTTTTGTGGCCCTCCTCTGGACCCACTCCAACAGGTCCGTGTCCTTCTTGTGCTGAAGGCTCCAGAGCTGGACGCAGTACTCCAGGTGAAAATGAAACTAGGGAAAAGGTAAATCTTCTTCTATCCCCATCTCCTGCAGATCATTCAGCTGTGAAGAGTCCTTACCTTCCCTGAGAAGAGACAAAATGCTCTTTAGAGCCATTGATACCCAGAGATTTGCTGGAAGTAAGGGCCCCTGCATCTCACCTGGCCAGATCTGACCTAGTAGCATCACTGGCAAAATCCTTGCTACCCTAAATGAAACCAGGATTTCATTCCCTGGCCCTGCAAAAGCTTCAGATTCTGCAGTTTCTCTACAGTAAGATTTGTGAGTCTCAGAAAGCTTTGCTCTACAGTTACCCTTTAGGCATTTTTCTGGCATATGCTAACAGGCTTTACAGGCAGTATAGTCAGCTGGATTATACCGAATGGTGCTGGGCCAACTTACATGGCAGCCCTGCAAGCAGACTCCTTTCCTCCTCCATATAACTCTTTAACAGAACAAACAGCATGCAGAAGGATGCAGCAGTTTCCTGCTACAGGGATAAGGGGACATATATACAAAGATGTGTATAAATTTAATGTTACCAAAAGATGTGAAAATAAAAATAACTACCTCTCTATTGAATAATTGTGTAGATAGCACAGAAGAGCTGAAAGAACACAAGCAATGATCTCTACCATACCATATAGCAATGATCTCCTCTCTGATTAGAGATATAATTGAGTAGAGAAGGGATTTAAAGCCTTACAGTTGCCAGAAATACTAACCATATGCTTTATTTTTCAAGATGTGCTGGAATCTGCCAACATATACATACATTTAAAATAATAAATATATAGCTGAATATATAGCTCAACAGAAATATTTAATGATTTCAGAAAAAGTATAAAGAATTGAGACAAAAATGACCAGCACTGCATGGGTGATATACATTGGTATCAGAATGAGAGGCAAACCTCAATATCTTCCATCTCACAAAAAGAATTATAGCTAGGGGAGGTTTGTTGTTCTGCTTCATGTCTTTGTCTGTTTGCTTCTCTATGTTATCAGATCTTAATTTGATTTGAATTTTGTGTTGAAATAAAGGCAAGAACTCAAAATTAAATTAAGCTAGTATAGCAAGTTTTGCCCAATTTTAAGATGACATCACCTGTTTTTACAGGATTTCTACCTGAAAACACTTTTCACCCATGCCTTAGATAACGGAGGAGATCAACTGAGCTAAAAGATGAGATCTGGATTTTTAACCTTCTTTTGTCTTCAAAGCTTAAGAGAATTTGGAGCGAGGCTTTTTGTTTTGACACAACAAATTTAAATGGCTGCAGATGTTTGTGAATTTTTCAATGCATCTGCACTATGAAATTTTCTCTGTAACAGGACACTAGACAGATTTTAATCTGCCTCCAGTCTTTGGAGAGACCATTCTGAACCCTTTAGGCCTGAATCAAGTGTCAGGCTCAGGGCAGAACTATGTCTTTCAGAAAATATGGATCTATTCACATGCAATGGTTCTTTGTATGAACCGAAGACGTGCACTTTTTCTTTCTGACAAACTTTTTTTTCTGACAACATCTCATTTATGCACTTTTAATATTAAACTGGGGCAATCTATCAGAAATGAACTTCTGCAAAGAGGAGATCTGGCAAAAGCCAAATTAGAAAAGTGTCTTATGTCTATGTAATAATCGGTTTTCCATTTAATTAGAGAAGACAGTACAGGATAAATAGGGAAATGATAGTAGTACTTTAAAGTAAGCATCTTATGAACATTCTGTGATTTGAATTCCCTGCTATACATATAAAGTAAGCCAACTGATTATTAAAAGCATGTTTACTGAGGATTAACATTCATGTAAAGGATGCATGCTTCCTAAGCCTTGGTAAATCTGTTTTTAATGATCAACTGGCATGCAATTAGCCAAGAATAATGAACTTTTAAGATCTACATTAAAAGTGTATTGGAGACACTTATTTCAAACTGTCACTGAAATATTTCTTAGCTAATGGCATCAACATTTTTATTCAGAAATACAGAAATAATCACAGGCTCTTATTTTTATTGCCTCTCACTGAAGAAGGCCTGATTGGAATAATTAAGTATGTCATTTTAGATTAATCCCTTCTGTTCCTTAGAAGATGAAAATGGATTCCTCCCCACATTTGCATTCATTAAAACCCTTAAGCATTGTCAGCATTCTAATGACTTCTTGAAGTTAACAACATTAAGGTTTGAGAAGAAAAACATTAATTAAAATAACTCTGTTCTCATAAGTTTTCTCACCATAGCAGCTCACTAAAAACTTTGCAGGTGACATTGGTGGGTAGGAAACAGCTGTCACTCTGAAGTTGTCACTGCTGCAGAAGGGTTTACGGCTGCACTGCACTAGAAAAACTGAACATTCATTTCGTAAGGCAAGCAACTGAAGAATAACTTGTCCTGTTGAAATATCACCTCTCCTGCCCGCAGTTGTTGCTGAGTTTGGGTCAAGCTGTGGGAAACTTTGGGCTGGTTCTGTTCTGCTACTCACACTACACTGGTGCTGGTCGCTCTAGTACTTACCTTCAAGCCCTGCATCACAGGGACTACTTTCCCACAACAGCAGTGCACTTACGTTAGGTAATTGCAAATTGATCATTATGCTGGTTCACTCAAAAAGCCCCATCACCACAGTGCTTGGGTATGTTCTGTTATTTGCAAAAGCCCACTGTCTTAACTCTGACTAGAGGCAATCATTTCCATTTCTACCTGTGTGGGCCCAGGATCAGTTTGCTGATAGATTTGCATAGGTACTTGACAAAAAGAAAATAAAAAAATTATTTAAATGAAATTAACTGTTTCTTATCCTCTTGTATTTCTGAGTTATACCTCATATCAGTGGAGTTGAAATCCCACAAAACAAACAAAACCAGTCAGAAAACTATTATTGAGGAATTCTTTGGGGCAAGAAATACACTTCCGGGGCATGTCAAGTGTTAACAGTCACAGTATTAGTCTGCGCTAACTAGTGGGTTGATTTTTTTCCTTTTTAAGAGACTGCATATTTCTGCCTCCTGAGAAACAATAAAGCCTTGGATTACTCAACAGGAAACCCTAATTTTTCAGAAGAATTTATTATTTCAGCCATTCTTTTACGCTTATTCTTCTGGAAAACCTAAGGAGAGAGGAGCAGTTTCTCCCAACGAGGTTGCAAGGATTTGTTCATCTGTTCCTGATGAAGAAATCCTCTTCTGCAGTTCCATAGCACGTATTCTTGTGCTCAGACTGAGCTTCGTCATGATCAGAATAAACACATAAGTAAAAGCAAGTCCTCTTGCCACGTATCTTAATGATCCCTTTCAAAAGTCTTAGTTTAAAAAGCAATGTGGCCCCCATTACAGCAAATAGCTAGGAACTTCATAATTTGAATTTACATAAACCCATGCGATAGAAATCCTATGCTTCACATTTAGCAGATGTGAAACTGAAGCACAGAAATCAATGCAAATGCAGCCTGTTGTGGCCCTGTGGCTCAGTGATCTGTGCAAGATAGCACAGGAAGTCTGTGACAGAGATTTTAATTTAGGTTTCCTAAATTTGCGGCTATCATCCTGACCATCCTCCTGCCTTTTTCCTCTCATCAGTAATATCACCAGAGTGATCATTACCAAGCATCAAACACGTATTTGGAGAGGAAGTGGGAGGTAGTTGCTAAGGCTAAAAAGAAAGCCTATGTTTTAGAAAGAAAACAAGCTCTGTATTCTCCAGCTGGCACCGACAGTTGGAAAATGAGCTTTGCTTTCTGTTCAGGGTGCAATTAAAAATGCTATTTGTTGTAGACACGTGCAAAATACGCATAGAGAAGAGCTGTCACAAGCTGGGGTATGAAATAATGAAGCAGCCACCACCACTGAGCCTCGAATACCCTGAAAATTGCTTTCTCTAGAAAAAGGACTGAGGAAATGTGAGGACCTTTCCACTGCTGTCAGTTCTCTCCTTTTTCTGGGTGCAAAAAAGGAGGCTTCCCCTTGCTGTGCTCTTGGTCTTGTGACCTAACTGAGAGAGAAACCCTCCTCGCCTAAGTGGCACCGTGCCTGGCCCTCAGAACGTAAAGCTTTCTGCGTAAAACATCCATGTTAATTTCATAACACAACATTGCTGTGGAGAGACATGCTGAGATTGGAAATTGTGCTTATGAAGTAGCCTCGCATTCCTGTGCATCTCTGGCATGCCATAACCCTACCCAGTCTGCTGCCTCCAGCAAAACAATGTGTTTTTATAGAAAAGGCCTGCTTTTTTTTCTATAAAAGCTGCGATTGAGAGCCTGTTGTTTTGAAGTGACCTTAGACATAGGCCACATCCATTCGCAGGACAAAGGAGAGTAAGTCCTCTTTATTATCTCCTCCAGAGAGAAACAAAGCATGTGAGAAGGCAAAAATGTACAGTTATCACTGACAAATATACAGTAAAGAGGCAAGTCTGCTGTAAAACTCCGCATTTCTTTTCAGTAGTGGAATGAAACTGTGAGATAAGGTTGAGAAAAGTAATCCGCTGAAACTTATCAGGAAGTGGTTGCTGGTTTTTTTGTTGTCACACGCAGACAACTTTGCCAGCACAGTGAGAATCCAAGAGAACTCAGTGTCCCTGTTTGGGCTGAAAATGGCCATGATAAACAACTGGAGGGTGCTGATAGCATATTGCCCTACACACATTCTCCACAATATCCTTGCATTGCTCATTTTAAAAGAAGAAAAACATTTCCTGCCTGGATACATAACAGGGGAGGGCAAATGTTCTGGAATGACCTGAGACAAAGGCAGGGTTTTTGTTTTGTTTTCTTTTGTTTTAATGAGACTCAGAGAATAATAATGGTTCAGGATACCAGCAAAAAGCCCAGTTGGGCTTTTGCCCTAGTTCTCAGAAGGAAGAAAAACAACCTCCCTGGACTGCTGACACTTTTTCCCTATATCTATTTTACATCTCAACCGGGAAGGCCTGCTAACACTGGCAGGGTGGTATTGCTTGTGCTAGATTTTTCATGAAAAGGCCCCCAAGAATTAAGATTTCTTCTTTGAGTGGTGCATTTGCCTTTTCTCAAGATGTTTCTCCATTGCATAGATGGAGTTGCAGCGGCAATGGTAATGACTGTCGTAGCCAGGCGTAGAGCTGACCTATTCGTCAGCACTGAAACAAAAAAGTAAAAATAACACCTACACTCAGAAACTTCGATTCCAATACTTTTTAATTATTTCACATAAGAAACTAATTGCTGTTTGAAAATGCACTATTTATTCAAGTAAAGTATTTTAAAATATCTTGAATAACATATTAACTTATCAAAGTCAGAACCAGAGAAAGCCAGGATTTCGAGAATCTGCTGGATTTTCCCATCAGAAGCAAGAGGCCTGGCTTTGAACTTTCACTAGTGTTTCATTATTTTTGCTCAGCTAGCTTGCAGAGAACTCTTAACATCACTGTTAAGTGTAATAGGATCCAGGGTGAATGTTTTGATTGCATTCAAAAATAATTTCTTGTGTAATACAAGAATATATACAAAGATATTCAACTCCTGCTTCTCAGCCCAACCTTCCGTAAGGTATAATATCAACAGTCACTAGAAGTTTCCACTTTCCTCAGCTCTTAGTCTCAAGGAAAAGTAAAAGCAAGAGGCACATGTGGGATGATTCTGCTTTCACATCACTGAAAATCAGGACCAGTTCCAGAAAGATCAAGTGAGCTATACTAGCGTACCGTTAGCATAAGTGAGAACACAAGTGATATGTAATACTGCTGTAATTGTTGGCAGTAAGAGTTCTGCCCTCTTGTGTATTTGTTCTTGTAATTTTGACTGTCTGCCTAGTATCTTTTCACATGCTGATTTTCATAGTTATGTTAGCCCCTGTTTATTTCTTTTTGTCTGGTGACACCCACTCTCAGACATTTTCTTTCAGGTTCTTCTGATAAGGTTAGGAAATCTTGGTAGGTCATGAACTTTGAACAGTGTTTTAACACTGAAAGAAGACTAACATTTTCTCCTTCTTTAGGCCTAAATTGCAATCTTTGCTATAAATCTCTGGATTATTTCATTTTAAAACTCTTGATAAACAAAGTTGAACCACTAATAATAACTCTTGTATTTCTCTGTTCAACTCTCCACTTAAATTTTCAGGAGTCTCTTTGCTCCCCACCTGTTTTAGCACAGAGAGCACTTTGTTGCTAATATATTGTGCAGTACAGGCAGCTTTAGATATGACCCCTCTTATAAATGGAACTGGTGATATGTGGTATTGTCTCTTCCTTCAAAACTTTTTGCATTATCTCATCTCTAATACTCAAGTATTATCCAAATCTGGAGTAGGACTCATCTCACATAACCATCCCAAAGTTATGGCATCTGGTCAAGTCAATTCCTCTGGTTTCTTCTGAGGCTAGAAGAGACAAACCATCATATCAAGATACAAGTCTTTCCACTTTAAGATCAGTGAGCTGAATTTCCCTACACCAGTTAGAGCCTTACCCTAGACAGCTAGCATGGATTTGATGTCAGCTTGCAAGTGGCAATGGTTAAATGAGACAAATCTGAATTCTGGTCACAGGAGTTGAGGTCCCCAAGCACACAGTGACTGGAAAAGGATAACACTAGAAATAGTGTTTTGAAGCAAAGAGATGATAAATTTCACCATAGATTCTTATCATACCATTTGAAAATATCTCCAGGGCTAATGTGATAAGGCTAAGGGCAGCAGAAATTTCATTAAAGCATCTTTTTGCAGTGTGCACAGGTAAGAGTCCAAGTTTATTGTGCACAGGTACAGCTGCTTATATAGGTATAGTGACTTATATTCAAGTGAAGATGAAGTACAAGAAGACTTCTTAGAAGATCAGGAGTGCTCAAAAATTTACACAGAAGGTAAGTGAGCGTGGTTTGGTTGGTTTGGGAAGACAATGCACAGGGAGTATTTTTCCATTTTTTACAAATACAATGCAGGACAAAAAAAATAAAAACAGAAAACAAAGAACAAGATTTAAATTAAAGAACAGCAGTGACAGAAGACTAGATGGGAACACAGGGACTTCACACACACTTAGGACGATTGTCAGAACGGCGCTGTAGGAACAGTGCATCAGCGTGGCTTTGTGGATGAGTGATTAACTCTCAGCTTTATGTGTGATCCCAGGAGAGAGGCCGAGAGCCTTCCATTCAACAGAAAAGTAGGTTGGAATAAAGAGTGGTAGCTCTTTTGAAAGAGGTACTGCAGGCACATCTGTTTACATAGTACTCAAGCCCCTTCTTGACACTGACACAACACACATCCCTGCTAAAAACAGATATCTTACAATGATTAAAGGGGTGAAAAAATAACACCGCTTATCACTTCTCCATCCAGTCTATGCTTCCTTCTTTCTACAGTGAAGATTTTGCTAACTGCTGCCACATGTAGTTTTAATAAATGAACGAATGTCTCAGAAAAGTATGTAACAAACATTAACACTTTAGTTTGCAATTTAAATCCAATGTCTTTCTTCTGAGACAGGAAAAAACACTTCCACAACAACCTTCTGCTCAAACTACTGATAGGAAGGTCATAACCCCTTGAAAAAGAGTGTGAAACTGGAAATACTGGCAACCATTTCAGCAGAAGATCCCCACTCTACACTGCTATAAGAAGGATATGGAAAGAATGATACTTATGACATCAGCTATCACTTTCTTCAAGAGCTTAAAATTTTTTCCATAAAGTGTTTTTATCATCTTACCAATGCTGTAAAAAATCTTGTTGCATCCCTAAATGTGGGCCACATTAGGCAGCCAAAACGGAATTAAAGCACCATTACTTTAAACAGAACTTGCTGGTGCATGTAAGCGCTTTTTGGATGTAGTGAGCGCTGGAGAATCTGACCCAGTATTAATAGATGCTAGTGGTATGGTCTCCATTTATAACTTTATGCTCAATTTAGAATAAACAGTACTAATGAGGAGTGGTTTGAAGTACATGAGCGCTATGCAGAAGTGTTTATTCCATGTGGACATTTTACCCTTCAAGTGACCACTTCAGGGGAAAAGATATTAGCGAGAACAGATTCTCTTCTGTTATTTTTGTTCCAAAAGGAAAATGTGTTTTGATACAGAACTCAACCCAGCCAAAAATACTTGCTTGCTAAAGGTCATAGGTCAAAATAAAAATAATCCTGTAAGGGAGCATGAGTGACAGGGCTGGGGAGAAGAGGAATAGATGCAGGTGCAGACTAAGCCACAGGACACATGCAGTGTGTATGGATGAGACTGGACATTATATTCCAAAGCAGAACTAAGTTCTTGAAGGATAGGTATTGCAACATTCAATTCTTCTCGCTGTGCCCAAAAGCTTAGATCTCCAGTTTCCTTTGTACTACGCCTCAGCAGAGCTGGGCATCTAGGACTTGAACACTAAACCACCTGCACTCCATCACCCTCAGCTGCTTAGAGCCAGTCAGATTGACAGACCGAGCCTTGGTACCTGCTTTCTTCAAGTTTTCAGTCAATGCCCAAAGAAGGGTGAGTCACTTTATGCAAACATTGAGTAAAACATAGAAACTGCCCTACAACCTGCTAGCCCTTAGGCATCATGCTCCCTCTCCCCCTCTTCCTGGCCCAGTGAGTGCTGGATTCCTCATTGCATAAGGTTTCCTCTTTAACAGAAGCTGTGGAAAACAAGTTTTCCAAAAGCCAGATGATTAAGAAATTCTTCAAGGACATCTGGAAGCAGCAGCCCACAGACTGGGCAACTGTACTATTAGATTAAGTAACTTCTTGAGGACTAAGTAAGGCAGGATAAATCCTACCCTAAATGCCCATCAAAATATAAGATATTGCTTAAAATCAGAACTGGACACTGCACCCCTGATTCAGAACTAGCTGGCGTCAGACTCCTGAAGCTCAGAGATGACTAGATTTGAAAGACTTTTAATTAGCTCTTTGTTTATTTGTTTGTTTTTATAAACAGCGATCTCTGCTCAGAGATCCACAAAAGTAACAGCACAGCACTTTGAGCCCATTCACCACAGGAACAGATCAATATTTGGTTCTTTTTATAACACACTTTTTATATCATGTCTTTTTGCATCTGGGGCCCAGTAACAGGAGATACTATTTCAGGCCATGGATTGCATATTCCCTTTGAATAGCTTGCATCCTCAGAAAGGCCAAAAGCAAGCAAGCAACAAGAGGGGCCAGACCCTCACTGCCAGCCCATCACACCAGACTTCTGCTCAGCAGTGAGGACTGGTACTGACAAAGCATGAGAGTTTTCTGCTAAATACACCCAGTATTTTGGAAGCTTTCTACAGGCTATCAGTGGACCCTGGGTGTCCTTTCCCGGGGCAGAATGAACTCACCACCTCAGCGAGCTGTCCTCATAGGAACATGAGGGGACCTGAGCACCATATGCAAAAGGACTGCCCCTTCTCCCTTGGGTGTGTCCTGGGTGCAGCCTAGGATGGTGTTACCAGCCCAGACTTGTTCCTTATGATACCTGTCATGAACATGACGGTTCTAAGGACAAATGTATGCTTAGGATCTTCTGTGTCCTTGTGAGCCTCAGAAAGTTAAATCCCTTAGAGCTCAATTCAGCTGCATTTCAGTCAACCAGAAGATGCCCATCGGTCAACCAGAAGATTCCTATCGGCCATAGTCAGGACTGAACTGACAGCGATGCTTGCTGCCAAGAGCAGCATTTCCTTTAACAGCTGCTGGGTAACCTGGAAGCTTTCAATCATGGGAAACAACTGGAAGCTGTAATGCTGTGTGCCACAAGTATTCCCAGGAATTTCCTTAGGAAAAGGAAGCTGAGGAGGTAAAAAAAATCCTTTGTTTTAGTCTTCAAGTGTCATAACAGATTAACTATCTCTTGCAATATTTAATCTCATTTTTCCCACCAAAGTACTTTTGTGGGGATTTTTTTTATATAATCTATCTGTTAGCTTCCACACTTTGCCTCTCACTAAATCCCTCTCCCTGCTATTAAAGTGAATAAAAAAATATATCCTGTTCTGAGCTATTGCCCCATCTCAACATAGGGCACATCTGTGACCTGGAAAGAATTACATCCCACTGGCTTTGTGGTGGTATCTGGCTCTCATGAAGATGTGGTCCCTACTCACTCAGCTTTCTCTGGACTGCTGCGTGCATGATAAAGGACATTATTACAGCAAAAATTATAACATCCTGGACAAGCTGCAGCTTGGAGCTTAAAAAAATCCTGTGAAGAGACACAGCCTAACACTGTTCCTATGGCTCACACTGTCTCAGATGCAGTTTCTGAGAAGATCCAACCCTATACAGATCACACTTTTCCATGGCCTGCCCCTGTCCTGCATTAAACAAATCTAGAAAACATCTAGAGTTGCCTTGAGAACTGGGGTTGAAGAGGAATAAAGGTAGTAAAGAATTTCCACAGAAAATTTGGTAGCAAATTAACAAAAAATATTAAAATATTAGAATATGTCACTGGAAACAGAAATGGTATCATAATACCTTAAACATATTATAGTTGGTGGGCTTTACGCTCGTATTTCCCTCCTTTGGCATAGCGCTCTGGTTAAATCACATTTTCCAGGGCACACCACAGCCTCCTCACTTGGGGAGGAGATCTGGTTCATTACAGGAGCCAGAGGTTGACACAGAAGTGTGCCCTTTCATCAGAAAATTTGAACACAAAGGTTCAACTATACTGCTGTGCCCAAAACTAATTTGTTTTGACTCCTGGCATTCCACTTGCCCATCACTAGCAATCTACATAGATAGACAGACAGGTAGGTAGGCAGGTAGGTAGACAGGCAGACAGACAGAGAGAGAGGTTTTCTACCAAAGGCAAATATTTTCTTGTGTATTGTTGTTTTTGAAAAGACAGTTTTCAAACATCTATAAAAAGACTGATTATCAGAGAATAATCAAAATTTGAAATCAGCAGCAATTAAAAGTCAAATTACAATGTACAGATTCATAACCCACCTACAGCTCTGCAGTTCTGGCCACATCTGGCTGCTCATGCTGAAATTAGAAATTGCGCTTTAAACCTGAAGACATGGTCCCACAGGGCTAAGAGGAAGCTGAATGCTGTTTGCCATAGGAGCAGCAGACATGCCTGAGTTCATAGTCCTCAAGGTGCATTTGATGTCTTGCTATGGAAATGTACTTCTGGCCCACAGCCAACAATAAAACAAGTAGTGTACCACATGCCATCTTCCTTGGCCAACTAATACTGATAATGGGGTCTTCTTTTGACTTTTTCACAGGACATGTTTGAACACCATACTACATTGTTATTATGTCTGTACAGCTTTCAGATCAGAACTGGCTGGGTAACTTGGAGGACAGAAACAATTATTCAAGTCTAACCTGTACCCATTTATAAAAAGATGCCCTTGTAAGATTCATCGTATCTTTCCTGGATGTTTTATGCAGGCAACACCTGAAGTGATGTAGAATCAGCTATGTGGAAAGAGAATTTCACTTCAGAGCTCATACTCTTGACAGGTGGGAAAGAGTCCTTCTTCTCTTGTCTCTTTAATTCTTTTTTTGAAAATGTAATTGTTGTCTGGGAAATCTGACTCTAGTTAGCCACCTGCCAAGTACTGACTCACATCTGTGTACAAGATGTTCCCAGCTCTTGTGCATGTATTTGTATCTATTTGCAGAATATATCGGATCAGCTGCTTTCTGCATGCACAGAAAGAAAAGGGAAAGGACCCCCAGCATAACCAAAGGGTCGGATTCTGGGGTTTCTTTCCCTCCTTCTTGCTCCTGCTTGCATCTTTCCACTCTCGACGCCTTTTGACAGAATTGCTCTGTGTGGCTCAGGAGCATTGTCAGGGATTCCCGGGCACCACTAAGTCATATGGCTGATCTCCAGTCCTCGTTTTTTATAAGATGCTGATTAATTAGTCTACTATGAATATATAGTGTCTTGATAACAAGCTGGCTAAAATGGCTTAGTTCCCATTCCTGAATTACCAAGTTAGAGCATTTCTCTAGTGATGGCAGCATTCAAATATAATAACATTCACAGTATCAGCCTTGCATTGATGCTGCCTTCCAGCACACTCAGTGACTTCTGGGCATTCCTGAAATTAATTTGGGCTCTTTTGTGCATGTGTGTGTGCACATGTGTGTGAATTCGTACTGACAGAGAATGAGGGAGAAAGAGAGAGTTGCTGTTTTACACTTAGTATGGTTCCTGAAAAGGCTTGACTGCTAATAAACACTAAACATCACTCATAATCAATCCCTTACATTGGTCTTGCACTCAAATTTGGTTCAATCTCCCATCAGGGCACTTAGTACACCTGAGGGATGGCCTGAGGGGAAGAGAAGGACTGCAAAGAATCACTGCCTGGGGCAGTCATTGCACCCAGAGCCCTAACATCTACCACTGGATAACAGTCAAGCAACCTCTCTTAAATGTTGGACTAGCCCATCAGTAATTTATGCAGCCTAGGAAAGAAATTCCTGCTGAAGCTTGCAATTTGTTTCCTGTTAGTCCATTGCTGGCCTACCTGTTGGTTGTTCTTGCAGTATTGCACTCAAGGAAACCTGAAGTTACACTGTCAAGACTCGCAGCCTTTCATCTGGTGAGCTGCAAAAGACCCTGGAATTTTCTGTAAGCTGGAAATAGCTGGAAATTGCATGTTTTAAGCCTTCTTCTGAGAGCAGTTCAGAGTCCGTCTTGTCTTCAGAACTGTGTTTTATCTGAGGAGCTTGCTTTCACCAATAAGAGAACCTATTGTACCTGGGTCTCCAATTATTTTCTTTAATTTTCATTCTACAGAAACAAGATAGAGAAGAAGAAGGAAGGGAAGGGAAGGGAAGGGAAGGGAAGGGAAGGGAAGGGAGGAAGGGAAGGGAAGGGAAGGGAAGGGAAGGGAAGGGAAGGGAAGGGAAGGGAAGGGAAGGGGAAGGGAAGGGAAGGGAAGGGAAGGGAAGGGAAGGGAAGGGAAGGGAAGGAGAGGGAAGGGAAGGGAAGGGAAGGGAAGGAAGGAAAGGAAAGGAAAGGAAAGGAAAGGAAAGGAAAGGAAAGGGAAAGGAAAGGAAAGGAAAGGAAAGGAAAGGAAAGGAAAGAAGGAAAGGAAAGGAAAGGAAAGGAAAGGAAGGAAAGGAAAGGAAAGGAAAGGAAAGGAAAGGAAAGGAAAGGAAAGGAAAGGAAAGGAAAGGAAAGGAAAGGAAAGGAAAGGAAAGGAAAGGAAAGGAAAGGAAAGGAAAGGAAAGAAAGGAAAGGAAAGGAAAGGAAAGGAAAGGAAAGGAAAAGGAAAGGAAAGGAAAGGAAAGGAAAGGAAAGGAAAGGAAAGGAAAGGAAAGGAAAGGAAAGGAAAGGAAAGGAAAGGAAAGGAAGGTAAAGGAAAAAAGGAAAATGAAACAAAATGCACTTCACAAAACGCTGCTTCATATAGCATTCTGCCAAATAATAAAGTTCTTCCAGAAGAAAGAACTTGTGCTGACTACACCAAAAGAAAGCTCAAACTCCTTTGAGCTAAGTGAAAGCTATCTACAGTATTTTACCATATTTTTAATGTTTGTGTCATGGCAGATCCTACCTGCAAATTATGTACATGATCAAGCTGACTAGATGTCCATAAACACAATGTACATGATGTGTTAACAGTTCGTTCACACTCAGATATTTCACTTTCAGAAGCAAAGATGCAACAGGTTGGGCTCCCGTAGCCTTGTACAAATAACACTTCTGGTGAGTGAACAGAAGTGTTGCCAAACTGTATTAGCCTGTTGTCTAGTCTTCCTTTTATCCACCTTACTGCAAAGAGGAGTGCTCAAAGTTGCACTGGACAACTGAAAAACTGTATCTCAGTTACTTTTCACAGAAACTTGTATTAAGACAGTATGGGACAGCACCCCAGATCTCCCTGTAGTACATTGATACCCATCTGGTTGTTCAGCAGAAATGTGATGGGTCAATATGGTTGTGCCTGTGTTGAAAAAGCAATTACTGTGTAGATAAGACTGTCTAAATCACTTAATGAATCCAGCCTTTGGTCCTGAATATCCCTGAAGTGTAACTTCATCAAAATGATACAGGCCAATGGGATGAACACAAGTGCTGTTGAAAAAAGAGAGAGAGTCCCTTCTGCTAAACTCTCAGACAAGTCCTGTAGATTTGGTGTTTACATATCACAGATAGAAACTGAAGCTGGAGACCAATGTTTGTGAATGCATTTTGTTAGCACCTAGAGCATCAGTCCCCTATAGTGTGGAAACGGGGGTGACTATGGAGTGTCCCAAAGGAGATTGCTTCAGAGTAATGCAGTATGGTAGCAGAGAAGGTGTGGACCCTGGTAGGCAGGTTTGCTTATAAGGAAAGGTAGATGTACCCATCTCCCTAGGATTCTCTCTTGACTTGTGGCCAACTGTGCTGGGGAAAAGTACAAGGACAAGACAAGCATAGAGTGACTCATCCATCTGGAAGAAAAGGCTGCAGTTTCCTAGCTATCGATTGGCATAGCCTGACTTTATCAGCAAGTATTTGGTTTTGAAATTTGGACATCTTAAATGATTCAAAGGATGGAACACTGAAAGCGGAGAAGAATGGAAAAATCAGAGAAAACAAAGTCTGTTGTCTCTTGAAGAGCAACATGAGCCTCTGGCTGTTACTTCATCCACTGATGCTGTTTGGCATCAGTGCACCCCACAGCACATGTGACTGCTTCAGAGCACCTTCAGATTGCTTTCATGGTGTGTTTCTACTGAGTGCAGAGTGTATTCCTTGTTTTGTTCTAGCACCTTCAGTCCTAGATATTTCTTTAGCAGAGATACAGAAAAAACTGCCAGTCTTTCCTGCCAAGGAACAAAACCTATTCCCATTATGTAAAGAGTAGATGTATGGACTTTGTTTCCACAAAAAAAATAACACTTTGCTTAAGCAGCTGTATCTGAAAGTGGCATATGCTAGAAGCAAGCAAGAAAAAATGGTAAAATGTGAAATTCTCCACAGTAAATAATGTCACAGGTACAAAGCTCCAGTGAGGGAGACTTGGAATCATTGTAAGACTGAAAAAGATAGTTTCAAGACAAAGCTTATCAACTGAGATAATGATGCTTGCAACTATGTATCATTATAATGACAGTTATAGTATTATTTGTTGGGTTTTTTTTCTAGATTCCTGAATATGACTGACATGACCTCGAGGAAGGACTCCAGAATGTCAGTAATAGTCTCATTACCTGCTGGGATGGCTTGCACTTACCATGCAAGTCTTGCAGTACTTGTACAGTGGGATCAGCAATCCCACTCTTATCACGTTGGCTGCCCAGCTTTCGGCAGCAGCTGCAGCGGTGACATGGCTGGAGCTGCTGCTGTGTGCCTTGGAGATAAAAAAAGAACACCCTATCTGACTCACTGAGTTAATATCTATCAGCTCTGCCAACACTGTGTTCAGTGTCTGGGAAGCTGATATAGTAAATTTCTGGCCATATTGGTAATGGCAATGATTCACTTAAGCAGTTGGAAAGATGTTAGGATCATGTAACAGGATTAGGATTTCTCTACCTGGCAAAAGAAATAGGGATTTAAACTACCATAAATTATCCCTGAAATCTTTCTTTTGTGATGGCTTTCTTTTCCATATTTAGTTGGATTTCTGTTCTCAACCATCTTTCTTTGTTTCCTTCATTCCTTCCTTTCTTTTCCTTCTTTCTTTTTCTTTTCTTTCCTTTCTTTTCTTCCTTCCTTTCTTCCTTCCTTCCTTTCTTCCTTTCTTCCTTCCTTTCTCTTCTCTTCCTTCCTTTCTTCCTTCTCTTCCTTCCTTCCTTCCTTCCTTCCTTCCTTCCTTCCTTCCTTCCTTCCTTCCTTCCTTCCTTCCTTCCTTCCTTCCTTCCTTCCTTCCTTCCTTCCTTCCTTCCTTCTTTTTTCTTCTCTTATTGTCTTTCCTTCCTTCTCTGTCTCTCTCTCTCATGTTTTTTATCATGCCCTATTTCTGTCTTTCATCAAAACTGTGTGTGAGGAACCTAGGAGTAACTGTTATGACTGGTTCACAAAAGTCACGTGTATCTTCACAGTGTTTTGCAGATCTTTACTTTCCCTTGTCCCAAGTGAAAGGATGGGTTTCAAAAGTCAATTTTAGAAGAACAGACTGACATACAAGAAACCTATTGATCACACCAATGTATGCCTTTGGTTTTTAACGTGTTGATACTGATTACTGCTGGGAGCCTGTAGTTTTGCCAACACAACTCTGCAGAAAGTTTGGACTCTGCAGTTTCCATAGGACATACCTAAACCTACTCCCCTTCCTGAGAATTCATGTTAGTTTGCTAATGACTGATTTAACACACCAGAAAAATAACTGATATGTAGAAATATGGTATTAGATGTGAGGAAGCTAGAACAGAAACTCAAAAGTATTAATGGTGAAGGTCAGAGCAAAGGAAGTTGCAGGGTTCAGACATAGCAAACAAATACAATGCTTTTATTTTGGATGGGCCTGTGGGAAGGAAGGAGTCTGAAGGGCAGAAGACAATGTGGACATGGAGTTGAACTGAAATTGAATTTAAGTGTGCCAGGGAGGTGGCAGAAGACCCTCACTGAGCAGCTGTCAGAGAATCACTAGAAACTGAACTCCTACAACTCTCCCTGGGAAATCTGAACTTTCAAAGAGGGACAGATCCAGGAAACCTGTCTTTTGTTGGTCATTTACCCTGCTCCCCCACAGCAATAGCTCTGGATATTCAAGTATGATATGATATTGAAGTATGTGGAGGTCCAGGGATGAGTCATCAGTGGAGTCTATCTAGCATTCATTAAGCCCCACTACCTTTGTTAGTTCTATCTTCAGCAGTACCTCTGAAAATGAGTACTATAGTTGGCTGGGCCAAAAGAAAATCATTTCTTAGTCTGGTGCAAGTCAGCACAAGCTGAATTTTACTGATTTAGGTGAGACCGGAGATCCAGATCTCTTCCTAGGATGCATTTTCTTCAAGCAAAACCCCAAAAATATACATTTATAAGTGCCTGCTAATGTTTTTTTTTTAAAAAAATTAGGCAGAAAGAACCAAAACAAAGTATGCAGCTCGGTTCATTCAAGGTGGCATAACAGCAACAGACAAGACCAATGTCTCACAACAACATACCATCTTGGACTGTACTCAGTACATAGCATTCTTCAAATATTGAAACAGAACAGGGTTTAGATCCCGAGTTTACTCAAAAACACTGGAATGAAAAAAATATTAAAAGAAAATAGTTGGCTACCACTTACATGGCTTCTGTTTGTTTGGAGTTGGGAGAAAAAAATGTTACTAGAAGCAGTAATTGGTGAGACTTCTGAAATTACACTGAAAGGGACAAATTGAGGCCCAGGTTAGTTAGATATAACTACTGCCCACCAGCTGTAAAAAAATGGTGTACTTTTGTGATTTTTTTTTTTGCAAAAAGTACCCTGTGGCTTCAGTAAGGAACTGGAAAAACCTCCTCACCTTGGCGCATCCATGATATATGGTGCTCCATGCTTTTTTCCTATGTGTGTTATTTTCACTTTTGGCCACGTAATCAAACCTTGTAAACATTAAAAAAAAAAACCAAAAACGCTAAAGACCTATCTGCGAAGCACATGCAGTACCAAATAACATTTGAGGCTGATGTGGTAGAAGAAGAAAATGGATCAACAATTTGTGAATTATAGGTTTAACACCAAGGGGGAAAAAATGCTGTAACACACTTCACATGCTCAAATATTGCCTGTTTCCCTGTCTTTGCATAGGGCCAAGTTCTTGAGCCCTTGTATGCATCTACTCATTACAGCTCAACAGCCTCAAATGCCAGTGCAGAATGACTTTTACCAGTTCCTTTTTAAGTATCTTTACTGGGAAGTGTGAATGTTTGCAGATTAACTGAAGGCTAATCATTGAACTTCCTCAGTGAAGGAGAAAACTTTAGTCACATTTTGCTTTCTTTTTTTTGTGGGGGAGGGGATGGGGGCAGAGATTAAAAACATTTGATTTGGCCTGAAGTAAAAGTGCATACCTCACACATATTTCTAACCAACCCCCAAAAACAGTCTCTGGCTTTGAATGTGTTGAACAGGAAGCCATTTAGTGTTGGAATGCTTGCTTTGCTGGTCCAAGAAACACACGTTCTTATTACTCCTGGGCTATCTAAAAAGGTTCAGGGTGAAAAAGTTTAATTTATATGTAGAACCTTGTTTCCTGTTTTGTTTTTTCCCCTTGTGTGCCAAGTCTGTTTTTTAAACTCTGTGATAGGAAACACATTTCTCTTTTTCTCCCTTTCCTCTCACTTTATTTACCCAGCTGTATGTTTCACTTCAATTTATAGCTCATACTCTTACCTGGCTTAAAGTCCAAAGACACAGTGAGAGAGAGGGAAAGATGGATGTTGTGTTTTCATGGTTACTGAGGAAAGGGAAGAATCTGGGTGGAGGTGAAGCTGCCTTTATATCAGTATCAAGGGAGAGGAGGATGGAGGCTTCTCTTTCAGGATGTACCACAGTATATGTTCAAGAAAGGTGAAGAAGAGGGCACAATGAAAGCAGTGGCAGTGCAGAGCGTCCCCTGATCATTGAATGAACTTATGCTTGTTTTAACTCTACTTACTTTCTCCAAATGAGATACCCATCTCAGCAATTTTGCTCAGTTTGGAACCACTTGCACATAGAAGCATGAGCAGCTTGTAAAGTAAAACAAACCAAACCAAACTAAACTAAAATAAAATAAGACCAGTTCACAGATCTTTGGTGTGCCTAATAGATGTATGTATTTATGCATGCACTCTGCAAGGGAGTTAGCTCTCCGAAGAGGAAGAAAAGCTTTCCTGAACATGGACTGTAGCATTTTAAAATAAAATTGTGCACATAAATTAAGATTTGTACAATTAATACCAAACCAGGGAGTACCTGTAGAACTGTTGTTTATTATCATTAGTTTAGGACCATTGTTTAGAACAGACTTTGAGAAAATGGATTATTTTTTTACTTTGGAGGTAAAGTGATGGCTAATGAAAGCCGTTGTGCACATAACTATATACGTCTATCATAGCTAAAGGGAACTACCAGGCGCGCTACTTTACTTAGTTTAGTACTCAAATTTTTAAGACTACAATGGCCTTTGGAATAGTCTGAGGATTTTCTTTTTTTGCTGTTCCAGCATTTTGATATTGCTCAATATAAAAAATGTCCAAGCTATTAAGTGGAGGGAATGCACCACCATCAATGTGTGCTGTCCTGGGGGTGAAGTGTTGTAAAAATACCGATCCTCTGTTTTGCACTGCTCTTCCTCTAGAGGTCAAAGTGTTTATGTTAATAGCCTCAGATTTAAAGTTTAGTTTAAATGCATATGATTTCTTCTGTATGTGCAACAACAATTATACCTCTATTGCTACGAAAGCCCAAGAGGTCAATAAAATAGACAGTGCACCCACCAGATCTGTCCAAACCAATCCCCGTTACTTCAAGACTACATGGCTGGGACATGTAGGCTGCCAAGCACCCATACCTCCAGAGGAAATCACTGCTGCAGTGAGCTGTCAGGCACCACCATGCCGCATCGCTTCTGCACGGGTTGCTAGATGGCCAAGCATGGGACTGAAGAGATTTGACATGGCGCTTGCCCACATTTCTGCCAATATTCCCAGCCAGACTGCCTGGCACATACCGGCTGGTGCTGAGGCATGATTGTCAAAGCTTATGGGAAGGAGGAATTCTTGAAAAAGACTTTGCATTTGTAGCACATTTTCCATTTTCCCATAGGCCTGCGAGTGGTTGCTTCCTATAGTTGGAGGCATATCCCAGATGGTGGCATGCTGAGGAGCCTCTGCTGTGTGCTGGCCACAGCAGGTCTAGAGTTCGAGATCTTTCATCTCCCAAGTCCTTGCCTTTTTCTGAAGAGAAGGTTCAAGAACAGAAAGAAAAATTGTTCCTCATTTCCTGCCAGAATGGCACAATCATTGCTGGAGTGTCTCTGGAGCAAAGCCTCGTGTTGGTTTGAGGAACTGTTCTGCCTCTTCTCTCTCCAGGGATTTGGGATACAGGCAAGGAAGGAGGGGTGAGCCTTCAGTGCATATCACCCTGCTCAAGGAGAAAAGATGCTGCATTTAACTCTTAGTTTTTGGATGCCAACAATTCTGCAAGGGACTCACCCGACCTCTGAAGAGCAAAAAAAAAGAGCCTTCCTCGGTCTGTCAGAATACTTGCAAAACAAAGTTAAATTATGACTTTTCCTGACTAAATAATATAAAAACGAGGCACTTAATGCACCATTTCAAAGGCTGGATGCTAACCACCAACAATAAATATATTTCACTGGTAATTGAATGCAGGAATTATGGTAGAGCAAATCACTATTTGGGGCCTGGCTGAAGCATATTACAATGAAGTACTGGCAGAAGTAGAATGAGCTTCTTTTATCCAACTAGTGTGCTTTTCATCCATCATCCCTTTTATTGTCTGAATAGACTAAATATTTTTTTCTCCTTAGATCTTCCTCATTCTTCTGAGAATCCTTAAAAATACTTCTATTTCTTCCCTGGTTTAGGAACTCTCCATTTTAACTCTGCAGCACCAGCTACAACCACACGACTACAGGCTTCCCCCCAGGGAGCGATCCTACACCAGCTAGCACAGGGTGACCTGCATCCATACAGCTCAGGGCTATACTTTGCAGCAACTCAACTGCTGCCTCCTCTGGAGCCCATAGGAAGCCCCTGTGGCCCTGACATAATTACTTTATGTTGTGACCTTTCAGAACATTTCAGCCTGCTGCAATGGTGTCTTTATAGCATGATGTCAAATTAATGCACACCATGGGACATGGTATGAGTCTGTGTGAGGGTACCTGAGAGCATGAGTTTGCTAGAATAACATAGAAAAACTGCATAGAGCTGACTAGTATTTTCTGGGAGTAAATTATCCCCAGAATAATTTGTGGATTTCATTTCAGGGAAGACTATATTTATTCCAAAGGGAAGCCCAGAACTCTGGTATCCATGGAAGAAAATTAATAGGGGTCTGGAGCCTGAGAACAGGCTGAGCACCTGAGTTACAGTGTGGAGATATTCACAGACTCTGGCATTTCTAACTAACCCCTAGCTCTCTCAACTCTTCTTCCTAATTAGCCTTAAGTGGTCATGCAAATGACAGCTGAGCACATCCTTATCTTCTGAGAGGCTCTGCATGATTCCTGAAAGTTACCAAAAGGTTAGATGGTTCAGAAGAAAGAGCAGCTGCCTGTGCTCCATTCCTTCTTACCAAAACAAAAATGAAAACCCATGGGCTTTTTTAATAACTTTTTCCATATCCTAAAAAAAAGAGTTGATTAGAACTTGGTGTGACAAAGACCCCCTCACGTTATTTTTTGTTTTATCCCAGGAGGGTCATTCCAATCTTGGTGACTACTGTGCAAGCAAGTTGAAGAGCTAGCTTTCTCTAGCTACCTGCTCTGGTGAGGGGGAATTGAGAGCTCGGGAGTGATGCTCTGACAGGCCTCCGGCTGTCTCCGCCATATTAGTTTTAACCTGACACTTCCAGAAGCTTCAGGGGCCTGACTCTATGCTCATCAAAGTTAGTGCTAACAGTCCCATTGATTTCCACATTTCCTTGATCTGTGTCAAAGCATCCAATTCATAAGAAAGTCATGGGGGGGTTGTGCAAAAAAATTATTTGGAGAAACAGTGCCCAGAAAGAGGTTTCTGGAGGGTCCTTAAATCAGCCTTGTACAGGGCCCATTAAAACTGAAGGTAAGTCTCCCCTGACTGCAATGCCAGGGGAAGTAGGCAGTCACACGGGGCTTTTGGAAGTCACTTATCACCAACTAAGGTGTAAATCCTAAACACTTACTCAGGAGTAGGTGTTTGCTGATAACACCTAAAAGACTAAAATCCTTATTTAATGGTTAAGAGTTTTCCTTGCTGATATTAGAAAACTTACTGATAAGGATTTAAAAACCTGGCAAGCACTTTGTAGGCTTCCTAGGCCAAATGATTCAAGCTAATTAGAGAGCTTGTCATCATCCCTGTTTCGCTGCTGGTGTTAGCCTAAGAAAAGGTGCTTTTATACCAATTCTTATGGAAGTCTGCAAATGTAGCAACTCTCTTGCATGCATAAACTTAACTCCTGCCTCATCTGTGAATCCTGGCGTACAGCCTGCCACCTCCAGGATCTCTGTCTCTTATCTAACCAAAGCACTAGTGGTCCACTGAAA
This sequence comes from Pelecanus crispus, assembly GCF_030463565.1. Taxonomy (NCBI): domain Eukaryota; kingdom Metazoa; phylum Chordata; class Aves; order Pelecaniformes; family Pelecanidae; genus Pelecanus; species Pelecanus crispus. The sequence goes on from NC_134645.1 coordinate 69,264,686, forward strand.
AACAAAATACACCTTTCCAAATCCTTCCCAGTATGCCTTCCTTAAAGTTAACTATACAATACCAGTAGGAAGCACAGAATTTTCTCATTCTGTATAGTTCTCAGTGACTGGCAGTCATATTCAGCCTTATAGATACCATATAGAAAACTATATGGTTTATATTTCCATTTCTGACTTAAAAAACTGCAGGCACTTGCTGGGAACTCTCATATATACACAGATGCTAGAACAATTTTAATGCTAGAAAATTTTTACAAGAAGAGAATTTTTAGATATTTTCTTTTCCCTGACAAAACCCAAATGACTAACAAAGAGGAGATGGAGTAAACGTAAAGCTTTTATTGTTGTAGACTTTTAAACCAAAATAACTAACATATACGCTGTTTCTTTCTGGCTTTTGAACTTCCAGGTAAAAAAGAGGTTAAACTGTAAACTCTTTTGTGTAATAGCTG